>NC_139587.1:13765888-14388388 GCF_946808225.1 Silurus aristotelis | reverse complement strand
TTAGTCCAAGAGTTAGATCGGTCTGTAGAGTGATTGTACCTGCAGGAATAAATTAAACAATATATAAACGCTATATGAAAAGGAGAAAGTCCTTAATGCAAAAGGAGCCTGCATCAAACTTACTCTTGCCTGACCGGTGTGGCCACTTGTAATTGAGGAGGTCTATCTTTGGGAGGTAGGACTGCAGCAGGGGCAACAGAGGGGTTAAAACTTCCTTTCCGAGGGGGAAGGGGAGGTGTAGGTGGAGGAGGGGCTTCTCTTGGGGCAACTATCCGATTCTGTCTATTCTTCTTTTCCTCTACTCTTAAACCATGGTTGAAATGATCCTCAAAGCCAAAGTCTGTCACAAGCTGACTTTGAGAGCCTACAGAATCTAATGAAAGCACAAATAAAAGTCTGGATAAGAGCTTATGCGCATTTACGCTGTGAATAAATAAATCGTGCACGTATCCAATTAATACATTAACACAAGTGGCTGTATGCACCATATGTTAAAGGCTTTCCTGGCATGCTACTGTTGGTGTCGCCTTGTTGCATGGGTCTGGACGAATTGCTTGCTGCCTTGGAGGTGCTTCTCTGAGGGGGAATCGGGATAGAGCCTTTAGATGGGGCAGAAACAACAGGTTCCATCTTCTTTGGCAGTGAACTTTTTCCTTCAACTGGAAGAAACCATAAACAACCATCACAACTATGTTTTACAAAACAACTGCACATCTTTCAAAATAATAAAATAAGACTAACAGGTATGGAGTCACATTTTGTTTATTTAATAAGGAACATTTCACTTATCTTAAAAACTCAAACTCAGTCCATTTATCTTCAAATCTTAAAAGAAACCAATTCATTATACTGTCATGAATAAAGCTAATAGTAATACATCTTGCTAAAAGGGCATATAGCACATTAGTCTGGGATGGCTCTTACCAATGAGGTCTTCTTATGTTGTTCCTAGTGAACTCATTAATATCCTGCTGCTAACAGATTTATCATTGTGTGCTGACCAAAAGCGAACAGGAAACTGAAAACTGGTAGGGCAAGTTGAATAAAAAGAAAATAATGCAAAATGGCAAATATCGCCAAATGCATTTTTTTAATTTCATCTTCTAATGTATGCACTCCTGGAAACTACACATGTTCAGTGTCAAAAATAAAACCAACACTTTGTAAGCTCCCAAGAGAAAATAGAGAAAAGCTAAAATACACCACTGAATGGAGTAGAACTATTGTCTAAAATCAGCAGCTATCTATTCCTTCCATATGTAATAAATGATGCAACCCTACAAATAATATAATGAAAATTTGTCAACATTTAAAGCAGACTAGATATTAAAACAGTGACGGGCTTTTTCACCTCTGTAACAGACATTTTGCTAACTAATAAAATCCATTATGTCCAATATAAATAGGTAAAAGATTTTCAGTGATAAATAACTATATTCACCAATAGACTATTTTACTCTATTGCCATCTTCATATTGTCTCAGTTGAATTATTTTAACTTTGTATAACATGCCGGACTAGGAAAAACACTCTGCCAAGCTTGCCATTTGCAATCTGCTTGTAATCATTTGCATTAAAACCTGCTGTGCCTATAGCGTTACAGGTTATTTATAGACCTTGACTGCAGAATGTAATATAGAAACACTGCATTGTGCATCTTTCACATAGGTGCTATGGTACATTTGGAAAAATGATCTTACATGTATAGTATAGGGTTTATTCCAGTTGATAAGAAAATTCATGCTTGCCTACCTAACACTTGCGTCTAAATTATACTTAGAGATTTTGTTACAGCCCTTAATTATTTCCTCCACACCAAAAATAAATTAAAAAAAGCTAAAAAGCCTGTATGATTGTGTAAAAAATAAAAAGTCAAAATGATGAAAATAAATTGTAATGCCAGCTTGTGTTGAATGGTTAGAGGCTGATGGTCCACAACTTTCTTACAGCCCCTGCAGCACCGCAGAGACCAATCGTGTATTTCCTCTGAGTGGATATTTCACTGACAGTGAAAGATGAAGATTACAAAATATGTTCTCTTTGCAGTAGAGCTCACTTGACCAACATGAAACTGACAGCATACAGGTGATTAAGCATATACCAAAGAGGCTTTTTATTTTGTTTTTTTTAGAAAATAGTCCATATACATTATTACTGTGCAATTTTAGGTGTCCAATTGAAACTGCTTACTAGCTATATACTTTTTCTTCTTTGCTTATCTTAATTTTCGTCACAGTCTGTGCTTTCTGGCTTCGCTTCGCCATCTAGCAGCGTCGTCTCGAGCTTGTACCTCAATTTTTTGCTCGCGTAACAAAGCAAAAAATCGACTGAGTGACCGTAGGTCAAGGTACCACTGTGTATGTATGTGTGTATAATGTGTGTGTATTATATATATATATATTATACACACAAAAATAAACAAGTATTAGTATAATGTATACTATACAGTATATGTATAATGTATCCTCTCTTTTTTTTATTTATGTCTTATGATTTCTCTGCTTCAATTAAACAACACTGTTTTTTTATTTATTTATTTATTTTTAAACCTGTGGTCTCTGCTCGGATTTTAACACCAAATAAAAGATTGCAAAGCATATGGTTTAAGTAAAGAAACATTACAGACGGCCCCCTTTAACGAGCATTAGGCAAAAAAAAAAAAAAAAAAAGGGAAAAAAACCTGTGACACTCCTGAGATTTGAAATTGGGAATATTATAAACTACTACTGCATTTGATTGAGTTAATATGTGACCAAACAAAAAGATAGCAAAAGTTAATAAATAATCAAATGCAAAGGGGAGTATCCTTACCTTGGTGCTTAGCCTTCATCACTTGCTGGAAAAAGGTCTGAGTACGCTCATCATCCTGTAACTCCAGCAAGAGCTCTGGCGCTTGCTCCCCTCGAATACGGATCTTGAGCGTCGCTGCCAAAAAAAAGAGAAGCGTGCTGTATAACTTTGCATAACCAAGGTGTGGGAGAAGGCAAATCCATAAAAAAACCCACAAAAAAAAACATTGAGAATGTAAGAAATTTAAGCTGTAATCATGTGCCAACAGTAAGAAGGCAATCAACTAATTACATTAAAATACAATAAACACTGTAAATAGGATCTTTTCTAGTTCTTTTTTATCTCTATTTAAGTATATATTTCTCTGCTAAGCATAATATATAGAAAATCCTGGATTGCTCTTACTGCTTATTGAGAGGTCAATGAGAAGCGCCTCCTCTGCTTCTGGAACATAAGAGAGTTGCAGGAAGTTATGACTCGTATGTACAAAGGTTGCTAGGGGCTGTACTACTGTAGACAAAAAAATTCCTATTGGCTCGCTGTAAATGTTTGCTTTTACATTTACAAGGAAGCACATTTATGCACGCTTTAGAGGCTAAAAATAAGCTGACAATGTTTTACTCATCAAGATGCTTTTAAACTCACCACATAATACTAAAATCATGATTGTGCTATAGGACAAGTTGGAGCAACTGTGTTATGAA
This sequence comes from Silurus aristotelis, assembly GCF_946808225.1. Taxonomy (NCBI): domain Eukaryota; kingdom Metazoa; phylum Chordata; class Actinopteri; order Siluriformes; family Siluridae; genus Silurus; species Silurus aristotelis. Next base: position 14,384,894 of record NC_139587.1, on the reverse strand, counting down.
ATAGCACAATATATCAGCCACAGTACTTACCACGTATTATGTGAAAATGCTTATTGATCGGTATGGACAACTGAGGCACTGGACTGGATACGACTGCGTCAGGATTCGCCAAAACACTCAACCTTTGAAAGAGAAAGCAAGATCTTTCTTATGCAACTTAATTTAAAATCCGTAATAATAACACTTTTGCGTTGTATGCTGTAGGATGACCTGACAACATGATCCTCAACAATGTTGCATCTTTCATCACAAAGTGAGGTGTGCCATAGTAGCATACCCATGCAAATACTCTTGTACGGTCACACACACACATCCTGATTAATGTGGATTAAATTACACAAACCATAGAAGGCAAGTAAAGTGTCAGCCAAAAGTGAGTTTGTTTCAAAAATAAATTTAAATAAATAATAATAATAAAAAAAAAATAATAATAAAAAAAAAAAAAAAAAAAAAAAAAAAAAAAAGAAAAAAAAGTTGTGGCTTTCATTTTCTACCACAGGCAAGTTTCCATCTCTCATCCGCTAAACTAATAATTATAATATCATGATTTTGTTTCTCACCACATGCCCCAACTTCCTTTTTCTCACAGGATGGGAGCTCTGTGAGAACTGTGAGAACCTGAGAGTTTATTCACGCTCTGCAATTATTTATCAATTTTTGACAGTTGGGACACATTATCACATATTCACCTTTTAAATATACTTTTTAATTGCCATAAAATTAAGAAACAATGAGCAAAATAAATGTGCAGCATTAAAATCACTTAATCTTATCTGATTAGAAAACATGTTAGAAATGCTAACACACTTTAGTTTGAAGCAGACTAAACTGAAATACTTGTTTCATCTGCTTTGGTTTGTTTTTATGCTGCAAAGAAAGTAAAAAATGTGTCTGAGAGGCATGCTAAGATCAAAAGAGGAATGGCAAAAATGACAGAAACCTTTTCATGTTAATGTAGAAATCACACAAGATTTGCAAACGATAACTAGATCATTATATAATTGACTAGCTTAAATATTTTGTTTCACTTTCACGGTTTGTCTTCTCTTTTTGTCTTCGCAATACTTAGCTCTGCGCTTTCGTTCAGTTTAAACTCAAAACATGACATACTTGGTTCACATGCAGTTCACTGATCTAGTCTCCCGGTCTAGTCTCATTGGAAGTGGACTAAGGCCACCTTGGTCACATGGTCTCTGATCAGTCATTCTGCTCTGCACCAGAGTATGGCTGTCACCACCACATCAGCAGTCCAAATCAGTGACATGGATTTACCCGATTACTAATATTTGTTTAGGGCTGGACTAAATCGATTAATCGGATGATTATTCTATTTATGTATTTTGGATTAATCTGTTTTTCCTTTATAATTCCTTTTTTTATTAGATGTTTTGCATATTACAACTATATAAAACCCTAATTCATGGTATTTATGTACTGTATAAAGGTGTATTCAAAAAAATTTTAAACGCCACATATTGAGTTGAACTATCTTTAATTTAGACACTTTAAAGCTTATAGTAGCTGCTTGTTGAGGAGTGCATGGCCGATTTCTCTCGAACAAATTCACTCATGCTGGGTTGTTTCTGTAAAAACAAAAGAAAACAAAAACAAAACAGCATTTAAGAATGCAAGGTGAAGCGATCTGTGTGAATCAACATTAGTAATGTTTCTAATGATGATTGCAAAAGGAAAATTAACAATCATACTTAAAATATCTATATCAAATATAATAACATTGTTTTGACAGTTTTTGTTTAAAAAATAAACACAGACAGTTGTGAATAAATAAGCATCTAGAATATATAATTAATTATTGTTTTAATAATATTTAAATGTTATAGACAAATTAAATATACAAACATTGAAAACAAGCATTTAGCTAAAACAGAATTATTGTTGTAGCAGACAAACAGTATAAAAAGAGAATAAAACAGAGAAACTAACAGACTTAAAAAAAAAAAATGCATTGTTGTAGAAATGCATTAGCATTTAATAAAAAACAATAGTGACTAAAATGTAATTGTTTACTGATTTTATTTGCTGCTTTTAGATTTAGTGTTTCATTGAATCCATCACGATGTCGCGAGCGACCTGATTGTGCAACCTGATGCTCGCGAGTCACGAAAGAACAGATCCAGTGCGACTGTCTCGAAGTTAGCAAACAGTTTACACAACAGCAACTCATTAACCTACACCATTTACACATGATGAGGATTAAACAATTTTTGCTTACCGTGCTGATGTTTCACCTTCATCAGTGACTTGGGACACACACTTTTTCCTGCTGCCGGTTCACCTCTACTCTCCGCCATTTCGCAAGCGGCGGTGCGATCTTACCGTCCCGCTAAACCTTTACTTGAGCAGCACAACTAATAGATAACAGCATTCGTTGACAACAAATGTCATTATCGATTATTTGTTGCAGCCCTAAACATTTTTTTAACAAAATTATTGGCTAAGAATTGTCTTCCAAATAAATTCCAAAAGTCCGAAATATGGTGAAAGAAAATGTACACACTCAAGTGTGATTGTTGTTTTCGCTCCACATTGGATTGCTTAAAGATGACACGCAACACAGGTTCAACTGAAAACACTGCAGTGTTTCCTGTCTGGTGCTCGGAGCTCTTTACAAGCTCTAACAAGCAAAATAACTATATCAGATATCAGTGTTTTGTCTTGCTCACTCCAAGTTGTGAAGCAGGAAATGCTGCTGAGGTATAAAAGATAACATTGCCTCACTGTACTGCTCCAGAATACAGCAGGTGGTTCTGTGTTGTTAAGTTGTAATGCATTTAAAACGACTGGGTGACCATGTGAGGTTTATTTAGGCTTTAGGAAACCACAGAGGAATGCAGGATAATGGACAGCACACTGCCTGGAAGTGACACTACTCACTTTCTCTGGGTCAGACACACACACACACACACACACACACACACACACACACACACACACACACACACACACACACACACACACACACACACACACACACTGCAACAGTGATTGAGTGCTGAAACACTTGTCAGCATAACAATGCTGCATATACGGACAGTTTCATACATCTGGAGATTAAAGCGCATCTGGATGACAGATGATAGACAGTTTATTCATTTGTGAATCTTGTGAAAGTGCAAAGAATTCTTACAAAACACAAGAAACAGTAAATGTGTTTTTAAATATTGTGTTAAAAAACATGCAACAGGACAGCCATTTTTTTACCAAGACACAACAAATAGAAGTGAATCTAAACATGACCACATCAGGAGCAGATACTCACGTGAACTGTCCTGAACTCTCCACTAGAGACAGGAGTCGAGGTTCTCGTTTCCCCGCCCTCAGCTCATGTCCCTTCACTGTCTGAACATTACAGTTAAGGATTTAATCGTGTATTATAGAAGATAAATGAAGAGGGGGGCATACAAAATAAAGGACTGCCATGATTTGTATGATCCTTAGTAACCAAAATGAGTATAGAATGAAAATCAATTCACTGAACAACAAAACCCTTTCAACTGGAGAACCATCGCTGTAATGTTTCCCTCACACTCAATAAATGGAAGCACGATTAGTCCAAATAGCACCTATGTGTGCTTTCTTTCTACCCCACCGATTATTTTAGATTTTGCAGGAGCTATTTACCAGTCGATCACGGAAGTCCTATTAAGCTATTTCAGCCATAATCCTGCTAGGTTTCCTGGTGCAATCCGGACCTAGGCTGCCTGTCTGTATGTTTTCACCATGCCTGTGCCAGATTCCTCCCACCTTCTAAAGACATCCTGGTATGTAATGGCATGGCATTTAGAAGCAAAAATGAAATTGATCACGCCACATTGTCCCTCGGTGTAAACATGACTGTATGGTGCACTGTGTTGGATTGGCATCACCTTCACTTAAGCTTTTGGGATTCAAGTCGATCAATACTATTCCCAAACAGCTAATACAAAGCTTTTTGGATTAAGTTCACCCACAAGTTCACCAGGACGTCGTTACACACACTCACACCCAATCCTGCAAACTGTGTAAAAGAGATCAACTGAAAGGGGTTTTTTTTATTATTATTATTTGTGTGTTCCTGGTCCTGCTGTAGAGATTCTAATTTTGTGTTAGCAGTTAGTCACTATGTCACAGCACTGCCCAAGCCCCCTCTCTCCCTCACACACACCCCTAACTCTTGTCCAACTCAGGTATTATTCTAACGATTGAACTACACTCAGACAACTTTCAAAGGATACTGCCAGGCAGGTCTGCTCGCAGATTCCGAGGGAGGACATCATGGATCAGGTCGCCGGTGAGCTTCCCACCAGATCTTTAGCTAGCCACTGACCGGCTGGCTAGTTAACTGGTTAAATATTTGTCTCATACCAGTTCACACACCTGCGGTCCCCGTGTCTAATCCGTGCTCTAGAGACTGACTTGATAAACAGCTTTACCATGTAGGTAAGGAGTTTAGAAAACACGTCTCTAGTTTACCGACGATAAAAATGTTCTATTAAAGTCCCTGAAAAACGACACTATTTTGCTAGCTAACGCTGTAGTTTCCTCGGTGACCGGTGAGAAGCGGTTAGCGCCTTGCTAAGCTAGTTCTAATCCGAGAGGCGAAGCTTGCTGTCTCCGGCAAAGTGCGGAAAAAACCCTGACATTTACCTCGCAATGGTATAAAGTATTCATTAATATTACATTTTTAACCCTTCACTGTCGAAAAGCTCGCTGCGACATCCTGAGACACGTTTTATTGTAAACTACGGCTACTATGAACACTAGGCGTTAGCTTCGGCTTCCACATCTGTGTAAAACAGCGAAGGTTGCGGGTTAAGGTTCTCTAAACGTCAACACTGCGCAGGATTTGCGCATAGTAATTAAATGCGCACTTTTTTGCAACCTAATGCAACCAGTTCTATTACACAGCAGTGGTGGACGAAGTACACAAAGCATGTACAGTACTTGAGTAAAAGTAGAGATACAGTAGGTAAAATATCACTCCAGAAAAAGGCATTTAGCAGACGCCCTTATCCAGAGCAACGTACAAAAGTGCGTCAAAAGAATTTGGCCTTAAATTTACTTAAGTATCCAAAGTACTGATTTATTTTGACTATAATGTCCTCTTAGCAATTTTATCACAAGACTCTTTGCTTAATCAACTCAGTTTATGTGAAAAGACTTCAATGTTACTCTCAGCAAACCAATTTATTAATAGAATGATATTAATGAGTCAAACACTGATTAATATCTAATAAATTATCATGAGCATTCCCTCAACTCAAATATGGTCACACGTGCTGTGGCAAGTTCGAGTCAGGACTTTCTTCAAACATTTATTACTCTCAAATTGTTTTGCTTGATGTTGAATTGATGCTGAACTGTATGTTGGTGTTAATGGCGGTGGCGGTTGGTGGCAATGGCAGTTCCAGCTTGAATAAAGCTCTGACTGAACCAAGCTGTGACCCAACATTTCCCTTATTAATTAGTTTCAGCTTTTAAAAGATCCTCTCGGCTTCAACTAGTCACTGGATGAGTAAGACATATTCACAGTCCACAAATTTGGATGTATGTCCTTTTTTTTATGTCGCCGAACCCTGATATCTCGAGCACAAGGGGGGGGGGGGGGATTTGCCATTTAACGTCGGTTATCTCGGTGCAGCCGCAGAAGAACTCGCGGAAGTGGCGGAAAAATCAAACCTTACAGCTGCTACAGGTGTTGTATTGTATACTGGTGAATCTCTGCTGTTAGTTAGTGCACATATAACTTTTGTTGTTACATGTTATGCGATGAACGGGAGGCGAAAGCCGCGCACGTGGGATGAGCAAAAGCATAGAATGAACACCGGCAGGATCGGGGGGGGATCCGCGATGCGCTTTGGGAAGAAAAGAGCAGCCGGTGAGAGAGTGCCGGTGGGAAGACACGTACCGGGATACACATGAGCGATAACAACGACCGCCGTGAACCAACATATACCAACAATAACGGACAGTGAGAGTGTGGAAGTTTAAATAGGAGCTGGTGATGATGATAAACGAGCACCATATGTGCGCGACTGAAGCCGGGAGCTTCAGAGAAAGCGGCCGAGAAAACACCTGACACGCTGAAGGGGGCGTGGCAGGTGGATTCCTGACAGATAAACATGTACTGTATGTATTTTTATAGCATGCCTTCATCAAACAAATCGCGGCAACGCTGTTGTGTAAAAAAAACCCTTTAAAAACACGTGCATGCACATTCTCATTTATTAACGCACATCATGTACATAAAGAAATTTCAAGCACGTTAATATACTGCCGCCATTTTGATTTTCGTTTATCTCGATCATCGGTTATCTCGATGCTTTTTGGCGACCCCCTAGGACATCGACATAACCGGAGTCCACTGTATTTCTAAGAGCTCAATTCTATGTATAAATATCACAAATGCATTTATTGCACAATTACATTCATGTCATTGTGCACAATTAATCAAACTCTCAGAACCAAGAACCAAACAACACGGTTAATAAGATAAAAGATGCATTAACATCTATACAAAATCTATATCCTTATCACATATGTCTTTTAAATTATGGTAGCCTTTTATTATTTATAGCCTTTTATTATTTATTATAGCCTTAAATTATTCCCCTTACTGAACTCAGTTCAGGACCTTTTAAGTACAATCACAGAAAACCTTTATGACATCAAAAAGAAATATTGTTGCCCTATGTGTAAAAGCATAGCAAATTTTCTTAATTGGGCTCCTGAGCTTTTTTTGTCATCCATAATTTGGTGGATTTGCGGGGGACGCCCCGTTCCGCCCCGCTCATAAATAAAAAGGAACTGGTAAAAAGTTGAGTAAAAAGTAAGATATTTGACTTTGATTTGTAGTGAAGTTAAAATAAAAGTCTCCCCAAATGAAAATATTTGAGTAGAGTACAAATATGCAAAAATATATAAATAAATAAACTACTTAAGTACAGTTGTTACTGTTCACCACTGTTATACAGTACGTGAGTGCTGGAATTTTGAATTTTGACAAAAACCCATTTGTGTCTCTAGGTGTACATTTACTCCACACATCGTTTACTCAAGTAGAAGTATAGATATTCATGTTTTAAAAGATTTGTTAAAGTTGAAGTACTGACTACACTTTTTCACTCAAGTTAAAGTAAAAAAGTTTGGGCTCTGACATGTAATTAAGTAAAAAAGTAGCCTTTACTACTACCTGTTTAAGTGTTACACTGGTAACTGGACCTCACATCATATTAATATATTAATACAAAATAATTAAAAATGTAGGGGGAGTGGTGGCTCCAGCGGTTAAGGCGCTGGGTTGTCGATCGGAAGGTCTGGAGTTCAAGCCCCGGTATCGCCAAGCTGCCACTCTTGGGCCCTTGAGCAAGGCCCTTAACCCTCTATGCTCCGGGGGTCCCTTACGAGGGAAATATCAAGGTCCGTGACGTCGGAGTGACGTGGGGCCGCCTTCCCGTGGGCTCACCACCTGCAGGAGGGACCGTAAGGGACGGTGCTGTGAGGATTGGGCAGCAGTCGAAGGCGGGGGCCTGCTTAGACTGCTGCCCCCGCGACCCGAATTACGGATAAGCGGGAGAAAATGAATGAATGAATGAATTAAAAATGTTGTTACATAATGAATGTATCCAGGCTGAACAACCATCATATCAAACACAAGCAGAGAAAAAACTATGATCATCAGGAATGTCTCTGTTCTCAGTCATGTTTGCATCACTGACTCTCTCTGTCTCATCCACATCAGCCATACTTCTTGTTGCCTTCTGCCTTGCTTGTTGTAAGCTTCATAGCCTACATCTGTGGTGCGTGATAGTCAGGAAATGATACATCAGTGGAAGGTTGTAAAAGCCACTGAATGACAAGGTTGATGGGCTGAAAAACACTGAGAAGAAAAAATATTGATCATGTCTAAACCAAAGTAATAAGCTTGGTTTGAAAATGTAAGAAGTAGAAAATACAGATATTTGTGTAAAACATATTTCTAACATTTATTGTTGTCAGAAATGAAAATTGCATGCTAAATCAAAAAGAAATAAGAAAGCTTTTTAAGAAAACCAGAACAAAACAAATAACTTGCTGCCTAAAGAGTTTTGTGCTTTCTAAAATTTCCTTTTATTTTTTAATTTACTATCAAAACATCGCATCACAAATATTCTCACAAATAAGTAATGAGTAAAAGTAAAAAGTTGTGAAGTAAAGTACTGATACCAGAAAAATCTACTTAAGTATTTGTACTTTGTTACTTCCCATCTGTGGTCTAAGAAAAATATATGTTGACTAATATAAACCTCAACTGATCAAATAATACAAATACACACAAAACATAAAACCATAAATTATGTCAAACAAGAAAGTGTTTGTCAGATTTGTTTGGCATTTTGACAGATCTGATAGATGACTGGTGACAGATCTGGTATGCGTAGTCTCTAGCATGCTGTGGACTATTTACTTATGGCAGATGTTTTTCTGTGGCACTATTTGTAGCACATGTCCTGATTTTTCTAACATGGAATTAGAAAGTGTGTGAGGAACTTATGGAATTACACTTCGCTATGAATTAAAAAATGTGTCTAAAACTATTTTTTTTACTTCTTCCATAACTTGACTCAAGATTCAGATATTTTCAGTGGATTGTAGTACTGTGAATTATGTATATTTTTATTGCCATAAACATCAAAAGAGGGTAACTGTGAGTGACTGTTGCATTTTTTGGATTTTGTGGGTGTCAAGACAATTCTCACAAGTCATTTACATGTGATTAGCATTCATCAAAATACATACGAGTCCAAAGAAAATCAGCATTTACAAAAATGTGTTAGAGCTGGTGGAAATCTATTGTTTAGTCTGGAATTGTGAAAACATTTACACAACTTGACCATAATATTTATAAATGAGGTTTACTGTATTTACACACAAAATAGGATCAGATGTAGCTTATATTTTGTTCTATGCTATATGCAGTTTTGTAAAATATTTTTTCTATAACGGTTCATTCAAACAATAGATTTTGTTAAATGTGCTTATTCTATTTATTATCAGGTTCTTGGTGGACTCTGTACAATATTTTAGGCTTATTATGTTGTAATTATGGATAAATATTTTGCCCCAGGAAAGCAAAAGAAGGGAAAGGCTGGTGCTGTCAGTTATAAATTTCACATAAAAATCCCAAAACTAATTTGTTTTGTGGATATTGAACAACATTAATATATATATATATATATATATATATATATATATATATATATATATATATATATATATATATATATATATATATATATATATATTTTTTTTTTTTTTTTTTTTTTTTTTTCTTTTATTGCGCTAAGCCACAGATCTGGGATTGGCTACAGATCTGGCCACCCAACCGAACTCATCAAACAGGAAAGAAGGGCCAGCGGTGACTAAGGAATCAGTGGGCAGTCTGTTTTTCCAAAGATCTTTTGTGGAAAGGTGGAAAATTCGCAGAAGTTCAGCCATCATTGCAACACTCCTATGATCTGGGTTTGATTTTAGAGTGGCCAGACAGATCCTGATAAATGGTCTGCATAGTCATCGAACCTTAATCCTAAATCAGATGAAATACTTTGTCATGTCTAAGAGCAGTTCAACATGACCAAGGTCTGGTGACTGGGCACCCATTCCATTATTAATTAAACATTCCAGCTAATTTTTTGCATTCTAAATAACTCTTACAGTGCCTGGACATCTGCTTATTGTCTTCTTGTATGGTGAAGTCGGTTTATATAAACCACAATCCAAATGGAACTGCATGGCACTGAAGTATAGACAGGTAGCAGTGTTGGTTAGTATTACTTACACTCTGGAATAAACATCCCCAACTTACAAAAGTTCTTCTGTTAAAGCCAAAAATGTAAAATTTTGACTCACTTGTTCACAGAACTTTCATTCACTGATGAATGCTTGTGTTTTAAGAATGCCTTAGACCAAAAAATAAAACAGTGAAATCATACTCATTGCTGAATCAGGAAGCTTTCGCAAGTTAGCATTGGACTTTAACAGGAAACATGGCAAGCACATTGCACACAACGACACTGTCACTCAACTCATCACTAATACAGAAAGTTGTAAGTCACTTTGGATAAGGGCATCTTCCAGTAAATAAATGCATATGCTAGCCAACTTCAGCTCTTCCCATTTGATAGACCAAAACTTCAGGCCGCTAACTCCCACATAACTATTTGTAACCTCCCACCTAAATATTTGAGAAAAACTATTTAAAAGAATTTGTGGGAGGTGAAGCAGTTATAAAGAGACCACAACACCCAATTTGCTACTACACTACACACAATGTAATACAGTTAGATGTATTTCTAAATGTATATATGTTTTATCAATTTAGTATTATTTTTTTAATCCTTTTTACCCACAATAATTAATTATTTTTATTTAAATTTACTAGATGGGTCCATTTCTCAAAATTTGTTTAGACAAATTCACACCATTAATGCTTTACTTCATCAGGGGTTATACAGTCCCCTCTGAAAAGAACCGGTCATGTCATTCTAATACTAACACTCATATGTTAACAGAAACTAATCTGTTTGTTCTTCACCATTAAATGTGACTAGAAATATTTAAATTTTTCATGCATTATTAAATAAAAATGCTAGCAAATTACTGTGGTATAAGAGGAATAAAGTTTTCAGGATAATATATGTAATTATTTGAGCCCTTAAGGGAGTTTTGGGGATTGAGACTAGGTTAGCTGGGTATGCTCTCCCAGCTAACCTATTTGAGGCTATAATATTGCAGTTGTGATCAGTTTTAATCTTAATAATAATGCATTTCTGCATGGATTATGTTCAATGCGTTTTATTTCTTATATAACGGCACAGCTCTGAGATTATTTCAAAATTCTGATTAAAAAAGAACACGCTCAGTCATTACCATTTCTACAGTAACATCTTAATTTTAGGGTTTTGTCGTTTAATAAACTGTGTTCTATATAGTAATAAAAAAAACAGTTTTGATTTTGTTTTAGGGGGGAGTGGTGGCTCCAGCGTTTAAGGCGCTGGGTTGCCGATCGGAAGGTCTGGGGTTCAAGCCCCGGTATCGCCAAGCTGCCACTCTTGGGCCCTTGAGCAAGGCCCTTAACCCTCTATGCTCCAGGGGTCCCTTACGAGGGAAATATCAAGGTCCGTGACGACGGAGTGACGTGGGGCCGCCTTCCCGTGGGCTCACCACCTGCAGGAGGGACCGTAAGGGACGGTGCTGTGAGGATTGGGCAGCAGTCGAAGGCGGGGGGCCTGCTTAGACTGCTGCCCCCGCGACCCGAATTACGGATAAGCGGGAGAAAATGAATGAATGAATGAATGAGTTTTGATTTTGAATTTGGTTTGAATTTTATTACCTGCTTTTTGTCTTAAAAACTTAAAAACAAGAGAAGGAGTTGGAAAGGAGAAAGGAGTGTTTACCAGGTGTTTCACAACCAAATATGACAATAAACAGTTAGATCATTATGGTATTAAATATATTACAACTTTTAATTGTTGGTACACTGCATTTGTATTAGAGGAGTAAAACATTTTAGGACATACTGTGATTGGCAATTGTGGTATATGTTATTATGGCAGAAGAGCATAAACTGTCCTGTGTCCTGCTTTGAGCAACTGTAGAAATACACTTTCTTCTTTTTGTGTCATTAGTACACACTACTGGTCTTACATAAATAACAAAAGCCTCCCTCTAGTGGTCATTTGTTATTGTCAGAAATGAAAATTGCATGCTAAATCAAAAATAAATAAGAAAGCTTTTTGAGAAAAACAGAACAAAACAAATCACTGGCCTCTTAAAGGGTTTTGTGCTTTCAAAAATGTCCTTTCATTCTTTAATTTACCATCAAAACATTCGCATCACAAAAATTCTCACAAATTAACAAATCAACAAGTTATAGAAGTACATCTAGGAGTATAAGTATATAATTTTCAATATTAGACACACAACTGCCACTGTACTGTAGTATATTTACTGTAGTATACAAGCTGTTTATTATATAACAATTATAATTTTGCAAGTCTTTTGGCTTTTTGCATGTATAATGATATAATTTTAATCCTGGTAAATGATACAGATTGTTAAGGTAAACAAGTTCTCTGCAATTCAAGAAATAATCAATACATATAAACTTCTCATTGTTTTCGGGTCACAGCTCTGTTCATTTCTAAGTTTCGGCAGAGAAGAGCTTGGTCTTATGGATGGCATAAGGGCTGGAATTGCAGTGTGGCCAAATATCTCCGTTTGGCACCTCTGCCTTATCCCTGCCCTCGTCTCTTGGCTGCTCCATGACCACTGACATGAACATCTCCGGATTGAACAGCTGAGCTCCACGATAAGGTTGAGTAAGGCGAGGAAAGGAAGAGTCCACCGAGATATTGTCATCGTTGATCAGCCCATGGCGTAATCTGCGTGCAGTCTTGAACTCATCCTCAAGATCGGCCATCAAATCTTTCATGTCCTTGACCAGTGTAGATTTCACACCAAACAGGCACAGCAGGAATACCAACCCAGCACATATGCCTAAGACGAAATATAGAGCCACTGTCTCTGGAACCCCTTATAACATTAAAAAATAGAGACAGAGTGATTTGTCCATCAGAAACAAATAATGGGGTCAGTTAATTATAAATAATGCATATGCATTTTTATATAAAATCAAATTATTGTTGACATCATTAGTATAGAGTAAGGCCATTGCTGACTGCTGGGGTCAGTAAGAAGGAAAAAAGCAATTATATTAAAAAAATAGTTTCTATTAAAATGATTCGTTTTTAGATGCATGCATAGAGTCCAGATTAGCTAACCTACCCTGGATCTGGAAATAGATTTCCAAAGTGTTGGTGAAAATGTTTTGTGGTTTGTACACACCTGGGCCAGTGTACCAGCCACCTGCAGAAGGGGAAAGCAGCCTCAGCAGTCAGCAGGACCAGGCATTACATTATACTGTACAACCACTAGAACAGGGGTCACCAGGTAGCCCGCAAGGACCACATGAGTAGCCCGCGGGCCTTTTCTAAAAATAGCTGTTTCCTACATTGTTAAATCATTTTTGATCATTTTTGTGAGAAATCATTAACATGATCAGTGTCTCCACATAGATAAATATAACTAATTATTAATAATAACATATAATAAAAGGTAAATTGAGCAAATATGTTATTTCAAATCAAACTGAAAACTATGTGTATCCAACTGGTAACCCTTCACATTAATCGGTACCCAAGAAGTAGCTCTCAGTTTCAAAAAGGTTGGTGACCCCTGCGCTAAAATATACACCTCATTAGCTTTGCTGTCAGAAATGATCTTTTGGTCATGTGCAGTAATAGATTTTGTTAAGTCTGTGTTTTGATAGGATTTAGTCTCCTTTTTAACATGCATTTATCTTCAGTAAGCAGCCTATCCTGGGAACGCTGGGCACACACACTCACTCACTCACTCACTCACACACACTCATTTATCCACACAAAAATCAAGTATACAGACAATGTACACATCACACTTAACTGATATCTACTGTTTCTGCTGCTTTTAAAAAGCATATACAGTAAGGAAAATAAGTATTTGAACACCCTGCTATTTTGCAAGTTCTCCCACTTAGAAATCATGGAGGGGTCTGAAATTGTAATCGTAGGTGCATGTCCACTGTGAGAGACATAATCTAAAAAAAAAATCCAGAAATCACAATGTATGATTTTTAAACTATTTATTTGTATTATATCATACAAATAAATAGTTTAAAAAATCATACATTGTGATTTCTGGATTTTTTTTTTAGATTATGTCTCTCACAGTGGACATGCACCTACGATTACAATTTCAAACCATGAAGCTGAAAAAACACTAATTTTACTGCTCAAAATGATTGTAAGATATATAATATCTATATATATTTAGTTATCTTTTAACCCATTTTTGGTGACAGTATCTCACATCCTGATAAGAGTTCCCTGGCTGCATTTAGCAAAAAAGAGACTGTGGCCAACTAGCATCCATACTAAAGGAATTAGGACTATAAGTACATTCAGTCAAATTTTAACATTGGAAATCTGGGTAATAAATATGTATTGCAAACGAGACCTCAAAATATATTTTAAATATCACTGAAAAGAAAAAGAAATTCAGCTTCATATAATTTGCAAACTTATTTTTAAGGTGTTGCAGACTTGTGGAATAGTTCTCATTCGTTAAGGGTTCACATCGTAATGTATGACGGGGTAAATTATTTTATATGACATAAGTAAAAAGTTTCCACAGAAGTCATTATTCAAAACCAAAAAAATGTTGATGATGATGACGATGATGATGATGATAATGAAATTTCTGAAGCATTTCAGTGATTAAATATCAGGACAGTGGACAGCTGTAGTTGACTGGAATAGGGAAAAGTTGTAAAATGTTGTCTGTAGGTAAAATTAATGGTAATGTAATTTTTATGCCATTTTGAATTTTGTCTATATTAATCTTTTTTTGCTTTACTTTACAGCAGGACACACATGGCACACCAATCATAAATTCAGCCAAACATACTTATGCCCTGCTATGCTGGTGATATTTTGTAAGTTTTATTATTTTTATTATTATTATTAGGTTTATTATTTTCACTGGATAACTGCCCATTATTAGACTCAAATACAGCAGTAAAATCGTTCAATTTACATCATGTTCTTATAATTTTTTTCACATCTTACCATGTGTATAATCAGAGATTCTGAAAGGATCAGTGCCTCCACGTTCCATGTCTTCCAGCAAATACTTAGGAACTGAATTGACAATAACAAGGCACAGGCAACTCTTAGTAGCCATCGGGTCATTTCTCACTATTTTTTTCCTCACTTGTCGTTGTATGTCCTGTAACTCACCACATGTAAAAGATACCCGTAGATTTTTGCTGGTGCCGGGGAAGCAGGGGTCACCAAAGTTCTGAACACTGGCCAACACAGTGCAGTTTGTTCTGCCATGACATTTCCTTGATACCCTTCTCAAGGCAGATGGAGACAAGCATTCTGAAAGGAAAATTACAGGTCACAGAGAATATATAACAGATTACAGTGTTTTGTTTGCTTGGATTTTGGGTATGGTTTGCTTTAACTTATTAAATATTGTAGATTTAATGCAGCATAGGCTTTTATATAACATTTGTACACTAGATGGCACAACTGAGTCATTGCTCAGTCTCATACCGATGTCAGGTTTCCCATGAGCTTCTTGAGGGCATGCAGGAGTGTCATGCTCCAGGTGGCCAAATGTGGCAGAGTAGATGGCCAGCACAGTGTCGTTCTTACAGCTGAGCCTCAGTCTCTCGTTCTCACATGCAGTCCGCAAACGATGATGTGCTTTGAACAGGAAGGACGAAGTTTTGAATGTTATAGTAAGGCGTTGTTAAATGTGTGTGTTTGTGTGTGTGTATGTGTGTGAGGGCTCTAACCAGGCCGACACTTGTAGGAAACCAGGATGTACTTGCGAGTTTCAGGGCAGGGATCTTGTCCAAACATTGGACTTGCTACAGGAATCTGACATCCTCTCCGATCCTGGCATTCGGACACCACTTTCTACTCACATATACAAACAAGACCAAACATTCAGAAGCCGTTCAGAATTTAACTTCACAACAGATATTAAAATAAAATTTTTTTTTTTTTTTTTTTTTTACATTATTTTTCAAATTTTACATATTTCCAGTATCATACCTGTGTGACAATGGTGGACATGCATTCTGTGCTTTCCTCTGTGACATTTGCATTTATGTTGGGGCACAGGTGCTGACTTGGGACTCGTCGTCCATAGAATGCGGACAAAATAGCCACTGAGGTTTTGGAGGGACACCTGATGGTAAGCGTTTCTCCCTCACAAGCATGGGCGGTTTGGTTCCTCAACACCGTGTGAAGGAAATCTTTCAATGGAGAAAAAGTATAATGGCTTTAGGTACTATTTGTGTTGCTTGTGCAATACTAAACAAACAACCTGCACATTAAACACGAGCAAGGTGTTGCTAAGCACTGCATGCTTAATCTGAAAGGCTATCGTGATGCCAACCATGTCATTGAAACAGTGAAAGTGGCCTGCTTTCAAAGCTTATCATCTTGGGTGTGGTGCATAACTATAATATGAAATCATTAACAGCACTGCCCTTATCCAGAATTTTGTTCATTGAAATGAATAAATAAAACCTGTATTTTTTTCACCTTAAAATAAATAGGCTGTGCATAACACCTTCAAATTATATTCAGTAAATGGAATTTGAATAGCGAGCATCACATGCAGTTGTAGATATTTATAAAAGTCCAAAATAAATAAATAAATATACTGAATCTTCATTATCTTCACTATCTGCCATATCATGATCAGTATCTGTAGCTAATTCTAGGAAAACTAGGTATGAAGCTGAAAACCCCGCATGACACCATAGTCAATGAAAGCACACTTTACATTCACCATAGCTAAATTGGTGTAGACAATGTGTCTAAACATGTGGTTTTGGAGGTGTAGAGGAGACTGAAGAATGTTGAGGTAACACACACAGATATAAAAAAACGTAAAATGGTACAGAGAAAGTAACCGAATATCAGGATGAAAATAGGAACCCTGGACCAGCAACAGTGTCCAGTGGTCCATCATTGTGCCTTTATTAATTTATTATATAAGGTAAGAAAGATTATTACATTTCAGCAACTCTCCATCATTCTTTTGTTTTACAAAATGGCCTTTCATAAATGTGTTTGTACAAATTAATGCTATATTACAGGGAGCAATTACATGGATGATTGCATCATCATCTTTATATGTTTTGAAGAATAGGTTATAAAGGGTTTAAGAATATTAAAAACTATGTTCTTTTCTGACCCAGATAAAGTAAACAATGCACCAACCAGGCATAACATTATAACATTATACTGTAATATCATAACAGGTGAAGTAAATAACACTCATTTTCTCTTCATCACGGCACCTGTTAGTGGGTGGAATATATTGGGCAGCAAGTAAACATTTTATCCTCAAAGTTGATGTGTTCGAAGCAGGAAAAATGGGCAAGTGTAAACTGCAGCTCTTGTGTGATGTTCCCAGTCTGCAGTGGTCAGTATCTATCAAAAGTGGTCCAAAGAAGGAACAGTGGTGAACCGGCGACAGGGTCATGGGCATCAAAGGCTCATTGATGGGGAGTGAAGGCTGACACGTGTGGGCCGATCCAGTCCGATGAAATTGCTGAAGAAGTTAATGCTGTTAATGCTTGATGGGTCAGGACTGTTTTGCCAGACAAAAGGGGAACAACACAGTATCAGGCTGTTGGTCATAATGTTATGCCTGATTGGTGTATATTAAGTGCATCTGAGAAATGTTCACAACCAATATTTATGTTTTATGATTTCTAACCATATAATTAAACAAATGTTTATATATATATATATCTGTCTCTCTATCTTTCTCACTAAGCTCGCAAACAAACACACACACACACACACACACACACACACACACACACACACAAACAGGGGTGAAGAGCCTTTTGGCTAACAAACTTCAGAAACTAATGCCACTTTTTACTTGGAAAACAATCTCAGTAACCCTGACAGTCACCTCTTTAAAGCTGACACTGCACAACTAACCTGTGCAGGATGTGGGGAAAAAATAAATCATTTAACAAATATTCTTCTCAGGAAGTGTCTGTTTGCTTGCCTATTGCAGATTCTTTGAAAGAAAAACTTACCAGAGAAATCTGGAGCAGACCAGGCATGGCGCATTATAAGAGGCAGCAAAAAGCAGAGAAAACACCAGGACAAGCTGCATGGACGGGACATAATGCAAGAGTCACATAATGGTCTGGTTTTAACTCTACGAGGTGGCTGGTTTGTTCGTTGCACTCTGAATTCTGACCAGGAGCAACCACTCAATGATGCCATTGTACCAAGGGAAAAACAGGATTCTTTTCACAGGCACTGTGAGACAGCCGATGGCTGTGGCTGGCACACTTTGGAGTGTGTGTCATTTTATTGACATGGAGCAGGTTGACAGTCTGAAGACGTAGCTTGTATTGTTAGTGAGTCAAAGAGAGTTATTTTTTTCTGTAACAGTAGTGGAGAATTGTTTTACAAAGCAGGTAGATGTGAGTGCTGCATCAGGTCTTATAAAATGCTATGTTTTTTATCAGTGATAGTATGTGCTGGGCAGCACAAAGGAGTTGTAGAAGACACAAATGCATTTCAAAGTGTGTGCTGCTTTTTCAGAAGAAGAAGAAGAAAAAGCCTTGGTCACATAAATTACAGTTAAATTACAGTACAGTGAAATTAATTTTACTGTACTGTAAGTAAAAAGAAAGAAAGAAAAAGCCCAAAGATCACACCAAGTGTCAGCTTCGGGCAGAGAGGATTAAGGGCCTTGCTCAAGGGCCTAACACTGGCAGCTTTGGGAGTGCTGGAGTGCGATCCTCTGACCTTGTGTTCAGTAACACATAGTCTTAACTTCACAGAGTCCATAATTACTGAATACTCCTTCCTCCTTTGCGTGAAGGAGAGCAGTGTAAAAAAGAAAAGCTATACTCCCGCTCACATTTCTGACCTCTGTAATGTTTGTGTAATGCTGAGTATGCTGACAGCAGGAATCCAATGTCCCATTTCTTAAAAGCGGACATCAGGAGCTCCATGGAAACATTACTGTTGGTCTTTAAATTTCACAAAAGTAGTTGGTTTTGATTTTTACTGCCACAGCAAGTTTGCAGCACTGATTTTAAATCAACACAGATCTAATACTCATATAGTGCAATATGAGTAAGAGTAGGGGATCCACTGTGCTAAGGGTAAACTCTGCCTTATCCTGCTTCCTGTGCTGGCCTGACTGTGGCCTTGTTTCATTTCCTGGATTTGTTAAATAATTTCCATTTTAAATTTTGTTTTGCAATCTTACATTGCATACTGGAAGTCCCCCCCACACACACCCCCCCACACCCTCATGTATGATGAATATTCTCAGAAAAGAGAACTTAGAACGCTTGCTTTCTATTTGGTTATTGTGTATATTCTTGTGTTTTGGCAGTGTTTGCTATTTCAAGGGTATTTTGTTGCCCACTGGGACTGTTTCTATAACAGTTGTGAAATCCCCACAGTTAGACAACGAATCCCCACCTATAAAGCAGAAATGAAACCCCTTATAATCTTTAGAGCATGTCTGTCTGTTGTGCATGGAGTTGGGCAACAAGTGAAACTAAATTGTAAGGTAGGGAAATATAATTTCTTTAGCACATTCCACAAACATTAAATGATTTATACAGTATTTATACAGATTTATACAGTATCCATGGTAACAGGCAACAAACATTTACAACTTTACTGTAGCTTAAAGTAAGCATTGAATCATAAACCTCAGACCTCATCAGTGACTCAGTGCTTCCCTTTATATATATCTAGATGCTCCTACTTTTTTTTTCCTCAACATTTTTTCAACATTGATCCCAACAGACACTCACATGCACCACTCCCACTCCCAGCTCAATCACACTCTGCATGACTCATAGCTGAGGTCAGAGCATGCTCACGTCCAAGAGATTCAGAAGAAGTTTCTGGAAGTCATGGAGCACTAATACAAACTTGTAAAAACAAAATCTGAATTCTGAATACATTTAAAAAATGACCCCTACAAATGCTAGAGTTCTGTTGTGAATTGAATTTATATATAGAATATTGACTATTCAAAAATCAGTGTTTTTACTATAAATAAAGACTCTTTTTTAACATCTCACAACTTTAAAAGTTGTATTTCTTTTTCCATCAGCATTAATTAAACTCGGTAAAAGAGAATGCAGCATTGTAGTTGGACATAGTGGAAGCTTTGTTTTGGGAGTCACAGGCACTGAGAGTAGTGTTTCTCTCTGAGAAATAGCACACATGTTAAGTGTTGATGGCTTTAGGAAATGGAATGTAAGACCAATCTATACTCATTGACATTTCACTTTGTTAATTAACAGCTGTGCAATGAAATGTAAGCTATTTTTAAACACTCCATCTACTTGCCCACTAGTTTATATAAGTCAGTGCCACACCCACCAACTTCCCTCCCCCTCAGACTTAAAGTGCTGGAGGAACAGATCCCTGACCAGCCAGCTAACTTTCAACTAACTCCTGCACTCACTTATATCCGTTTGTGTGTGTGTGTGGTGATTTTTTCCTACCTTTTGGCCACAGGTAATTTTTAGGATCACTGTTGAATCGTTTTTGGGCTACAAGCTTTCAGAGTGTGGAAAATAATGGCAGTACAACAGGATAAAGAACCAAGCATTGAGCTCTTCATAAAGGTTAGTGCTTTCTACTTTCACTAATATTAGTCACATACATTTTTCAAGAGTTATTGTATGGTTAGAATATTTCAAATCGCTCACTCTATTTTTATTGTATATTTATACATTTATTTTAATTTAAATTATATTGACAAGATTGGGCATCATTATGACACATTCTATTAACCTGAAATCAGCATAAATGTATACATATATGAACAAAAAAAGGTTAATGTGACTAGAAAAATATCACAAATTTATGCGAGCAAGACAATACTGGTTTTACTAAAAATAACAATACAATAAATACAATTACAATAAAATGTAATTTTATAGCATCGAATGACAGACTGCAGCTGATATTTGTTCAATTTTTATCAGTGATCTCTGTAAAAAGAGGCAAAGATCCTCATTATGTTCTTTCTGAATTGAAAGGGTACTGTGATGTCGTTATGTCGTCGTAGTCATGCCTGGTGTGTAACTGTCCTCTTATACGCTGCTCATTATCACAACATGCACACCTCAAGAGACGAGGGGGTTGACATCTTATCACGGAACACACACACACACTCAGGGAAACTCTGGAAATCCCAGACCCCCTTTTGAGGCCCACACTGACAGAGATGCACATGCATGTGCGTATACACATAAATATTATAATTTGCCTATTATATGGTAGCATTGGTCAGTAAACCAAATTACCAAATTTCAGAGGATTAGTAAAATTGAAATGTATTTCTTGTAAACATCCCAACATTCCTGAACTACAGGTTTGTGTCTATTGCTTTTGGTGCCAGTGTGCTTTGAGTGATTACCGTAAGTGCTTACCGTACTTTGGATTAGAAAGAAA
This sequence comes from Silurus aristotelis, assembly GCF_946808225.1. NCBI lineage: Eukaryota > Metazoa > Chordata > Actinopteri > Siluriformes > Siluridae > Silurus > Silurus aristotelis. The sequence continues at coordinate 14,363,766 of NC_139587.1, read as the reverse complement.
AAGCATTAGCACCAAAACACAAAAAGACAGCTTTCACTTTTTATCTTTCTGTCTTTAAGGACCTATTTTTTAAACGTTTTGTCTGGAACATAGACTGAGGTATATGTCAGAAATAGACATTAACTACGATTAGAAGGATAAGTATTTGTAATTAAGGATATGAATATGCAATTAATAACTTAGCTACATGTCCTTTGTCCTTGGCAAGTTAAACATGTGTTTATATGTATACATATACACCGGATATATATCACACAGACACACACACACACACACACACACACACACACACACACACACACACACACACACACACACACACACACACACACACACAAATGTCACCCTGCATGTCCGGCTCAGTTATTAAACATAGATTTGCCCTGTGTGTCTCCAGGCAGGCCATGATGGAGAGAATGTGGGGAATTGTCCTTTCTGTCAGAGTCTCTTCATGGTGCTGTGGCTAAAAGGAGTCAAATTCACAGTTACTACAGTCGATATGAGGAAGTAAGTGCTATATAAAGACAGATTTATACATTTTGCTTGTATATTCCAAATTTATATATTGCTTTAAGGGTGCTTTGTGATATTGTCCAGTGTTGAAGGTGCTGTACAGATATAATTAAATCGAATTGAATTGCTGCACATAATCATAATAAATCAAAAATGATTTTTAGTGTTGCATACTTGGAATAATCAATTTGGGTGGGACGTGTGATATGTGTTTTTGAGTATTTGTCACATGCCTGTGTTATTTACTTTTGTTATTCCTGTTTGTGTTTATCAAATAATAGCAGTATCGTTCTGTTAGAGTCTTTTAGAGGCAGCCTCTCCCATATCCGTGTGCTTTGCTTAATAAATAACAAAACATCTAAAAGAGTAATTAATCATCACCGGGCTGATTCAGAAACAAATGATAACCAATATGCATGCCATGTGTTTACTAAGTTTATCCACACCCTATAGGCCACACACTAACAACTTCTATTTCTTACTGTACAGGAAGCCAGAGGAGCTAAAAGACTTAGCTCCAGGGACCAACCCTCCTTTCCTCCTATACAATGGTGCCCTTAAGACTGACTTTATGAAAATCGAGGAGTTTTTGGAGGCAACTCTTGCCCCTCCAAGGTATGAACAAACACTTAATTCAATCCTCTATGTTTGCAATCTCAGGCATCTAAGACTTAAATGACTTCATTAAGAACAGATATAGTATTGGATGAAAAATAATACAATATTTTAATATACCTTTTTTTTTAATATACCTCTTAAAGGCTATTTGGTACCACAAAATCCATGATTAACCTGAGCATGCTGTACAGATATATTACATAGATACACACAGACTTAACGGAATCTCTTCTGCCCCCCCTCAGATATCCTCATCTCAGCCCCCTGAATAAAGAGTCCTTTGATGTGGGCGCTAACATTTTTGCCAAGTTTTCTGCTTTCATCAAGAACAGTCCAAACAACAGAGGTAGGTTTAGTTTAACCGTCCATCCATCTGTCCATCCATTCATTCATCCATCCATCCATCCATCTATCTATCTATCTATCTATCTATCTATCTATCTATCTATCTATCTATCTATCTATCTATCTATCTATCTATCTATCTATCTATCTATCTATCTATCTATCATCATCTTTTATTATATCTTATAATAAGATATCTTATAATTATAGACAGCACTATAAAAATGAAACTTGGATATATTTTAGAGTAGTCAATGTGCAGCTTGTATAGCAGTATAGATTTACTGTCATTACAGCCATTATTGTTAAAATAGCTGGCAACCTAAGTGAGTACACCGTAACAGCTGTACGTCATGTAACCATGCAAAGCCACATGTCCTATTCATCATGTTCATGTTTTTGTCTGCTTGACAGGACCATATAAATTAATGTATCTTGTTTTAGAGCAGTTCAAATTTGGTGCTTTGAGTACAATTCTCTCATACTGACCACTTGATGTTCAACATAGCACCTCATGGCAAATAACCCTCTGAGGATTTGAGAATTAGAATTGTTGCTCTTCACAAATATGGCTTAGGCTATAAAAAGTTCGGTAACACCATTAAACTGAGTTACAATACAGTGGCGAAGCCCGCAGACAGTTTGCTGAAGACAACTGGTCCAAGAGCATAAATGTCCTGCGGTTTGATGAGACTAAGATAAACTTGTTCGGCTCAGATGGTGTTCAGCTTGTGTGGCAACGCAATGGTGAGGAATGGTCTATTTTGACAATAATGGCTGTATGTTGAGTTATTTTAAGTAGATCTGTACTGCTCTTCAAACTGCACACTGACTACTCTAAATTATTACAATTTCTATAGAATTGTCCTTATAGTAATAATATACATACATATAATAATTATCAAGTATGTTTTAAAAACTATTTTATTAGGACTTCCCATACATAAATTAATGCACATGCAAATCACATTACACACAAAAAAAAAAATTGTGAGCAACAGTTCTGTAGGCTGATTAGAGCATTCTGAGGAGAGTGATCTGTACTAACCAATTTAACCACTCTTTAAAACTTTGGTCAGCAAAGCAGCATCTCACGCCTTACAATTTGTTGTACATTGAGGAGGATAGACTACAACAGCAGAAACCCTGTTAAGATTAAATTCCTATTAGCCAAGTACAGAAATGTGAGGCTATAGTAGGCCCAGACTCATCCAAACGGCAGTTGAAGATCAGATTATGATGTCTGATGTAAACATGAACTGAAACTCCTCACCTGTACCTGCATGATATGCAACACTGTGCTGCTGCCACGTGATTGGCTGATTGGAGATATATATACTGTTAGACAATTAAATGAGACTTTAAATGTACAAACAGATATATTTATTAATTCTTTGTCCACAGTACAAGAGGAGGCTTTGCTAAGGGAGTTTAAACGCCTTGACAATTATCTAAATACACCAATGCCAGAGGAGATAGACCACAACTCCACTGAAGACATTTCTGTCTCCACAAGGAAATATCTTGACGGCAACCGCCTGACGCTGGCAGATTGCAACTTGCTGCCAAAATTACATGTGATCAAGGTAAAACACATAAGTTGAAGTGAAAGTAAAAGAAAATCATATGACTAGGATTTAGTTTCAACATTAACATTTGGTATATTATGTTTTAATTTTCTCTACATTTAAAGGTTGCTGCCAAGAAGTACTGTAACTTTGAGATCCCGGCTCATTTCACTGCCGTGCTTCGATACTTGCAGAATGCCTATGAGAGAGAGGAGTTCAGCCAGACGTGTCCAGCCAACATTGAGATTGAGAAAGCCTATCTGAGTGTTGCTAGCAAGAGGTCATAGATCTCCATCTAAGAAGGCATCAACCCTGAACATGAAGGAAGACATTAAGCCTGAATTGTAAATAGCTTTAAATTAAATAATTTCAGTGTCAGGTTCAGTTTAAAATACTGAATTCAGAGAAGTTGTTATAATAAATGTAAATGTTTGTTAGGGTTCAGAATTGTACTGCCTTGCCATTTAATGGTTTTAGCCCATAAACCTAAATAATAATGATAAGATAATAATAAAAGATTCTGATCATTAGTAACTGGACATTTAATTTAATGATAAATCATATCTGAATCAATTGTCATATTGGCATGTTATATATGTATTTTTTAAAAATAGGAATCACTGAATAATAGTTTCATAATTCTGGATAATCCTTGCATATTCCGCTTTTCTAGCCTGTTATGTGGACCATACGTGCAATTTAATGTATCAAATGTGATTTGCTTTGTCCATAGTGTAAATATGTATTTTACACAGAAAAACATTCTTCAAATTGTTTTTACATTATTCTTTTCTTGTTTTCGGTTGTTGTTTTAGGGGAATCTTTAAAGATATTATTTAAAGCCCTACAAGAAAATAGTATCTCCAAAATGAAAGCTGCATTTGTTAACCATACAATAGAAGCTTGAGGAACATTTTCCCCTAATATTTATCCTCTATAATATACTACAACAAAGCCTACTAACAAAGTTATTTTTTTAATCAGCTTAAACTGATTCTTCATTTTATGCTGATAGTTCATGTGTTCTGCATTAATCTACACAATGAGAAACTGTAGTACAAAAAAGGTTACATTTAGATCAAACACAGTACTGTTACTTAAGCAACAAGTCAAATTTTATTTCATGTCACAATTTAATTAAAAATAAAATCCATTTCATTCATATCAACAACATTGTGCACATCTGTTTGTACTTTTCTGTGGTCATAAACATGCATATCATAGAATGAAGACGTATTGCTGAATGAAGAATACAGAGGTGATTCAGTTCGGTGGACCAAATGCTCGTAACATGTACAGGCTCAGTGTTGGCATCTTCAAAGCTCCACTTTTTCTACCTAACTGTTTTACAGAGATTAGCTGTATTCATGTTGTTTGAAAATATATCCATGTTTAAGTTAATGCACTGTAGTTAAATTAATATACACATTGTTAAATGGCTGCTGGATTGATGTTTATGGGTGAGAACCCTTCTGATGTCTGATCCTCTGTAATTCCCAAGCGACTCCTAGTTTGTTACACAGTACTTCCAGAAACAGGCTGTCAGGGAAAGATAAAGACAAAGACAAAAAACACCCTCATTGTTCGGTGTTTCTAGCACTGTGAAAAGATATTGCTTTAAAGAGAATTACTGTATTACTGAAACTGAAATACTGTACAAGGTTTTTAAAATATGGTAACCCAAGCACACCAGTCATAAAACAATCACATTGCATAAGAAATTACAATTTAAACATGCAATTTAAACATGCAAGTGTTAATTTAAACATGCAACTATAATGTGGCTGGATTTGTCTAGATTCCCTATAAATGTAGTCAGAAGAAACACACTGATGTGAAACTTCTTAAAAAAAAATCTATATGACAATGAGAATTGTTACAAAGTGTTGAGCATGCTTATTATAAAAAGAGTCTTAAACTAAAATATTCAATCATGCTATAGAATGGTTCGCTGCTAATCCCATGCAATATGTTGTTAATGTTTTATTATCCTGACACATACAGATGTGAGTTTTCGTACTGCACACTATCATTAATTTTCATTCTACAGTCTAACCACTGCATAAACATGCTTTTTTATTGTGTACATCTACATTATAAATAAAAACTGTAAAAGCCTGATTGTGATTTCATCTAAAGCTAATAATGGTTTGTAAATACAAATCATCCAGCTGTTTCACAAAGCCAAGTCTCACCTCTCTTGTTGGGTTTGGGTAAGTTCTGCTCAGATCGAAGAAAGCCTTGAGAGCGCAGGTTATCTGCTGCTGCTAACTTCATGACTACTTCTTTCAAATTATCCACCTGAGAAATCATTTTCATTGATGTTACACAATCAGTAAAAAAATAGTTTGAAAGGAAAACAAATGTGGTGCAAAACATCATAATGTTCTTACCATGTGGTTCATTTTATCCTTCTGGACATTTTCTTTCGCTTCTGAAACATGCAAAACCAGATTTGAATATGGTAAAATGTGAAAACTGATTCAGCTGATTTACACCTAAAATGTTCACATTCTCTCACCCTTAGACCAAGAGTCTCTGTCTCTTTCCTGATGAATCAAAATGGGAAGGATGGTTTTAATGTCTCTTTGTGGACTCAGCTCATTACTCTGTCCGTCCTCTATCTCTGTCACCAATTTCTGAAGGAGGTCTGGTACAATACCAAAGCTTGGTGTTAATGCATTAGATAATGTTGGCGTAAGTTCACATTACAACCAACTGTGTAAATAATTTTGCCGAACGCATAGCCATAGACTCATAAACAATGATTAGGAATGCAATTGGATACTGACCCTATTTAATTTAAATAATAAGGTCTCAGGTTAAACATAAGTATTTCTTAGTATTTATTGTAGCATTTTTGTTTTTTTTATAGACTAAATAATGTATCTTGTTTCATCTGACACAAAATTAAACATAATGTGAACTTATAAGAATCCAACAGCTACTGACTTGCATAAAGAATGTTATCTTATAATATTTATCTCTTTTTATAAAAATCTCAAAGACAGTAAATAAGCAAATCAGCACTGATTTTTTATAACACTAGTGTTATAAAAAATAATATACAGTGCAGTCGCATACAGTAAAATCTTTTATTTTATAGTATGTAAATAACATCTCAAGAGCAAAGCCTGCGAAATCGTTTGAAACCAGCTGACCTTACCTTCATGTGGTGTAAGTGCCGCATCTGAGTATAAAGGTAACACATTAACTGCTGGGAAAATCATGGCCAAAATGTAGAGCAGTGCCACAGACAGCATGCTGGCAGAATCTTGGAGCTCTTGGCGTCTTTGCTTTCTGTCTGTGGAAAAGAACTTTGGTTTTATATCTTCCAGGGCCATCTATCCTGCATGGATCAATATGTCTCATGCCACCCCATCAGTGTAAATGGATTTGATGTGACAGCACTCTCGTCATAGGTGTAATTCAGGGTGTGTTCACAATTCATAGGGTTCCTATCTCTGCTTGCACAGTGAGCCCTAACAAATGTTGACTCTCTCCTACCATTCAGCCATTTCACATTGTTTATGGCCTACATGGTTTGACAGACGTATGGGTCATATGGGGCATTACAAAAATGTTCATCCAGGCCTGGAATATGAAAACTAGATTAATATACTCTGGTATTATGTTCTTATAGTAATATAGTAGTATACTAAATGAGCAAAGATTTCATTCATAACTGAAGTAAAAATAAAAATAATAGTACATATAAGTAAGGACATCAGATTTGACAGTAGACAGTGTTTTATATTAAGATATTCAGTTCTGCATAGTCAGAAATACCGCTTTGTCCCACTACACATTTCTCCTATCAAAATCTAAATAAAATTTGCAATGAGCAAAAACTTTCTTTTTCTAGTTAATGTTCATGGTTTCAATATAAAATGTATTACAGTAAAAAATTTTAAATTGCATATAGAATTGGCTCACTTATTACCACCCAGACCATCACTGACACTACCACCATATACCATGAGTACACCTATAGTGATGGTCCTGTGGAGAGAACTGAGTACTTTACAGTTATGACAAGTCACTATCTGACTATTATTATTAATATTATGATTATGGTGATGATGATGATTATTCTGATTATTATTATTATTATTAATATGCTATCTCTAGTAAAAGTGAAACAAGCCTATCATGCTAAGAAGCTAGGACCTATTCCCCAAAATAAATCTTTCTACCTTTATTCATCACGATATTGTTCGAGAGACTGTTTATTGAAGGAAAATGCTCTTTCCAGTAGAATTTCTAACCAGTCCACATGTTTGTGATTAGCTGTGAATGTATCCTGACACTGAAACACACAAGATCAAACGTACATGGTCGTTTTTCATTGGTTTATTTTATTATACAATAGCCCACACACTTCCTTTAACTACAGAATATAACACACCCAACACACTAATATTACTCTTTTCAACATCCAATCATGTATAACCAATACTTTATTTAAATAAACCCTGAAAAAATGTAATCGAATTTTTCACAAAAACGCCTGGAATTTATTTCTTTTGTGAACATCCATACTAGGTGGAAAAAAGACAAAAAGACAAATAGAAACAATCACAGAATTTTTTATGATTTTAATTACAATTACCAATACAAACCAACATCTGTTAACCATTAAAATAATTAGCAAATGCTTTTATTACACAGTGTGTTTGTGTACGTCATTAAATCATCAAACCTAAGGTTTATATTCCAGTTGTAAAAACTTGTTAAAATCTAGAAGCTTAATTTCTAAAAATCCCTAATGATGTCCATTTGTCAGGGATCCACCAGCCACGCCTTCACCTATCACTCCAAGGCACTCTCCCACTTACTAATCAGCTACACCTGGCCCTCATCAGTTCCCATGCTATATAACCCCCGTTCCTCCACCATCTCATTGTCTGTTCTACAGCTTAGGCAACAGAACACTGTCGGACTAACCAAGCTACACAGTAAAGTTTATCGTTGGCTACGTGACTCTATGTGGTTTTGTTTTGCATCTGTCTGATCACAGCTCTCACCTGGTTTAGCAAACCTGGGGTTTTCATTACGGTTTCCCGTTTCATGCTTTGCCCTGTTATCTCTCATTAAAAAGGTGGATTTCACTTCGGTTTCCGGCACGTTCTTTCCCCTGACACCATTAGATATCAACATGTGTTTCAAAAGCTGCTTAATATATTCTACTGGCCCTTAATGGTATCCCATCTTGTGACCAACACATTTCCCACTAAGACAAAAAAGGACCCATTAACCTTTAGGAATTATAATTTTATACTATGAGGGTTTATTTATTATTATTATTATATATTATATTATATATTATTTTATTTTTGTTTGTATATTAAATGTGCTAACCTGGTTTAATAAAAAGAAAACATCGACTAATCCTAAATCTAAACCTCTAAATTTTTGACCAGTTATTAATGCATCTATTTAAGTGCAGCTGTATGAGCTGGAGATAATTTAAGATGCTCACACAGACACTTGATAAGTAAGAAGAGAGCATATATTGTTACCGAACAAATACACAGAGATCTTACGTGCATAGTGACGTGTGTTCCAGGATGGCGTTATTGTGTCTTCAGGCAATATCTATCAAAATGAAAGGTGTAAATTACAACACACAGAGACTGGCATTTGATAAACAACCACACTATGTGGAGATAATGGATTTATCTGTCTGGAAGTTTGTGAAACTGCAGTTAAAAGTATCAGACAATTCAAACATCCCTCATCATTTTGATCTTTGATGAAGCATTGTGTCCAGCTATAAAAAGAAGAACTGTAAGGACCGTTATTGTTCTGGATATAGCAAGAACCTTTCAAGTGTATATTGGGGAATTTTTATCTCTCGTTCTTTTGTCGTTCCGGTACAATGAAGACTGATGGAGATACAGGAACTGAAGGGGAATTTTATTTAAATAGGCAGTGATTTAAATTGTTTTCTGAAACAGCAGGTCGTATAACCCCAACCCCAACCCCACCGCTCAATGCTCTTTCTGTGTTTGTGTAATAAATATGCATTCACTTTTTTTCTTTTCTTTTTTTTAAATCAATCATACTCCTGCATGTTTATGCAATTATTTAAACATCCAAACATGTGGTAGTGGCACAATGCAAATTCAAGTCGAGAGCTTCAGTTAATATTCACCTCAATTATCAGAACGAAACATTTTCCCCAGAAAACAGGACATTTGCCAAAGTGGCTCAAGCTGACAGAAAGGATTAAGGAAATTAAGCACTTATTACAACCAAGATGAAAAAAGAAGCATGTTAGAATGTCACAAATGTAAAGCAGATGTGGGATAGCAGGAATAAACACATACTGAGTTTCACTCCTCTTAGCCAGGAAGAGAATCTGAGGCTACACTAGGCAGAGGGTAATTTAAAGTGTGTTGTTGAAGATTAGAAAATAATCACTTGTTTTTTAAATGACTAAATTAGATAAGCCTGTTCCTACTTGACATGTATTTCCTCTGTTGTAGCCATTTAACTCAAGATACAATGGGATGCTTTTCGCTCAGTACAGTTGTAAAAAATGGTTATTTGAGCTACCGTAGTGTTTCTGTCAGCTCAAAGTAGTCTGGGGATTCTCCTCTGACCTTTAACATCAGCAATGCATTTTATACTTGTGCAGAAATCTCACTTGATCAGCTATTGGAAAACATATTTTTGCTCCATTCTGGTGTTTCATGTGAACATGAACATACAACTACATAAATAGATTTCTAATCTATTTTTAAAACTAAACGGATACAAATCTTAATTTTCTGTTGTTTTATATGATGAAATGAAACCACTTGTCAGATTGCAGCATAACTGTTTAATTGCACCGGCAACAACATATATATTGTTTAAGAATACAGATAGAAGTGTAACCACTGTGAGGAAATGCACTCAGACATGTTCATTCATCACCGGAAAACAGAAAATAAGAAACAATCTAGCTAATTTTAGTGTGAATTGTTTAAAAAATTTACTGAACGTTAAAAAAAAATGCTAAAACGAAGCTTTACACAGGTACTAAATCCATTGGGGGTCTCACAAAAAGAAAAAAAAAATCATAAATCTATACCAATAAAAGTAAAAACTAGTGGTGATTTTAAATGAACAATATGCTTATAAAACAGATTTTTCTTTTGCTAAATGTAAATGTCATAACCTCCAAAGAATTAGTATTTATAGTACACATAAGCAGCTCAAAATTGTCGATATTCACTTTTCAGGTCCTTATTCACATTTATTTTTGAAAATGTCAGCGAAGATAATTTTCATTAAATGATTATTCTGAATTATATTAAATTATTATTCAATTATATATATATATATATATATTAAAAAAGCTAAGGAACCCAACAACAGACTAGTGTTTAAAGACTTGAAACATATGAAAGTGTAGACATGTAAAATGTGTATTTTGTATGTAAAATGTGTAATTGGCATGACATAAAATAAACTGTAAAAGGTTTTTTTTCTGGTTAAGGAATCAAACTAAAATAATACTATTGTGCTTTAATACTATAATACTATAAAAAAATAATGAAAGGATTCACTTCATAATTTTTCCAAAGGAAACATGATTACATCATAAATTACACACATACCAGTTTGCCTCATTGTGAAACTAAGGGCAGGACTGAATTGTTTTGTCTTGTTTATATTACCCACAGATTTTTCTTAGAGTAGAAAATGTACATGCACAATGTAAAGAGGTGACCCGTGTTTTGTAAACATTACATCCTGTGGCTTAAAACTTTCATCCCGTTTAATAATCATAACTGTAGTATTACAGGTTAAAACCTGATCCAACAATTATATATTTTAAGAATGTTTGCAGGACTGATATAAAGATCAGTTGTATAAACTATGCCTTGTTTAGCAGTGTAACAGTGTTCAGTCTTATTGGGGTCAAAAAGTGAAGTAAATGGTGAAATCAGCTTTGTTCTGTTTCGTCTGTGTGCTTGAATAGTGCTGAGTAAATACATATTTTACATATTTCTCTCTCTCTCTCTCTCTCTCTCTCTATATATATATATATATATATATATATATATATATATATATATATATATATATATATATATATATATATATATATATATGTGTGTGTGTGTGTGTGTGTGTGTTTGTGTGTGTGTGTGTGTGTGCGTGTGCGTGTGCGTGTGCGTGTGCGTGTGCGTGTGTGTACTTTTTTCCTGTCTTTGGTGCTGCCATGTTTTTTTACAAAATATTTAGTAAGATTAATTTATACCCTTTAAATAAACTTTTAAATATGGCAAAAGGCAGCGTTTACTGATTCGACTTTAGTGACCCCTAGTGTCAAAACCAAGAACTTCAACTTTGCAATGACGCCCAAAAATAGCGTGAGGACCATAGCTTTGTTCCGATATCCAATTGCATGAATACTTTGTATCAGCATCCTTAATATGCTTTATGACTTTCTAATCACTGACTGACCCACACAGAACTGGCTCCTCCTGATGCAATTATTACAGTGATGTGATGTTTACTCCATAATCCAGCCTACATTTCAAGATGGCATTTCGTTAGCTGTGTTGGATTTAGACTACAGTGTCTCAAAGCAGATCGAGCAGAGAAGGAAGATGGCATACAAGATCAGAAGACCCAGGCCTAACCGGCGGTCAAGTCTCCAGTGATTCAAATGTACACTGAGAACCTGCAGAAAGTTAGAAGCACAAATATTCATGTGAAACAGATGCTTTAAGATGGGTTCCCTTGTAGATAATAAAACATGATTAAATCTATGTTGAGTAAACACTGAATCACTAATGTTCTCAATAAAAAATGGCTTTAATATCAATACTCACTGTGAGAAAGACTGAAGCAAGTAGTAAAACAACTGAATACACCAGTTCTCTGCTATTAATGATGACCTGAGAAGGAAATTATTTGAAATAAGTTAAGCATTTCTTAAAACATATTATACCTAATAACAATGTTACTCTGAATTTAAATTAAACTGGCATATACTAACCACTGAGCCATAATCCACCACAAGTGTACGCAGAGCCCACGGGAAACCAAGGCCCAATAGAATATCAAAAATATTACTACCTATTGAATTAGAGACGGCCATGTCTCCCATACCTGAAATCCATAATGCACATACAAATCAAATTTGATTTTATAATTGATCTTTAACAATATTTATTCCTGAGAAGTCATACACATACCTTTTTGGGCAACTATAAGACTAGCCATACAGTCTGGGACGCTTGTGCCAGCTGCTAAGAAAGTGATGCCCATAATCACATCTGGGATGTCAAGTGTGTAACTGATTATGGTGACCTTAAACATGGAGAGTATGGATGAGAATATTATATAGGCAAAGTGAAATAAGTTAAATTCTTTCAATACATTTAAGTTTTAAACATACCATCCACACCATGAGGTAGGAAAAAACAGCAATCCAGAGTGTAGAAATCACAAAGGTGACCATGAACCAGCGCTCCCAGTGTTGCAGCAAGCAGTTGGGCACAGTGTAATAAAGCAGGCTGCTTAAAGGCCATGAGAGCAACCACTTCACCCGTTCACAGTACCCTCCTGTGAAAATATACACAAGAACAAGAAGAGTTTATACTTTGACTATACTTTAGATAGTTTACAAGCCAGTGAAGACTTTCTTTGGAAAAAGGAACTATTAAATAGCTCATTGCCAGAGAATTGATTGCAGTGGTAGACAGAAACAAAATATTTTTACTTCATGACATTTTAATGCATAATCTTGATGCACTACATTTTAAGAAAAACATGCAGAAAACATATATTTTGTTAAAAAGATAAACTGTCACAAGACTAAAACCGTTGCTGTTGTTTATGTCGTTAATGTATATTGGTCTATATTGTAAAATTTATATTTGCTCTGTACGCCTTTCCTCCTATCGCACTGCTCCCAGTTCTGGAGAGAGTTCGCTAGGAAGGAGCCTGTCTCCCCCTTCGAGCCTAAGGCCATCCTCTAACCAAAATAACTTAAAAAATGCCAAGTCCTGTTTGCCGTACATCTGCCCTTGTGACTGGCTGAGTAATTACAAGATGTTAACTAATGAGCCCTTATAGGTTTTTAAAAGCATTATGAAACGCTGGCATACTGTCTGCAATGACATATGTGATTTGCAATGTAATATATCATGCAGTAGACAGAACTTCAAGATGTGGGAGCCAAAACAACAGGGTGATAAAAATTACTAAACCAGATATACAAGAAGACAAGTTGGGTCAAGTGCCACTGCTGATAAAAAAAAAAAACCCTGTGGCAGCTGCTCTTGGCACCTGGACTGGTCTTTGGCACGGCTTTAAATAAACACCCCTTTTGTCAGAGACATGATCATTCGTGCGGAGATGGGTTTCACTGCAACAGGGGACAGAAGGAGCTATGTGGGATGCAGGGTTGGCCTTATAGGTACTAGAACAGAGCATGAACAAACCTCTGAAGATTTACTGGGGATCCCATAATTAATTATGCAGTCAATTGTGGGATGGTTCTCCCCTCTGCATCTACAGTTCAGCCTGAGGCTTGATCACACATTCTCCAAAGGATATCATTAGTATTCTTTGCTGCATTTAGAAAAACAAATGAATCCTATAGACACTTTTGAAAAGAAAACAAAAGCCTCAAGGATTTTAAAAACCATAACTGCATGTCAGCAGATTTGCAAGAAGTTTTATATATAAAGGGGAAAAAAAACAAACTGGCTTCCATGGTGTGATTTTAAAAGTAAATACAGCTTGCTGTTTATAGCCTAGCGATAAGCCTCCTACAACAGTATGGCCTCTAATACTTTACATTTATGAGAGGAAATCTTTTCTTTTTTTTTTCTTTAAATTAGAAATAGACAAAATATGTTATAAAACAGATTACATAATACAGTGTGAAGTAAAATATTTGTTTCTACTAAAATCCATGTTTTAACAAATTGAAGAGTTTCCACTTTCAGAATAAAATGGAATATAGTTGGGTGAACAAGCAGTAACTCCAAACTGTTACATACTTGTCAAGTCAGCTCAAGTTTATTTCTATAGCGCTTTTTTACAATGTACATTGTCTCAAAGCAGAATTAAGGTAAATGATGTGTATTTATCCCTAATGAGCAGACTGGGGCGACTGGGGCAAGGAAAACTCCCTTAGATGTTATGAGGATGAAACCTTAAGAGGAAAACAAGACTCAAAAGGGAAACCCATCATTATTTGGGTGATATTACTTGTGTGTTTAGTAAATTCCTATTTTTTCCTAATTTCTCTACATATGTCTTACATACTGTTTCGTTTTACCTTCAGTTCTACTGTATGCAGTCTCTCTTTTTTGCATTATCCTTTGATACTCAGGTTTTTATTTCACTGCAACTTTTGTATTTGAATCTTAAATATTGTTAGCTAGAATTAAAAAGATTCTTTGTGAAACTGGATGACCCTTTGTAATCTTCCTATGTTTCCACCACATTGGCAGCCAAAACACATATATAAGGTTCATAATGATAATGGGAGATTCTCAAAGTTGAACCTCTCACCTACTCAAGCATAACACTGTTGTCAACATTTTTGTCACGTTTTTCAATTATTCTGAATTTACAACTGCTCAAAGAAAGCATCCACACCTGTTTTATAAAAGTCAAGCTGATGAAATTACTTGTCTTATCTAAAGGTAATTGTACTGTATTTGTAAATGTATTTTGTTAGCAAACCTTCTGGTGAAAAAGTGGGAATCCGTTCCAACTTAGTTATCATTAGAAGTATGTACGTGAAAAAAGTACTATTTTTTAAGCAATTTAATTTGCTTTGTAGACAATCTGCTGATCTAATCTGTCTTAAAATGCAAAGTACATCCCTTTGACATCCTGTCTAGTCTAATTTAAAATGAGCATCACTAATGAGGTCAATCCCAAATGAGGCCATGTCTCAAAATAACAGAATACTAGCATACATACCTGCACCAGTTAAGGGGACCAGTTACAGTATATTCACATACCAAGCAGTCTTGTATTATCTCACATTTAGCAGAAAATCCACTAGCCTGGCACAATCAGAGGATTAAATGGTTGTTCTTCCTCTGCCTCTTCATCATCCTCTGTGACTTTGGGCTGTGTGTCCCCCCTGCCTTCCACTCTTGCTGTTGTCCCCCCATTGCCCCATGTCCTTGCCTCTTCAAGAGGTTGGGTCTCACTGTCCATGTTGTCACCATTTTCCAGTCCCCAGGGTGCTCCGTCCATTCCTGGGCTTTCCTGACCGGGAATTTCTCCTACACCGCTGCCACTTTCCTCTAAACTCCGGCCTAAGATCAGTCTCTGCCTCTGTCAGATAAGATGAAGATATATATTGATAGAGGGGAGAAATGTTAATTTATATGTTCTGATAGATCTGACGATTATATTTGATTTAAAACCAAAATAAACCTTATAGACCAAATATGAAGTCGATTTGTAAACAGTGAACAGTGCATGAAGGGTTAAAAGCATTAAATTCTGCTTATTTATAGACAGCCAAAACTAAGCATGATGGGAAGCAGAGCATAAAGAAGTCTTTGCAAGGAGAAAAGGCAGAATTGCAAGAGACAGGCAGACAAGTCATAATGCAACCATGATGCTAACCCATGATGCAAATGTTTTGTTGATGGAAAACACAGACATGGGAAACGGAGGGGAAAAAAAAATAAAATATCAAATCTTTACTTCAGAGAAGACGTATTCCAGTACTTAGAATATAGATACATACGTCAACATATTTCAGGGCAGATATGTCAAGATATCTACAATAGTTTCTACAGATAATGTATACACTCACTGTATTCATTAATGCATTAACCTTACACTTTTATACAAAAAGTCCCAACACCTAACATGATTTATCTTAATTTTTCCTTAGATTTGTCATTTAAGGGGTGAGAAGCATGGTCCATGGATGGATAGTAATGTTTGTACATCAACTTTTTACCTTTTTTTTTAATTATTATTATTTTTTTATACATGTTCCTCTGAGAAACCTTGTCCTCCTCTCCAAGGCAACACTTTTTTTTTACACATATTAACCGTTGGTCATCAAAATTGCATAGGTATGAACACAGATTTCAGAAACCAAGAATAAATGAACAAATGTGTGTCTGTGTCATACAAATGATAGATTATTTGTATGTTAATTAAAATTCATTATTTGTAAGTTTATTGTGTCCCAACACCTTACTAAATTGATGTATCTAGATTTTTCCCTTAATCTGTCACTTGTCTTTATATAGACAATAAAACTAAGCCCTCACGATGCACACGATAATCAGTATTGGGTTTCTCACTATTCAACATTTCTTACTATTCAACAAGTACATATGGAATAAAAGAAAAACAGAGAAGGTTGTAGAAAGTTGCATCAAGTAGTGGAGGTCCATGCAATTATTTTGTTTGTTTATTGTTCCAATAAGTATGAAAGTATGAAAATGCTAGACAATAATTACCAAAGAATGTTAAAGATTTATGCTAGTTATTTTGGTAAAAAAAAATAAAAAAAAATAATAATAATAATAATTGGCTACACTTTCAAAAAGAAAATGATGGTCGCTAATAATAAATAAATAAATAATAATAATAATAATAATAATAATAATAATAATAATAATAATAAAATGAATTATTTATTAATTTGTTCATTTGTATATAATGTTTTTTATTTCGACTCTTCAGTGTTCTAATGATGTGTAAATTTGCTTAAGTGACTGCTAACTTTAATTATGTCCAGTTAGTGGTGTTTCAATATATACAAACTCTAGCTTTTATCTTGACAAAAAAAAAAGGATAGGAAATAAAGAAATAAATGTAAATAAATTAAAAACATCTAAATTAAGTAATGTAGCTTAGTAATAAAACCACTGTCTTACCCAATAGTGTTAGCAGCATTAATATGTGCACACTGCAAAAGTCCTGTGTCTGCCAGTCAGCTAGCGTGCAGGATGAGTGGATGGGCATTACCTCAGCGATAAGCATGTATCCAGCCATGCTAAGGTGCAGGATGAGTGGATGGGCATTACCTCAGCGATAAGCATGTATCCAGCCATGCTGAGGTGCAGGATGAGTGGATGGGCATTACCTCAGCGATAAACATGTATCCAGCCATGCTGAGGTGCATGCAGGGAGAAAATTGGTGGTGGGGGGCTTGCCTCTGATAAGGTGAACTGGTGAGGATGCAGACTCATCAGCTCATCCACCATCACTACGGCTGAGTCCTGTTCACTTGCACACTGACCTGAAGAGTACAAAGTGTTTAAAGTGTTTTTTTAATCATTAGTGGAACAATAAACAGCTTCCTTTATCTACTAATACAGTACTTTGTATGTATAACACACTTTAGTTTATTTAATAAAGGAGTACAAGCAACACACACACTCATACACACACACACACACACACACACACACACACACACACACACACACACACACCTTTCTTCATCAGAATGGCAGAAGTGTCACAGTGTGTGCTAGCTTCTTCTGCTGCTACATCTTGTCGTAGGCTGCTGACCAAGCATGGCTGTCCAGGTATACCACACCTCATTTCCACCCAGCCCCAGATTTGACCATTAAATCTAAAACATAGCCAATACACACACATGCACGTAATGAGTCATCATTTCTATCATTAAAACTTTACGTAAAGCATTTACTTTCAATAACTAATCATTACGTACTTCATGATAAGGATGTAAATTCCATACATTGATATGAGAATAATAGTCTCCCACCTGTGCCAACCAAACAAAAGTCTGAGATTCTGTTTAAACATTTCTTTACCATTTCAAATAAAGTAAAAAAGCACTGAAGCCTACCAGAGAACTTTCTCATCATAAATGATCTGCAAGGCAACAATAAATCAAGTTTAGAAAAAGAGAGGAATATGAACAATAGCTTTATATTATACAACATGTAATTCTATGATGTCTCACCAAAATTAAAGCCAAGACCGAGATGATGTAGTACACGGAGTCCCGGAAGAGAGGCCACCAGGTGAGAAGGATCGTCTATGTGAAAAAAGGAACCGAGATCGCACCAGATATGTATATATTTTTATTTTATGTAAAGAATTTTCTTGGAAAACAAATCCTCTACCTGTCCAGCAAAAATTCCGCAAACTCCAATGATTACTAGGATATTAAACACAGCTGAACCCACTATAGTGCCAACTCCCACATCTCCTTTAGTGATGAATACACCTGAGACAGTGTTATATGCAATTTATTAGAGGGAAATCATAAAAAATAAAAATAAAAATAATAATAATAATAATATTGTATCAACTATCACTAATCTGTTAAAAATTTAAGAAAACTGACCAATCAGAGAGGTAAAGAGCTCTGGAGCAGAACTTCCTGCAGCCATGAAGGTGGCCCCAGCAACATCCTCACTCAGATGAAGGTTCTGCAAATCAAAAGGTGCTAAGGATCTACTGTACCAAAAAGGTATGTGTTTTAACATAGATAATGCCAGAGAGCAGAAATTATGACACAACAGAACGGACCTTACATATCTTTTCCAGAGATGGAACAAAATACACGTCACAGACAATAGCCAGGGCGTAGAACATGTAAACAGCCTGTAGATAAAACAAATGTAAAAAAAAAAAGAATATTAAAAAACTAAACTAGGTTTTGCAGTGACTACCAAGCTTCCTTAAGCTATATATAGACTGCTGTGTAAAGATTTCTCCAATGATTCTCAGTGTAGAAGAGACTAGCTTGGCCCAAGAAATGACATTAGATCAGTGGAAAACTGCCTTCTAGTCTGATCATTTCGAAATTAGAAATTACTGAATGTAACTAGCATGTCTTTTTTAAATGAACAGAGGATGAACAGACAGTTCCTGAATGTATGGTTCCCACTATGATGCATGGAGAATGTGGGGTGGTGTGAGGGTGCTTTGATGGTGACATTAGTAATTTGCTTAAAATTGGCTTAAATTTGAGTTAACCAGCATGGATGGTTTTTGCCATTCCATAATTCATCTAGGTTATTTAAGAATTATTTGTTTGAGAAGGAGAGTAATGGTGTTCTGCATTAGATGGTTTGGGATTAGTTAGACCAAAGAGTGAAGGAAAAGCCACCAACAAGTGCTAAACATTTCTGGGAACTCCTCAAGAATCTTGGAAAACATCCCAGGTGACAACTTAATGAGGATGACTATGAGAATTTCAAGAGTGCGCAAAGATGTCATTAAAAGAAAAAATCGGCTATGTTGAAGAATCAAAAATAGAAGGGCTTATTTACATGTTTTTATTTACTACGTAATCCCTTACATTTTCTTTCATAGTTTAGATGTCTTCAGCATTAATGTACAAAAAATGAAGAAAAAACACTGAAGAAGAAGGTTGGCAGTAAAAGGAAGTAAATGCAATTTGTTACTGTACATAAGTAGCTTTTTTACATAGTATGTGTACTTTACTTTAGCATTTCCATTTAGCGAGACTTTTACTTTAACTTCACTACAGCTCAAAAATTTTCCTTTTTTTCTCAACTATATTTTGCTAAATTAGTCATTCCTTTTTTTAATTTATGAGTGGATAAAATGTTAACTGGTCAAGTCACCAATCAGGGTAGAGCGAGCGCTCTGTTTTAAACTTGTTTTGATTGGCGCTTGATGGTGTCTATTTAGCACAAACATACAGTTCAGCGTCAGTTCAACGCAGAATATTTTAAGAGTAATACATGATGGAAGAATCTCTTGACTCGAACTTGTCACAGCACTTGTGACCTTATTTGAAAATAGGGTTTTGGGCTCATGATAATTTTAATAGATATCAATCAGTTTTTGACTGACTAATATCATTCTATTAATAGATTAGTGTGATAAAAGTGCCATAATATTCTTTTTACATAAACTAAGCTGATTAAGCAAGGAGGCTTGTGCCAAAAATGATAATAGGAACATTACAGCCATAACAAATCATAGTATTTTGGATACTTAAGTACATTTGAAGGCAAATAATTTTGTACTTTTACTCAAGTGAAAGTTTAAAGTTAGCACGTTTAATTTTACGGTTAGTATATTTTACCTAGTGTAACTTTACTTTAAATTAAGTTCATGGTTTGTGTTTTTTGTCCACCACTGATGGAGAGAGAGAGAGGTGTGTGCTTTCTAAATTATGTCTAATTAATAAACTTTCCACAGACTCTAATCAAGTTGTAAAAACAGTTCAGCAATAATCAAGAGAAATGGGAGGCACCTGAACTCATATTTAAGTGTTTGTTGGAAGCGGTCTGAATACTTATGTACTGTGCACTTAAAACACTTAAAACTCTGTTCTGCATTGCATTTTATACACACTGTTTTGCTTTCATTTCTATACACAGCAGATCGTAAAAATCTTTGAGTATACTAAGTTGTAGTTCCTGCAAAAACTTACACAGAGGGTATGCAGCAGCAGTGCCCCATGCCTTCTCTCCTCCTTAGTGAAAGCATCTTTGGGAAATTCATTGATCGCTGTGTGTGTGTGTGTGTGTGTGTGTGTGTGTGTGTGTGTGTGTGTGTGTGTGTGTGTGTGTGTGTGTGCACAAAGAAATACACAGTCCATTAGTAAAAGGTTTGAGATGGAGTGAGCAGTTAAAATTATTGACATAAAAGCAGCTGAAAACCTCCACAGTGTCTCTTTGACCGTGTGAGAGAGCTTAAGTGCTTCCATTTAAAAAGAAATGCATAAATTTAATAAGCATATTTTTACGCTAATAAATTTTTAATATACAATAAATTGCGTCATTATCATTTTTACTGTCTTTCTAACACTGCAAAAAATTATATCTTAGCAAGTCGAATTTATTTGAATTTAAAATTTAACCAATAAAAATAAGTAAAAAAAAACACAAATGTACAATATATGGACAAAAGTATTGGGACACCTAACTTTTCCAGGCATATGTGGTTCTTCCTCAAACTGTTGCCACAATGTTGGAAGGTAGCGTAACACAAAATTTTCCTTATATCTGAACTATCAGACCCAAACATGTTCCAGCATGACAATGCTCCTGTGTACAAAGCTAGCAGCATGAAGATTTTCAGTAGCCTGCTATAGAGCTCTGACTTCAACCCTATTAAAACACCCTGGGGATTAATTGAAACACTGACTAAAACTCCCAGGCATGTCACTAATGCCCTTGAAACTGAATGAGCACAAGTCTCCACAAGCTCACTTGACAATCTGGTGGAACATCTTTCCAGAAGAGTGGAGGTTATTATAACAAAAAATGGGGACTAAATTTGGAATGTGATGATCAAAAATCATATACAAATCTTATAGTCAGGTGTCCTCAAACTTTTGTCCAGATAGTGTATTTAATAATAATTTAAGCATGAAAGGACTAAAAGCTATTCAACCCGTCTGTTAGACTCATTAAAAGTTGTACTAAAAAATAATACACAAATAAGTAGATATTTCTCAGCCAGTGGCTTGTCAAAAGAAAGCTGAGGTCATTGTACTATCTGTTTAATCTTTAGTAAGAAAAGAACAATGCTCTTCTTCTGACTGCACATTTAACTCTGTGCTAATATGAGATTTTTTGTACAGAAAACAGAAATCTCATATAATCTGTAGCTGGTTAGATACAGTGGTCAGGGCCCAAGGCAGCAGACTTGCTTACATTAGCGCACTTAGTAATATTTCAGTCTCCATATATAGATTTGTTCCTCGCAGAAACTGCTGCACAAGAACACTTCTGCTGAACATGTTGTTAATTGGGTAGTTTACCAACTAACAACTGCTAACAGTATAAAACATTTTAGAAACTGAATGTGATCATGCATGTGGAAAACTAATTCCATATACTGTACAAAAATCAAGCTTCCATGTCGATTATCCATAAGTACTTTACATAACTGTGATTGAATTTCTGATGGTTTGAGGTTTCTTGTCTGAAATATTATCATTGTCTTGATGACATTATTTTTCTTCAGAGGTCCAAAAAACATCTGGGCGTACCCTGATGCTGAAATATAACTATTGAGCAAAATGTTACATCAAGGAATGTTAACAGACACAAATTGCTGTACGTCAAGTGAAAGTAAAAGCAAAATAAATTCCACAAATCTCCTTAAAAGTGTTTCAACTGAGACAGTGTTGGAAATCATCAGCAGATTACAACAGTTTTCTCACTTTACAAAAACATGGACTAAAATGTTCAACTTCATAGTTTGACTTGACAGAGTGTAAACATGCGATGGGCAGAAACAGCATTTCTGTTGCTTGTTTAAATTCTTTGTTCCGTTCTGGCCTTTTTTTTTAGGGATCATCACACTCAGGGCCAAGTATAATATCACAAAAGGTATTTTTTCCCGGTTTGATGCTCTTCTGTTTAATTACATAAAAGTGGATCCCACCCCAATCGACACTACCCTTCACTTCGATATGATCAATATAGTAATTAGATAATGTTGTGATAATTGTTACATTTTAACTCATGTTCACAGGGATTTTACAAAGCAGACAGAACGAAGAATCGAGCTCACACACTGCTGGAAGCAGATTGAATTATCAAAGACAGCTGGCTTTACAGAGAGCCAAGGCAGAGAGACAGAGACACATTGCTGTAGGTGAGTGATTAGAGGGCTGATCGGTGGAAAAAAGGCCATGTGACGTGTTTTTCTAAAGCAACATGCTTTGACTGCTTAAAACAGACCTTCCTCTGTTCGAAATTACAGATTCGGCTGCTTAGCAACGTCAAGCCTCAAAGGGGGCTTGGCTCGGAAGGAGGCAGCTGTCTGTAAATGATGAGAGAGAAAAAGATGGAGTAGCAAAACAATGGAAAAGTAAAGCAGTGCTATTAAAGCAAGAAAGAAGGAATAAATGAGAAAGAGGGTGGAGAGAGAGAAAGAGGGTTATGCAGGCAGAGAGGGGGATAGAGAGAGAGAGAGAGAGAGAGAGAGAGAGAGAGAGAGAGAGAGAGAGAGAGAGAGAGAGAGAGAGAGAGAGAGAGAGAGAGAGACAGACAGACAGACAGACAGACAGACAGACAGACAATGTGTGTATATTGTTAAATTATCTGCTTTACCTAAAATAAATACTAGCATTAATTCCTGCCTCTTTTATGACCAGTTTGTGGCACTCACCTTTCTAACAGCTCTGTGCTGGAATTTCCTCATAAATCTGGGAAATGAGGAAATGGAAATGGAAATGAAACTGTCTGATACTCACCAGTTCGTGGTTGACTGGATGTTTGGTTCAATTCTCCACTCTGCTGAGTCAGTTTTCGCTTAGACCAAATCAGATCTGAATCTTTATCAGGGGGATCTGTAAAACCACATCTATTAAATTACATTATATAATTAAAATATTATTACTCTTACATTATTAGAAATAAGCTCGAACATCAGCACATAATACGGACACAGGATTGACTAAGCTTCAATGAGGAGATGACACTCCTTATGTTTTTAAATATGCAATTACAAAGATCTACAAAATTACCAAATGACTAAAATGACAAGCTGAAATGTTACACCAAAGTGAACCAACTGTCATGGAACAAAAACCAATGTGATAGAAAATTGTGACCAAGAAAATTTATCTGGAGAGTCATATCGGTGTGATGGTAAGGTCAGGGAGGAAGTTTCTTAGAAATATCACAAAATTTACATTTGCTTATGGAATTTTGGGATGGCAGGAAATATATTAAAAAAAAAAGTCAAAAGATGTAAGAAGATTTTGTTCACTGATTGGAGAGGGTCTACAGATCATTCTAACTAAATTTGAGCCTAATTTGGAAACTATGTTCATAGTCATAACTTTTTAAAAGCCATCCCTAAATGTTAATAGCATACAGTTTCAACAGACCCTGTAGCATCATTTTACTCTAGGGTTATGTTAGGGTATGTTTGCTAATAAACAGTTTGCTAATAAAAACAGTTTGCTAATAAAAAAGGCCAACAAATCTGACTGTAAAACCATTAAACAGGATGTGGGTAACTTTGTGAAATGATCTAAGCTAGAAATCTAGAAACAGGGAAATTCACTTATATTCTATTGTACACAAGGTAAGTTTCAACAACAACAAATAAACTAGCTTGTCTAGAAAACTAGCTTGTCTCACGAGATGTGCATTATGGGCTTGAAAAAAGGCTCATAAATGAATCCAGGGCTGATAAAGAGATCTATACTTTTAATTTTTAATTCATTTTCACTACTGTATGTTAAATTCTTGCTACTTTTCCAACCAATGATTAGCTATTAACTATCAAATAAAACTATTAAAGCTTAATGTATTGCCTTTTTAGGTCAAGGTGTGTACACACAGGCCACTGCAGAACTTTACACTAGCTCCTTTCTGCTATGTAGCAATAGCCTCATGTATTGATAAAATTGTGTTGGTATAGTATGCAAAGTATCAATTCTAATATATCGATTCTATCTTATATTTTGTTAAAGGTTTGTTCGGCTATGATGTTCAATCATTGTTAAATCAATGCAAATAAAGGACAAGCCCATTGCAGACCATTTAATATAAATGATCATAGCTTTCAGGAAAGCTTTTTTTAATAAGTATTGGTATCAGTATTGATACTGGTCTTGAAAAAAAAAAAAAAAAAAAAATATATATATATAACATACACTGTATTGCCAAAAGTATTGGGATTTTTAAACATTGCATTCCACATTTAGTCCCAGTTTGACCTTATAATTTTCAAAATCTGTTCTACTAGATTTTGGAGTGTGCTTATGGATATTTGTCAAAAGATGTAAAAAGACACAAAGGTATTATGAAAGGTAGATACTGATGTAAGTGTTGAGGCCTGGGGTGCAGTCAACATTCCAATTCATCCCAAAGGTGTTCAGTAAAAATGAGATCAGAGCTCTACAGCAGGCCACTCAAGATCTTTATCTCCAAAGCACATAAACCATATCTTCAAGGAGCTCACTTTGTGCACAGGGGGCATTGCCATACAGGAACAGGTTTGGGTTTCCAAGTTCAAATGAATGCAAAATTTTATAAAGACGTCCTATACAATCAAGTGCCTCCAGTTTTGGAAAAGAACCACATATAGCACGACAGGTCAGGTGACCCAATATTTTTTGAATATTTTATATATATATATATATATATATATATATATATATATATATATATATATATATATATATATATATATATACACAAAATGACAGAGTCTGGGATTACCAGATACAGCATTATTATTCATCTTTATTTTATTGACAGCTGTGACAGAAGACCCCAGAATGAATATACTGCTCAGGTTTAGGAATCACTGACTGCACCTTTAACGTTGTAGTTGTATTTGTTACATAAAGGTGCACCACATTAGATTGCACGCCACTGAATTAATCAATTTAATCTGGTACATCTGATATATTTATTGTTTTTTTTCATGCACAAAAAAACTAACAAACATGAAATGCACATTTTCTGAAAAAGGACAGCACGCACCTGTTACGCGGAGAAGCCAGCTGAGGGCGATGAGTCCAGCGCATACACACAGTCGCGTGCGAAACCTGCTCTTCCACACCGCCTTCATCACGCCTCTGCTCAACCTTTAAAAGTCACAAAACATGGCAAAACTCTAGACAGAGAAAAGGGCTCGTTTGTTTTATTCTTGCCTGCATGCACGAACTCGCGATTATCCTCAAGATTTGCTAGATGTGTCGTTTCGGTTTGGGTCTCCACACAGCTCCACACAGCATCCTCACACTCCCTCGACAGAAAAGCACGTTTCCACTCCACACGAGCCAGACGCAGCTGCATTCATGAGAGGACAACGGTGCAGAAATTATTTGAGGAAAATCCCCTGTCTCAGACCATATGCATTGTTCATCGCCTGATTAAGCATCCGTGCCCCCCCCCTCCGTATTCCCTTACACACTTCGTCGCTGAGGGTGTTTCCCAAGCAAAGCACCACTAGTGCGCCCTCATGGAGGAGCACTGAGGAAAAACACAGCACCAAGCAATAGCTAGAGCAAGAACATAGGAACAAGCATCATCTAATACAGGCCCATACTCCAGGTTCAAATAAAAAGTGTATCACTAAGGAAAAATCCTCCAAAAACTACATCCAGTCTGATCTTTTAACTTCCACAGAAATCTATAAAAGTCCTGCTTGGAATTCGCTAGTTTTCTGGCAACAGTGTAATAAAAACCTTAGATGAGGCTAAAATACTGTTTTACAAATAACAAGTAAATCACAAGTGTAGGCTCAGAAACCACTAATAATACCAACGCAGGGGTGGCAAAAGTACACAAATCCTTCATTAAAGCGAAAACCCTTCAATGTGGCTGGATTACAACAATTCTGCATAAATGAGTGGACCAAAATTCATCCACAGCGCTGTAACAGACTTGCAATGAGCAATAATTCAGCCACATTGGAGGGTTTTCGATCATGAACCGCCTTTTTAAGGTCATGCCACAGCATCTCAATAGGATTGTTTTCCCTCAATAATAAAAACCTTTATTTGTACTTCGTACTTCCCACCTCTGTACCACCGTTTGAGCATGAACAAATCAGAACTCTCTCCCACAGCTTAAATGCCACTTCAGTGTGTAATGAAAGCAAATCTGATTTAATTGGACATTGTTGCTTACGTAAATCAGGAGACCTTAATCAGGCATATCACTAAAACCGCCTGCTTAATTTTCAACAATACAATACAATACAATCATTTTAGATATCAACAATACAGCTTTGAGCTATTGCGGCATGGATTCCACAGGATCTCAAGGTGGGCTGTGGTCTCTGGTGCCAAGATGTAAGATATTTTAAATTCTGTAGGTTTTGAAGTGGGACATCGATGAATTGGATTTGCTTGTCCAAGACACACGAGATGCTCGATTTTGACTGAGGTCTGGGAATCAGGCAAAGTTGACACATTTGGCATGTTTTAATGCTGAAAAAAGACACAGTCATTATGCAATACATGCAGTGGTATATTCATCAGCATTAAGGTTTTCAGCAGTTTGTGCTATTCCAGAGACTATTAGAACAGACGGGTTAGCCTTCATTTACCATATGCACCAATGAGCCTTGGACTCGAATGACCGATTCTCAACTGCTATTCTTTTGACCATTTTTGGTAGTTACTAACAACTGTCTGCCAAATACTCCATTAACTGACGTTTTAAAAAGGCTCTGACACAGTCAACTAGCCATCACAATTACTCTCATGGTTGTTCATTAGGCTAAATGAAACAGCCATAAGAGAAAAATGGCAAGATGCCCCATTATTAAACGGGAAAGTAAAAACTTTTTTTTGTTTAGAAATCTTATGTACCTGGTCTTTAACTCAGTTTTTTTTTGTGATTTATGACATGACACATTTACATACTATAAACACTATACAGAACTGGTGGCCGACCAAAATTACCCAAGAGCACAGCGACGACTCATCCAAGAGGTCACAAAAGCAAAGAACTGCAGGCCTCACTTGCCTCAGTCAAGGTCAGTGTTCATGACTCCACCATAAGAAAGAAACTGGGCAAAAATGGTCTGCATGGCAGAGTTCCAAAACGAAAAAAAGAACATAAAGGCTCATCCCAATTATTTTGGGAAAATACCCTGTGGACTGACGAGACAAAAGTTTAACATTTTGGAAGGTGTGCCCCATTACGTCTGGCATAAATAAATAACACTGCATTTTAGAAAAAGAACATCATACCTATAGTAAAATATGGTGGCGGTAGTGTGATGGTCTGGGGCTGTTTTGCTGCTTCGGGACCTGGAAACCTTGCTGTGATAAATGGAACCATGAATTCTGCTGTTACCAAAAAATCGTGAAGGAGAATGTCCGGCCATCTGTTCATGACCTCAAGCTAAAGCGAACTTTAGTTCTGCAGCAGGACAATGATCCAAAACACACCGGCAAGTCCACATCTGAATAGCTGAAGAAAAACAAAATAAGGCCTAGTCCTGACCTGAATCCTATTGAGATGCTGTGGCATTAACGTAAGGCTCGGAAACCCTCCAATGTGGCTGAATTACAACAATTCTGCATAGATGAGTGGACCGAAATTCCTCCACAGCACTGTAACAGACTCATTGCAAGTTACTGCAAACACTTGACTGCAGTTGTTGCCACTAAGTGTGGCCCAAAGAGTTATTAGTTTTAGGGGGCAAACACTTTTTCCACACAGGGCCATGTAGTTTTGGTTTTTGTTTTCCCTCATTAATAAAAACCTTCATTTAAAAACTGCATGTTGTGTTCACTTGTGTTATCGTTTACTAATATTTGAATTAGTTTGATGATCTGAAACAAATAAATCAGAAAACACGTTCACCACTGTAGCCATTCCTACTGTGTGTCTAAGTGCATTCCTCCTTGCCAACTTCTTCATCACTAAGGGTGTTTCCCAAATAGAACATTATAGCGCACCTTCATGGAGGATGAAAGCCACTCATATTTCATTGTTATTCAAGTCTAGCATGCCATTATTGGAGAAGTCTATGAACAAATCTAATAGAGGATGTTTGATTTACCAGGTTAGAGAGATTGGAATTGCAAAATGCATGATAGCCTTTGAAAGGTTTAACTAAGACTGCAGGATGCATTTTTCTTTAAGGATGTGATGTAGATTAACGATTTTTAGACCCCATATTTATATTAAACATGTGCAAATAGAGCAAATAGGAAT
This sequence comes from Silurus aristotelis, assembly GCF_946808225.1. Lineage (NCBI taxonomy): Eukaryota > Metazoa > Chordata > Actinopteri > Siluriformes > Siluridae > Silurus > Silurus aristotelis. The sequence goes on along the minus strand of NC_139587.1, from coordinate 14,335,103 downwards.
AAATGCTACATGCAAACATCATTCCAGTAAGGTACAGGGAATTATATTCTGCACCACAATACAAATTACTATGCTGCAATGTTAAAACATCATACTCAGTGTTTACATGGTTAAATGATATTTTATTGTTTCTTTGGATAAACTCTAACATAACTTCGAAGAATATATATACACATACATACATATACATGTACGTATATATATATATATATTTTTATACACACACACACAGTTTATTTACTCCTTAAGACCTTGGCATACAGATTTCAGCATGTTATTTGGCACATCAATGACTAATTAAAAAATATAATAAAAAAAAAATACACTTGAGTAAATAAAATATATAGTGCATACAAGACAAAATCCATTTACTGCAATAGCATTCAGTTGGTTTGCATTATAATAACCGTGTGCTGGGATATAGAACAAATGTATTCATTGCAACATCCACATCACATTATACTCTTGGACAATACATATGTATTCCATCAAAATCATTTTAACAAAAACAAAACAAAAAAACATATATATACATTGATTTGGCGAACTAACTTGGGAAAAAATAAAATGAAGATTTCTTGCTGGTACCCAAGATGCAAGGTGAGCTGGTAATTGTTTAAAAGTAGCTGGTAGATTATTCATTCAGTGCACAGTTAGTGTGATCAATGCTTCAAATCTACTAACGTTCAATCGCTTTACATTACCAACAGGTCTGGCTTAATTTGACCATGGACAGCTGTGCACAACCAATCGGACTGCTTGTCTCTACAGCATAGCTTGCTAGGATTTGAAGAAGAAATCAAAAGCTTTTCAAAATTACAGCCAACTTAGCTGCGGCGAGCCTTCACTGCTTGGGCTCAAGAGATCCAGTGACTTTGAAGTTGATGCCGTCGCCGGGGAGGGAGGAGGGAATAAGAGGACATAGCCAGCAGAAGTACCAGTGCTCTCCCAAACACTCACGGACGTTGGCAAGTACTCCTAGACTGTACGGCCGCCGGGCTGAATACCATTCCCTCGTCGTCTGCCCTCTCAGCATCAAGCCCACATGGAAAAAAAGGAAAGCAGAGACCAGCAGGAAGCCCACAACACATGCGTCGGCAATAAAGGCAAAGGTGAAGGCTTGAGCGGTCACCTGACCTGTGAGCCAAAGAAGAAATAAAAGATATATACATAAAATGACCAATGGATAAAACAGATGACTAGACCAGAGACAAACCATCTTTACACATCAAGAATTAGCACTTACCAGTGACCAGCATAATCCATGGCACCATGAGCAGCATGAAGCTGTGAACGGTAACACCTTCCTTCAAGATGACGATGAAGACCTCAGCGTTCATCACCACAGCGTACAGCAGGCCAGCCCACATGAACAGCAGACTGCTCAGGAAGAAGCGGTAATTGCGGAAACCCACACACTGGCCGAAAAAGACACAGTGGTGATCCCGGCGCAGGACACACACTTTGCAGTCATAACAATGCGAGCACCTTGGAGGAGTGTGTGTCTCACAGGTGTAACAGTACCTGTTAGTGGAAGAAAAACAGAAGGCTGCCCCTAATAGCACTCAAAATATCCATGTACACGGTGTGCCAGGGTTAAGTGAGATCTGGAAATATGAAACAAATACTCTGCAAATGAAATTTGGTCAATTACCTCCAACCCTGCCCCACGATATCTCCATTAAGAAACACTCCACGGATACTTGGGCTGGTTTTAAGGAACAAAAAGGCGTTCCATGTTATGTTCCCCAGCATGAAGTACTGGGCCAGCAGATGCATTGTCTTCCAGTGAGCAGACCACTCTGATGCTTTCAGTGCTGGGTCCAGGGGGGCTTCCATCAACACCAGATAGCTCACTTCAGCCGTGATGGAAACCACCAGAGCTGTATTGAGTATGATGGGAAGGTGACGACAACCTTTCTCCACCCCACACCACACTTTAGTCCCGAAATTCACCATCTTCACCATTTAGCAGCGTTTCCTCTTACACTTCTACTGAAGCACCACTAATTATGTATTTAGCGTCTCGATACTAAATTCATACAAAACCATAACTAGTTTTTAACTCTGCCAGGTGTCACAATGTAGTCGAATGTACATTAACATTTACCACGAGAGGGGTGTATTCTTGTCAAAAACTAATCCAAAAAGCCTTGTAAAGCTGCCTTTCACGTTTAGCAAGCGTGGTAAGTTAGCTGGTTAGCTACAATTATGGCACATGAAGAACAGCTGCACTGTTTCACATCGGCTCAGGAGGTTGATAGCGACGTATCATAAACTTAAACTATTTATACCAACGTATCGATTTATTTACTTACACGGTATTTATAGTTGTGTTTGGAAATGAGTTCTGAACTCTGAAATGTAGCTTAAAGAGCTAGCTGGCTAACTACCTAAAAAAAAACGGGCAGGGGCTCATCATTTTTGTGTTACAATTTTAAGCGTTCCTTAAGAGCAAACGGTTGGGACACACTGGTTCCTACTTCACCAAAAAAGAAAGGAAGAAAATACAAAGAATGTGTTCTGTCGATGTCCGTATAACTGGTGATTTTACATTCATTTAATTTATTTATGATTGATACACTTACACTTTTACATTCAAGCACAATGCACCCCCCCCGTGTTCACAATAAAACAATAAATCACAATAGCCCAATAATTTATGAGAATAGACGAACATAATAAACACAGGCATATGTATATATTTGTTTATACATTTGTCAGTTTTAAAACGGACACTATTGCTCTGTTCCCCATTTCACGTAGGATCCCTAAATCCCTAATCCCTAAATCTTTTAATCTTATTGCAGTTGTTTAGGTTGTGAGTGTTCTCGCCATAACATGTTTCATGCGCAGTGATGGACAGCAGTAAAGGATATAAGTACAGGTGCTGTGCTAGTACGAGGTAAGAGCTCATTTCTCATCACAGCACCTCGTCTATTTCTCAAAATAGTTTTTCTCCCCAACTATAACGCAAACTACAGAGATATGTTCTCCTAATGCCTCAAATCGTCAAATAAATGCAGTAAAGCGCACTGATTTCAAAAACGATTTGTAGATAAGTGTAAATGCAGAGAAACTATGAACTTGTCTATATGAGAATATACAATGCTTTTGAATGTCTCAGAAGAGGGCGACATTCAGCAAAATGCTGACTAGTAAGGCAACAAGGCCTTGAAGTCCTGTTCACATTTAGTATTTCACCTGAATCTTAACTTCTAATGTGCCTTTCTTCATCTAGACCAGGGGTGTCAAACTCAGGCCAAATCTGGCCCGCTGATTATTTCGCGGTGTAATTATATTTGGCCTGAGAAATCATATCAAATGTGTATTAGAGCTGCCCGCCAGTATATAGCGCATACACCGCTAATACTACAAATCCCAGAATGCTTTGTTAGTGCGTTAGCGCGTCAGTCGAGACCGCTAAATTTACCCGGCGATTTACCGACTTGGAAGCTCAGAAATGCAGATTCGAACTACTCAGTAATCTGTTTGTGGTTGACTTGGAAAGCGCACCAACCAACCTCCAAATTGAGCTGATTGAACTCCAGTGTAGAGACACGCTCAAATCAAAGTACGACTCTGTGTGTGCTGCACAGTTTCCATGTTTCCTCCCCGACACACTGCTCCAACTCCGTGCCCAAGCTGCTCAAATCCTCTCTATGTTCACCAGCACATATCTGTGTGAGCAACTGTTCTCTTTAATGAAGATGAACAAAACCCCACTCAGGAGTCTCACTTATGAACACCTTCACTCAATCCTGAGGATTTCCTCAGCTCAGTGCCTAAACCCCAGTCAACCAATCAGAGTAAATCAGAGTGTAAAAACTGATCTTGAATGAATGTTGTTTTTATGCACCTTTTCTACTCCAAGGCATGAACTATTAATAGTTGAAATATTTTTTTTTTAATTGAAGAAAATATTAATTATTTTTGGTTGTGTTGTTGTTGCCCTGTGAAAAAAGGATTACATTAAAAAGGAATTAGAAAGTCTAGAGAGAGAGAGAGAGAGAGAGAGAGAGAGAGAGAGAGAGAGAGAGAGATATATGTAATAAGAAACTAATACCACTGATGTGTGTTTTATTTCAAATTTATTTTCTCGTGTGTTTATAATATTAAACTTTGGTTGTTCCAGATTCAATGTTTATGCAAAACTAAAGTTTGTTTCCATATAAAAAGGTTCAACATTACACATCTGGAGAGAAGGGAAAACATGCACAATTGCAGTAAACCTTTCAATAAATACTGAGTTTGGCCTGCGATTTCATCCCAGTTTTTAATTTTGGCCCACTGTGAATTTGAGTTTGACACCCCTGATCTAGACAGTTGCTTAAGAAGCAGGCACACAGGAATTCTTCATTCAGGATGGGCAATATTGCTTTCTTTTCTTTTAATCTGACCGACACAAGACCCATATTGTCAATATCCATACCAATCCCAGTATTTTTTTCAAAGTTATCATTGTTTATATTAAATAGACTGCAATGGACTCTTTTACAGTTGCCTTTATTCAAGTATATAATTTAATCAATCAAAGTTTTAACAAAATAAAATCCATCAAACAAACCACATTCATACTGTGACATTATATTTCTACTTTCCTTCTCCTTAATAGCTTTTTGTGAAGGAACAAGAGCATGATAACCTTTTTCCCACGAGCCTGATTCTGTTTCTTCTTTGACTGATAACATTTTTGAAAAAAAATCTCTTCTTTTATATATGTGTGTGTGCAGTAGCAGAGTTGCTTTTCTGCAGTATCAGTTGCAGGATCTCAGTGAAAGGGAGTGCAGGGCTCGAAAATATAACCGGAAACTGTTGCAGAAATTTCAGAGAGCACAGAACACCCTGAGTGAATTGGTGGCTCGTACTGAAGCCATGAACACAATCAGGGTTAGTAATCTAGAAAATCTACTAATGCAGTTTTTCTTACATACAGTGTTTCAGAAACTAGTTTTTTGAATGCAACCAATAATCAAGGTTATATTTGTTGTTATTTATTCACATACATACAGACGGAGTATAACAGGTTCCTGGAGCAGAATTACCCTGAATGGCAGCAGAAGCTGCAAGACAAGAGTTTGTCAGCAAAAGGAAAGGTAATTTTAGTGGTTATTACATGTTTAGATCCAATATGTTTAAGAAGTTTTTGGAGTAACGGTTTTCAATTTTATTTGCAATCATTAAGCATCTGATTGTTAAAATTACTATGGATTTATGCTGTATTGTATATGCTAAAATGTATACGATAAATCTTTCGAAATGTTTTTTTTTTTTAATTTTTTATGTAGGTCCAGAGGATAGGCGGAGGCAGCAAGCACTCTATTAGAAACAACTCTACTTCAGCTATTTCTCCTGACCCATCTTATTGTCCACATGTTCATTCTCTTCAACACATGGCTGACCGTAGCACCAATGTGGCAAAAGGTAAAAAAAAAAAAAGGCAAATCACGAGAGTTTTAGAAAGAGACATAGATGGATAAATGAAACATTCTATTTTTGTCTATTAAGATTCTAGATTTAACATAAGACCGTTTCTGAGATTGTGGAACAACCCAAATGTCCTGCACAGACTTTGGCACTTTGCAGAATGCTGACTGCACTCCAGGCCTGTTCTCCCAATATCAGTGTTTGACTTTAATACATTAGTGGAACACAAATTCCCATAGGCATGTTCCAAAATTTAAATCCAAACCTTTCCCAGACAATTGGAGGTTGTTATAACAGTAAACAGAAAACTACATATTGAATGTGATGCTCATAAATCACATTCATAAGGATGTGATGGTCTGGTGTTCACAAACTTTTGGCCTTATAGTATATGTTAAGCATAAAGATCTGTTTAGCTTATAATCATTGAATTGATTTAAATCTTGCAGGTGAGGTATTCCCTTCAGACAGCAAACAAAATATGCAAGGAAACATCCAAAACTCTGTCCATTTGTCCTTTCCCTCTATACGGTTAACTCAGTTACAACTTCCATTTTCTGAGGCAGAAAATCTCCAAGGACACCAAAAACATCCAGAATGTCCACCAAGCTTGGAATTCATCTTTGTTAGACCCCAGCTTTTTCTCTGGTGATTTATTCCATGGTTTTTACTCACTAGTCTTTTGGGACTACTTTTCTTATGTATGTACAGTACAGACCAAAAGTTTGGACACACCTTCTCATTCAAAGAGTTTTCTTTATTTTCATGACTATGAAAATTGTAGAGTCACACTGAAGGCATCAAAACTATGAATTAACACATGTGGAATTATATACATAACAAAAAAGTGTGAAACAACTGAAAATATGTCATATTGTAGGTTCTTCAAAGTAGCCACCTTTTGCTTAGATTACTGCTTTGCACACTCTTGGCATTCTCTTGATGCCTACTTTGAAGAACCTACAATATGACATATTTCTAGTTCACTTTTTTGTTATGTATATAATATATGTATATAATAATACATGCACATACATACACACATACATACATACACACACAGTGGTAGACAAATTGCAGAATTACACAAACCATAGAAACCATCTAGGGAGATTGCTGAAACTACTTAAATTTGGTTAAGAAATGTACAACGCATTATTTAAAACTGGAAGGATAGTGGGAAACCATAATTTTCCCGTAAGAAATGTGGTCGGAAAAAAAACTTGAATAATCGTGATCGGTGATCGTTAAAACGGTTGGTAAAATCAAATTATATGCTCATTATGCCTAGTGCCTACCGTACAAGCCTGTGGGGGCAGTGCTATGATCTGGGGTTGCTGCAGTTGGTTGGGTCGAGGTTCAGCAACGTTATGTGCACAAAGAATGCGGTCAGTTGACTACCTAAATATATTGAATGACCAGGTTATTCCATCCATGGATTTTTTTCTTCTCTGATGGCACAGGCATATTGCAAGATGACAATGCCCGGATTCATTGGGCTCAAGTTGTAAAACAGTGGTTCAGGTAGAATGAGAAATATTTTTCACACATGGATTGGCCACTACAGAGTCCAGATCTTAACCCCATTGAAAATCTTTGGGATGTGCTGGAGAAAACTTTGCACAGCAGTCCAACACTCCCATCATCAATACAAGATCTTGGTGAAAAATAACTGCAACTCTGGACTGGAATAAATGTTGTGACATTGCAGCAGCTTATTGAAAAGATGGCATTAATTTGGACGGGCAGTGTACTTCAGTAAGGTATAGAACCGCGAAAAAGCTTCTTAAGTATATATATATATATATATATATATATATATATATATATATATATATATATATATATATATATATATATATATATATATATATATATATATATATATAGGGCTATTAATCGATTTATATATTTAATTGCGATTAATTGCATGATCGTCATGAGTTAACTGTTCTTAAATTAATACTTTTAAAATTTTTAAATACCTGATTTCCATTAATTTTCTTTCTTTGCACTGAGCCAGTTGCTCAAACAGACAAGCCTGTTAACATTTTCAGCTGACAGGGTGGCTCATAAAAATACTCTTGTAAATGTTTTAAAGTAGTTATGGTGTTTTAAATTACGACGCCAAACTGAACTTTTGCTATGCTTTCACACAGGTGGTTTTAAATGCCGGATATGTGCATCCTGACGGGTATTGGTGCTTAATTTACATTAAATTACATTTGAATTAAGGCGCATCAGCAAAACAAATGTTTAGTGATTAAAAAAAATATTTTGGTGGAGTTTATTAATTTTTTTACTAATGAGTAAATGTAAATGTCATGAATAAATGTGTGTTGCATTGAAGGTTTAAATTTAGCTTCTTTTATACTTATTTATTAACATTATTAATAAAAATGGTCAAACTGAAATGCGTGCTGCATTAATCTTCCTTTTATAAAATAAGAGCCGTTTGTATATATGGTGGCCCAACATCTTACACCTTATTAAGACTTATTAAGAAGAAGTGTTTTTCCACTATATCTGTCATCCATTTGTATCCATTTACATCAAATGACCTACAGTAACAACACTATAGTAATGATTGAGGTCAGTGAAAATTTTAATGTTTTTAAATTCTGTCCACAGTGAATATGTCAAATTACCATGGAGACATCAGTGAAAGCAGTGATTTGTCTTCTAATGCTGTCAAAAGCTTTCTAACTGAAGTTCAATTGAAGAAAATGAATGGGACAGAAATAAAACAAACACACAACATAAGGAAAGATGCTGTTTCACAGGAGTCTGCCTTAACATCAGACAGACCGTCTGTTCTAGACCATAAGAAGCACAAGAAGATTAAGCAGAGTACTTGGAGAAATGCTGCCTATAAGACTTCGAAAGTTGTTGTAGATTCCCCTAAACAGTTAGTGAAAGAGATTAAAGATGACAGTCAACGAATTGAGGGAACAATCCCAAACATTTGCTGTACAGTAGAGAAAGAAGCACTTCAGATATATGAGAATAAGGGTGAAAAAGAGGATAAAGAAGCGATATCAACTATAAGAGAAAAGCAAGTGAATGTAAAGGCAAACAGATATTCAACTGAGAATGAAGAGCAGAGAGCAAGTCTGTGTGAAGAACAAGATGCTGAAGGTGGCAATAAGGAAAGATACAGAAAGCAGAACAGTTCAGATGAAGAACAAGCACAGGAGGAGGAAGCTTTATGCAGCAACACATCTGTTAAGGAATCTGTTCTTGAGGAGGAGGACTCTGTAGAAGAAACTGAAGAAGAAGAAGAAGAAGAAGGAGGAGAGGAAGAACAGCAGGAAGAAGATGGAGAAAAGGAAGATGAGAATAAAGAAACATCAGGAAGAAGAAAGGAGTATGATATTGAATCTGTTCAAGAAGAAAATTACAATGACATTTTGGCATCGGGTTCAGACAGAAACATTCAGGACAGGTAGGGTACAAGATTCCAAAAAAATATTTGTATCATGCAGAAAATGCAGACTTCTACTAATTATATTGTTTTCAGATTAATTTTATAATTTCTTAGCCTCAGAGAGCTGTATAAAGATGACACTGAAGATGACCTGACTGAGAAAGAAGGATATATAAGGGATGATGATGATGATGATGATGATGTGATAATGAACAAAGCATCTTCATGGTCATGTCATTCTGGACACACTAAATATCAGGATGATGATGGTGATGATGATGATGATGGTGATGATTTAATGGTAGAAAAAGCAGCCTCATTGGCATGTCATCCTGAAGACACTAAAAATCATGATGATGATGATGATGATGATGATGATGATGATGATGATGATATTGAAGGTCTTCTTGCACCACAGAACAACTCTCTGCAACACCAGTAAGTATTTTCCCATGTACTTTATGTAAAACAATTACTGTTAATGTTTTTTTGTTTGTTTTAACTGTATTGCATTTTTTCTTTTTAATACAGGTCAGATGAACCAGGAGACATACTCACATCACGAGGTGACAATAAATGTCCAAGTCATGCTGTCTTTGTGTAATACTCATCAAATTCATTGAATTATATAAAGAAACTTCAGGGTCATTTATGATCTCAGTGTAACAATGACCATATACAGGGCACAAATGAGCTTGATTAATGACAGGACTAAATTATTTCATTATGATGGAAATAATGTTAATCATATGCAATAACCCCCTATAGTTACCATAACCTTGAACATTTGAAGAACATATAGATATTAATGTTAAATATCATTCTCCACCAATATCAACAAAACACCAATTTAGGGAATATCTCTCACATTTGGGAATCTCACACTTTAGAGGCTCTTTTTTGTCTCATAGTGACCCAACACCTTTCTAATAATTACTATGATTCATCATAAATGAATTTTTCTACAAATTCTTTACCTGATCTGTAGGGTCAAAACACCAACAACACTATAGTAATGATAACAGTAAAAAATTATGTAAATAAGGTTACTTAATATATGATTTAATTATGATGTCTGAGTTGGGATAACAAACAATTTTCAGGGTTTGCAGCTGCCACCTGTGTAGCCACACCCATGGTGCATGTCAATTGGTGTAATTCAGTGTTTCTCCAATGGAGCTATGTATTCCAAGGGGTATTTGGAAGTACTACTGTGACAAAGGTGTGCTGTGACAAAACTTATGCGGCTTATTAAAAGAACAGATGGTATCCAATAAATGACAACACTGAGTCAGCTAAAAAAGGGAACAAAAACTGAAAACTCAATATTTTAGTTATACACTAATAATTATTTTTCTTTATATCTTGAATTACAATGGCATTGTTCCCAAAAAAGTGTCTAGAGTTCTATTACTGATTAAGCACCTGTTCAGTCAAAAAAAAAAACATGTACAGCCAGTGAAAACCTACTATTATAGGAAATAATAGCGTTAAATGCAAACCAGTCAGTCAAACCTATTTGATCTAACATACTAATCAGTCAGTATGTATTTCAGGTCTACTATGTAAAGCATGTGTTGCTTTCAAACATTCCAAACATGGGAAAAAAGTTCAGAAGAGGTTTCGATTTAGTTTAACCGCTTTAGTGGCAAATACAGTGTGTGTTATTCAAACGTTGTTAGACTTTGTCACTCATTTGAACCTTTAAATCTTTTCATATTCTTTCAATGGTTAGAACATTGTGCTTATTTTTAATTTTTTGTAATAAATACTTAAACTGAGAAAAACAGATCTGTTAGAGTGAAACAAAAGCTTGAAATTAGTATAAATGTCTGGGAACAGGTTTAATAAACAAATTTGGTTTATTGAAATCTTATAATAGTAAATACTAGATACATTTTGTCATTTTTACAGTTTATATTAACATAATAAGCTTTTTATAGAACATACAGTATGTACAATTAGTGTGTTCAGTGTAATAATGTAGACTTGCTTGTTGTTTTCTTTTATGTTTATAGTGTTTGTAAATTATCTATTTTAACCAGGTTTGCACAGTGATTCAGAAGAAAATGCACCAGACAAAGATGAGCCAGTGGATTCCGCTGATGAATTTGACCATTTTTATGATTAAGGTTCAAAACTCACTGGAGATGAAGGTGAACTCATCAATGACGAATGACAAAAAGACGCCTTAAGAGATATAACCTCTCTCGTATATCTGCCTTTAATTAGACTGAAACTGCAGTAATTCTGTGCTTTCAGGATATAAACAATTTTTACAACTTATACAGCAAACACAGACAAGCAGACTGAAAGATTAATAGAGAACAACGCAGAGAATTACAAAGAGATGAAAGAGGGCTAACCGGTGCAGGGAATCCCTCAGGCTTTTATGTTATTTGCTGGGAGCTTATCAGCTTGCCCTGAAAGAACCACAGTACTGTCACTGTGCAAACACAGGTGGGTCTGCTCGGGCGCCAGAAAGAGAAAGAGATATGAAGGAGAATAATAGAAAAAAGGGAATAGATCACAATAGAGGACATTAAATGAAAAGAATTGTGTGTGTGTGAAAGAGAGAGAGAGAGAGAGAGAGAGAGAGAGAGAGAGAGAGAGAGAGAAGCAGAATTGTGAGGAAAGGACAGATCGTCTGCCTTTACACAACATTCAGAAACTGCATTTATTAATTCTGAAATAACACGAGTATCCAGAGTGTAATATATGTGTAGTTTGAATGCAGAAAGAATTTAAACGCTTTCATATTTAGATTGGAAGCACAGTTTAAGGGAGGAGGGTGAGTTGGAGTTCGGGCAGTGAGAGGAGGCCGAGTAAAGGGGGGAATAATGGTGCTGAGCGATGGCTGTTTAAGCAATGACCGTTTAAGCGATGGCTGTTTGAACAGGCATGTTTGCATGGAAAAAAAGGGACAGAGGGACGCTAGCAGAGATGCACATTAACAGACAGACGATGAAAAAAAAAGCTGCCACTGTGTAAACTGCACCAGCCCAGTCTTCCCTTCTGGTGGCCATGACAACGCTGCAGAAGCTACACTTTGCCCAGTCACATGCCCTTCTTTTGACATGAGGAACAAAACGTCTCCAATGTGGCAAGTCAAAGCAGACATTTTGAATCCGTTACTGCTGTAAACCAACTGCTACAAGCATTGTCTACATATTGTCTAAGATAAAGAAAATGCATTAAAGTAGCCATTTTTGGGCCCTCTCTAACCTTCGACACACAAACTGCTCCAAATTGAGATTGAGATAGCCTGAAGTTTTCATATCCAGTTGGTGAACTCTACACACACACACACACACACACACACACACACACACACACACACACACACACACACACACATATATATATATATATATATATATATATATATATATATATATATATATATATATATATTTCAAACGCTCCAACTCAGACCCCAAAGCTATGCTAAATGCTATTTAAAAAAAAAAAATGTTTAAATGTTGAGGTGGTTTATAAACCACATTTATAAATCATGTTACTATTCAACTATTACTGTTGTAAGTCTGGACCCGATGATGTGTCGTGAGGTTTTTAGGGGTTAATCAAACACAATCTCCTCATCAGTCATATCCATGTCCACCACAATGTGGAACTCAGTGTGGCAGTTACAACTCAAAGCTCATGAACTCCTCATCCCTCACTCTTTCTCTGTGTATTGGACACACACAGAGGAGCACATGGCCTCTGCTCAGATCGCTGTGGGTGTCCAGGTGCTCCTGCCGAGAAAGACACTGCTATGGGGAGGTCTGTCGTTAAAGCTGGTGTCATCCCTTTGTCCACAACCACTTGTACACAATGCTGCTTTCCCAAGATACAAAGCTTAGCGCTGGAGGGTGGAATGAAGGTCAGGAGCTTTTGAATAACCTTCCTGGCATACCCATGTAGCAGAATAAGATGCAGCACACTAGCCATGCTATGTTATTTACTCACCTTTCCTTGATATTATATTTAATAAGGAATTAAAGAAAAAATTGTTGCTTATTTCCATGTAGAAGCAACTGTTAATTCATGACTTTCCACATTCCTGCTCATATCTTTATTGACATGTAATGGACTTTGATCGTTACTCAGTTGCTCTGCATTTATATATAAAATAAATATACTACTGTTTATGAGTAAAAGAAACATTTGAAAATGGTAACTATATGTTCTGCTAACGTTTGTCTAACTAAATATTCTAACCAAATGCATGTCTAACAAATTGAATAGAATGCAGTGGCTGTTTGTCCATGGGGGTGGGCAAAACCCTTTTATTTAATCTATGTATTTATTAGCATTCGAATCACTGAAGAAATAATAAAAAAAAAGCATACTGTTTGAAATTCCTGTGAAATACTAATATCCTCTTTAGTGTGACCAAGAATTTAAAAAATTGTCTATTTTGGCAGATTAAACCCAATACTCTCATGATTTAATTACTATTTCATTTAAAATCATTTGGCCCCATTTAGCTCACAGAGGTCATTGTTGGACACAAATAAGTGTGGAAGTGCTATAGGCCTATTGGGACAGGGGCTTCTTTGCCCCATGCTCATGCTAGATGAGTTTATATATTTGACACTCAATTTGTCAAAATGTAAATCATTTAGCTATTTCAATTCTCATTTGAGGTCTATAACATAAAATACACACACTTAAGTAATATCTGGTTTATGACAATATTGAAAACATACTTCTAAACTTTATTGATGAGGAGACCTAGCAAATGTCCCATGACTCCTGCCAAAATAACTGACAGACATTTTTGCATTTAAAGCTAGGTTTATTATCTAAAACTTTTATTTATATACATTATTTTCAAAAGGTCAGTTGAAAAAACATCATTATTACTTCAGTAGTTCAGACAAACAGGAAAATCAGTGCATTAGGAGGAGCTTAAACTGGCATTGGGCACATGCTGAGTCCAGAGTAGCACACCGAGTCTCCCGCATACGAGGATTCCTCCTTGCCTGTGAGATATGGATTATATTGATGAATGCTGGAGCTTGATGATGGATAATAAACAGGGTAACTGACAGGAGGTTCATAGCACTGAAAGTCCACAATTGGTGGCATAGAAAGAGACTGGTGGAAAAAGGGATCTCCATGAACACAAGGCTCTGGAGGGCAGGAGGCAGTTGGGTGAAGTGTTGACATGGTGGAATAAGTTATATTTGTTTGGTGTGCCGAATGTACAGAGGATGGAGGAAATGGAGTCAGTGAGTGGGTGTTGTGTTGCTGAGGTGGAGGTGACATTTGAGGGCAATCCATGACTGCAGGTAATATTGCTGGCATAGGAGTTTTAGAAGGCTGAGACGGAGAAAGGGACAAGACTGTCAATTTAACCTCTGATCCCTTTTTCTTGCCCTCTTGCTTTACTGTTTCCCTGTCAGCTTTTTTTGAAGCATTTTTAGTTGCGGATGGTGATGTTGCACCCCGGCACCGGAAACGCTTCTGTCGGCGCATGTAGCAGCCATTTTCAAACATGTTGCCAGAGTCAGGGTGCAGGGTCCAGAAGGAGCCTTTCCCTGGAGAATCCGGGGACCTTGGGACCCGCACAAAGCAGTCATTGAATGAAAGCGAGTGGCGAATGGAATTTTGCCAACGCTGCTGATTTTGCCGGTAATAAGGGAAGAGCTGGCGGATCCAGTCATAGATCTCATTCAGGGTGAGCTTCTTGGATGGTGACTGCTGGATCGCCATGTAAATTAGTGAGATGTAGGAATAAGGAGGCTTGGTGTGGTTGAAGGTTCTTCGATACACTGATTTCAGGTCAGGATGTTCCAGTCTGTTATGATCTGTTTCATGATGTCTCTGTTGAGCCAGGATATCTGAAGGAAGCTCAATCTTTTCTGTGTCTTCTCCAGCCATTGATTCTCTGAAAACATGATAAGGATGCTCCAGAGAGGAATATGCCACACTGCTTAATCTCATGCTGTCTGGTCCTCGATAAGCCTGAAAAATACAAGTGGATATTAGGAAATATTCTCCCCTTTGAAAATCATTTCATGTATAATTATTATTGGATTGCTGGTATGGCAGGTATGCAACTCTGGTACTAGAGTACCCCTGCCTCTTTTAGTGTTCTTTTCTTTTTTTGCTCTAACATATTCACTTCTAGTTTGCTTAATTATTTAAAGACAGGTACAGATTTACACCTTGTACAGAAGATGGAACAAAGGTAACACCCCACTGACAAGAAAAACAGCTGGGTAACTATATGTGTGTTGGTAGAAAGGAATTGTATTCCAATCTTCCTTGTCTGTTACAATGCAATGAAATTCTTACTCTAGGAATCTGCATTGTATGTTTTTTTGCTTCATTAAATGAAATGATTTGTGAACTAGAGTTTTGATTCCAGTTGGAATCCCGTCACCTCCTCGGCGTTTTCCTTCATTTCATGAGCTTCTCCTCGCCAGACTCAGTGGAAATGATATTCAGGCCACCCACCCTGCCGATAACCCCATCATTATCCCTCGCTTTTCACCCGCCTATTGTTCCTTTTTAAGTCACTCGCCGTCCGCTATATTTCTGTTTCATGTCAAAGGCAGTGACGGAGGGCTGTTTGGAGACCAGCTTGTGACCTCTGTTGTCCACTTTTTTTTTTTTGCCCTGCACATTGTCGCTCATATTTCCGCCTTTAAAGCAATGTATTTCTCCGCGCTTTGTTACAGCGCAGCTAATACAGAGCCCCGACCTTCACTCAGAGTCACAGTGAGAACCGAGGAACCCTATCACTGAGTCAATCAATGAAGTACAGGCGGACCACACACACTGCTTCTGCTTGACACACACACACACGCGCGCGCACACACACACACACACACACACACACACACACACACACACACACACATACTTATATATATACACTTATTATTATTTTCAATCATTTTATTTCATTATTAATTCTTTTATTCAGGTTCTGTTGAATTATTTTTTCCTTACTAACATTCAGATTGATTTAAAATGATTAACTGTTATGTACAAATATTTTTCAAACGTGTTTTCACATAATCACATGAAATTATATAACATTTACAGAAAATACTACTTTTCGTATTGTGAAATTCTGTTTTTTATTTAATAAATAATATATTCATTTAAATCAATTTCAGCAAATACGTGCGGCTTATTATTAGTTCTTTATTTTTCCCCTTGGTTTACTTTAAAATCTCTTGAATTAAGCCCTTAAACAACAATCAATACGCAATAAACAACAGATTATAATATAAAATAGTGAGTGGTGTAAGATTTTTACACTTTATTACGAATTCAATGCTGTAATATAATTAGTAGTAGTATTTAAGACACGATTTGATTCATTCTATTGATTCGATTTGATTTTACATTGAATTGTTTAACTTATACAGGCACAGTGGAGCAAAATCAACTTTCCCTTGAAATGAAAATCTTACCTGGTTCATGTAAAAACTCTGCCATCCCTCGCATCTCTCCTGTTTCACTCCTCCAATCATAGCTTCTACACTTCAGAAAGTTACAGCACAAAATGTTATTTTTTATTAATACTAAAAAAACAAAGCCTCGAAGAATACAGAACCCTGATTTGGACAGGGCATGAAGGCTGAGCAGTTTGATGAGCTTTCTTAGAAGAGCTTTGAGCTCTGAGAGCTGTGAGAGCTTTTTTTCCTGCTGTTCTCTCCCGCCCAGCTCACTGTCCTGCCCTCTGTACATTCCCATCTCTTCTTCACATGTGGAATAAAACACACCACTGACTTACAGCTATTAAACAAACCACATACAGCAAGTGCAAGATGTACATTACCAAACAACAACAACAACAACAACAACAAAAAACAGGACAAAAAAAAGTTGTAAAAAAAAAAAGTAGATTTGTTTTCAGTAAACATGAATAGAGAGAATTGTATACAAATATCTGATTATTTTATATAAGCAATTATAGGTCTGTTTATTACATAAATTTAATATAGAGTCCAACGTATATCTAAAAATATTAAAACAATATAGAATACAGTAGAATGGATTTGCTGAGGTCAACCTTTATTTATGAAATAAGGAACTAGGGAATGCTAATGTAATTTTCAGCGCTTTAAATAAGTAAAATAACTCGTGTTAACGACTATATTAACTATATAAAGTAAAACGGTATGGTTTTATTTATAGGTCTGGTAGTTCGGAGAGGAGAAACGGGTTAAAGGCGTCACGTGACATTTACATTTTACATTGTTCTAACCGTCGACTGGAGTTACTACGAATTTACAATTTACAAAACCGAATTCAATTTCCAACAAATAAAATCACGATCATTTGAATATACAAGACTTTGTCTTTTACTTTGTCTACACGCTGCTGGTAAAAAAATGCAGGAGTTTATGATGCGAAAAAAAAAAAAAATCATGTTAGAAATGTTTGTGACAATCAGAAAAGAAAGTTGTAAAAAAAAAAATATATATATATATATATATATATATATATATATATATATATATATATATATATTACTGTCATTGAATAGCTAATGATCGTTTTAATCAATAATGAGGCTGAAAAACTTTGGAAATTTTACTCGTTCATTCTTAATTCCATTTTTTTTCTGTCACGAGGATTTGATAAGCATTTAATAATTCATCTTCTTTTCACATCTGCAGGCTTGTGTTCGTGCTGACAGGCAGCTGGTTGCTAGACTTAGGGGTGTTGGGTGTCATTTTTATTGGAGCAAAGCAAACATTTACTCTGCAGGCCATTTAAACGCACCACCTCCTCTGCACCTCCTCCCCCCAAACTCATCAGCCTTCAACTAACAATGCCAAAATCCAGCGTTTGTCACAATTTGTTTATTAAAATTGACCTATTACTTCTACTACTGTATTGAGAGATTAGATTATTAATTCTAGACTTACCTACAACTTAAAAACATGTAACGTAAAACCTTCAATCTCTTTTTAAAAACCTATTTAATGTTTGTTTCTTTGACAAAATGCTCATTATGGAAAGTGTACTTTTTACTTCACTACAATTAAATGTATAATCTCTTAACTTTTACTTTTTATTTCACTACAATTGAATGTATAATCTTTTACCTTTTCTTTCACTACATCTTTAATGTATAATCTCCGACTTTTCACTTTTTATTTCATTACAATTGTATGTATAATCTCTTACCTTTCACTTTTTATTTCACTACATTTTTAATGTATTATATCTTACCTTTTACTTTGACCTTGTAGTTCTTTGCATTTTAATATGTAATATCTTACCTTTTACTTTTTACTTCACTACATTTTAATGTGTAATATCTTACCTATTACTTTTACATTTTAATTCGCTTTATTGTTCTCTAATTTAAAAGAATAGATACATTGAGTTGAATGAGAAGCAACAGTATACAGTATAGCGAGGCCACAAGCACAAAAGGCCACAATAACGCCACGGTTCTTGAGAGAGTTTGTGTGGAGTGAGGATGTAAAATGTAAAGTGCACTCATTGTTTGTCTGTAGCAATTAGAATCTCAATCCTTACAAAGGTGATGCACACGAGAATGGAACATTAAATAAAATACATAGTTCTTATAGACCTTTTACTTGTAACAGTCCTGAAACACGTACTTTTACTAAAGTAGAATTGTAAAAGGAGTACTGGAGTAATATTCAAGTATAAATGAAGAGAAAACCATTCTCTGTCATCTGCTTAACAGGTATCATATTATTTTCTAATTTCCAGTTCAATGAAACTTATTGAACAATAAGAAACAGTACAATTTATTGTGCAGTAGAGTTTAATGCCTAATACTGCTATTAAGTGATCTCTAATGACAGATGTGAAGCTGGTCTTTATCTTTTCATGATTCCAAGTTTGTAAGTTTATCCAAAAGAGCAACCCCCCCCCCCCCCGACCCCCAAACACACACACACACACACACACACACACACACACACACACACACACACACACATGGCATGGCAAGCCAAATCGAAGCTCTCCACAATTATATAGTAATTCAGTATCAAATTGAAGTAATTAAAGTAATCAAATTAGTAATTTATATAACAATGCTGCACTTATAAAACAATTAAATACAACACAACCAAGTGGAAATATATTATGTATCATCAGCACAGTGAGACAAGTAAAAAATGTTCCATAATGTCAAACTAATTTCTGTCCCAAGAAACCAATCAGTTTTCAGCACTGAAAGTATTGATTAGATAGCGAAGAAATAACTATTTCTCCTAAAGCATGACCATAAATTTGAAGACAGACCTCCATTCCTCAAGTAGGATTCAAGATGACTAGCCTCATTGATTTTCACGCTCAGTCAGTGCCATTCTTTTAAAGAACACATTCAGCCAGGAATGTGCTGCTTGTACACAGAGATGGTGCAGTAGATTTGGGAAAAGAGTCCCAGGCAAAGGGACTATTTGGAGCATCCTGAGGGACTGCATTCCTTCCAGCAGAGATCATCAAGGTTTCTCTACCCTGAACACAGACACTCATGTGAAGCAACTGCTGCATTGTTAGTGTTATTGTCTAATTGTACTGTGTAGCGTTGTTTTTTACTGAATATTGTTTAGTTTGTATGTTATAGTTAGTTTTTCTTGTCTATTCATGTTGTTTTATTAAGTTTTTTTGTCCTGGAGAAACGTTACTGTACCAACTGTATAAGATTATAACGACAATGAAAGTCACTTGACTTGACAAAGGTAAACGCCTTCGCTGATGGAGACATCCCACTCTCAAATGTAGCTTTATGTAGTGAAGAAGAACGACCTGTTGGAATTTTACTTTGGTCCAAATGTATGTCTTTATGTCTCTTTCACTGTCCATGTTTAGAAGTCGTACCACAGAGTGGTAATTCTGTACCCAAAACTGTCCACAAGAACCTGGTTCTCACTGTTGCTACTTATTAGGCTGCTTGCTGACTTCCTCCCAGACCTCATGTCACAAATGAACAAAGAGGTGACGCATTCATGGGCAGATTAAATGTAAAACTTGTGGTTTGATTCCTCAAAGCAAAGAACAGCTGCGTAGGGGTGTGCACGGTGACACATATAGCTTTTTTTTTTACTAAAACGTTCTTGATTGTCTGATTCATACATTGTAATTTCACACTGGAGGTGGGAAAATATATCTAACACGATTTATCTCTTATTTTTTTTACAGTCGTGTGTAAATTTTGAATATCCATTGCACAGAATTAAATGCTTGAAATAAATGTGCGCTGCATTAACAACACTTTTTTCAACTTACTTTTTACAAAATCATCTGTACTTAGAGAAAATAGAGGTCATTTGCAAATAAGCTCTTCAACCTATGCATCCTGATGTTTTTACTCTGCTGCATTAAAATCAACTACAAGATATAAAAGAAGTATGAAATAATTGACTGCTGATTTTGTATGTATGAGTGTATTAATTCCTTCTTTGGAACACGTGCCATTACATTAATAAATCTCAAGTCGGATTTCAGTTAGATATTTTTTTATTTCATGGAAATACAATGCAATTTTCAATCCATTTGCACAACTGTTTGTTGTACATTTCATTATGTTTTTCCTTTTTTTTTTCTATTTTAAAACACTTGATCACTTGTACAACAATATGAACAAAAAGTCATGTCACAATTAGATCCAAGATGACAATAAGTTACACCCGTCATGCCAGCATTTAAAAGCGAAGCCTCAGAATTTTCATTTCGTGTTGATCGTTAAACGGTTTACGCCCTCCACGGCGTCAGGGAAACTGTGTGTGTAAGAGGAGACTTGGAAAAGGAACCCTTACTTTACTAAGTACTTTAAAAGAGAAAGGTAGGCAAAAGAGATAAGTTCATGAGGCTCAGAACTCACAACAGTAGCTTAAGTTTTTTTTATAACTGTCCTTATGTACAGAAAATGGAAGTTTAAAGGTCCTTTTCCTGTGTGCCATGATGCTATGATGGGAAACACCGCAGTTCTGAAGTATTGGATATTCCTCTAAAATGAAATCCAGAGGTATTATAAAACAAATCCTTCATCCCCCATTTTTAATGTGACCTTGACATTTTAGATTATGTGAGTTCACAATGCTAAACAGCACCACTGGTTAAATACACACTTTGAATTAAAACAATATTTGCCCAGACAAGCAGCCCATAAACTGAGACTTACTAATTGCAAACATTGGTGGGGGCTACGGTCGTGTTCTGTAGATCTGTAGGCAAATATTGAGGACGCATTACATTATAAAAAAATGAACAAGTACCACACCAAATACTTTACTTTGTCTGACATTTAAGATGGCAATTAGAAGATAGAATTAGCTTTAAAAACAACCCAGAAAAGCAGAGTTCACTGGGTAATGAAGTAAACTGAATGTTCTGATCTCTTTAATAAAATGTGTCAAAAAATATAAGAATGATAAATAAATATGCAAACTAGAGGAACACTTTAGTGTCCATGAACAAGACTCTTTTTGCTTCTATTTCTTTAGGAACATACATTAAAATTAAAAGCTGAATTGAGTTGAAAATAATGGAGGACTCAATGAGTTGTTTTTTAATAGCCATGCAAATATGGACTTTACCAAAAACCCATTTACTGTCAGTCAAATGATTTCAGAAAAAACAAACAAACAAAAAAATCACAATATAAATTTTTATATGTGCTCTAGTTAATTTAATAATTCTATTTCAATTTGTTACTATTTACTGTATCGTCATCATTTGTATTATAGGCAGGACCTGGTGTGACACCTAAGGAATCTTATTAGGATGTTCAGAATTGAGGTTCAAAGAGCAGTAGATAAGGCCTTCATGTTCACTTAAGAATCACATTTTTTAGACATGTGTGGAGGTATGTCTGTCACCGTTAGAACAGTGATCAAAAAAAGAAAAAAAAAAAAAAACGCTTCTAAACCACCTTTACATTTTACACGCTTATGTTTGAAACCCAACCCAAGCCAGAGGAACGTGTGTCAGAAGGCTGAGGGATTTTTAACATGTGGTTGCTAGAGACTGATGTATAGGAGGCTGGAAACAGCGAACATGCTCGACTGTAGAACTGTCCGTCTCCACAGCTTTCATGTACTTGTTGAGAATGGCAAAGATCTCGTTATTGAGGATCTGGTACTTTCGGATGCGGTCAGCCATTTTCTTCAAGGGCTGAAAATCAAAGGTGTGGAAAGTGACATATTAGATGTACACTCTAAAAGCTTTGGCTAAAATGTCAAGTTCAGCCATGCAACTCTACCTGTGTTTTGACTGGTTCTCTCAGGAAAACTCTTCATATTCTGACTAAACTATCAACATTTCTGCAAATGCCAGCATATTTTCCCCATCACCTTCTGTACAGATCAGTTCTTTTGCAGAACCAGCATGGTTCTTAACATCTCTGTTCTTGAACATGCTTGACAGAGCAGTCTTTGTACCCTCTAAGCAGCAGCAGTGTATTAGATCTAGACTATATCCTATAATTTATCTTCACTATATTCACAATTATTGTTGTAATTTTATTCAAAAGCAAAACTAAAATAACCTAACAGAAACCTTCTGCTGCTGTTAAGTTGCATTTCATTTGCAGTGCAATTTCGAGTTCTGGTGCTTAAGCACCTGCTACACTGCCTTTTGCTGCCCCTAGTGGCCTTTTGGAAAATTTTAGAAAGTATATTTGAAGCCCATATCAAAATATGATTATTTAAATAAAAGCCTCTGATTAACATCAATTTATTTACATTATGTGACCTGCTGTGCATGTGCAATTACTAGCAAGAAAAAGTATTCAATGCTTTTGCTTTGCAGTTTGCTACCTAGAAATTGAAGTACAAATTTTTATTCAAAGACGAGAGGTGTTGAGTTCTTGTTTCCACGTTTCATCTGGACATACACTGTTCTATATGTATTTTTCATTATTTAGCATATTAAGAATTAATTGTTGTTTTTATAGTTAGTTTTCAATTTCTCAGAATGAAAGACACTGCATCGAAATAATCAGAAGGATAATATTTCAACAAATTTAAGGTTAGTTTAAGCCATAATTGGTGTAAAATCTTGAATTTAAGTACCTGGTCCTTTCTCCAACCTGTGCAAATATATAAACTCATTTTAAACACCAGTTAGTTGTTGAACCTTAAACTGTTACTACATTTTAGTACAGGCTGTCTTGCCCATATTTTGTCGGAAATATCACTGAATTTTGATTTCCTAGTATAGAAAACTGTTGTATAAATGCAATTTCACGTGTTACTGCATTGAATATCAGCATGGCTGTGGTTTGGCCATAGGAACCTGAAGTGTCCTAGGTAGTCATGATGCACGTTTCTGATGCATGTAAAAAGGATCGTTTTTTTTAATGAGACAGCGGTAAACGTTAAACGTACGTGTCTGTTCTTAGCATAGTTGGGCAATTCGTGCAAATCTCATAAAATCACAAAAGAGCATTTAAAAAATAATTTTTCTATTCCATTTTCATTAAAGGGTTTTGTGCAGCATGACATAATTAATAACCAGTACATAAAAATTTACTGAAATACAATTTTACACGTACCATGTTCCTGGTGACACTTACCACATTTTTGATGATCTCATCTTTGCCATCCTGCCTCTGGACCTTCAGCAGGTGGTAGCAGAAATCAAAGAGGTCGAAGCGTCGCTGCTGTCCCAACAGCACGATGATGGCACATCCGGCCCAGTTAAGTCCATCGCCAAAACACTGCCTGAACACAAACATGATGGTATGCTCAATACACAAATCACTATATAAAGTACAGGGTGTATCATATGGGACACTCATAAATAAACCATTAATGGCATTTAACGCTTCATTGTTTTTGATTTCTGGTCTTCTGGTGCTAATTTGAATGGCATACTCTGCGGTGAACTCGTGCGTTCCCACTGGGATGCAGTAGACAAACTGCATGGCGCTCCAGAGCCGGTGAAACTCCATGCATTCGTCCACATGCATGACACCGTTGCTGGGGGGCGGTCCACGCCACACGCTGTCTTGTAGAAAGCTGCGGATGCGTGTGAGGATGACCTCAAACATTGACAAGCCGCAGCACAGCCTTTCCTTGGTCAGCAGGTCTCCCTCTCGTGCTATAGCAATTTGCTGTTACAAGGAATATAAACAAACTTATTTCACTTTAACTTACTCATACCAAAGCCATTATAGCCTCTGAGCACATGTCTCTTACCTGTGGAGTGCCAAGTCTCTCAATGAGAGGAACCAAGTGCAGAGGAGCATACTTCGCTTCCAGCCTCTTCATCCTCACCTCCAACCTCTCACCCTCTACAGACCAGGAACAAGAGCATGGGATGAGGTTCAGCATTCTTTCGCAACCTCAGCAAGAGGAGAGTGGCATTATTCATAATGTGTTTTGTTCTTCACCTTTGATGTAGACTCGTGGGAGAATGTTCTGGAATGGTGCTGCATGAAGGAGGTCACAGACTTCTTCCTGGGACTAAAATGAAAACAAACCACGGGAAAAAAACTTAGTGAGCAGCAACAACTGATTAACGAAAGTGACATCCCGGTTCCACTATGAAATTACAGAAAAAACACAAATGGCGATGTAAACATTGATTATATACTATACATATGATCTAAGGTCCATAGTGCACACAGCACACACTCTTATCAAGAGTGCCATACAAAGTGCTTTGTAGTCTCCATCAATAAATAATTCTGATGCTCAGTTTGTATTAAAACACCAATTATTACATTCAGATTGCAGTTTATTAGATACACCTACCTTATACTCACTCATTTATTTTTCAGGTTCACCTACAGCATAGTAAAGTATATTACACTGTAGCTCATCTGCTGCAGCCTCTACACCACCCATCAGTGTAAATGAAGTAACATAGGACTATTGGTGAGCAGATATTATTTAGAAGCTGTTATATGTGCTGAAGATTGTATGCTGCTAGAGGTTTTACCCTTATACTTACATCATGCCATGGAGATGTACAGTTAGAGACTGTAGAATCTTTTCATGCACACTTTGTTATCCATCTGCTAAACTCATGCTACTTTCTGACCCTATGATCCTATGGGGGACCATTTCAACTGATGGTTGGAGTAGAGAAAGCCTGAAAAAACTGTACATACCAGCAGATGAACTTCAGTCAGTAATATTATACTTTTCGGTAGAGCTACATGTTATAATTGTTGATATCGTGTGTGTACCTAACAAAAAAAAAAAACCCAGCTTGGTGCATATCAGCCGTGTTATAAAATGTTTAAACTAGGAAATGTTATTTCATTCCATGGCTTTGGAAACATAAGGCTTCTCGCAGGCAGGCGGAAACATCAGCTGGTAGATAAAGAACAAATTTGAAACCGTTAAAAAATATACAGAATGTACACGTTTAAAGAACATGCTGTCAAAGTAGAGGTAAAAATAAAATAACACAGAAATAAAAGGGCAAGCATCAGAATATTACGATTGACTGAATAGAAATAGTGCATGAATGTAAGAATAGTGCATCAGAGCAAGACGATCACAAACAGCCATAAAGGGTTCCATACTGCCATGGATTCTGAGGATATAGAAGAATTTCTCTTTATCTGTATGTGGGGCTGGTTTCAAAATGTTGCACTTGGTACTTTTTGACATCCGCAATGGAGAGACTAACAGCACTGAGTCTTTAATTAAGAGAGAGTTAGACAGTACGTACTGTCTAACATGGCTGGAGGAATGCATTACCATCTTAATTTGTCACATAAGCGTTATAGTACAGAACATTTTGCCACCCCATAAGCATTATAGTACAGTAAAATACGCTTTCCCTGTTGCTAATAGGATTAAAGTGCTTGCTCAGGGGCCCAGTTCCGATTGCTTGGTGGCTCTGGGGCTTGAACCCTGACCTTCTGATAAGTAGACAGACAGATATACATACATATATACATGCATGCGTACAGACAGACAGACAGACAGACAGACAGACAGACAGACAGACAGACAGACAGACAGACAGACAGACAGACAGATAGACAGATAGATAGATAGATAGATAGATAGATAGATAGATAGATAGATAGATAGATAGATAGATATTTATTCCTCACTGTTCTTCCTCAGTGCTTATGGGTTCAATACTTTCCAACTGTACTAACATTACAACTACATTAAAACTAACCTTATTGTTTGTGTAACATGTCTTGCAGTATCTATGAATCTAGAAGAAATATAGTGCAGAATAACTGCGATATAGTTACCCTCAGTGCCACTGACAATGAAAGTTTTTAATCCAAACAAATGTCATTATCTCTCCTTTTGTGATGGCATGGCACAATGTCAATGCTTTTGGCACTTCTTTTACAGAAAGTGATCAAATACACAAAGTAATGAATGTGTAATAGATTTAATGAGTAACACGAGTAACTGTGCTGGTCTGGGGGCCATGATTATCTCAGCTCTGAATCCATGGCAGGATAGGACACCTGGAACAAGACGTAAAATGGTGTGGTTTTGTAACATGAGTTAGGCCTAATTCCTTACCACCTTTGGTTGTTGCCAGCGTGTAATGAGAAATAAAGTTGTGTTTTAGAGGCAGATGGCAGCACTATTTTCTACTCACACATCATTGGCATCCATACAGTAATGAAATACACACACAAAGACAAATTAACCATTGTACACATTGTCCAGGGTGACAATTATATACAATGCATCAGTAGAAAGTTTTTGAAATTTGGCTCAAAACAAGGCAAATATATGCTCAGTACAATACAGCAAATAGGTTTGTGAGCTGGGAATCCCGTTTCCATTGATAGTAGCTTGCAGTGCTAAAAAAAACCCACTAACAGATGAAATCCTCTGACAGACAATAGTATTGACTAAGAGTTGGCAAGAATTTCAGTCTCCTCAAGAAAGCATTAAGAAACCCTCCCACAAAAAGGGAACTGATTTTCACAGAAAATTATGCGCAAAGTTGGACAGCGGCTAAAAAAAATGTGTCGAACAGACTGTAAATTGCAATCAGTCAGAAAAAGATTGAAAAATTACAAGAAAGAAAAACACAGAGAAACATGACAGAATAAAGCTAAGCATAGAAGCTAAGCACAGCCTTTTTCATTCCTATTTCCAGATGTGAGGGATCATATATATAAATATAATGTTACCCTGGATATGCTACTGTGTAATGTTTTCATGATAAATGTGTAAGAGGAATGCTTCTAATGCATTAGAAGCATTTTAGTCCTCTGTGTAGGACTAAAAAAGAATCTAGCCCTGAGCCTAAGATGAAGGAAAAAAGGGACAAAATGTGTAGCATCCTACCAGAGCTTGCTCAATCAGGAGGCAGAAGAGGATTGCATTGCCAACCTCCCTTAGACTCTGAAACACGTCAGTCTTCAGCTCAGCGTATTCAATTATATCCTTGAGCTGGTGATGGAAAAACTCCAGGATGCCTGTAAAACATATATCTCATAATAAATAATGAGAACTGTAAAATGCAAAAGTGAAGGATTTACAGGATCGCAAGTCTGTACTAGCATCTGTTTAAAAAAAAAAAAAATAGAGACAAGCATTTAATATTAACATCTTAAAACGACAAATGTCTTTCTAAATCGCTGGCAATCATTGCAAAGGACTTTTGCATATTTTCACTTGTATTTAACTATTACGATGAATGTGATGTGGATGAAAAAATGACGACTGTAATCCGGGACATTGAGCCATCTTACCTGGTGATCCATACTCATGACGAGGCAGACGACAAATCTTAGGCATCACCTCAATCAGAGTCTTCACATACTGAAGAATGGTGCCCTGGAGCTAAAGCCCAGAACAAGAGAAAAAACAAAATATATATGGGGCTAATACATATGGCTCATTTACA
Organism: Silurus aristotelis; assembly: GCF_946808225.1. Lineage (NCBI taxonomy): Eukaryota > Metazoa > Chordata > Actinopteri > Siluriformes > Siluridae > Silurus > Silurus aristotelis. Next base: position 14,307,433 of record NC_139587.1, on the reverse strand, counting down.
GATAAAAGTGCTGCAAAAGAGAACATTTCATCCTGCTGACAGAAAGAGGTAAATGATCACTACCAAGCTCTTGACAATTTTCAGCAGCTCCTCCATCACTACAGCGATGCCCTGGTAACCAAGGAGACGGCAGATGGTTTTGAAATGTGGGGGACCCACAAAGTTCCTGTAGGAACTGTAGATGTGGGAGTATGCAATGTTCAGAGGCTGTGAATCAGAGAATAACATCATCTTACACACAGTCTCCTCAAAGAGCACATTGCATAATAAGATGTTTACTACTCTGTAAAAAAAACACTTTTTGACGGTAGCATGTACTGTGTACTGTGAAATATCAGTGTTCAGAGTCGACACTCAGAGTCTGAAATTGCACCCTACAGCCTCATTCACTATTCCCTACATCAGTTTACTCGTATAGTCCACTTGACAGAGTGAATGAAAACAAATGAGCGAATTCAGACACTGATGAACACTGCTGTTAACAAGCAGAACCACTGAAGGAAAGAACAAGAAACAAATCTACAACTGACATTCATCCACAGTCTTCGAAGAAAACAACTAAAATAAAACAGGGGATGACCCCGAAAACATCCCCAACAAAAATATAACAAAAATATATGAATTTCTGTCATATATCAAATATTCTTTGAGACTTAACAGAGATTTATATTTGATTGAAAATGTTTCAGATGACCTCACCATTTTGGAGATCTGTGGTTGCTTTAATTGGGCTCTTGACCCTTGACTCTTTACGTTTAACAGTAACGATCTCTGACTGTTGTAGCTGTGTTTGTAAAACACATTTGTTATAACAAGCCAAGAGAAATATTGATATTATGCTACATTATTTAAAGGCAGTATTTGTGTAGTTATTGATGCATTGAGAATCTCTTCTTTTTCTTTTACGTGAAAAAAGAAAAAAAAAAAGTAAAATATGTTTGCAGTACTTGCATTACTTAAACATTGTAAATATTAGTTTATAAACAAATGTCAGTTGGCCAATTTAAGTGCTTTTGGTTTCTGCAAATAAAAGGAGTTAACTCGGGTTTTCATTTAGTGGTCATTTTACAGTAAAATATTGTAAAGTAGATAACGGTACAGAACTATAAAATTAACAGTCAACTACATTTGATTGATTAATTTCAACTACAGCAGCCAATATTTTACCGTATATTTACAGGACGATATTTTACAGTGTACACAAAAAGCAAAAAAAATTAATAAACGGAAATGAGTCAATATTAAGTGTTAAAAGCCTTTGCTTTTTAAGACAGTCTATTAACAGCCTCAGGTACAATTTATATGCACATTTATTAAAAATATTTGATGCTAAGTTTTACTCGCCATCTTGGAGAATGTGCTGTACTTTGACTCTTGTATGCTTGTTTATTTTGCAGGCAATCACAGCAGACTTCGTTGTAGTCTGTTGTGTAATATGTTGCTGTTTATGCTGACATATACACTTTTTTCCTGTGACAATTTTTTTTTGTTGTGAAAGAAATGTTTTGAAATCATATTTGAAGATGACCTAGGCTGCTCTGTCCCTATAACTATAATAAGTTTTGCAAATGTATTCTTCCTTATATTTGTATATACAACATCAACAAGCAACAATTGATGCCCATTTGTCTTATTAACCATTATAATGAACTGAGAGTAGTGAAAAGGAAGTTGTGTTTTCGAACACTAACATTATGCATACCGTAGTAAATCAACACGCTAATAGTGTGTGTTCATTTCTTTCAGGATGACAAGGTAATATTGTTCGTCTTTTCATTTCAGTACTGTATATTTTTGTGAGTACACCCCTCACATTTCAGTAACCATCTTCTTAAAGGACAATACTATAGAAATGAAACTTGGATATATTTTAGAGAAGTCAATGTGCATCTTGGAAAACAGTACATATTTACTGTCCTCTAAAAATTATTCAAAATACAGCCATTATTGTCAAAATAGCTGGCACCAAAAGTGAGTACACCCTAAGTGCACATGCCAAAACTGTGTTCAAAATGTCAATATTTTGTGTAAGCACCATTGTTATCTCACACTGCCTTAACACTCCTGGGCATGGAATTAACCAGAGCTGCACAGGTTGTTGCTGGGATCCTCTTGCTGCTGGATGTTAGACACATGGCCTTTCTCCAAGATCCGCTTAAGGATGCCCCAAAGGTGCTCAATAGGATTTAGGCCTGGAAACATGGTCACTTTATTACCTTCAGTTTCCTCAGCAAAGCAGTTGTCATCCTGGCAGTGTGTTTGGGGTCGTTTTTATGTTGTTCGGCCCAGTTTCTGAATGGAGGCAGCACTCATGCAGCCCCAGACCATGATGCTACCACCACCATGCTTAACTGTAGGCAATGTAGTTTATCTTAGTCTCATCAGGCCACAGAACATAGTTCCATTAATTCATGCTCTTGGAACGGTTGTCCTCAGCAAACTGTTTGCGGGCTGTCTTGTGAGCGTATGGTCTGAGCACTGACATGCAGACCTTCCGCCCAATACCGGTCGATCACGCATTACATAAAAAAAATTGATATTTATTTATGCATTTTTATAGTAGGTAGATCATTTCGACTTGGTCTTTTTTTAAATAGCCCACATGCTGAAAAGGTGTGTGTGCCCCTGCGCTAAGGAAAAATGCTGGCAGCACTCGTGTCTGTTTTTTGAAGCCAACTTCTGCACCTGACACACAGCACGAGGACTCAACGTATTTGATGGACCTTTGCGAGGCCTAAGCCAAGTGGAACCTGTTATGAAAAAACTTCTGTATGACCCTGGATACTGCACTGTAACCCCGTTTCAGAGTGTAACCAATCTTCTTATATCCAAAGCCATCTTTGTGAAGAGCAATAATTCTCGAATCCTCAGAGAGTTCTTTGGCATGAGGTGCCATGTTGAACATCTAGTGGTCAGTATGAGAGAATTGTACTCAAAGCACCACATTTTAACTGCTCTAATACAAGATACACAAATATGTATGGTCCTGTCAAGGACATGTGGCTTTGCTGAAGTACAACTTATAGCTTTTATTGAAGCAAAAGCATCATTAAAGTTTTCCTTGGTCATTCCTTCATGCTTTTCTATAAGTATCGAAGCTCAGGGGTTTATGTTGTAAGGAAGACGCTGCTTTCAATCAATAAGCAAACTGTTGCCTGTCACATAGTTCTAATTAGTGAGAAATAAATTACTTGCTTATAATTACATATATTTACAAATGATGTATTTATTCAGTCGGTTAATAATTAAATAAAAAATGTTTAGTAACTTTTTTGTTATGTTACACTTTACATAACTGGTGTTTGTACCGGTGTGACAGTGCTAAAACATACCTTGGAGCCGTAAAGGTAGTAAGGCTGAACGTTGGCAGGTTTATCTCGCTGAGGCTCTTGGGTAAAAGGAATTGCTGTGCGCACAAACCTGCCCCAAAGCGACAAAACACAATGAGCAGATAATGGCAACTGATATGCTCACACGCACAATAACTGACCTGCATTGCATCTGTACAGACCTGTTGGTGGAGCCGTTGTAGCAGTAATTTGGCAGGAAGTCAAAATTGAGCTCCCAGAAGACATGCAGTGTGATGCGGCCATATGGAGCGGACACGTTGTGGTTGGCTTCCCGGAACATGGCGTCAAAACTGTCCAGGGTCATGTGCTTGGACAGCAGCCGGTGAGTCAGTCGATTTATTTCCAGCAACCACTCAAGCTCCTGGAAAATACATATACGCACAGTAGAGATAAGAAATCACCTGTCTATGCTTTCACAGAAAATCATGCTAAATATGAATCTTCAGTGCGCTGCTTTTACCACTATAGAAGTGAGGTCTTCACTCTCAAAGCGGCTGATGGCGTGGTCCAGGGATTTGTACATGGCTGCTGAGATCCTCTGAGTGATCAGTCTGTTCAGGTCAATTGAACGACCCAGGAGCTACACAGAAAATATATGCATTTGTCATATTTACTTTACTCCATAGAACAAGTATTATAACTAAAGCTAAAAGTAGATAATTACATAAAGATATATGCTACAAAAAACATGGAAATTCCACACCTGTATATGAATGAAGTCTGTACCTGCACATGTCTCTGTTTCAGCAGTGTCTCATAGCGGTTAGATGGAGGATACGGGATAATCACGCCGTAGTTCTTACATTCTGCCCGGAAGCGTTTGTCCAGGAGAACACTGAGAACAACATGTTTAGGTTTCATATTTAAAATATTGTTAAACAGATGGCAATCCATTAAATAGTAAATCGACTAAATCTTAAAAGGTGAGAAATCTTTATCTCTTACCTTCCAGCCATTGCTTTATAGTACGCAAATATTTGATCAGCCAATTTGTATACAAACTGATCAAAACACAGGTTCACCTAGACAAAGAAGCAAAGAGATTAGTTAATTACACTCTTTAAAAAAATGTAATGTAATATATAAATTATAATAGTAAACGACTCTACCTCAGCCTCTATTTCATCATAGAGGAACTGCTTCTTAAACTTGGTTAGAGCATAATAGCCACTGTCATTATAAAGGTCCAAAGGATACAACACATATCTGTAAAAAACAACACAACATTAAATTATGCGTAGATTACACATCCTTAATGCCTCCTTTTCACTGACTCTGAAATATGACATATGAGTCTTTTTCTTCTTCTTCTTTAGGCTGCTCCCATTAGGGGTCACCACAGTGGATCATCTGTCTCCATACTACTCTGTCCTCTACATCTGCCTCTTTCACACCAACTACCTGTATGTCTTTCTTTACCACATCCATTAACCACCTCCTTGAACTTCCTCTTTTCCTCCTTCCTGGTGGCTTCATCCTCATCATTCTCCTACCAATATACACCATGTCCCTCCTCTGCACATGTCCAAACCATCTTAATTGCGCCTCCCTTCCCTTACCTCCTATTACTCTCTAATAAACGTGTTTCAATCCTGTCCATTGTCGTCACTCCCAATGAAAATCTCAACATCTTCAGCTCTGCTACCTCCAGCTCCACCTCCTGTCTTTGACTCAATGCCACTGTCTCTAAACCATACAACATTGCAGGTCTCACCACAGTCCTATAAACATCCTCTTTCACTTTTGCAGATACTCTTCTATCACAAATCACTCTTGTCACTCTTCTCCACCCACTCCACCCTGCCTGCACTCTTTTCTTCATTTCTCTATCACACTCTCCATTACTTTGCACTGTTGACCCCAGGTACCTGAACTCCTCCACCTTCACCACCTCTTCTCCCTGCAACCGCACCACTCCACTGCCCTCCCTCTCATTCACACACATGTACTCTGTCTTACTCCTACTGACTTTCATTCCCCTACTCTCCAGTGAATACCGCCACCTTTCCAGGCTCTTCTCCACCTGCTCCCTACTCTCACCACAAATCACAATATCATCTGCAAACATCATAGTCCACCGAGACTCCTGTCTGACCTCGTCCATCAATCTGTCCATCACCACTGCAAACAGAAAAGGGCTTAGAGCTGACCTTTGATGCAGTCCCACCTCCACCTTGAACCAGTCTATCTTTCCTACTGCACACTTCACTGCTGTCACACTGTCCTTAAACATGTCCTGCACCACCCTCACATACTTCTCTGCCACACCTGACTTCCTCATACAATACCACAACTCCTCTCTCGGCACTTTCTCTAAATTCACAAACACACAATCCAACTCCTTCTGACCTTCTCTATACTTCTCTATCAACATTCTCAAAGCAAATAATGCATCTGTGGTGCTCTTCCTCGGGATGAAACCATACTGCTGCTCACAGATGGTCACCTCTTCTCTCAGCCTGGCTTCCACTACTCTTTCCCATAACTTCATGGTGTGACTGATCAACTTAATTCCCCTGTAGTTACTGCAGGTCTGCACATCTCCCTTTTTCTTAAAGATCGGTACCAGCACACTCCTTCTCCATTCCTCATGCATCCTCTCACCTTTCAGAATCTTGTAAAACGATCTGTTAAAAACTCTACTGCTACTGCTACTGATCTACTACTACTCTCCTAAACATCTCCATGCTTCTACAGGTATGTCATCAGGTCCAACCGACTTTCCACTGTTCATCCTCTTAATCGATGCTCTCACTTCCTCCTTACTAATCCTATCCACTTCCTGCTTCACCATCTCCACACCATCCAACCCTCTCTCTCTCTCATTTTCCTCATTCATCAATGACAGATGAGAGAGTAAAAGTTGTTTATTTTCGGTGTAGAGCTGCAAACAGACTACAGACTCTGTGTGGGTGAAGAATCTTTGGAGCTGATTGAAGCTGGAATTGTGCTGAAGAATCTGTATTTTTTTGCAGGATGCAACCATTTGACCACAACTATATACAATACATATTTGGTTTACATATATAACATTTATTTTTCATTTCAAATTCCACATTTAGTTTACGTAACATTTTTTAGCAATACTAATAGACCATAGACAACATTTCCTAGCAGCCACTGCACTTCAATGTCTTTGTCACATGACCTATCAAATGTCACTGATCACACACACACACACACACACACACACACACACACACACACACACACACACACACACACACACACACACACACACGTTTCTTGTTTCACTGTTAAGGAGCACGTTAGACAAATAGTATGCTGTTGTCGCTCACTGTGGTTGTATTGGATTTCTCTGCCTTAGTGCTTCATGATTGTATCTTGATTTTTATATTTTCTACGTTATCACCTTCTTTAAAGCAATTCTGCACTTGCTTCCACCTTCGCCTTTATTACTCCAAGTACTTGCTTCTAAATGTATTTAAGTGGTAAAAAATTATGCTAATCTATAAGAAGTAGATTTTAATACTTCTGCATGTCATACATAGAGTTTCCCAATTTTAAAGACACAGTGAGAGTTCCCTTACTCAGCAAAAACTCTCAAGGAAACAGTGGGGTTACAGTTGTGGTCTCATTGAACACAATTTATGTATTCACTTCAAAGTAGTGAGGGACGGCATGTTTTTCTGAACTGTAATGAAGTAAAGTAAAATAGTAAAAGTTTACTAAAATAAAAATATTTAAAGGTAAAGACACTTGAAAAATATGCATAAGTGGAGTAACAAAGTAAAAATACTTTGTATCTGTCCATCACTTGTAATATAGATGTTAGTAGTAATAAGTAGATAAGTAATATATTGTTTTTTGCATTATATTTTGTGGTGACACTCTACTTTGGTTTGCCACCTTTACTAACTACAATATTTCTACACATAAACTGCCCTTATGAAATACTTTTTCAGACATTAGGCCACAACATTTTGCAGTGTCCTCCACTAATATCGGCACCCTTGGTAAATACAAAAAGAAAGCTGTGAAAACACATTTACTGGCACCCTTTTTGTCACTTATTTTTGCTACCTGCTGTTGCCAATGTAACAGCTCAGTCTTTTATATCCGTCTTCTCTTTTAATGCCTGATAAAATTAAAATATATCAGTGTATAATTGTTTGGAGCACTTACTCCATCATGGAGGGTTCTTTGGTCTCCAGGATGTGGTCAGTGAGGATCCAGGGCATGGACATCTCAATGGGGAACTGGATGCGACGACCCATAGTGAGCTCCAAGAAAAACTCTCGGAACCAAAGCTGTGATAGGTCACAGCACTGCTGAAGGGCCTCTGAGAACCAATTACAGCGAAGGAAATTCGTGACTCTCATTCAAAAATCTTTAAAGCTTTTAATAGGTTCTGCATAAACCAAAATGGTTTGCAAAGCTGTACATGTATCTTTAGAAAGCTTGAAACACTGACCTGAATGCTGTGTCTTATGTATTAGTCTGAAATGATTTCTTACCACTGAAGTTGAGGAGATGGGTGTAGAAGAAGGAGTGTTTATGGAAGTCCTCAATGGCCTGAACTATGGGACCATCCAGGCTGCTGCGCAGAGTCTTTTTTGAGCCACTCTTATCAGCAATCAGCGACTCAAGCATTGTTCGCACCATGTACAACTGCGAAGGGACAAAATCTTTTTAGTATTTCTAGAAAGCTTCTAGAGGCCCGCAGTGTATATGTGAATAGAATATCTTCAGTGGAACTAACTTGTGTGCTTGAGGGACCAACAGCACGGCGGGGCACTTTGATATCAAACCCTCCTTTAGGGTCCTTCTCGCCCCTTAGACAAGGGTCGTTGGGTGGCTCCCTGCCTCCCTCCCAGTCACAGATAGTCTTCCGAATGGCCTGTAGAACACTGTGAGAGCAAGCACAGCATCACTGCAGCCATGCGGATGGAATTCTTGCTCTCAATCAGAGCAACTAGAGTCACTTCATTTTACTGGGTATAGTACTTTCTAGTGGCTTGTCATAAGCTTTATTGTGGATAGATTAATATCTGAATTCTCATGTTTCCTGGCCCCCTTTCTATTTACTGCATTAGTTCATCTGTTAGCTACAACAAGTTTCAAATATTACATTCTGGTCTATGGGTTCTTTTCACATTCAAGTATAATTCCCCCCATTCATTCATTCATTCATTCATTCATTTTCTCCCGCTTATCCGTAATTCGGGTCGCGGGGGCAGCAGTCTAAGCAGGCCCCCGCCTTCGACTGCTGCCCAATCCTCCCAATCCTCCCAATAATTCCCCCCAAACATTTGTATTTTTCATTAAGTGTCTAATTCAAAACAGAATTAAAGAAACTTTGTATAAAAATATTGGGTCTAACATACAGACTAACTTATAGCCACTCTTATACATTTTTATGGACTGCCATGGAAATCCGGAAGCCAATCATTTTACCTGATTAGAACATTCTTTTTCTTGCGCACAGCCTGCCTGAGCGGCTCTCTCAGAGTGACCTGGGCAAAGTCCTGCAGTGCAGCATAGATTGTGTTCCTGATGGCCTGGTTGAACACGCTTTCCATGCGGCCCATTAGCACCTGCAGGCCCTTGATCATGGCAATTACTTCCACCAAGGCGAATTTCTCTTCACTGGTATAGTTATAGCGTGTGGCACGCTCATACTCCTCAGCTGTGCCAGGACAATCCTTATTGCAGAACTTGTCAGTGGGGTGCACAAGTTTCCATGAGTACTAAAACAGGAATTGAGACAGAGAAGAAAAAAATACCAAAAAAAGAAGTGGAAGCTAGACTCAAACTACACAAGAAGAATTGGATAGAGACAAAAAAAAAAAGCAACTGTATATATGCTACACACATACTTACCACCTCCATGACATGAGTGCTCCACTTGGAGAGGAGCTGCAAACCTCGGAGCGCCAGGTCAAACAGCTCTCTGTACTCCTCGTCAGACTTTTGGCTGTCCAAGCCAGAGCCTGTCACCACCTCGCTGTTACTGTAACGTGCCAACTCTGAGATAAAGCGGATGTGATCGTCTCGGATCTGCACCATCTGCTCACAAAGGTTATACTGAGGACTAATGCTGCTCTGGGTGCATGTCCACCTGGGGAGAATAAAGATTTCAATGAAGATAAAAATTCTAAATGAAACATGAAATTCTGTTTCATGTTTCGTTGTCTGTCCAAAACCAACATATACCTATGTGAAGCACAACAAATTACTGCTGTAACAATCAGGAATAGCTCATTAATACAAAAGAGGGTTCATTGAGGTAGCGGTGTAGAAACACAGAGGTTGATATATTTAACAGATAAACTAAACTGACGTATAAGAACGTATGCATATATGTAAACTCTAAATGAGGTTTCTGTGCACCACTGGGTTTAAGGCTAACTCCTGTCTTGCTTGTAAATAATGCATGCAAACACAGACGACTTTCAATAAATACGTTGATTGCTAATCCACCCAGGAGAACTGGCATGTAGTATGTATTTTTATTTATTCCTTTTTTTCAAGAACTTTTGAACTCACTTTGATTTATTCTCCTCATAGTGGGCGCTTGTCTCGATATACCGAGACAGCTCAATCTGCATGTCACCAAACAGAGGCACGACCTGGAGCTGGAAAGGCATTTCAACACATATTAGCAAAGTCATCACATCAACAAACATTCAACTTAACAGGTAAAATATATTTTAAAGCAAAACTATGCAATTCCAGCCGACCTTAAAGAACTTGTCGATTTTACTAAGGTTTATTCTCTTCTTGGCATCCAGCTTGTAGATGTTGCTGACATTTCCGTCCATTAAATAAAGTCCGAACCCCATCACCTGAAAGGCAGAGTACAATCACAAATTTTCAAGCACAAATCTTTTCAGCAGTGTTTTTGCCACATGATTGATGGTCCACATGGCACAATGGCATGGAAATGAAGTGTAGGCATGGCACCTTGAGCAGCATGTGTTTCTCACTGGGTGTCAAGTACATCTTATTCTCATAGTAGTCCACACAGATGTTAACAATGTCTGCCAGGAGCTCTTCATAGCCAGGGATCACCTCCAGCTGCTGATGCAGACACTGCAAGCAAACAGATCATTAAACCTTGTACCATGGTACATATCGATGGATAAATATTTAGCAACAATTTTGAAGGACAAAAATAAAAATGAATAAAGGATTTTCATAAATATACATGCAAAATAATGGGAACAATATACCAGGCCAAAGTTACACACAACAGACTTTTGTCTTTTCAAAAATCAGAATCTCAGTTCGTATTATGCAACAATGCACAAATCTAAAATGTAGCTGTACCTGTGTGATTCTGTTGTGATTAGCCAAGAACATGGAAAGGTTTTGGGATTCTTGGATTGACTGTGGATCAGCCATCTTTCTCAGGAATTGAGCAGCTCTGCAAGAATAAAACAGTTCTAAGAAAAAATGCTGGCACCCGAATAGCACCATTACCTAATTACCTCTCTAAATCTAAACGCGTTTTAGCGCAGGACCATACCTTTTGTAAGCAGAGTGGTCATTCTTGACACTGCACTTCATGTTCTTGAGTTCATCCAGAACAGCGAACATGTTGATGAATTTGCCCAGGGTAAGCAGGTAAGCCTCAGACACAAAGTCTTTCCTGCGCTCAGCGTGACACAGGCGCTTTACCTCACTACAAAAGCGCTCAATCGCCTTACGCTGGAACAGAGTACCATAAACTTTACAACATTCACAAGCCTGCAAAATACTGAATATCACATAAGGATAAAAAGGTTTAACTGCTAACATGTTCCTTTTGTACCTGAAAGTACATGAACTTCATGAGCTTGGTGACCTCAGGTTCCAGCACCTCCACAGTCTTCTCATATATCTCCACTCTGTTGGGCTGCTCATTACACTTAACCTAAAACCCACCACAGGGTATTCTTTTAGAAGGAAAATTGTGTTTTTTCATAAAAAACAGTGCAGTCCTTTAAAATGTTAAGTCTAACATGTAAGAGCATCTCCATTACACATCTCCATTGCACAGATGAAGGTGGTTCACACATGCAATCCCTGTCTCATAATTATTTTTCCTAATTTATTCAAATAATCTTTATCACATTTCTTATCTTTAATAGAGGTTGACTAGTAGATTTTTTAATTTGAAACCAATTTTTGCCATATTTTAACTGATCGCCATTGGCCGATTGTGCTGCAAATTAGGCAGGAGCATCTGATTTACCAAATCGTGCATGTACGTTTTTTGCTTGTGTGAGATACATAACTTTCTCTAATACCAGTATGTGGCAGTAGTCTGTATTCACCATTCAAACAGGGAAACCAGAAGAGTTAGAACTGTAAATATATAAAGCTAACGGTGTTTACACTTGCCGCGATCATAACGGATTTGTGTAGCCTTTTTCAATCCTGTCTTCTAAGTTGCAAAGACAAGAACGAAAAAAGAGTGTTCCCTGTTTATCTTGTGTGCTCACTGATTCGACATGTAGAATCAGCTGAAATCCAGCCGACCGACGCTCAACAAATTCTAAATCTAGACTAAGCATGGGGAACAAAACCTGGTAACAAATGCACTGAATGAAGAGTCTTGTGTTCTTCAATAAATGTTTTATTCAAGCAATTTTCTGTATCACCTTTTATTAATTAAGTATTCGATTTTATGAGATGAAGGAGGAAATAATTAAATCGGCCAAACATATCGGCAAAAAAATCGGCACTGTATATAATAATATAGGCATTGGCCAGAAAAAAACCCGTTATGTTCGACCTCTAATCTATAAATTACACCTTTTCTACCAGAAGATCTAACTTATTATAAAACAAGCAATGAAATATAATTTATACATCCCATCAGTTTTGCACTCAAAAACATTAACGACAGCTAAAAAATAATAATATTTACACTGTATATATAGCTATGTCTTTTAGCCTTGCATAAGTACAAGTGGACTGAAATTTCATTCTGTTCAAAATGTAATTTCAAATTGTAAAAATTATTTTTGTTAAAAAAAAAAAAATTAATATATATATATATAATAAATTTCTTATGTTTTATAATATATATATATTATATCTATCTTGTTTGTTTAATTATGCAAACCCTGCATGTACATCATTGACGCCACAGAAAGGTCAACAATCACTTTAAAGAAGCTATAGAGTTCAGTGGTTGCCAAATCAGCAGCACTGCATTACGCTGTCCTGTGCGGGAAGGTGGCAAAAAAAGAAGCCATTACTCAAGCTTAACATCTGAATGCATGTCATTGACCCAGCTGTGACATCAGAGAAGGTTTTGTGATCACTTTAAACCAAGACAGACATTGTTGTATGTTGTGGCATAAACCTAACACTTCCTGTACCTCAAGTGTCAGGGATCCACCAGCCACACCCTCACCAAACCCTCCAATCACTCCAAGCAGCTCACCAACTTACTAATCATCCACACCTGGTCCACATCAGTCACCACCATTATAAGAACCCTGTTTATCCACAAGCTCATTGTCTGTTCTACAGCTTAGGCTTACGAACATTCAGGACGACCCAAACTACTCCGTTTGGTTTCACGGTGTATACAAGACTCTGTGTGTTATCTGTTCTCACTCAGCCCCAGTTATTCTCTTGGTTCAGTTTACCCTAGTTGGGTGCTCTTTTTTTTGTGCTTTCTGCCTTGCCCTTTTTGTTTCCTCATTAAAAGGCCGTCGTTGTATTCACTTGGTTTCCAGTACGTTCTTAGCGCCTGACATCAAGACACACTTAATTATGGTGGTTGCAGCAAATAAGGTGCAAAAAGCTCTGGAGGAAATTTACTTTTCAGCAGGACAAATGTCCCAAGCACAAGTGCAAAGTAGCTCAAAAACAAAACAAAAAAGTACCACAGAGGCCTAGTCAAAGTCCTGATCTGAATCCTATTGTGAATCTGTGACAATATTTGAAAATTTTAGTCTACAAGCATCACCCAACCAACACAAACAACCTGTAGCAAATCTTATAAGAAGAATGGGCCAAAAAACTAAGAAACTGTTGTACTTCCTGTATATCTTGAATGACAGGTGTCTCGTCCAATGATAGGTAAGTGTTCCATTCACAAACTACACCTACTTTTTCCGGTTATACTAAATTGTCGTTGTGTTTGCAGATTTGTTATTCTGTTTTTGCTCATTTGTTTTTGCATTTGTTATTTTGTTTTCGTATTTGTTAGTGTTTTCTAATTTGTTCATTCGTTTTCTGATTTGTTAATGTGTTTTGCACTTCTCGGCCACCGTAGAAAATGGTATAGTTTAATGAGGTGCTATTGTGTAAACTAGTTGTTTGCTAAATTCGGGACAGTCGCACTGGATCTGTTCTGCGTGACTTGCAAGCATCAGGTTGCGCAATCACCTCGCTCTCAACATAGTAATGGATTCAATTCAAATAGTGCGAACAAACACTAAATCTGAACGCAGCAAATAACAGCAGCGCTGAACGATTACGTTTTTAGTCACATTTTAGGTTTTCAGCGAATGATTATGTATTTATACACCAATGCATATTTTTCCTTTCTTTCTTTCTTTCTTTTTTTTTTTTTTTTTATCAAGCCTGTTAGCTTGCTGCGTTTCTCCTTTCCAATCTCTTTTTATAGCATTTGTCTACTACAACAGTGCCTCATCTGTTTTCAAACGTGATTTACTGAATACAAAATATTATGAATTATATATTCTAGATGCTTATATCTCTACAAATGAACAAAATATCTGTGTATTTTTTTTTTCAACCAAAAAAAAACCTCTGTATATTTTATATTGATTTATTTTAAGCATGGTTTTTAACTTGCCATCTGCAAAATACAATATAAATGTTGATTTACACAAATTGTTTCAGCTTTTATACTAAAATGCTGGGTTTTTTTTTATTTTGTAAGCTTTAAAATGTACAAATTAAAGATAGTATACTAATACCCTGAATAAGGATTGTATAGTTATAATAAGCAAAACATCCAATTGTAAAAAAATATATTTTGATCTGATTAATGAGTTGCAGCCCTAATTAAAATTATTAGTAGTAGTATTTTATTATTTTTTATACAAATAAGCAGTTAAGGGATAAAGGCCTTGCTCAGAAACTCAGCAGTGGTCTCTTGGCACAAAATTGTGATCATGAGCTGACCAGTCAAGAGAAACTGTGACCTTCCTCTTACAGAAAATTACAACACATTTTCCTGAAATTGTGGGGAAGAGAAAGAGTGGCGATATTCAGTTAAAGGAAATACAACTATGTCAAGTGTTAAATCAAATGTGTATGATTCTAGATGCCTGGCACATATCTGTACCTGGGGAATAGCTCTCGAGCAGCTTCTCCAGGTGTACAGCATGACAGCGTATTCATGTCCCTCCTCCAGCATTTCATTCTGAAAACAAAGTTACTGATTATAACAGGTTAATGTTGTGTACCAATAATAAGGCACATATGATAGCGGTCTAGATTCCTAATCTACATAAAGTCTGTTCTCAACAGTTTAACTCGATTAACTTTATATATAAAGGCAGGCACAAAGATATTCAATTACAGAAAAATGGAAAGTTTGTTTGGGTTCAGTTTGTATGTATATTTCTCACAACATGGACAATATTGATATCTTTAACAACAAAACCTTGCCATTTCACACTCTACACGTCCAGGGAGTGATGTGAGCAAACTGGAACAAGCAAGGTGATTTCCACTCATCATCTAGCAAAAAATTCTGGAGTATGTTAGATGAAGTGGTTTAGAGTGTACCTAGAAAGGAAAGATAAGTGATTGGGGCAGAATTCAATGGCCATGTAGGTGAAGGGAACAGAGGTGATGAGGAGGTGATGGGTCGGTATGGCCTTAAGGAGAAGAATGTGGAAGGGCAGATGGTTGGTAGATTTTGTTAAAAGCATGGAAATAGCAGTGGTGAACACTTATTTTAAGAGTAAGGAGGAGCATAGGGTGACGTATAAGAGTGGAGGAAGGTGCACACAGGTGGACTATGTTCTATGTAGGAGATGCAACCTGAAGGAGATTGGAGACTGTAAGGTGTTGGCGAGGGATATTGTAGCCAGACAGCATCGGATGGTGGTCTGTAGGATGGTTTTGGAGGTGAAGAAGAAGAGAAGGAGACTGGAATGAAAGAAGAATAAGATGGTGGAAACTAAAGAAGGAAGACTGTAGTGTGAGATTCAGGGAAGAGGTCAGACAGGGGCTCGTGGTGGTGAAGAGGTGTGGGATGATTGGGCAACTACTGCAGGAGTGATAAGATAGGAAGCTAGAAAGGTACTTGGTGTGACATCTGGAAATAGAAAGAAGGACAAAGAGACTTGGTGGTGGAATGAGGAAGTGCAGGAGAGCATAAGAAAAAAGATGTTGGCAAAACAGAATTGGGATTAGCAGAGAGATGAAAAAAGTAGGCAGGAGTATAAAAAGATGCGGCAGCAAGTAAAAAGGGGTGTGGCAAAAGCCAAGGAAAAGGCATGTGAGGAGCTGTATGTGAAGTTGGACACTAAAGAAGGAGAAAAGGATTTATATCGATTGGCCAGGCAGAAAGATCGAACTGGGAAGGATGTGCTGCAAGTTAGTGCAATAAAGGATGGAGCTGATGAATAAGGAATATGAGAGAAAGAGGGGGTTGGATGGTGTGGAGATGGTGATGCAGAAAGTGGATAGGATTAGTAAGGAGGAAGTAAAGGCATCGATTAAGAGGATAAAGATTGAAAAGTCGGTAGGACCAGATGACATACCAGTAGAAGTGCTTAAGAGAGATGGCAGTGGAGTTTTTAACCAGATTGTTTAATAAGCTTCTGGGTAGTATAAGGATAAGAATAAGGGAGATGTGCAGACCCGCAGTAACTACAGGAGAAATAAAGTTGATCAATCACACCATGAAGTTATAGGAAAGAGTGGTGGAAGCCAGGCTGAGAGAAGAGATGACCATCTGTGAGCCACAGTATGGTTTCATGTCGAGAATGAGCACTTCAGACACATTATTTGCTTTGAGAATGTTGATGGAGAAGTATAGAAAAGGTCAAAAGGAGTTGCATTGTGTGTTTGTGGATTTAGAGAAATCGTATGACAGGGTGCCGAGAGAGGAGTTGTGGTATTGTATAAGGAAGTCAGGTGTGGCAGAGAAGTATGTGAGGGTGGTGCAGGACATGTATGAGGTGAGTGTGACAGCAGTGAAGTGTGCAGTAGGAACGACAGACTGGTTTAAGGTGGAGGTTGGATTTAATCAACAATTGGCTCTATGCCCTTTCCTGTTTGCAGTTTTGATGGACAGGTTGATGGACGAGGTCAGACAGGAGTCTCCGTGGACTATGATATTTGCGGAGGATATTGTGATTTGTGGTGAGAGTAGGGAGCAGGTTGAGAAGAGTCTGGAGAGGTGGAGGTACGTGCTGGAGAGAAGAGGAATAAAAGAGAGGCAAGGCAGTGGAGTGGTGCGGTTGCTGGGAGAAAAGGTGGTGAAGGTGGAGGAGTTTAGGTGCCTGAGGTTAATAGTGCAAAGTAATGAAGAGTGTGTTAGAGAAGTGAAGAAAAGAGTGCAGGCAGGGTGGAGTGGGTGGAGAAGAGTGGCAGGACTGATTTGTGATAGAAGAGTATCTGCAAGAATGAAAGGGAAAGTTTATAGGACTGTGGTGAGACCTGATATGTTGTATGATTTAGAGATAGTGGCATTGACTGAAAGACAGGAGGTGGAGCTGGAGGTAGCAGAGCTGAAGATGCTGAGATTTCAATTGGGAGTGACGAGGATGGACAGGATTAGAAACAAGTTTATTAGAGGGACAGCACATGTAGGACGTTTTGGGAAACAAAGTAAGAGAAGCCCGATTGAGATGGTTTGGATATGTGCAGAGGAGGGACATGGGGTACATCGATAGGAGTTGAAGAAAACTTCAACTAGGTTGAGTGAATTGAGGAATAAAACTGTTATATGAAAATAATCGATGCCAGTGTAGTGATTCCACCACAAACTTGATTCTTTTAAAAAAAATATTTTTCAATAATAATTTTTCAATAATTCCATTATTTTTTTATTTTTATTAATTAACTTTTTATTATATTGTTTATGAACAGCATGTCTTTAACTAACCAAGTCACACGTTTAAAACACAAATGAAAAATTCCTGACCAGTACAGATCACTCAAGACTTCTTCCTACAGAAAATTCACCATATCAACATTTTACCATTTCACGCCATAAAATACAATATTATTTGTTCAACATTGAGCGACTTAACAGTTCTGTGGTATAAATTACAAATATCACATTACAATATTTTTTATATTTTAAAGTTGTAAAATTTACATTGATAAAAGAAGGGATAAAAATACAAAATCACCCGCTCAGCACAGAGTTACAGTGCAGATCAGTGTAATATATGTATTAATGTTACCCACAATTCCTGCATGTATCAGAATGCTTTTTATTATTTGAGTGGAGAATCAATGGGTATACAATTCAGCTCACATTCACAGTTGAGTAAAGCCTCCAGTGACAATTAATGAAAGCAGCTTTGTGTGTGCATCAGATGCTTAGCTTTTCATCATGCAGCTGCCATGGTCACATGAAGTGCGTTCAATGACGTGGTGAGACAGAAAAACCCTGCTCTCTACTCACCATGCTGGAATGGACGGTGGCCTGTTCAATATATCGGGCGATACCGGTCACAAAAGCATTTCTGTCCTCAAAGTTGGTATCAAAGTTTGCCTGGTTAAAAAGACATAAACGTTTGTTAATATATACAGGTGTAAACATAAACCAGGTACACAAACATATATCTCATCCAAGCAGGAAATGTTAGATTGGTGCAAATCTTCAAGACGTGGCATATGGAAGCATTTATGATGCTGCTAATCTGTGGAATAAAACATTACAGTGTGGAATTAAACAAATACAATTTTAATGTTGAATATCATTAAACTTCTGCCTCCTATATGTGCTATCCTGGGGGTAGATTCTACAAGATATTTGATCTACTGTGCAGGAAAACTGTAATATACAGAAATGACTACATTACTAAAACCTGAACAGCTGCAAAGACTTGCTGCATGCAGACATTTTCACCTGATCCCCAAAGATGTTCAATAGAGGTTAGATCTAGTGATTGTGCAGCTGAACAAAGCTGCATTTTCAGGGTGTTCCGGATCTTAAAGCCTAGGCCATCTTTGTGGAGAGCAACAATTCTAATTCTCAAATCCTCAGAGAGTTCTCTGCCATGAGGTGCCATGTTGAACATCCAGTGGTCAGTATGAGAGAATTGTACTCAAAGCACCACATTTTAACTGCTCTAATACAAGATACATTAATATGTATGGTCCTGTCAAGCAGACAAAAACATAAACATGATGAATAGGACATGTGGCTTTGAATGGTTAGATGACATACAGCTGTTATCACTTAGGGTGTACTCATTTTTGTTGCCAGCTATTACACAACAATGGCTGTATGTTCAGTTGTTTTTAAAGGACAGTAAATCTATATTGCTATACAAGCTGTACATTGACTACTCTAATATATCCAAGTTTCATTTATATAGTATTGTCTCCTGTGAAGATATACAGTATATACATAAACACACCCAGTTTGACACTCAGTACACACTTTCACAACACACACTACATAGTGTAGTGATCCTTCCTTCAACATGAAAAAGAAACCTGAAATCATCCTACCAGGCCAATAGAGACACACCCTTTTTTTTTTTTTTTTACCTCACTGACAGGTGAGGTGTGTGCAAATTCTCCAGTGTTGTATTTGTATATGATTTGCCTGGCTGTGCTGTCTGTTTGCTTGCATGATCCACAAGCTGTTTTGATTCACAAAATTGCTGATTATTAATTATCTTTTTCCTTGTGCTATTAAAGAATTAATTGTGAGTGGATATTTAGGTTAATGAAGATTTTCTTCTTCTTTCTGCTTCTCCCGTTCACCACAGCGGATCATCCGTCTCCATACTACTCTGTCCTCTACGTCTGCCTCTTTCAAACCAACGATCTGCATGTCATCCTTTAACACATCCATAAACCTCCTCCTTGACCTTCCTCTTTCCCTCCTTCCTGGGGGCTCCATCCTCAGCATTCTTCTACCGATGTACCCCAATGTCCCTCCTCTGCACATGTCCAAACCATCTCAATCGCTCCTCCCTCACCTTGTCTCCAAAACGTCCTACATGTGCTGTCCCTCTAATAAACTCTTTTCTAATCCTGTCCATCCTCGTCACTCCCAATGAAAATCTCAACATTTGCAACTGCTACCTCCAGCTCCACCTCCTGTCTTTTACTAAATGCCACTGTCTCTAATCCATACAACATCGCAGGTCTCACCACAGTCCTATAAACTTTCCCTTTCACTCTTGCAGATACTCTTCTATCGCAAATCACACATTTGCTATCACTCTTCTCCACCCTGCCTGCACTCTTTTCTTCACTTTTCTAACACACTCTCTATTACTTTGCACTTTTGACCCCAGGTACCTGAACTCCTCCACCTTCTCCACCTCTTCTCCCTGCAACCGCACCACTCCACTGCCCTCCCTGTCGTAAGCTTTCTCTAAATCCACAAACACACTCCTTCTGACATTCTCTATACTTCTCCAGCAACATTCTCTTTACCTCTGCATGAAATTATACTGCTGCCCACAGATCAGGACAACGATGATACAAGTGATAATAAAAAAAGATCACATAAGTTAGCTATCAATCAGTAAGGTCACCCGATTTGGTTATTTAAATTCTGACCTAAAATACTGAGATACCTGGTTTATACCTCAAATCATAGTCAGGTGACATACTGTTTATCGAAATACAATTTATGTTCAAGTGGAAAATGTATCTAATAAATTGCAGACTGTACTTTAAATTGCTGATACTAGTGTATAGCATCAATGTTTACTGAAACTGTAAAAATGTAATTGTTGATCAACCTCAATATCTCATATTATTTCTGCATGGAAGCGATCTGGTGTGCAGTCAGCCCTAAAGCAGGTATACCTGGTACATGATAGAGGAGGGTGGCGGCTCGATGCATGGCTGCTGATCGGGGAGTGGCAGCTCCTCAAGCAGGTCCACGTTGGACAGCGCATCCTCCAAAGTTACATGGGTCGTCATGGCTGCTCTCGTTCACTCACAAAGCAGCTCAGCCTGAAAACACAGAGGGACATTTGTTTTACTTAAAGAAGTCCTTCTTACAAACTTTTATTATATTTGGGACATGACCTAATTAGAAGATGATCTAATAAGATGGAAATACATTTGTGCACAAACTGTAGCCTAGTTAACATGCCTAATACAGTAAAAAAAAAAAAAAAATTTAGTAAGTACATAGACTTCACAACTGCATTTGGTTTGATTGTATTAATATTTTTTATTATTAAAGGCGCCAAGAACTAAAGGTGCATAAGCAATCGATTGTTATACCTTTTCTGCTTCTTTTGGATAGGGTGTCTATGGCATTGGCACAAAACTATAAAGCACAGGAGCGGATGCAAGTGCAGATAAAAGTTCTTTAATTCACAGGGCATACAAATCCAAATCATAAGGCAGAGATTGTGGTCAACTCACAGGCCTAATACAGGCAATGTGCACACAGAACAGGTTGCTAAAAACAAAACCTCGCATGAGCCAAATTTGGCATAGGTCATCTTCCGAGAAAGATGATGTTACTTCTAACACTTTACATGTAATGGGCAACAAATCTGACAGCAAATTCGCAAAATAGTAAGTGTTGATGGATATGTTTTTTTTTCTTCTACATATTTTACCAATAAAGCACTAGAAAATGCGAAAAACCGGATGTGACTGTGTATCACAGCAAAGCATTTAGGTACTATCACTAAAACATCATAATTGTCTTTAGGACAACACCCTGAATGTGTGTAAGCTTGTGGTTAAATGCACTAACCACTATTATTTATTTTTCACTCATGATCACAGGTCAATGTAGCAATAAACAACACCGCAGCACATAGCAGTAGCATTATTTGTTCATCTAGACCTTTTTCTCCTACATTTACAGTTACACCACTGTCCAGGGTCAAATCCATTGCTCTGCATGCTAGTGACTGGTTAGGCAATAATTCTGTGACTGTCTGGCTCTGGGTGCTTGGCCATGATACGTTTGTACAAATGGGGCACTATATACAATAATAAGCTCTTGAAAAAGACTTCCATATATGCAATGAGACAAAAAAAGCACTACTATATGCCAAAAATCTGCTTAGAAAAATCAAAGAAAGGTTTGTTTAATCTCATTATATCAATCATAGCCTGCACAATATCTCGACACTCATCTAACAGTGTAAATAAGATGTTAATAGAAAATTAGATAATAAATATGCAGATAACCCACCAAATAAATAAATACATACAGTAGAACTACAAGAGAAACAGTGTAATCATTAGGGTCATCATTAAAAGGATAGCTCATATATTATACTAGACATTTCCATGTTTGTTGTATTGCCCATTGTTCTGTTTTACAGTGCAGATGCTTAATGTTTGAATAGTGACTGGACACAAGCAGTAACAGTCGCACAACAATATTCTGTGTGAAGTGTGTGTGAAACGGACATTTTACTTTTCTATAAATGTTTTGTCTGCTTCTGAGAACAAATATGGAGTATTAAGGAGAAGTTTACATTTATAAATATGTGAAAGAGTGCACTGTTAACCACATAGCGTGTGTGTGTGTGTGTGTGTGTGTGTGTGTGTGTGTGTGTGTGTGCGTGTGCGTGCGTGCGTGTGTGCGTGCGTGCACTAATTTTATACTTTGAGTCCAATTGATATTAGTTTATACTAAAAGGAAGTTCACAGGCCTTCGAAAGCCTTAGACTCTCGACTCTCGACTTACACTTAGACTCTTAAAATTGTCAAAGCTAACATCTAAATTAAGATCATAACCCTCCAGTATCCAGTAACTTTAAGCCTTAATCATCATACATTCACCATGAAACATACTGCGTTGGAATGTATTTGTCTTGATTTTCAAGCTGGTAGATTTGTGTCTGATGACTGAGATCGGACAAGCGGAGCAAAATGAGAAACCGTCTGACAAACATGGAGAAAGCAAATGGTTAAAACCTAAAAGACAAATACAAAGTGAAGCGCAGTTTGTAAATAATGAGAAAGCCTTGCGAAGAACACAAGGGAAAAAGAAGTGTTCATGAATAAAATTTTAGGGTAAACAGGAAGCATATTCAGATGAGTAAAAGCACAGTGAAGTCTGAAATTAACTGGGCTCAAGACAGAGAGAAGTGACTTGTAGATTGGTGGTGAAGTCGAATGTGTGACCTGAATGTTGCATCATTCTTTATTTGTTGAGTCAATCAAACTACGTAATGACTGGTTTTATAATGTGCTGGCTTGTCTGTATACCTACTTACTCATAGGCTCTTTGTGTTTATATTCAGCATTTAGAAAGGTGAAGCACTCAATTACTGTGATTATGTTAAGTATTAAGGTTACTGTATTTTCTGGACTATAAGCCGCTACTTTTTCCCCACGCTTAAACAAGGAAGCGGCTAATTTATGGATTTTTCCTGGGTTTTCCCGGTTTCACAAGCTTCAAGCCAAAAAACTGAGCCCCATAACATTAGACCAATGAAATTGCCGAACGGGTTCAGGTGAACCAATAAAACTTTTTATATTAAATTAGATGCGCTCCCACTGAATCAGGCTGCAGCACATCATAAATATGGATGAGGTTCCTCTGACGTTTGACCTGCCGCTCACTCGGACTGTCAACAGGAAATGCGAATCATTCGTCACGCCGATGGTGATTTTTAAACGCACGACGATGCCAAAAGATAAACTCTCGAGAGAAATTGTTGTGAAAGGAAGGAGGAAGACAGTAAACAATGACTTTCTTGGTAGGCTACTGTTTAGATACAAGCCGTGTAACAGACACTGTCTTTCGTTAAAGCCTGTGTAAAGTTCATTAGTTTCAGTGTAGACACCTGCGTCTTATTTATGTTCAAAATAAAAATCTTTGTAAAACTCAGTGGGTGTGGCTTATAATTGGGTGTGCTTAATAGTCCGGAAATTACGGTAAGTATTTTAAAGCATGAAAAATTATATAGACAGATATTTTACTCTTAAATAATGTACTATATAAACAATATCCTTTCTGTTCCTTTTAATCAAAATAATCAAATTATCGAGTGCAATTAGATGACAATATTCAATAATAATAATTAAAACAGTTTTTTAACTAAGTTACGCAAGTAAAAAAGGATTGCTGAAAGCCCTGTACAAAAACATTTCGGTACAAATACTTGTACCGTTACATCCCTACTATATAACATCCCTACGATATAGTACCTTCTGGCCATTAGACTCAATAGGTGTCCCACAAGTTATGTGCATGTTATGAAACATGTACATCATATTTATGCACAAATTACACTATTCAAAGCTGTATTTTGTTGACAGTGTGTGACAATCTATGCATGTGGTTTTCACCTCAACCATTTTTGATATTTACTCAAAAGGAAAAAATGATAAAAGTCATATTCCACAGTCACCAGAAACTGTCCATTCGGTCACAGTAAAATAACGTCACGTCTTCTGTGTATAGCCTGCATCTTGGGGGGAAAAGAATATTCCTGTTCCGATCATTTTGATCAGTTTATAACAGGCCTAGACACTTTAAAACGGCATAAGGAAATATACAAATTATAAAAGTGAATCTTTAACATGCCACCTGTTTCACATGAAAGCTGATTTTCACTTTTGCTAAGGGACTAAGTGCAACTGATCAATGCTGCCACATGGGTAACGTTATCTCTTGACATCTACGTCGACATAACGTTATCTCTTCTGCAAAATGAAATGACCCGTGTAAACACAACTGAACTGAGATGCTATTTCAGACAAGACAATGACATGCTTATTTAGAATACTGGAAAAAGGAAGTAAGGGAGGGGAACTTATGACATACAAAAGTGACCAATTGTTTTAGAAAAAAAAAAAAAAAAAGTGTTGACGTGTTCTTTCACAAATCTCTGTAAGCAGAATATGAGCAATATATATTAAACTTGTCTTGATTCTACTTCTCTATATCTGGTTACCATTTTATTATTTTTATGTAGAACACAGTACAAGTTATTTTTCTTATACAGCAACAAAGAGGGTTAAAAATCTTGCTCAAGGGTGCAACAGTGCTACATTGGCAGTCTATTAACTTGAACCCCCAACCTTCGGATCAGTAACCCAAAGCCTTAACCATTGACACAGTAAAAAATGACTCAGTGTAATGATTCATATGTTCTAAATAAAATGTATCTAATAAAATATCTAATACTAAACATCAAATACTCTCTATATCTTTTTATTTTTTTACTTTTCAGATCATATATATACCTCACAGTTGAGAAAAATGTGTGCGGTTTATCTGACCACTTCCACGTTGCAGCTGTATACTTAAACCAAATAAAAGGTTTCAATTCTTTATTTTGTTCGGAGATTAAGCTTAAGGTAAGTAATCGAATGACTCGTCCTACCAGGCCAAAGTGTTATGGTAACACAGTAAGTCAAGGCAGACATCATGTGACTCACTGCTTCTGTAAGCCTGCAGCAGGTTTAATTTACAAAACTAATACAGAGAACAATAAGACTGAGGAGTGATTGTGGCATCTTTTCTTCACTGTACTCTATTCAAAGGCCTCATGGACATTATCCGCACCACACTAAAGGGCTGAATTAAACCACCTTGAGGTGTCAATTCTGGCATCTTCAGCATGATTTTAGCTTCAGTCAGCTGTGAAAATTTCTCACTCAGAGAATTATATACAATGGCTATCATTTGCACCTATTTCAAAGTGTATTCAGGTGTATTGGACTAAACTATTTCCAGAAACATGATTAAAATAAAGTATAAAAACATACAAGGCATAGTTGAGGATGAGCTGAACATTGTTAAGTCAAGTTTATTTCTATAGCGCTTTTCACAACGGACATTATCTCAAAGCATCTTAACAGAAGAGTTAAGGTGAACGATGTGTATTTATCTGTGATGAGCAGCCATGGCGACTGTGGCAAGGAAAGTTATGAGATAAATGTTATGAGAAAGAAACCTTGATCTTGATCTTGGTCTTATTTGCTGGATCATACGGTTGCCATGCTCCAGCAAATGACGGCAACTCAAAGACTGCACACGTACTTAAAACAAGCCCAGAATATTTGCCTATATAAAGAAGTAGATACAAATTAATCTAATGTGTCAGAAAATCAAGTTCCCAGGTGTGTACATTTCTGAATCACACTGTATAGCTCCAATTGGATGTTATAAACATGACCTGGCAACCCTGCTTGTGAAATACTAATAGGAAATCAACTATTTGTTGTTAACCAGAACTGAATTGGATTTTTACTGCATTTCTGTACACTTTAATCCTTTCATATACTGAGCCACTGCTTCTCGTTAATCTTAAAGATGAGCTTGATCCTTGTCCACACTTTTCTTAGGATTTCTGAAAAGGACGATGATAAAATACTAGTTAACAGACCTCAATTTTTCCTTCCAAACATCCATAATTCCAGTCCAGCTTTATAACAGGTTATGAAATAACCAAAATAAATCAAATAAACTATAAAGTATAATTTAATGGCTATTATTTAATAAATTAAAGTATTTCACAATTTGGCAGAGAGATCACTGATATGAAACATTGTGAACATGATTACTCAGGCACATTAGACAGAATTCATATTAAAAATTGCAACAAAGCCTCCAATTTGAGTTGCACAACCCAGTACATGGGTTGATGATGGTACCAACCCCAGATAGAATAGGAGAGTTATGTCGGGAAACAAAACCAAATATGCAGATCTCTGATCCACTGTAACCACCCCTAAAACAACAGTGATATAGTATGTAGTTTCAAATTTAAGTTTAACAGTAAAATATTTATATTAATATAGATTTGGTGTGAAAACACTCTTTTCTCAAAAATCGCAGATTTTTTTTGACGTTTAAACAGCTGCACAAAGATGATTAAAAATGTTTAACTTTGCTGAATTTTTATTTGAACTGCTTTTCAGCTTTACAGGATTTTATTTTCAAATAACGGAATGTACATCATGTACATGTACATCAACCTTGCAAATTGTGCCGTTATAGTTTGAGCAAACAACTAGATTTAATTAAAAATCATATACAATGCAAATGGTACCTACACACCTCTCCTATAAGCTTTGCTGTAGTTTCTGCATATGCATATTGATCAATATTATTATTCATAATAATAATAATAATAATAATGATGATAGGGGTTATTATTATTATTATTATTATTATTATTATTAATAATAATATTGATCAATATGCATATGCAGAAACTACAGCAAAGCTATAATAATATATGATGATAGGGTTTGGGGGAGTGGTGGCTCCAGCGGTTGAGGCGCTGGGTTGCCGATCGGAGGGTCTGGGGTTCAAGCCCCGGTATCGCCGAGCTGCCACTCTTGGGCCCTTGAGCAAGGCCCTTAACCCTCTATGCTCCGGGGGTCCCTTACGAGGGAAATATCGAGGTCCGTGACGTCGGAGTGACGTGGGGCCGCCTTCCTGTGGAATCACCACCTGCAGGAGGGACCGTAAGGGACGGTGCTGTGAGGATTGGGCAGCAGTCGAAGGCGGGGGCCTGCTTAGACTGCTGCCCCCGCGACCCGAATTACGGATAAGTGGGAGAAAATGAATGAATGAATGAATGAATGATAGGGGTTCAATGTATATCAATATACATAACAGCAACATGCATGAAGGATTTCATAGCATAACTGATTTATTTATCTAGTATATTTCTAATACATATTATTTGTCTTTCAAATATACTTTAAATAAATTGCAATAATTTAATAAAATGGAAAAAAAAAACCATGAAAAATCGAGTTGTACAAGAGTTTGGATTAGCTATTAACAGCACAAGCTAACTGTTTCACCTACAAACACTCTCCAGAGACACCACTGATCTTTCTGATCCACTTATTCAGAAGTTGTATATAACAGGATATGCTAAATAATAGAGTTATGCAGTACATGGTACAGTGGTACCTCGACATACGAGTTTAATTCGTTCTGTAACCTTGCTCGTATGTCAAATTGCTCGTATTTCAAAGCCAATTTCCCCATTGAAATGAATTGAAATGCCATTAATCCGTTCCAGCCCCCAAAGAGTGGAAGAGGCGATAAGCCGAGGCGGAGGGAAAACTCGTTTTTTTTACTAATTACTCCTGCACACTACGTATCCCTAAACTTTAAAAATGTTTTGCTTATCTTCATTTTCGTCACAATCTTCACTTTCTGGCCTCGATTCGCCATCTAGCAGCGGCGTCTCAAGCTGGTATCTCAAGTTTTTGCTCGCGTATCAAAGCAAAAAATCAACCGAGTGACCGCTCCTTTCTCAAAAAACTCGTATGTTAGGGCACTCGTATGTCGAGGTACCACTGTACTACGTAGGAACCAAAGATGTGAAATAGAGGAACATGAAATCCAAGTATGCCATACAACTAGTGTGAGAAATCATAGAGCCTAGTGTTCAGATCTGATTTACTGAGTTCAACTTAATCTGGCTAAAGGAAATCTTAATAACCATGCTAAACTATTGTGCATCTCTTTTTAAGATAGTGTGAAAGCAAATTAAAACCAAATTCTCCAGCGGCTATAAAATCCAAATGAGCTTTTTGTACAACGGTATTACCAATTCAATTACAAATAACAAAGACCATTTTTATAGATATTCTAATTTTATAAAAATAATACAGTTTATAGTTCTCAAATAGCTTTCATTAAATAAAATGCATCTATCTCTCTACAGTATATTAATCAAGCCCTTTAACACACTCACTTCATGACTTCATGACCTGTTTACATGTCATGACCTTTATAAGCATGTCATAAGAGGATAGACTGAGCTGGCCCAAATTAGAAGTGTAAATAAACCAAAAGTGCATGCTTGTGAAAGACAGTGTCAGTTAAATGTGTTGTGTCATGAGCATTCAGAGAAGGTGGAGTTTCCTGATGCATGCACAAAGCCACTCATCTGAAAGAATGCTTTTTCATATCGTGAATGCAAGGTTCAGCTAAAATGTACGAAAATTGTGCCATAAAAATGTGTAAAAATAAAAAAACGTTTATAACAAATAAAAGCGTAATTTTACTTCTATAATAAGCTCATTCTCTACATTCTCTAAAATGCTTAACTGTTGAAGGTGAATAAAAAGTACGTAATATATTAATTGGTTTAATGTGTAGATGCTTTAAAAAAAGATCGGCAAAATATCCCCTACAGGATAAGCTCTATGCAGTTACATATGATCAGATATTACAGACGGAGAAACTGGGTGTGATGACACTAAGACCAGTGTCAGCTGACTAATGCTTCTTTGCCTTTTTGAGAGTTTACAGTTGCCAATATCCTTTGTCCGAAAACTGTCCTTCTACTGTGTAATAGATATTCAAATCAAAAGCAGCTAATTTCTTGAAAAGTAAGTGGGAACAAAATCTGCCCACTGAACCTGGCCAATGACCTATATACACTATATTTCCAAAAGTATTGGGTCACCTGGTCCAGTATGGTATGTGAGTTTTGAGCATTGCATTCCACATTTTGTCCCAATTTGCTCTTATAATTCGTTCATACTCATCCCAAAGGTGTTTAGATCAGAGCTCCATAGGAGGCCACATCTTCCTTTTCAAAGCATGTAAACCATATCTTTAAGGAGCTCCCTTAGTGCACAGGAGCATTGCCATGCTGGCACAATTTTGGGTTTCCAAGTTCAAATGAATGCAAAATTTTATTATAGTGCATTTAAAGACATCCTGTACAATTGAGTGCCTCCAGTTTTGTGGTAATAGTTTGGAAAAGAACCACATATAGCAGGATAGGGCAGGTGACCCAATACTTAAAAAAAATAAAAAAATTATTATATATATATATATATATATATATATATATATAGTGGAGCCCACTTATCTCGACCTCGGTTAACGTTTTTGAAGTGGAACCGCCAAATTCTCACTTTGTCTAAGCATTTTTTATCGGTTATGTCGACTTTTTTATGTCGCCGAACCCTGATATCTCGAGCACAAGGGGGGAAAAATTTGCCATTTAACGTCAGTTATGTCGATCAGCACTGTGCAGCCGCAGAAGAACTTGCGAAAGTGGCGTAAAAATCAAACCTTACAGCTGCTACAGGTGTTGTATTGTATACTGGTGAATCTCTGCTGTTAGTTAGTGCACATATGCCTTTTGTTGTTAAATGTTATGCGATGAACGGGAGGCGAAAGCGAATGTGGGATGAGCAGCAAAAGCATAGAATGAACACCGGCAGGATCGGGGGGGGAATCCGCGATGCGCTTTGGAAAGAAAAGAGCAGCCGGTGAGAGAGTGCCGGTGGAAAGACATTAACGGACAGTGAGAGTGTGAAAGTTTAAATAGGAGCTGGTGATGATGCTAAACGAGCACCATATGTGCGCGATTGAAGCCGGGAGCTTCAGAGAAAGCGGCCGAGAAAACACCTGACACGCTGAAGGGGGCTGAAGGGGGCGTGGCAGGTGGATTCCTGACAGATAAACATGTACTGTATGTATTTTTATAGCATGCCTTCATCAAACAAATCGTGGCAAC
Organism: Silurus aristotelis; assembly: GCF_946808225.1. Classification (NCBI taxonomy): domain Eukaryota; kingdom Metazoa; phylum Chordata; class Actinopteri; order Siluriformes; family Siluridae; genus Silurus; species Silurus aristotelis. The sequence goes on along the minus strand of NC_139587.1, from coordinate 14,277,492 downwards.
GCTGTTGTGTAAAAAACCACTTCAAAAACACGTGCATGCACATTCTCATTTATTAACGCACATCATGTACATAAAGAAATTTCAAGCACGTTAATATATTGCCGCCATATTGCTTTTTGTTTATCTCGATCATCGGTTATCTCGATGCTTTTTGCCACCCCCCTAGGACATCGACATAATATAATATGTATATATATATATATATATATATATATATATATATATATATATATATATATATATATATATATATATATATATATATAGTGTGAAATCTCTTTGAATGAGAAGGTGTGTCCAAACTTTTGGTCTGTACTGTATATATATATATATATATATATATATATATATATATATATATATATATATATATATATATATATATATATATATATATATATTTATATATACACAGAGTGAGTAGGCACAGTGACTGCACTAACTCTAGTTTCTTTTTTATACCTCAGGCATTGTTGTGTATGTTTTCAAGTTTAGTAAGAGGCAGAGACTAATCAAACTTGGTTTCCGCCACTCAGAATTTTACTATAAATATATACACACACACACAGACACACATTGGTTCCGTTCTAAGACCCCCGCGAGTTCCGAAAATCTGAATTATCAGGGGTTGACTGTATATATACAGCTGTAGGTTCTTGCCTGGGAAAGTGGGCAGATTTTGATCCTACTCAGTATTTATACATCAGTGGTATTCAATATGGGGCCTGCAGACACCTGGTAGGCCGCATGGAGTCAGTGAGTCACCTCTTAAACAAACTTTATAATTGTGAGTCCTTAATTTTATTAAATTTATTATCTCCATTAATAAAATAAGGAAAAGAATCATGTCAACATGATACAGCATTAATACAGCATGTGTCCCAATATGATTTTCCATGAGAGATCATGATTTATTCTCTTGAATAGAATACAACTAGAAAATATAGGAAAATGTGTATTAAGTAATAAAATACAGAAAAAAACAGCCCATATAGGCTAAAGTGGCAAATATTCATTGTGACTGCTAATATTTCGCGTGAAAATGACTGCTCTGAAATACGTCTATAACACCAGGTTTGTGTGAGACATGCTTGAGTATTACATACGCATGCTTTATGAATGCAATTCACTGGAAGTTTTCTGATTTCTATTCAAAATGCCTAAAGATCACGGAATTTCACAAATCACAAACATAAAATCATACTTGTGCATCAGCAAGTCCATTATCAAAGGGAAATCAGCAAACAAACTGGACACTCAGGATGTGATATTTAAGCTGTTGTGAAGATGTGATGAATCAGGAGAGGTTAAGGACAAAAAAAGGAGTGTAAGGCGAAGAAAACTTTTCAAAATCTGACGTTTTTCAGAGTTTCTACTTTAAAAGACCAGAAGTCTGGAATTGCCTTGACTTAGCATCTAGCAGATTTTTTAGGATGCCAAGTTAACCATCCTACACTCTGAAGAAGCTTGATCAGAAAAAAAGCTTTGTGGAAAGGTAGCAGCCAAGAAAGGGAACAGGTTAGAAAGGCTAAGATGCTAATGTTTACAAAGATTGGAATGAAAATAAGCGGAAAACAGTATTATGGAGTGACGAATCCAAATTGGAACTTCTGGGTCCAATCATCAACAATATGTCAAAAAAAACAGTTTGAGAGAGATAGAAGTATGAGTGCTTATTGCCTTCAGTGAAACATGGTAGTTGTCTGTTCTAGTTTAAGGCTGCCTTTCTACCAGTGGTGCTGGCAATGTTGTCCAAATTGATGGGATTATGAATGCTGAAAAGTACAGACAGGTTTTAACTCATTATGCAATTCCTTTAGAAAAACACTTGATTGGGAATGGTTTAATTTTTCAGTATGATAATGATCTTAAGCACAGTGATAATGCAGTAAATTCATATTTGAAGAGAAAAACAGATGATAAAACTTCGACAGTTATAGACTGGCCTCCACAGAGTCTAAACCTTTGCTAAAATAACAAAGCTGGTTTTAGCCTTAGCCTTTTGCACAGTACTGTGTATATACTGTATATTTATACATACATACACAGTACTGTGTACAGTATATACTATTTATTTATACATATATACAGCATCAGTCAAAAGTTTGGACACAGTGGTTTTCTTCACAGATGTTTTCTTTAATAATGTACATTGTATAACATTGTACATCAATACATCCAAACCGTGCATCCAAACCGTGCATCCAAACCGTGAAACAACTATGTAAGGAAAATTATGTAGTAAATAAAAACATGTTAAATAAACCATAATATGTTTTATATTTTCGATTCTTACAAGTTGCCACATTTTTCTTTGATGACAGCTTTGCACACTCTTGGCATTCTGTCGGTCTCCTCATGAGGTAGTCACCTGGAATGGTTTTCCAACATTATTGAGGAGATCTGAGAGGTGTTTAGTGCATGTTGGCATCTTTTCCTTCACCCTTTGTCTAACTTATTCCAAACCATCTCAACTGGATTTAGATTGGGTGATTATGGTGGCCTGGTCATCTGATGCAGCGCTCAATCACTCTCCTTCTTGAACAAATACCTTTTGTATGATTTGGGGTCATTGTCCTCTTCGAATAATTATAGTGCAAACGAGATGGGATAGCATGTCACTGCCATGCTGTGCAAAGTCTTGTGGTAGCCATGTTTCCTCAATTGTTACTAAATCACCAACAGCGTTACCAGCAAAGCACCCCCACACCATCATGAGAACCTGTTTCTTCATGTGTTTGGTGGTTTTGGAGACTGCACTTTGGGATACATTTAAAGTTCCTGAGATTTTTTGGATTGACTGACCTTTATTTAAAGTCTACTGACACTTTACACAGCCTATACTGATTGATATTATGTAGGCTTAATAAAACCAGAGTACTGCTGACAGTAATATACAAATTTGTTCTCCAGTATGGCACCCTCTGAACATTAGATGACAAGGGTAGCCATTTTTAACAGACACTCTATGCACTCAACTATGGAATGTTTTTCTCATTGTACCTCACTGTTAATGTAATTTAGATGGCTGCGGTAAACTTAGGAGCTCCGGCGGCATGTGCACTCTAAAGCAAGCAAGCTGTAGACCAGACGGGCATCAAACACACACTAAAATCAGAAAGCAAAAGGAGTTTAGATTTCACACATGAACTGCTTGTCATGAAAAGCGAATTATTAAGCTGGTGATACTGGATTTCTTTCTTCAAAACTGACAAACGCGCTCAATATTAAATAATATTAAACATATAAATTGTAAACCCATTGAACTCACAAAACGCCACAACCTAATCCATTGACACTAATTTTTGATCCATGCACATGACACAAGTGCCTCCCTTAATATCCTGCGTCTTTCATGCTGCTATTGTTTTAAGTTTTTTGGTTTAGTTTGATGTCCTATTGTTGGACTTCAACTGTACCATTTTGTCTTTGTTCTTAGGGAGATATTCATCAGATTGCAGAATCCTGCTTCCTCAGTCCACAACTGCTAGTGATATGTATCTGTAAAACTTGATATCAGAACAATTTACACTTGATATGTTTCTGTATGCATTTATTTTAGTAAACTCAGAGTGCTTTTCGTTCATAAAAAGGCGGAAATAATAATAATATATTTATACTAATATATATATATTTAATAATATATTTATGCTAATTTAGACAACAGGTATGGCTACTGTCTGTGTCAACAAATATCCCCTCAACAAATATTCATTTACATTTTTTGACCAAAGTATCAATTTCATTTCTATACCAATACTAGGTAGTATTGACCAAAGTATCAGCTGTTTTTTAATATAGTATCAATTACTTTGTAGGTACAGTAGTATTGACTAATGTGGTACTTTGTTCTGGTTTCGAAAGGAAAATTCTTTTATTACTTGCTAAAGGTAAGAGACTGGAATGTATTGAATTGAATGAATTTCAATCATTTCCAGACTGTAGATCCAAAAAGAGAACAACTGTGGATGGAAGGATGCAACTGATATGAGACAGATATTGAAGAAATTCCCAGGAATCTCTCAAGGAACAACATACAGTCAAAGATGTCTAACTACCTGCCTTTTCATATTGCTTGGTTACAGTGTGGTCAAACAGACGATAACCAGTTACTAACTAACATCATTTCTTTCTCATCAGCTTGAGAAGGGCCTCTGTCCTATGGGTTCTCAATATATAGTATTAAATAATAAACTTACTAATATGCAAATATTATTATATTCTTTCACATTATATTGCTATTTTATATAAACCACTGTCAGCCATTACCAAACTGCTATTTACTAGATCACACAGAACATGAACCAGGAACTTAAAAATACGTCTAATAACAAGGAACATGCTCCAGAAATGCTAAATAATTCCCAATGTTAATTATCTATATATAAAACTTCATATTTTATATTTTATCCTGCAGGACCGTCAATCCGTCAATCAATATCTGAATGACGCCTAAATGCTGAATATAAGCTAGCAGCTCTTAGCATCCGTATAGCAACCTATTCACACTGACAACCACAATGTTTGACATAAGACATTTAAACAACCGTTATTAGATTTTTTTTTTTTTAAGGCAGAAGATATGGGGGGAAAACAAATAAAAAACAAATACAAATAAATCGACACTGGTATAAGGAGATGTGTTTGAGAAGCAGGGCTCGAACGCCAGTCCTTCCCTCACCCCACCCATGAAGGGGGGAAGGATGCTTTCAGTATTAAACACCGGGCCACTCCAATTGATGCTCTATTTCCTAACTCAATGTTATAATCTCGTGCTTTTTCAAATAACACGAATTAATAAACTAGCTGGTTTATCGAAACCATCGGTAATGATCACAGTCTTAACGGCTGATTTTTCAGGCAGGGAAGCAGCTGAGTGACGTTATGGAGAGCAGCGTTACACCACCACTAGCAGGTTGCTGCCATCATCGCTGTCTTGTTCCAGATCCCACATCCCTGCCTCATCTTCTGGCAAAAATAAATAAATACACAAAACGCTGCCATAAATCAGATCATCATACCTGCAAATCGCATGTCCGCACAATACACGATCGGACGGATGAGCGCAGTGTGTTGTGGATTAAAAGACGACGCGCTTCGTTCTGTATCCGACAACTGATGCTCTCGGCTCGGTGGCTGTCCGCTAATCCGCTCCACACAAAGAGCAGAAAATGGCTGCAAGTGCATTTCCTTAAAGCGACAACGGCCCTTTTTCAGCGGCTCCCTTTTTCCTGCTTTGCGATCGGATCTTGTCCGTCTCTCAGCATGTGTGTGCTCCGGTGTGAGAGTTGGGGCAAAAAAACACTAATACAAAAGTAACCTGAAATCGGGTTTAAAGTTTCCCTACTACTTAGATATGCATTTGTAGGACGACCTTCTTGAACTCAAAGACTTCCTGATAGAGATCTGCAACAACACTACAGCCTGTCAACAACCTTTTGCATTGTGTTTCTGTCATTTATGAAATATATATTTTTTGCAGTGACAGACATCATGTATTTCTGCTGAATAAAATCTTCTTTTGATCCTGAACTTAGTTTCTTTTACTTGGTATGTTAAATTTGTTACTATTGATAATAATTGGCCACAACACCAGATATCTGCAGTTATAACAATAGCATGTTATAATGAATTCTTTTATTTTTCAATGCAATTTCAGATTCATTGTTTTGTTATATTTCCTTTTTTCAATTCAACGGTAGGATTTAAATTGTGAATTGTTTTAGGAAGTCATTGATGTAAACCATAACAAATGAATTAAATCGTTCATAAATTAGCTGGGATGAAAAGTTGATTGGTTAAAGAATGTATATTATTGTGTTTATACTGTAATGAATGTTTGTACGTTGTTTAGCAGTTGTTTCAGTAACCACAGGAGGAACGTGTGGCTAGAGATGGAAGATTATGTCCACCAATCATCAGTGAGAATGTGGCCAGGCCATCTGTCAGATGAATCAGCTCAGAACAGATCAGAGTCATCTGTCGAATGAAATGAATCCTCATTTATTTAAGCTGAATGCAACTGATTGTGCTGTATAAAAAGCTAGCAATAAACTCTGATTGTTATAATTTTCTCTTATTTTATATTTAATTGCATGTCTGTGTCAGAAAAATCCATGCTTAATCATGACCAAGAGGATTGGCTGACTTTTGGGTCGGTGATCAGGTTCAACACATGACTTTTATAATACATTGGTACAAATCCATCAACCTAGTTAGCATGCAGTATTCGTCCTGAGCTAATTAACCCCACAGCACCTTGGGCTCAGATACAGCATTGCCATGTATGATTTGGACTGAGTGTGGCCTGTAGCTCGCGATGGCACAGGTATTTTTATTATGGTTGTAAAGCACTGGGCCAATTACTGTTTAATGTAACTCGCCCAGATCTGGCTCCAAAATCTGGGCCACTTCTGCAAATGACTCTGCATATTTCATCATATGATTAACATAAAATTAACTTAATTCCCAGGTAGTATCTGATCATTTGTTAGCTGCACTTTAAATCACAATTTGTAAGAAATGGTCTACTGTATAACATAAATAATAATAATAATAATAATAATGACTAATATTATTATTATTATTATTATTATTATTATTATTATGCTATAATTATTATAAAAGTATGGTATAGGACAAAACATGCACTTATACATATAGTAGCAGATTTAGATGTAATGTTTAATAAGCTTCACAAAACAGGCCCAAGTGCATTTTGGTAACTGGGAACAGATCAAACATATAACAGAAACATGCATAGAGTCTCTATTTTGTGGTCATCAAATCTCTAAGGTAGACTATGAAAATGTAGTGTTTTTGGATCTACATTTACAGTTTTTTCAATCCTGTCCACAGCAACTGATCTACAAGAAGGACTTTAGCATCAGTTAATGATACTAACTTGTTCACCGTAGTGACTCGCTCAGAAACACTGAATTGTTTGTGAACTGAACTTGTCTTGTCTGGACAGACCACAAGTATGAACAGGATCACCTACGTTTTATGGTCAGACAAATTCTGAGTGGTTTGCATGCAGACACATTCTATTAGAAGTATGAACAGCGTGCCTACATACATCTTTGACTACACCAGAAGACGACCCAGTGATAGGGTTGCCATGTTCACAATTTTCACAATAAATTCCAGATATTTTAGATTGCTCTTGATGGACCTAATGGGTTGATTCCTTTTTTTCAAGCGCTTATTATTATTATGAATATTATTATTGTTATTATTATTATTATTATTATTATTATTATTATCATCATCAGCAGCATATATCATATTAATTACATATTAATTAGCCATGTCTCTTTTCATTTGCTCCGTTCTTAAATGAGGCCATAGCTATGTGTCACTGAATTGGTGTATTCGTTATAATAGCTATTCCTTTAAATAAATAAATAAATAAATAGATAGATAGATAGATAGATAGATAGATAGATAGATAGATAGATAGATAGATAGATAGATAGATAGATAGACAGACAGACAGACAGACAGACAGACAGACAGACAGACAGACAGATAGATAGATAGATAGATAGATAGATAGATTTACATGTATTATTAAGAACACATTGTTGAAACAGTTGAAATATTGCATGTAATTGTGTGCAAAAGTGATTACTCAATAAACAGGTGGATACATACTAATACATACAATTTGGTGTTAAAAAATGCTGTGTGTTAAGTGCTATAAACAAATAATTAACAGATTTAAACATACAGTTAATGAATATTACTGAGGCTCTATCACTACTGGTTTTGGAACTAGAGTCGGAATAGGCTACTCAACAAATTTGGTTATTTATCATATTTAGGCAGTACAGAAAAACCATAGATATTAATAGAAAAAATTAATAAATAGAATATACAAATAAATAAATACAATGAACTGTAAATATATTTTCAAAAGTAACATTGATAGCTTTAAATCAGAGGTCTGAGTGAGAAGCCAGTTCATGCAAGAGCAAGACAAAGGAGGGCCGGTCTTCAGGTTTCTGTTGGAAAAAAAAAAGACATATTCACAACATACATCTATGTTTATTGTCAATGGTTATCTATGTAGATAATAATGATAAGACACTTCTCCCTATACTTAATTTTTTCCCTGCATTTGTCAACCAACTGTAAACATTTAGAGAGTATCACTTGCATTGCTGTAAACATGATTACAGAAAGGGGTAAAGCATCAGAAATTCGGGAAACTGTTTAAGGACAATGATTAATCAATTTAATTTTAAACGTAATGTTTCATGAGCTGTTTATTGAATATTCAGGGTACAGGGTAATATTCTAAAATATAAAAAGATTTTGGCATGGCCAAGACATGCAATACATTTTATCTATGAAGTAAATGTTTCTTCTTTTATTGTTAATTTTCTTTTGTGTTAAATAATAACTTTTGTAAACATTCAATAATTTGCTGATACATTATTGATTTTATTATATATTTTTGTGTCATAACCCCTAATTTGACTCCTAGGTCTGATTAAAAATGTGTTATGTTAGATTTTACCTATATACAGGAGTCATTTAAAAAGTGTAATTTTACAGAATTACAGTAACTATAAAACATTTATTTTACATACCTCTAAAAAATTAGTTTACATACCTCTTTCCAACACCAATGCATTAGCTGGTAAACAGGCTCTGGACAAAGTCTGGGTTTTAGTAATCTTAGCCCTGCATTTAGAGATTCCACTACTTCTGCATTACTTCTGCAGTCGTAAGGCAGCCGGCCTTCGCTGTAAATCTCCCACATCAACACACCTGCATCAGGGAATATGGCAAAGCACAACTCAAATTTCTTGTTATTCTTTTGTTTTTTGAAGGAATGCTTAAGGAAATATACGAACAGGCAGACAAATGACTTAAACAGAGAGATAAACTGATACATTATAATACCATTATACAACATTATAATAACATTATACAACATTATAATAAATTGACATGTCCAATTAAACACAGAAATGTAAGAAAATGGAAAAAAAAAATTATATAAAAATAATTATTCAATAAGGTTGCTATGAGACTTATAATAGTTTGTTTTATTACCCAATCATGTTTTATTATTACTATATCTTATTCATCTTTGTATTTCTCATATTAAATTATACTATCATAGTAGTTAACAAAATTCTGGTGTATATACATTTATTGTATAGTGCATGGTTATATATGTAACCACTGTTTTCAATTTCTTTAATATAATATACCATGTACCAGTAGATAAAAAATTATAAATATAGCAAAACAAAATTTTTCCCCAGATTCTTTTCATCATTGTCATTAACAACAGTTTTATCATTGTGTTCTCACCAAATGACCACACATCTGACTTGCTGCTGAACTTGCTGTATCTGATCACTTCTGGAGACGACCACTTTACAGGGAATTTGCTGTTGTGACTGGAGTATTGGTCATCCAGTACAAACCTGCAAGATGTGGCAGTATAGTGTATCATTAGGGATGCATGGTGTGTGAGAATTACTTTTTTAGAATTAAGAAAGAAAGAAAACTTTGGCTGCTTTACCTGGTCATTCCAAAATCTGAGAGTTTCACCACAAGGTCTTTTGAAACCAAACAGTTTCTTGCAGCCTGTAAAAAATGTTTTGGAGCAAATTAAGATTTCATTATTAACAAATGACTTCTGAAGGTCAGCTGTTAGAAACAAAGGCTTACCAGGTCTCTGTGAATGAAATTCGAGCTTTCCAGGTAAGCCATTGCTTCACTGACATCAACACACATGCCCAGCAAATTCTCCTGTGAAACAGACCCTTTTCTAGAGCGCAAGAAATCTGTTAGGCAGCCATTCTCCAGAAACTCAAACACTAGGTACATGGGGGACTGCTGGGTACACACACCATACAACTTCACGAGCTTTGGGTGGGATACTGTCCTGTGGTACAGTGAACAGAAGCAGATGTAAGAAGTAGCAATCACTGCCAAATGTCTGTTGAGCATGTATAAGCATTTATATAAAATTAAAAAAATTAAATGAATAACCAGTAATCAAATTAAAAACTAACTTTTACAGCAGTGTTACAGCTATAATATAGCAAAAGTTAATATTGGTAAAAACTTAAAATAAGCAAAAGGATAAACTAAAATTAGTTTCCACAAACAAGAATTTATTTATTCCCCTTCAAAAGCTCCTTTTTTTCTTTTTAAAATTTCAGCATTATTGTATTTTGTGTGTGTGTGTGGAGATTTATCATTCCATGTTTTGTTTTTGTTTTGAGGGAAACCACTGACATGGATGACTAAATCATCACTTACATCATAACCCTTGCCTCCTCTTTAAAATCCTCATCAGACATGGCTCCTTCCCGGATTGTCTTTACAGCCACCTTCTCACCGCGCCACAAGCCCTCGAACACCAGACCAAACTCACCACTGCCCAGCTCCGGCCCGAGAGTCAACTCCTCCATGTCCAACTCCCACTCTTCTGGAAAGCACAGAGACACATAGAGACTTTATGAACAAATACATATCATATATCAAATATTAGTAAAAATGTACAATCTAGAGGTGGAAGATTTACTTAAAAATCTGAAAACACAATTGTAATCGTAAACCCAGTAACTAAATTATGATATATTATTATAATTTCTCACATATTGATAAAAAAAAAATCTTTAAACAGACTTGATAAATAAAAATTTCTCTCAACCTAAAGTATCTTGTATAGTAATGGCTATGAAGCAATACCACTTCTGATTTATGATTTAATCAATAGATCAAAAAAAAAAGGCAAATCATATGCTCTTAAAAGTCTTAACAAAAATATTATTTGTCATAAAACGAGTAAGAATTAAATAAATGCACTCCTGATATCTACTTTTCAAAAACCCTGTATATTTCTCCTTACAACTATGAAGCACTACCTGATGCAAATTCCTCAATATTGGGGGAACTTCCTTGGCCTCGGGAAACACAGTGCCTCAGCCGTGTTATTAATCCTATAACAAAGCATATAACAACAGACATTTATATGCAGTAGCTGTCTCTTTTTCACACATGATGCTATGGAACAGTATCTAAACACATGGAAATATTTTCTGAATGCAAATACTAAATTGCTTTAGACAACAGCATCTAATAAATGAATGACTAAAAGTGACAAAACCAAATCGACATGTCAGATCTCATCTTTTAGATCATAACTAAATGACTGTGTATACTGTTTAATCCAATTAAAATCATTTAAAATATCCCTTGACTCATTTTATGACTAATCATGTTTAGCAGCACACCCTGACTAGTTCTGACTGGATTTTTGAAGCTCACCTGCAGCATTGTGTTGGTGATAATGAATGAGCTCTGGGATGGTGCTGAATAAATATTTTTCAGCCAGGTAATACTTGGGCTCCTTATCATCTGTCTCTCTGATCTTATAATGTTTGACCCTTGGATTTTTTTCCCCATTTGACCTGCCAAAAAGATACAATATTAAAATATTGTTTTGCAGGAAGCATGCAGTTTGAAGACAAACTGAAATATACATCGAAGTAGCTTGGAATAATGTGGTTTACCCAGGGGCTTTGGTAAACACAGACACTGTGTAAACTCCTGCATGCCGAGAGTCGCGAACCATGAATGCACCCTCCTTATTCTAATGACATAAGAATACAAATATCTGTCATAATATATACAGATTACATTTGCATGCTTTCTGCCTTAAACACAAATCCTGTGTGCAGCGAAATGTATATTATGGTAGTGTTTGTGCTAGTTGATCTTTACTAGATAGTTAGAGTTTAGTACAGCACTAAACTAAACAGACACTAAAAAGTAACTGCACATATAAGTATAATATTGTCTGTTTTTACATTTGCTACAGCTGGGACAGGAAACCTCACAGCCACACTGGTTTAAAGGTTTTGGATCTCCGTTTGAACTGTATGTGCACACTCTGCAGCTGCAACTACTGCAGGCTTGCAGAAAGCCAGAAAAAAAATTTCTTCTCGCTTGTGACAAAAAAATTACCCAATAGCAACTGCAGACTGTAAAAAAGACATTTCAGATAATAACTTTCATCTACTCATGTCTTCGTAAAATTAAAATAACGTTATGTAGTTTTGCTATTTTCGTGTATTTACCACTGCCATTAACCATTCTTCAGCTTCGGTCCGGGATATATCTTTATTGTACCATCTACAATGGACAAGGATAAAAATTTGTACATTTTAGTCTGTGTAAACATATAAGCCAAGAATGAAATCCGTTTGTACTAAAAAATTTCATTATTTCAGAATATTAATATGGTTTTATTCATGTGATTATATATGCATTTCTTACTTAAAGTGCTCAATGTTGTTTGACGGTTTTTCTTTAACATAAATGCAAGGCACGGTTCCGACGTTTCTGGGAAAAGAAGGTGAAAAGAGAAAAAAGAAAGCATGAGTTTTTGTATGCAGTGATATTTCTAAATAGTATATTGCTCGAAAAGTATAAATCAGTTTAATTAATTTCCATCCAAACACAATGTTATTCCTGTCTGGACAGCTCATTTCCTGTTTCAGTAGACTAATAGTACGTTTTGATCCAAAGCCAGTTTCTATATACAAAAAAACGATAGATGATAGATGACGGGTGATTTTCTTGTAAATCTGTACTGTACTTCCACATCAACAAATAATTACTCATTTCTGCTCAATGACAAAAAGGTCATTCAAGAGAAATCTTATTAAAAACTATAAACACCTAAAAAAAACGAAATTTCAAAATCTTTCCCTAAAATCAGCAGTTACTGAAGAGTTAGTATTCTAAATAAATTCAGCTGAATGTATATGACATACGTTTAGTAGAATTTAATGTTCATGACGCATAACCACAAATTCTTCAGGACAAAGTCTGTCGAAATCTTTGACACCAAACTATTAAGTAACTCCAAGTGGCACGAACAGCACTATAATGCTTAAGCATAAAAAAAAAAAAAAAAAAAAAAAAAAAAAAAAAAAAACAATTATGGATAAAAGTTCTAATCATCAGTTTTTACAAAAAAAAAAAATGGTTGTGTCCTTCCACTGTTAAAGCATCACAGCTGTATATTTAGATATGTAGCAATTAGGCATATGCTACAGATATATAAAAGGAAATATATTAGGCTAAAATTGACTGCAACATTCCTTTTAAGGGCAAAACACCACTTTTCTTGTTTGTTTGTTTTTTTTCAGTAAAAAGCTTTAAGTTTTTGTAGTAAAGAAGTTGAATTTGCAAGTAAGTTACAAATCTGTAACAACCGATTTCAAAGGTTCCTATTAGCCAACACTGGCATGCAGGGTAATACTCTGAATAAATATGTGCAGAAACTTTGTGGCCCTTAAACCATTTTTAATGTTGAGGGAAATTCTGGATTTAAACTCATTACTCATTAAATTGTTATTTCTTAATCTAAAGAACTAAAGACTGTAAACGCTCTTAAAAGGACTTATTGCTGTGTCTTGGTGTAAAGATGCTACAACTTTTAATTGGGAAATATATATATATATATATATTAACACTAATTTATACATTATTATAAAAAGTAGTTCCTTCTATAGTATTAATTTAAGAATGAAAAGGTGGGCAACTCTGTATTACTGTATTACTGCTACGTTTTGGGAGAACAACGAAAAAAACAGTTAAAAAAAAAAGTGGGAGCATTATAGGCTATAAAGAATTACACAGGCATCAACATCAGACAGTGGTCTAGGTTTTGAGTGTATGCTTAAGAAAAAAAACTGTTTTAGAAATTATTAAAAGCAAAATTAATATAAGCAAAAAAAACAGTGCAATCTCAATACTTTTTGTTTAAAATACGTTTAAAAGCATAGTTACATTTCAACAATTCTTTAGATTCATTTTATAGGTAATAATTCACCTAACATTTTTACACTTTTTTAGTGTGTTTTATTTTTATTATATTTTTATCCACTGTAGAGCTGCACCTCTATAATTGTGTAAGAAAAAAGCTATAAAAGAAACTATAATTTAATCTTTTACAAGAACTAACATTCTAGGACTTCCAGGTTTACCCCAGGAAAACAGTGATTGTCCAAATTCTATATATCTGGACACAAAAAATAGAAAATATTTACACTATCTACAGTCTATGATTCAATAACTCTAGATCTTCTACTTAAAATCAACTATAAGCTCTTGTAGATATTCCTCGAATTTAAGATAAGATTTGAGATAACTCTAATAAAGCAATGCGAATAATGTTTTTATTAATAGTAATGGCAGCATTTCTGAGGATCAAGTGATTCGGTTTAGGAAGGTTTGAGTAGACATATCCATAACAAAAAAACTTTTTCAAACTGAGAAGTGTATTATAAAAAAGGTTCATACTGCAACACAAAGAGGTGATAGAGGAATTGGATCTGCTGCATATTTACCCATTTTTATCCCTAACAGTCCACCAATTTTGTTCAGAGCGGTCAATTACAATGTATTCTTCATCCTTGTGCAGCGGGATGTCTGTGTCCTCTTGAGGGATAAAGTTTTTCAGAGCCACAACAATCTCCGTGTTAGAGAACCGTCGCTGTGATATAGAGGGAAAAAAAACACATACAGAATAGATTCAGGATATCCAAGCGGCACTCAGAAAGCATATCAGAGCAAAAGGATTACATATAGGATTCTATCTGACTTACCTCAAGGTCTGGCGTTGGAGGCAACGGTTTTTTAGATGCTGTGTTGAGAAAGGACACATTAAGAGAATAAACCTTATTTAAAATAAAGCATCATATCGAATGAATATATGGTATTCAAATACAGTATTATTTTTATAACAGCTGTGTTTTATTGTACCGCATCCACTTGGATAATAGTCACTGCAGCCCGGTGCCAACTTATCTGTCCTGTTACAGCACTTCCATTTTCCCTCTACCCAGAAATCAGGATGGTAGTTCAAAGCTAGGTTGTTGCCTTTTGTCTCTTCATATATAATGAAACATAAATATGACAATCAAACAGTTTATTCAGATATAATGTTGACAATCAAGAAGGAAAGAAATACATATCATTATAGAAGTTTCGTTTCTTCCTTATAGATGCTCACCCTCTTTGAGAGCTCTGACCCATTTTAGCCTGTTGTCATTGTCTGGCGCAAACACGTAAAGGTAGTAGTTATCATAGACAACCTGTAAATAAACCAAAAACAATGCAAGGTTTTAAATGTCACACACACATTTACAATACAAATGATCCAGCCATGAATAATAAATAGTGCATTTGCTGCTTTTTATTTTTATTTACACATATATATCAGAATAATCTTATCTACAGTATTTTATTGATTTCATTATTATTTTTTCGATGTGGCTATACTGAATGTGTTATACAATTTAAGCTGAAAATGGACTATTAACAAAAGAAGAAAAAACAAGATCCAATTTTGGGGTTTATTTATTAATTGTATACCAATGTAAGACCTGTTAACACCACATTCAACTAATTTATCTCTATACAACATTTTTTTTAGAACAAAATTCTGTTGATGAGATTCATCACAAATGCTCATGATATCGCACAAAAGGTTTAAAGCACTCTCACCTGGAAAGGATATTTGTATTCACAGGGAATCGGAAGGTCACTGCGTACAATTTCTACACACTTAATCCGGGCAAGTTCAATGCAGCCCTTCTGAATAGGCTTTTTCTAAAAAATAGGCAAAAGTGTCATTTGGAGTTCTTATGCAGTTCATCACATGCAGTTACTGTACTTTGAAGAACATGTTCATGAGGTTATTGTAGATATACATTTTCGAACTTTTAATCAGAGTATATTAAAGCAGTAAGGACAGAACTGTGATCTATATACAACCAATTCAATTATGTCAGTCAGAGTGATAAACAGAGACTTGTTGTTTTACAAAAAAAAAAAAAAACTCAATATGCTGTCAGAATATAAGTGCATTTACTCACCCCAGGGCGACGTTCAGAGTAGGTCAGATCCTCAGTGTTTAGCACAAAATACCTCTCCTTATAATTACAAGGGGATGTTCTTCGCTTTTGCTGAGATTTCTTGTATAAGACTCCTTTTAAAATAACTCGTGGGTACATGTTAAATTTAAATTGTCGGAGGTACACTGTTGAACTTGATGCATAATGTTGTAAACTGCCAGGTCTGCTTTAGTAACCTGTGAACTTGCAACATAAGTTGTGGGTTTCCGGTGAAACACTGCACTGCACTATTTCAACCATTTCCTTTAGTGAGACGGATGAGACATTTGAGTTTGCGCGTGCGCGCGTGTGTGTGTGTGTGTGTGTGTGTGTGTGTGTGTGTGTGTGTTTAGTAAAAGATGTATTGAGTGGATGATTTTAATTTAGGGGAATTTCATTGTAATTGTTTTTATTGCATCAGGTTGGCATGGTGGTGCAGCGGCAACTGTTGCTATCTCACTTGGTAGACTCTCCTGGTTTAATCCTCCAAGTTGGATCCGGTTTAGATCTTTTTTAAATACATATGTTCAAATGTGGATTTTAACAGAAGAAATATCCACAATGGCCAACTGCAAATATTCAACACATCATTTAAAACACACACACACACACACACAAACACACACACACACACACACACACAAACACACATACACACACACCTACAATATATCAAAAGACAGATTTTATGTGATAGGAAATCACACCTACATTCATGTGACTAAAAATAGCACGTAGAGCACATAGCCTGAATTTTAGTAAATGTTTTTAGCACAGTTAAAATAAAAACTTTGTTTTATACCATGTATTCCACAAGGAACTGCAGTTCTGTCTTACGGCTCTAAAAATTGGTCTGCATTTTCGTATAATCTAAATTATAAAAGGTGGCAATGAAACACTAGGTGTGAGCTTATTTAATTGAAAAGTAGCCTAATTATAGCAGTATAAGAATGTATGCAAGCAAAAAGCCACTTGATGTATACACTAGTTAGAGATATGGATTATCAGTGAAGAACATATATTGCCAAGATCTTCAAAAGCACATGTGTCAAGCTCAAGCCCCCTGCCAAACATTTACTACTCATCATATTAAGTTTGAACGTTTGAATCATATTAAGTTTTTTATGAATGTCACCACAGTGTGTCACTACTGTGCAAAACTATATTATTGCTAATCTGTTGTTGTTTTTTTTACCTAAAAACATTAAAGCCTAATATATCGGTTTAAGTGGTAAAATTTATAATAGTGTATACATTTAATAGCTTTAGTTCATGTCTTTCAATAGCTCACAATGATGCTGGTGCATTCACTAGTGCCTGTGGTGCTGTACTGGTAAACATAGCAAGCAGCGTGTGTTTGAATTATTTTTTGTAACCTGTTTTAAAAGTTTTGTGTTTTATCAAATCGTCTGTTTAAGTAGTGGAGTTTCAAATGCTATGGTGTGATATCAAACAACAGCAATAAATACAGTTGTTTCAGAGAAGGGTATGTTCATTTAACTAGTCTGTTATACACCAACAGTGCAAAGTAATGAAAAGTGTGTTAGAGAAGTGAAGAAAAGAGTGCAGGCAGGGTGAAGTGGGTGGAGAAGAGAGGCAGGAGTGATTTTTGATAGAAGACTATCTGCAAGAGTGTAAGGGAAAGTTTATAGGTGAAGCTGGTGGAGGTGGAGCTGGAGGTAGCAGAGCTGAAGTTAAGGTTTTCGTTGGGAGTGACGAGGATGGACAGGATTAGAATTAGGCTTATTAGAGGGACAATGAATGTAGGACATTTTGTAGACAGTGTGACAAAAGGTGCAGAGGAGGGACATGGTTTATATTGGTAGGAGAATGCTGAGGATGGAGTTTTAATTAAAATTTATTTAAAAGTAGTAAATGGCAGTTTGTACAGCAGTACAGATTTACTGTTGTCTAAAATTAACTCAACATACAACCATTATTTTTTTAAATAGCTGGCAACAATCCTCCTGGGCATGGAATTCACCACAGCTGCAAAGGATGTTGCTGGGATACTCTTCCACTCCTCCATAATTACATCACGATGCTATTATGACATATGGTGCTTTTTCACCTTCTGCTTGAGGATGCCCCACAGGTGCTCAATAGTGTTCAGGTCTGGAGACATATTTGGCCACTCCATCAACTTCAGCTTCCTCAGTCCCTTGGGCACTCTGTAAAATATTACTATACATATACACTGTATATATATATATATATATATATATATATATATATATATATACAGTACAGACCAAAAGTTTGGGGACACCTTCTCATTCAAAGAGTTCTCTTTATTTTCATGACTATGAAAATTGTAGCATCACACTGAAGGCATCAAAACTATGAAACTATGACTTATTTTCCTCACTGTACATATATATATATATATATATATATATATATATATATATATATATATATATATATATATATATATATATATATATGTGTGTATGTACAGTGAGGAAAATAAGTATTTGAGCACCCTGCTATTTTGCAAGTTCTCCCACTTAGAAATCATGGAGGGGTCTGAAATTGTCATCGTCATCGTGCATGTCCACTGTGAGAGACACAATCTAAAAAAAAAAATCCAGAAATCACAATGTATAATTTTTTAACTATTTATTTGTATAATACAGCTGCATATAAGTATTTGAACACCTGTCTATCAGCTAGATTTCTGACCCTCAAAGACCTGTTAGTCTGCCTTTAAAATGTTCACCTCCACTACATTTATTATCCTAAATTAGATGCACCTGTTTGGGGTCGTGAGCTGCATAAAGACACCCGTCCACCCCATACAATCAGTAAGAATCCAACTACTAACATGGCCAAGACCAAAAAACTGTCCAAAGACACTAAAGACAAAATTGTACACCTTCACAAGGCTGGAAAGGGCTACGGGGAATTTGCCAAGCAGCTTGGTGAAAAAAGGTCCACTGTTGGAGCAATCATTAGAAAATGGAAGAAGCTAAACATGACTGTCAATCTCCCTCGGACTGGGGCTCCATGCAAGATCTCACCTCGTGGGGTCTCAATGATCCTAAGGAAGGTGAGAAATCAGCCCAGAACTACACGGGAGAAGCTGGTCAATGACCTGAAAAGAGCTGGTACCACCGTTTCCAAAGTTACTGTTGGTAATATACTAAAACGTCATGGTTTGAAATCATGCATGGCACGGAAGGTTCCCCTGCTTAAACCAGCATGTCCAGGCACGTCTTAAGTTTGCCAATGACCATTTGGATGATCCAGAGGAGTCATGGGAGAATGTCATGTGGTCAGATGAGACCAAAATAGAACTTTTGGGTCATAATTCCATTAAACGTGTTTGGAGGAAGAAGAATGATGAGAACCATCCCAAGAACACCATCCCTACTGTGAAGCATGGGGTGGTAGCATCATGCTTTGGGGGTGTTTTTCTGCACATGGGACAGGGCGACTGCACTGTATTAAGGAGAGTATGACCAGGGCCATGTATTGCGAGATTTTGGGGAACAACCTCCTTCCCTCAGTTAGAGCATTGAAGATGCGTCAAGGCTGGGTCTTCCAACATGACAATGACCCGAAGCACACAGCCAGGATAACCAAGGAGTGGCTCTGTAAGAAGCATATCAAGGTTCTGGCGTGGCCTAGCCAGTCTCCAGACCTAAACCCAATAGAGAATCTTTGGAGGGAGCTTAAACTCCATGTTTCTCAGCGACAGGCCAGAAACCTGACTGATCTAGAGAAGATCTGTGTGGAGGAGTGGGCCAAAATCCCACCTGCAGTGTGTGTAAACCTGGTGAAAAACTACAGGAAACGTTTGACCTCTGTTATTGCAAACAAAGGCTACTGTACCAAATATTAACATTGACTTTCTCAGGTGTTCAAATACTTATTTGCAGCTGTATCATACAAATAAATAGTTATAAAATTATACATTGTGATTTCTGGATTTTTTTTTTTAGATTATGTCTCTCACAGTGGACATGCACCTACGATGACAATTTCAGACCCCTCCATGATTTCTAAGTGGGAGAACTTGCAAAATAGCAGGGTGTTCAAATACTTATTTTCCTCACTGTATATACATATATATATATATATATATATATATATATATATATATATATATATATATATATATATATATATATATATATATATATATATACATATATGTATACATACATATATATATTATATATATACACACAGTTTTGCCTTCCAAAAGGCTAATAAAATGGGAGAAGAAATTGATTTGGTCCCAGTAACACTTACAAGGACATTTACAAGACAAGCTGGACATCATGAGAGAAGGTCAGCCCAAACAGATCAAAAGAGTTTAACGTGTACATGAACCATTTATACTTTTTACATTTACTTTCCTGTAGAATTTGCACAAAAACACACAATTTGGCTTAATTTCAAATCTGTATTAAAACAATAATATATGAAAATGCATGAAAAACCAAGGGTCGTTTTATGAGGTTAATATTGATGCTTTTGCTGGAGATGATGTGGCTGCAGTGAAACGAGACTTGTATTGTGTTCATTGGGTTTTTTGTTTTAATAATGCCATTCATTCTCATAGCATGAGATACCTGTCAGTGATGCAGTGCTCTGTTATATGGCATTTCTGTATAATACTGATGGTTTCTGCAGCTGGTGTCATAATGATGGTTAGCCTCTGCTCTAAATAGTAACCACTGCATAATGGACCCTTGTGAAAGTCGCTCAGATGCTTATGCTTGCCCATTTTTTTCTTCTTTCAGAACATCATATTTAATAATGTTTATTGCTACATAATATATCACACTGTACGATAATAATTAACTTTATTTACCTATGGGTGGTTTTAGTTATGGCTGCACATTAATATGAAAACGTGAAATAAAAGATTGTAGTAATTGATAGTAAGAAAAAATCATTTGTTTATTAATTTACACATCAATATATTATCTATGGTATGATATTAGTACAAAATATTGATGTAGGTTGCAGTTTATTACAGTCCGAATTGTTGCCCACATCTTATGTATTGTTTCGTCTCCGCCGGTAAATGATTTCCCACCAATCACAGCTTCCGTTCCTAGGCACATTTCGTCCAATCAGAGGCACCGTTACACGAGTTTCTCGCGCAAAGTGAACCGGAAAGGGGGTTCTTATGTTTTCTTCTAAGCATTATTAATTAGCGAGTGATTTATACTGGTTGGGAAGTGGATTGGTACGTACTGATTTTTATTGAAACATTACAATTGCGCTTTTGAACATCATTAACTAGCCATTATTAAAGGGACTAGGTCAAAAATACCAAACGTTAGCAGCAAGCAATATAGGAAATGCGCTGAGCTAATGCTAACTGGTTTACCGTGCTAGCGTTTGTAATGCTTTACTGTTATCCCAGTGGCCCATTCTAAACGCACAGGGTTTGTGTCTAAATGTAAATTTATCAACAACCAATAAACTGCAAAATGATTAGATTTGGCAATTAGATTTGCCAGTCTTTACTTTATTATTCCATCACATGGCCATATTGTGAATGTGATGTTTCTGGGTAATAGATATAGATATTGGGGTATAAATTAGATTAGAACCTTATAATTTAAACGAAATAACATTTCTAAAATAATTTCTTTTCCAGAAGTAACTTGTACATACATTTCATTCTGTGTGGACTTTGGTCAACATTTTGTTTTTAATACGGAGCACACATTTGCTTTGGCATGGTTTCTATAAGCTTATCAAATGTCACAACATTTATTTCCATTCAGAGTTGCATTCAATTCTTTCCAAGACCTTGTTTTGATGCCTGGAGATTCGGACCGCTGTGTAAAGTTTTCTCCAGCACATCCAAAAGATTCTCAATGCAGCTAAGGTCTGGAAGCTGTAGTGACCAATCCAAGTGAAAGCCATGACTTTTGCTCCCTTAACCATTCTTTCAAATTGGAGCTGGGTTTTAAATTAGATAAAAATTTACAGACGTAATGATATATCACTTATAATAATATTTATAATATTGTCCAAAGTACAAAACTTGTCTATTGTCTCTCTCTATATAGAAGATATTGGTAGATTTGTTCTTGTACTTTTTGGGGATGATAAATCATGGCATTGCTCAGATCTTGGCATCATTCTGGCAACTTCTGGGACAGAGAGGGAAAAAATCCATTAATGGAAAAACCTGGTCTTTTAGAAAATTGTAGACTGTAGCCATCAATTATTTTAGTAATCAAGTATTCTGCCGATTATTGTAATGATTTATCGAGTAATCGGTTAAAAAGTACTTTCTTTTTATTAAAGAGCAATATTAAATGTACAAGAGAAATGTACATTTATTCCTGAAATTGAACGATTAGTCTCTATTTTGTATAATTAATTAAATGAGATATGCATAAATGAAATATACAAACATCAAAAACAAGCATTTGAACGTGTAGTAAATCGTTTACTGCTGTTGATATTTACTGCTTTTAGATTTAGTGTTTGTTCGCACAATTTTAATCGAATCATCACTGTGTCGCGAGCGAGCTGATTGCACAACCTGATGCTCGCGAGTCACGACATTGTGACTTTCCCGAAGTTACAAACAAACAGTTTACACAAGATCACTTTATTATATGACACCATTTTCACAAGATGAGGATTATTACAGCTTTTGTTTACCATGCTGATGTTTCGCATTCATCTGTGACGCCAGTGTTTTTTTTTCCTGCTGCTGCTTGACCCTGTACTCTCCGTCATTTTTATTTGTGTTATCTTACGGTCATGCTAAGCTGTAACTTAAGCAGTCCAACTTATATCGAATTTCTTTATCATTTATTGTCAATTTTGTCAATTAGTTGTTGCAGCCTACAATTCCTACATTTTTTCCGCAATTCCAAGATTTATTTTCTTGGACTTTTCTTTCCCACGATTTCGATTTTTCCCTGCAATTCTGACTTTTTTTTTTCTTATAAACATCCAACATGCAACTCACTTTATTTCTTTTTTTAACCTTGACCTTAACTGAAGCAACCCTAGATCATAATTCTTCCCCCACAGTACATTAGGCACTAGGCATAATCGGTGCATCACTTTATTCACTTCTCCTTTACACCGATACACCCATCACTCTGGAACCGCAAAATAAAAACTTTTTTTTTTTTCTGGATTAGCCCCATTTATAAGTAGTTTTCTTAAAACTGGACAACTGCATAAGCTTAATTATTTATTGAATTATCTTTGCATTGTGTATGCGGAAATGCTCTTACTTTCACTAATATACACACGGTGTGAGTTCTATTTTTCTGACATCCACCCACATTTTTTTCTCAAGGATAATAGTTCACCATGATCATTCCAGGTTTTAGTAATGCACTGGACAGTTTTATTTACTCACATTTAATAGTTTTAATAACAACTTAACTCCGTAACAATAAATTGACCCTTCTGAAACAAAGTAACAACTTCTCCATGACCACAGGATGAGTTTTCTGACAATCTTGTTTAAAAAATGAGAAGCTACTTGCTGCGTCAGTTACAGTTGCATAACATGTTGCCAGCTGAAACATATTAATCACTTTAGTAATAATCCCTTGAATGACGGTTACCCGTTTGTTCAGTTTTTTTGGCTGGGAAGTGTTTAAAACTCAACTGTGTCTAACAAATCTACTTTAGTATTTACATGTTTTATATTGAAGTGACTTTAAATAATATGAGGCCAATTTTAACCAGTGTTTAGTTCACAGAATGATCGAAAATCACTGAAGGTATGAATTTAGTCTGTATAGATGAAACTGTTTTAGAGAATACATATTTTTATATATATCTTCTCATGATATGTACATTTGTACATTTTAGTTGCAGTCTGCAAGCAGCTTTTACTTTAGAACACATTTGAATTAGACATTTCATCGCCTTCTTTTTTTCTTGTTCGTCAGGCCGTCAGAATGGGTGAGCCTCAGCAGGTCAGCGCCCTTCCGCTTCCACCGATGCAGTATGTCAAAGAATACACAGATGAAAATGTCCGTAAAGGACTGGCCCCTAAACCACCTCCTCCCATTCGGGATAATTACATCATGTTTGGCAATCCGTTCCAGTGTGATGACCTCGTCATCCGGCCTCTGGAGAGCCAGGGCATTGAAAGACTGCACCCGATGCAATTTGACCACAAGCGAGAGCTGAAGAAGCTTAATATGTCCATCCTAATTAACTTCCTGGACCTACTGGACATCCTGATCAAAAGTCCAGGCAGCATTAAGCGGGAAGAAAAACTGGAGGACCTGAAACTTTTATTTGTCCACATGCACCATCTGATTAACGAGTATCGGCCTCATCAGGCCCGTGAAACTCTGCGAGTGATGATGGAGGTACAGAAGAGGCAGAGATTGGAGACAGCTGAGCGCTTCCAGAAACACTTGGAACGTGTCATTGAGATGATCCATGGCTGCCTTGCCTCACTGCCTGATGACTTGCCCCAACCCGACACCTCTAGCAAGTCTGGAGCGGTGGTTCCAGGTTCAGGGGTTGATGTTAGACTGAAAACTGAGCCAATGGATGTGGAGGAGGCTGGGGTTAGCTGCATGGCAGGACAGACAGACAAAAATTTATCGGCTACCGCAAAGGAAAAAGTATGGGATAAAGATGCTATAATGTGCAGTATCATCGATGAAATGACGTAAAACTCATTGCATATTTTCCTTTTTTGTTTTGCTCTGGGGTAAACATCGGATTGGAAAAATGTATTCCAGCATGACAGTAGCAGTCATTCAAGCTTAGGAGGGGAACTGTTTTTTTCAATAAATGACCTTTTGAAATTCTGTACACAATAAAAAAAAAACAAACAAAGAAAATAAGGTATTTTTGCACCTTGCTTACATCTTCTATGCCTCTCCTTGTTTGTGGAAATGGTCAGGTTCTTGTTTCTAATAAAAGCTGTGTTTTACTAATTGCTTTCAGTATAGTCTGTGTGCCTTAGAGTTTCCTGTAATCTGCACAAACCTGTATGATTTACATGTTTAAAACATAATGCTAATGAACCTACACCTTATCTGCAGCACTCCTACAACCACACACATTATACAATTCCCTCAGGCAAATATCATGGTGTTACCTAGATGTTAATATTTAATCTGTTATGGTCATTGTTATGAAAAAAACAAAAAAAAAAACAAGAACGACTACGTTTGATTTATTTAGTTGATAAGTGTTTCATTATATGAAGAGCTTGTGTGTTAAGCACAGACAAATGGGATGAATTAACATATTTTTAAGAAATATATGCATGCATCTTGCATACATAACATGGCTCCCTCCCTCTCTCTCATTTATATATATATATGTATATATATATATATATATATATATATATATATATATATATATATACATATATATATATATTTTTTTTTTTCCCCCTTACAGGTGCATGTATTGGTGAGATGAACAGTTTTGTTCCACTTTTTGTGAACTGCTGACAATATTTCTCCAAAACTACAAATAACTATTGTTAAGAATGTATATTTAAATGAAATGACAACACGTCAAAATAACTCAAGATCATGCAGTATTTGCAGCGCTTTAATAACTCAAAGCAAAATGCAAATAGTTTGTAAACAAATTGTGTTAATGCTTTGGCTAAATAACATTAGGAAATCAGTATTTGGTGGAATAACCCCGATTTGCAAATACAGCTTTCTTGCGTTTTGGCCTGCTCTCCACCAGTTTTTCACATTGCTGTTGGGTAATATTATACCACTCTTTTTGCAAAAAACAAACAGCTCAGCTTTGCTTGATGGTTTGTGACCATCCACCTTCCTCTTGATGACATAACAGAGGTTTTCAATAGAGTTTAAATCTGGAGATTGGGCTGGCCATGAGCAGGTCTTGATCTGGTGATCCTCCATTCTGACTCTGATTGCTCTGGCTGTATGAGCTGGGGAACATTGTCTCAGCAGAAGGAAGCAAATGTTCTTCTAGAACAACCCTGTACTTGTCTTGAATCATGCACCCTTCACAAAGACAAATCTGTCCAATTCCAGCCTTGCTGAAGCACCCACAGATTATCACTGACCCTCCTTTATATTTTACAGTTGGTGCACGACACTGTGGGTTGTAGGCCTCTCCAGGTCTCCGTCTAAACATAACACAACCGGGTGTTAGGCAAAGCTGAAAATTGTACTGTATATACTGTATACATGAGACAGGCCCATATGTATTAGGACAGTGACTTTCAACTGAAGCACTAAAGATTGCCATGAAGACTTGAACTCTCATTTAAGTAGTTTAATATTTTTATGACAAAATAAAGTAGATGGAAGGTTTGAAGTTAATCAGATTACAAGTGTTACATTTGGTGGTTGATAAAAACTTACAAGACCTTTAAAAGAGGAAATCGATTTTTTACACCCATCCCCCCCCCCCTCTCTCTCTCTCTCTCTCTCTCTCTCTCTCTCTCTCTCTCTCTCTCTCTCTCTCTTTATAGATATATATTATACATATAAATAATTACTGTGAATCCTCTCAGTAGCCAATGGCATTTATTAAAGGACGTAATAAAATGAAAGCAAAGAAAGAAGACACATTACAAATTTACATTTATGATAGTGATAATAGTAATTTTATATATAGTAATTATATAAGATTATATTCCTCCAATAAAACTCGTTACACGGCGTTGTGAACCTTATTAAACCATGTTATGAAAAACCCTGGTTATGAAACCACAGTAGGTCCGTAGCCAATAGGAGCCGTGCCGCTCCGTCACGTGGTTTTATTTATGTAACTTACGGCGTCAGAACAGAGCTCGGAACTTACTGTAAGTGCGATTAGACACAGGGAACAGAAAAGCTGTACACTTTGTCATAAAATATTCAGACAAAAAGCAGAGCTGATCGACTAAAATCGGATGGAACAAAGGTAAAACAGCGTCTCTACGACCGAAGCGGTGAGAACCTATTTATCATGCACAACACCGGAAAGCGCTCCCGTTTTGTTTCTCCAATAAAGACCGAGATGTGAACTGCATCGAATTTTCTGCAACCGGATTATTTTATTGTTTAAAAAAAAAATCTCGATGTTTAGTTTCGGCACGATTTTCGAGAAGCTCATGTAAGTATATCACAGCTGCTGCCTGAACTGACACTTCACCTTCCCCAGCTCGCCGCACCCGCTTCTCCTCCCTCAAAGCTTTTGTTATAAACGACTGTAGGCAGCTGTATTTCGCGTCGCGTTTACACGGAAAATCAGTGTGACATGGAGCATCTGGAGTGTCCCATATGCCTGTTTCTTCTGTATGAACCGGTGACGATGAGTTGCGGTCACAGTTTCTGCCGCCGGTGCATTGTGGGGACGTGTGTGCCGTCCAGATGCCCAACCTGCATGGAGAGACTAAAGCAGAGGGACGCAAAGAACACAAAAAACAACGTTCTGCTCTTCTGTATTATTGAGAAATATTGTCCCGAGGAAACCAAGGCGACCTGCGAAATACAGGAAATGTTAAGAGCTCAAGAGTTTACCAAAGCACTACGTATGGCTGAAGAGAGGATAGAAGCAGGTAAGGGGGTCATGGCATCTATCTATCTATCTATCTATCTATCTATCTATCTATCTATCTATCTATCTGTCTGTCTGTCTGTCTGTCTGTCTGTCTGTCTGTCTGTCTGTCTGTCTGTCTGTCTGTCTGTCTGTCTGTCTAGCACCTTTTGCAAATTATGTATGTATCCAGGTACAGTACATTCAGATTTTTCAAATGCTTAAAAAAAAATCATACTAATCTACACAGTATGCCCCAAAGCGATTTAGTTTAGATGAACCCCATTTCTCTGGATCAACTTTGGGATGTTTGTACACTTCTACACAGTGATTGGGGTCCACCAGTGGCAAATTCAGTTGCTTTTACATGGTTTCGAATGCCAATCATTTCTTCAGTGGACAACTCACGTCCATGGTTATCAACTTGGCCATCGTAAGTCTATCTGCATTTGGCTTTGTTTGGTATAGATGTTCACAAGCCATTCATTACATTGTATTCTGTAAGTAAAATAACTAAGCTGACTAGATAATAGTTATTTATCTTAGAATTCAGTGTTCTTGTCAGTTCCTTATGGTATGATACTATTATTAATTCAAGCATAGAATTTAATTTAAGGCATATGTATATTAGCAGTACTTAAATATTCAATTGAAAGAGCTCTAATCAAAATGTTTTATTAATGATGCTGCATATGCAGGCTTAATCTACCCTTCATTATAGTATACAGTATATCTGATTTGCTACACCATTATCTGGCTTGCTGAGATGTGCTGTAAAATTATTATGTCCGGTGAGAGAAATTACAGATAAGAGAATACTTTAGCACATTTTATATGGCCCAGATCTGTTCCAGCTTGTGAAAGTGACACCACAGCTGTTTAAAAACGGCCTTCAAACCATCTGTGTTTGAGTGCAGATTTTGCCATGCAAGCAGTAAAGTGTACACTGTGCCCCCAAAAAGAAAAAAAGAGGGACGTAGAAAATGGATAATATGCTTGAAAACCGACACACTCCTCCAGTGACTTTTTTTTTCAGGCCTTCTATTAGAACAAAAGAAAGAAAGTGCTTTAAAACCCTCTTTATAGCCACTGCTAAGCTCTTTTACAGATATTGACACACTCTGAGTTAGTGTATTGATATTTAATTCAATTCTATTTTATTTGTAGAACAAGGGCCAAAGATACATAATTAAATAAACCGATGATAGCCATTTAAATTTATTTAGACATAAGTTAAAGAGAAAAAGCTCCCTTTGTTGATATGATGAAGAAAATGTTAAAGTAACCAGACTCAAAAGGGAACCCATCCTCAACTGGTGCAATCCCTTTGATAACTGTGTTCTATGTGGATTAATTCGTTTTATCATGAAGTCTATTTTTTATTTATCATGAAGTTGCTGTTTACTGATTGCCAGAATGGAAAGTATTGTACAAAAAACAGTTAAGAAAAGCAGCAGGTAATCTGCAGATCTTAACACATTTATCTAGATGTTTATTTCAGAGATTTAATAAATTTGCTGAGGAAGACAATATTTTGTGTATTTATGCTTTAACTGCTTTAGATTGGTCTATTTTGGTCTATTGTTTGGAGTGTTACAAATTAACCCAGCCATTATGGATGCACAAGCCAGTGCACTCTTAGTGCCGGTCCCAAGCCCGGGTAAATGGGGAGGGTTGCGTTAGGAAGGGCATCCAGCATAAAACATGTGCCAAATCAAATATGTGGATCACAAATTAGAATTTCATACCGGATCGGTCGAGGCCCGGGTTAACAACGACTGCCACAGTTATCGTTAGCCGACAGGGTACCGGTGGAAATTGGGCTACTGTTGGCCGAAGGAGGAGAAGGAGAGGAGGAAGACGTCGGGTTCGGGTTGGTACTTTAAATGTTGGTACTATGACGGGTAAAGGGAGAGAGGTAGCTGATATGATGGAGAGGAGAAAGGTAGATATGTTGTGTGTTTAGGAGACCAAGTGGAAACGGAGTAAGGCCAGGAACATTGGAGGTGGGTTTAAACTATTTTATCATGGTGTGGATAGAAAGAGAAATGGTGTAGGGGTGATTCTGAAGGAAG
Source organism: Silurus aristotelis (assembly GCF_946808225.1). NCBI lineage: Eukaryota > Metazoa > Chordata > Actinopteri > Siluriformes > Siluridae > Silurus > Silurus aristotelis. The sequence goes on along the minus strand of NC_139587.1, from coordinate 14,247,983 downwards.
CGTACAGTAAGAGTATAGTGGAGGTGAAGAGAGTTTCTGATAGGGTGATGATCGTGAAGGTGGAAGTTGAAGGGATGATGATAAATGTCATCAGTGCCTATGCTCCACAGGTTGGCTGTGAGATGGAGGAGAAGGAAAGATTCTGGAGTGAATTAGATGAAGTGGTAGATGGCGTACCTAGGAAAGAACGATTGATGATTGGGGCAGACTTTAATGGGCATGTAGGTGAAGGGAACAGAGGTGATTAGGAGGTGATGGGTAGGTATGGTTTTAAGGAGAGGAATGTGAAAGGGCAGATGGTGGTAGATTTTGCTAAAAGGATGGAAATGGCAGTGGTGAACACGTATTTTAAGAACAAGGAGGATCATAGGGTGACGTATAAGAGTGGAGGAAGGTGAGCCCTTTCCTGTTTGCAGTGGTGATGGACAGGTTGACGGACGAGGTCAGACAGGAGTCTCCCTGGACTATGATGTTTGCGGATGATATTGTGATTTGTGGTGAGAGTAGGGAGCAGGTGGAGAAGAGCCTGGAAAGGTGGAGGTATGCGCTGGAGAGAAGGGGAATGAAAGTCAGTAGGAGTAAGACAGAGTACATAGTGTGTGTGAATGAGAGGGAGGGCAGTGAAGGGGTGCGGTTGCAGGGAGAAGAGGTGGAGAAGGTGGAGGAGTTCAGGTACCTGGGGTCAACAGTGCAAAGTAATGGAGAGTGTGTTAGAGAAGTGAAGAAAAGAGTGCAGGCAGGGTGGAGTGGGTGGAGAAGAGTGACAGGAGTGATTTGTGATAGTAGGGTATCTGCAAGAATGAAAGTGAAAGTTTATAGGACTGTGGTGAGACCTGCGATGTTGTATGGTTTAGAGACAGTGGCATTGAGTAAAAGACAGGAGGTGGAGCTGGAGGTAGCAGAGCCGAAGATGTTAAGGTTTTCGTTGGGAGTGACGAGGATGGACAAGATTAGAAATGAGTTTATTAGAGGGACAGCGCATGTAGGATGTTTTGGTGAAAAGGTGAGGGAGGCGAGATTGAGATGGTTTGGACATGTGCAGAGGAGGGACATGAATTATATTAGTAGAAGAATGCTGAGGATGGAGCCACCAGGTAGAAGGAAGAGAAGAAGGCCAAGAAGGAGGTTCATGGATGTGGTGAGGGAAGACATGCAGGTAGTTGGTGTGAAAGAGGCAGATGTAGAGGACAGGGTGGTATGGAGACAGATGATCCGCTGTGGCGACCCCTAATGGGAGCAGCCAAAAGAAGAAGAAGTCAAGTCAAGTCAAGTCAAGTTTATTTGTATAGCGCTTTTCACAACAGACATTGTCTCAAAGCAGCTTTACAGAAAACAACAGTGAAGGTGAATGGTGTGCGTTTGTCCCTGATGAGCAAGCCGTGGCGACAGTGGCAAGGAAAAACTCCCTTAGATGATATGAGGAAGAAACCTTGAGAGGAACCAGACTCAAAGGGGAACCCATCCTCATATGGGTGACATCAAGAGTTTGGTCATAAATCTTTCAACAATACAGAACAATTTGTGATCATCATAGATCCAGCATCAGCTTCTCCATGCCAGGGCCTTTAAACACTCGGCATCTACTTCTCCATGATCATCCATAGGTCCATAATCTTCACGAGGTGGGACGTGACTGGAGCTGGCCAAACCTCAGGATGCCTCGGGATGGGGAGAGAAAGAGAAGCAGTGGAGAGGAATTAGCGTAGCTGCTGTTCATGATATTAACAGCACAAGTTGATAATGTGCATGTAATCATATATTCTGGAGCACAAGGTTGTGATGTGATGTGTGTGATGTGTGTTATGTGTAGGCTTTGCTAAAAAGATATGTTTTTAATCTACACTTAAACTGGGAGAGTGTATCTGAACCCCGAACACTGTCAGGAAGACTATTCCAGAGTTTAGGAGCTAAATGTGAAAATGCTCTACCGCCTTTAGTGGACTTTGCTATTCTAGGAACTACTAGAAGCCCAGAGTTTTGAGATCTCAGGGAGCGTGACGGATTGTAGCGTGTTAAAAGACTGGATAGATACATGGGAGCCAAACCATTTAGTGCTTTATAAGTGAGTAGCAGTAGTTTGTAGTCTATTCGAAACTTAATAGGAAGCCAATGTAGGGACGATAAGATTGGGGTTATATGATCGTATTTTCTTGACCTAGTAAGAACTCTTGCTGCGGCATTCTGAACTAACTGAAGCTTGTTTATTAATGATGCAGGACATCCACCTAGTAATGCATTACAGTAGTCTATTCTAGAGGTCATAAACGCATGGACGAGCTTCTCTGCATCAGATATAGATAACATATTTCTTAGCTTAGAAATATTTCTAAGGTGAAAGAAGGCTGTTTTTGTAACTTGATTGATGTGATTTTTAAAAGATAAGTTGCTGTCTAAAATAACTCCCAGGTCTTTTACCGTTGAACTAGTAGTTACAGAACAACCGTCTAAATGCAGGCTGAGATGCTGGAGCTTCTGTGTACTATTTTTTGGGCCGATGAGCAAAATCTCCGTTTTATCAGAATTTAATAGCAGAAAGTTATGGGTCATCCAATCTCTTATTTCTTCAACACACTCAGTTATGCGAGCTAATTGAGCTGTATCGCCTGGTTTGGATGAAATATATAGCTGGGTATCATCAGCATAACAATGGAAGCTAATTCCATGCCTTCTAATAATATTTCCTAATGGAAGCATGTATATTGTAAAAAGCAGGGGTCCTAGAACTGACCCTTGTGGCATGCCATAATTTACTAGCATTATCCTGGATAGCTCTCCATTTAAATCTACGAAATGGTAACGATTGGACAGGTAGGATTTAAACCAGCTTAATGCCTGTCCCTGAATACCAATGTAATTCTGTAAGCGATCGAGGAGAAGATCATGATCTATAGTGTCGATCGCAGCACTAAGATCTAGTAAAACTAATAGGGAGATGTAGCCTTGGTCTGAAGCTAAAAACAGGTCGTTAGTGATTTTAACTAGAGCAGTTTCTGTGCTATGATGGGGCCTAAAACCTGACTGAAACTCTTCAAAGATATTGTTCTCCTGCAAGTGGTTACATAACTGGGCAGCGACAATCTTTTCTAAAATCTTAGACATAAATGGGAGATTTGAAATTGGTCTGTAATTCGATAGCGTGTTTGGATCCAGATTAGGTTTTTTAATGAGGGGCTTAATAACTGCTAACTTGAGGGATTTAGGGACATGACCTAACGATAGTGAGGAGTTAATAATATTGAGAAGAGGCTCACCAGCTGTATATAACACTTCCTTCAGTAGTTTAGTGGGAATTGGATCTAACTGACATGTTGTTGATTTAGCTTTCATAATAGCATCATACAGCTCTTCCTGTCCTATACATGTAAAACAGTGTAGTTGTGGGGTTGTAAGTACGATTGTGTCGGGAGATGCTGTCAGAGGTTGAACTGCCACAATTGTTTTTCTAATGTTATCTATTTTTTCAGTGAAGAAATTCATAAAGTCTTCACTACTAAACTGTGATGGAACACATTTTTCAGATCCCTGATTTGTTGTTAATTTAGCGACTGTACTGAAAAGGAACCTGGGATTGTTTTTGTTATTTTCTATGAGTTTGCTCAGGTGTTTAGCTCTAGCAGCTTTTAGCGCCTGTCTGTATCTAAGCATACTGTCTTTATATGCAATTCTAAATACCTTCAATTTAGTTTTCCTCCATTTTCTCTCCAGATTACGTGTTGTTCTCTTTAGGGCATGCGTATGACTATTATACCAAGGTGCAGGTGCTTGTTCTCGAACCTTTTTTAACCGGATGGGGGCAACAGTGTCTAAAGTGCTAGTGAGGATAAGGTCTATGTTGTTCGCCATCTCATCAAGATGATCAGCAGTTATGGGTTTAATGTGAAACTGAGATAAATCAGGCAGGTTATTTATGAATCTGAAGAAGAAGAAGTTTGGAGTGTTACAAAATGTTTTAAAAGGTGTTAATTCAAATTTGTAGGTTTTTATCCATGGTTGTTTCTATGTTAGAAAAAAGTCAGCTGATTCATTTTATACATCGAGAGTAAAAAAAAATGGATAGGTAGGTTCTTCCTAGGTAGGAATAACAGCACAGAATATGAGTTCAAAAGGACTTTTTTAAGCTGATTAAAATTAAACATGAAGACTGTGGTTGGATATTTTTTCACAGAAAAATAAACAACAGTAAAATGTAAACAAATTCGTTGCTACAGCAAAGCAGTGTTCTCGGACCTTGTCTTTATACTGAAGTTATTGTAACTTTTTTTATCTTTTTTTTATAACTACCATATGTGTGTAGTTTGTATATATATAGACTAGACTAGACTAGTATATATTAAGACTATTTAGACTGTCAGTATATATTTAGAAAATTTGGTAATTATTGTTTAACAAAGTGAGATCAAATAAAATACTGAATATAAACTAAGGAATTCACATCCGAATCAGGTGACCTTCACCTTTTTGTTTTGGGAAAAAATGTATTCCATCATTATGGGACAATGCTTTAAAATGGCTTGATTGCAGTGTGTAAGTGTAGCACATTCATTACTAAACTAAAGTGGCAAATTTTACTATTTCTAGTTAAATATAAATATTAATAACGTTGGGCATGTATCTTAGATTGTTTTGTTTCCCTCGATTATTGTTTCAATTTTTGAGTCTAAAAATGACCAAAATGTAAATAAATAAGTAATTCAGGCCCCCCATTTAGCAGTTATTCAAGTAGTGCAAAATAAGTGACATAACACTAAACTTTCTTTTGGCTTCTCCCATTAGGGGTCGCCACAGCGCCTCATCCGTATTTATGATCCGCATGTTTGATTTGGCACATGTTTTTACGCTGGATGCCCTTCCTAACGCAACCCTCCCCAATTTATCCAAGCTTGGGTGCACTGGCTTGTGCAACCCTAATGGCTGGGGTTGGTTTCCTGACTGGGGATCGAACCCGGGCGCAGTGGTGAGAGCGCCGCATCCTAAACACTAGACCACCAGGGAACCTCAAAATAAGTGACATAACACTAAACTTTCTTTTCGGCTTCTCCCGTTAGGGGTCGCCACAGCGGATCCTCCGCACGTTTGATTTGGCACATGTTTTACGCTGGATGCCCTTCCTAACGCAACCCTCCCCAATTTATCCGGGCTTAGTGACATAACACTAATATAAATAAAACCTAAATAGTTTGTAATAGTTTGTTTCTTTAATTATTTCCTGTATATATTGTGGGTAGGGTCATAATGGTTGTATGCTGATTATTATGCATACATACATAACAAACATTCAAAGGAGGTTTATATTGTATCTTACACTTATGCAAAGCCTGTTTTGTTATCCAATTCCAAACAGGGCTCTACATGTTCTGTATTCTGTGTATTTTGTTGCTTGTGTAATCTTGTTTTGCAACATCGGGTTTGTTCTTATGTATACTCTAAGGCAGAAAAAAAATGGAGCATGTCCATCTGAAATGAGCAAGATTTAATGGATTCTGAGATTATTATTCACCATTGGCAGATTTACTTTTGCTGATGTGAACTGTTTGGGGGGAAAATCCCAAAGCAGTAAAATGAATTTATATAATGTTCTTGTATGCAAAAATAAAATAAAATGGAAAAAGATGAAAAAAAAAACATTATTAAGGTTTCAACATGAAATGAACAAGGGAATATTTTCCATACTAATTTGCCTTATCCATTTGTTTAATTTTTGCTTTGTTGTTAATATCATTAAAGCTTCATAATTGGCTATTTTAAGCTTGGCTCGTTTTTTTTCTGCCATGGTGTATACATAAAATGTATACATACTTGCTATTTTAAACACTCTTGTGTAATTGTGTGTATCTATGTTTCTAAACCCAAAACTCCTGGACAGTTACAATGAGCTCTGTTATATAGATTGCTTACACAATCCACCTTAATCCAATAAAAGAAGGGGTGTGTTGTGGTTTGGCAGCAGTTTTTCTCTTCTGTCAGCAAAACAGTTGCTCCGTTTCTGTGAGAGGAACTCGTTAAGTGTGCCTGTAGGCCCCTGTTGTCAGATTAAATAACGTTTAACAGACCAAACTAAAAACAACTAAACAGAATTTTCTCGTTGTCCCTCTCATTTATTCAGCTCCTGATGATTTGAGTCTGAAAACGTGGAGAGCAGAGGCCAACATGGGGCTTCAGTGCTTTTCCAAAGCTCTCCAAGACCTGGAAGAATTGTGCTCTGCCAGACCCAACTGGGCTGAGGTAATTCTCTCAGTCGGAATTGTTCTTTGGGTTGTTGTTTTAGAAGAAGCTTATACAGTATATCAGCCTTTTAGTACCTTTAACATTTGCTAAAGGCTGAAAGTACAATTGCATATTACCTTCTGGTGATTTTATTTTCACGGTAATCCAAATTATAGAAATACAATGTAGTTTGTATACATATTGAGTTTGAAACATTCAACCACTCATTCTTCAGATGTGTCAGTTAAAGAGTTAATGCCTCCAGCACCTAGAGACGGACGGAAAAGCAACTTAGTTTAAAAGTCTTGTTTCTGCGACGTCACAGAAACTAAGGCATTAATATTTACCGACCCATGCACTAAACAGCTGGCTAGCCTCACCCACTCACATTGACCTTTGGAGCGTTTTTTGGATTGAAAAGATCACATGAAGCACTCAAATATTTGTCCTGTTTCTGGCTGTCAGAAAAAAACAAGTCGACTTAAACATGTAAAACCAGCATCTGAGGGTTTTTATGTCTTGATTTGAATAAAACCATTATTTATATCCCATAGATCTTCAATTCTACCCTTGTTACAAGCAGTAGTGTGGTGTGCCTCATTTTACTTGTGAAAACTGTTCACTGTTTTATAGCGGTTAGGAGAGCTTGAAAATGAATTGGAAATGAGAAGCATAATTATGATAATTATCACTACTGTACATAATGTATGTATTAGTACAACAGTCAATGAAAGATTGTCAGAATTTATTTTCAGCATAATTATTTTATAATAATAAAAAAAAAAAAGAAAAAAAAAGATGAGTAGCCTGTCATCACAGGCCTTTAATTCCTCATTTCTTTATGTCGAGGTGTGCTTCAATTATGCCATACTGTGATATAATACGAAAACGTTTTACATGTGTTACGTTGCTCTGTAAAGCCGTGCTTGTCTGCCCTCTTGTGACCGTTTTCCTGCATGGTTAGGCTTATTTCCGGAAAGGGAATGTGCTGCTGGAGATGGGGAGACTGACTGAAGCTCTCATGCAGTTCCATCACTGTCTGAAAGAACAACCTGAGTTTGCTGCTGCTAAGAACCAAATTAGAAAGGTATGGGTGTTAAACACTCTGATGGAAACACGGAGTGTACCAACTTGAACATTAAACTCATTACTCGTTATCATAATGTGTATGAGAAGTACACTAAGAAAGGAGAAAAGGATTTGTACCCATTGGCCAGGCAGAGGGACCGAGCTGGAATGTTAGAGATAATGTGGAGATGGTGAAGCAGGAAGTGGATAGGATTAGTAAGGAGGAAGTGGAAAGTTGGTTGGCCCAGATGACACACTGGTAGATGTGTTTAGGAGAGATGGCAGTGGAGTTTTAAACCAGATTGTTTTATATTATTCTGGATGGTGAGAGGATGCCTGAGGAATGAAGTATGAGTGGGCTTTATAATACCTGTAGCAAAACATTTGTCTTTGAGTTATGCTGGCTTTCTTTGGTGGATGTTCAGATCTTGGAGATGGAGGGTATGGCCACACCAGAGGAGGTTCCCCAGATCCTACAAATTGTGGACGACTACCTTCGAGACTGCAGTTCTCAAAATAATAAATCAGGTTCTCTACCCACTAATGGCCTGAAGTTACCCTGGAACCATGTGGACGTAAAGTTAAATTGTGAACAGGTAAAGGGGCCTGATTGCTTTTGTACAATTTCGATATTAATGTATTGTAACTTACTGCCGGTTTTGCTGTATTTATCATTCTTCTATTGGCAAGATAATATGCCATAAAAAAAAATTAAAAAAAACTTTTAACTAAACATGGTTATGCGTGTAAACAAGTTTGCTTTAGTTAGTTTTATCCTAGGCAGTGTCACATAACAATACATTTCAATTAGCCTTGATATATTCCTTCCTATTTTTAGCAGACTACATCCAAAATCAAGCACAACTCCAGTACAACCGAGTGCTGCTTAAGCTTTCGCCAGCCTGAGTCTTTCTTTTCCACAGCCCAGGAGAGTGAAGAGCTGATGATAAAGAAGGAGGATGTACCAATGAGAGGTGGGATGATAGCAAATCTTTAATTGCTCTGCTCTGTCAATCTGCAGTTGGCATTAATAAGGCACTGTTTTTTTTCTGTGCAGAAAATAAGCAAATAATTTCATAGATCTGCACATAGCTTATTGTTGATCAGAGTTCTTGTATTTCTGGTGTTCCTGCCATTTATAGTAGACCGGGAGATGTCCCCCCTGACTGTGTCTGACTTTGAGTGCCCCCTCTGCATCAGGTCAGCGCAGTTATATTCCAAAATACACTGTTCTATAGAATTAATTCCATTAGTAGTGCAGTGTCTTGGCATTGGATAGTAAATTATTATTTCACTGCAGTCATAATGTCAATAGTAGTATTATCACATATGAGTGAATATTCAAGTTTTATTATGTTTTATTGATACTGCCTAGTGCTGTTTTAAATATATTTGCTATGACGCAGACAGTACTTACATCTATTTTTCTATTGGTCATCACCCCTCAGGCTGTTCTATGATCCGGTTACAACACCATGCGGCCACACATTCTGCAAGAACTGTATTGAGAGAAGTCTCGACCATAATCTCTGCTGTCCACTCTGTAAACAAGCACTGCAGGAAGTGAGTTTGTATGAAAGCCATGCTTTTAAAGTTAATAAAGTTTTTACCACAACATGATATCCTATCCTACCCTGTTTTTGATTTGTTTTACGTTTATGTTCTAATATGTCCTTAAACCACTTTTTACTGTATCTTTTTTAAAGCTAGAGTAAAGTGCCTTTAAAACAAACTTTGTTTATGTGCATTACCAATCCTTCATTTATTATTGTAGAACATAAAATTTTATCTCTTCGTGTTTTAGTTTTTCAAGAATAGGAAGTACAACCCCACGGTCGTGCTGCAGGAGATTATGACCCGCCTCTTCCCCCAGCAGCTGGCTGAAAGGAAACAGGTGCATGATGCTGAGATGGCTGAGCTTTCTAAGTGAGTCAGACAGCACAACTAAACATACCCCTGTTAAAATTTCAGCCCATTGCAGCTCATATATATGTATATGTGTGTTTTTGTGTGTGTGTGTGTGTGTGTGTGTGTGTGTGTGTGTGTGTGTATACAATGCTTCACTTATTTCAATTTTGTTATATTGCATTGATTTTCTTTTTTTCCTACTTAATGTATACTCATAATGAAAAACGTCTGTATGACCCTGGCCACTGTACTGTGACTCAGTATCAGGGCGTTACTGATCTTCTTATAGCCTAGGCCATCTTTGTGGAGAGCAGCAATTCTAATTTTTAAATCCTGAGAGAGTTTTTTGCCATGAGGTGTCATGTTAAACATCCAGTGGTCAGTATGAGAGAATTGTACTCAAAGCACCAAATTTTAACTGCTCTAATACAAGATACACATATTTTTATGTACATTTTGTCCCGTGAAGCAGACAAAAACATAAACATGATGAATAGGCAGAATGTTGCTTCGCATGGTTACACGATGTACAGCTGTTATCACTTTTGTTGCCAGCTATTTTGACAATAATGGATGTATGTTTTTTTTAGAGGACAGTAAATCTATACTGCTATACAAGCTGCACCTTGGCTACTCTAAAATATATATCCAAGTTTATTTTTTATAGAATTGTCCATTGAGAAGATATACAAAAATGGTTGCTGAAATGTGAGGGGTGTACCCACTTTTGTGAGAGAGAGAGAGAGAGAGAGAGAGAGAGAGAGAGAGTGCGCTAAACATTTTATTCCAACATTTTCCCTTGTAGTTTGACCAAAGACATCCCAATCTTTGTCTGTACTGTGGCCTACCCTGGAATCCCGTGCCCACTGCATGTATTTGAACCACGCTACAGGCTGATGATGCGCCGATGTATAGAGACCGGCACCAAGAAATTTGGCATGTGCAGCTATGAGCATGGCAAAGGGTAAGGACCAGATTTAAACAGAGACAGACAGCGACACGGACAGTTTGCTTTAACATGATTAACTTGATAAGTATAATTTGCCATGTTTGCTGATTATGACACACATACACAATTTTTTTGGTGGACTAAATTTTGTACATTTGATTTTATTTAAAATGTTATATTTTAAACTTTTCCCTTTTAGATCAGAACTGTCATTTAAATTCTGTATTATCTTTTCTATTTTTTTTTTTTTTTTATAAAAGTAAATGCAAATGCAATAACAATTGAAATTAGGTCAATACAAAATAACATGTCAGTACTACATGTCTGTGTTGCTGAATATGTGGGATGACCCAGGTTTGCAGATTATGGATGCATGCTGGAGATTCTGGACCAGAATGTGCTTCCTGATGGCCGTTCTTATGTGGAAACAGTGGGAGGAAGCCGATTCCGTGTGCTCCGGAGAGGCCAGCGGGACGGCTACCAAACAGCTGACATTGAGTACCTCCAAGACCATAAGGTTTATAATGTTTAACATCTCACCTTAAATTAGAATCCAGCTAATACACCACAAGCTGTCATTTAGTCAGATTTAATTTGAATTTATAATTTAAAATTATAAATAAAGAAAATGTATTATTCATGACTTTTGAGCTGAATTGTTGATAATTACTGGAGAGAGAAAAATATTTGAGGGATCTGGTTGCTGTTATAATGTGTATAATATGTACATTTTTGTGTACTAAATATAGGCACATGATGCTGAGCTTGAAATGCTGCAGCGCCTCCATGACAGTGTGTATCAGCAGGCCAGGGAGTGGTACCAAAGACTCAACAGCCGCATCCGGGAGCAGATCAACCGCCAGTATGGAGACATGCCTGAGAGAGAAGATAACATTCAGGTTTGAACACGCATGCCTAAGAGTGTGCACAATAAAAATTTCTTTCCCATTTTAGATCACCCTAACCCATATAATCAGGTTAGTTCTCTCAAATAGTCATTAATTCTTTTAATAGGATTTTAAAGTTGATTAAACGGGAAGAATTTGTATTTAATGAAAAGAACTAAAATATGCTTCAATTGTCATTTGACTCTACGGTATTCTTTATACGTTTATTATTTTTGTATGGCTTTCCCACTTTTAGAGCATTTGATTAGCTCAATTTTGGTAAATGTATCTGTTTTAACTATGATTGTGGACAGTATTCAGGTCCCTCTATTCATGATGCTACCAAAATTAAAAAATATCATAGCGTGGATAAAACGGTGTTCGGCAGCTGGTTCATCATCTAATGTTAAAAATCTGTAGTCCAAATGAAAACATCATTCTGCTGCACATTTTATACATTTACAGATTTTTTTTCCTACCCTGAGAGACCTACAGATGTGTTTTTTTAGATGTAATCGAACACATAAGCTAGTACAAATAGGCCTTGGTCTTGGTATATTGGGAATACTGATAACCTAAATCCCCGTCAGGTGAGCACACACTCATGCATGAACACACACACTCTTATACACTCAACACATTTCCTTTTATTAGCACTCATTTAAATGATGTAGTTCTTGCCTTCACATTTAGCTGTTCAGACTATCCTAGGAATTTCCTCTACCATTACTGAAACTCAAATGGAAGAATGAACTTCTCCTGGCTGGCCTGAGGGTGTTAGTGCATGCCTTGTATCTTTTAGCTTTAAGGGTTTGTGGGTCAAGTGGAACCATGTTTGAGGCTCGTGAATGGCAGGTCTATTTTTGTCTTTGCTGAAAAAATACAGCTTTTACAGAGCTATACTTAAGAAGCAAATGATATAGATATTATATTATTATGTAATACTATGCAAATCTCAATTCAATCTTACTAATGTATTAAATGTAAGATAGCCACTTGTTATATTTTTTGCCTTTTTTTTTGTCCGAAAAATGTAATCTGCTGTAATCCGGAATGTCTTGTTTTTGTTGTTGCTTTGTTGTGCCCTGATCATAAAAGTTATTTCACACATATTAATTTATCATAGCCCATATGCTGACATAATTTATATGTTGTTATATGTTTATTTGTATTTTTTGGCAGGCATCTGCTGATGGTCCGGCCTGGTGCTGGTGGCTGCTGTCTGTGCTGCAGTTAGATCCAGCCTACCAGACTACAGTACTGTCCCTTACCTCACTGAAGGACCGATTAGGACACCTGCGCATTGTACTGGAGTACTTTTCTCAGAGATAAAACACGTGCACGCACACACACACACACACACACACACACACACACACACACACACACACACACACACACACACAAACAGAGTACCTTCCATTTAAATCTTTGAAAATGCAGCTTATTAATGTAATAATTCTACTGTATGGCTGCACCTAACCTTAACCACAAAAACCAAAAGGAAACTTTTTGGTTGTTTTGGCTTTTTTTAATTAAAGCTGCAGATTTACATATTTGGTGTTCATCAAGTTAGAAAATCATGTTTGCACACGCTCAGAAATACGCACAAACACACAAAAACATGCACTCAATTTGTGTCTTTCTTATACTGCCTTAGAGAAAAATCAAATTTTTGCTGTAATGGTTAGTGTGTGTAAAAGGGTTATGGCTTTTGTATACTGAGTTTCCAAATACATTTTGATTGATTTGCTTCTGGTGTTGTTTAGCTGAGCAGTTCATTAAGAAAACAGATCATTTTCTTTTTTTTTTTTTTTTCTTTTTACTTTTAAGTGGCTGGTTCAATAAGAAGGCTGAGGTGGCAAATGAAGGTCTTTCTTTTTTTGCTGTTTTATTTGTTTCTATTTAGAAAGAAAAAACAAATTTCTAATTAACTAAATGTTATATACACTGTACAAATACATCCAGGAATAGAGCAACAAGGAAATACTGATGCTTACATATTGGTTAATATAAAAATTTACCTACATCTATTATTGCACAAGCCCTAAATGATATATGAGACCTTTTGTAAAATGAGATGCCACCTGATTTCTTAGGTGCTTTACGATATTGACATTCTTATTAGAATTGAATTGTCAAAATGTCAAAAGTGTAAAGTTTTAATGCTGCTGAATAATTCTGAATAAGACTGCTTGTCATGAGCATACTAAATCCATTGTCCCAGAACTTCAAATAGACCTTCATTTAAGCAGTGATTAAGGTATTTCTGTGAGGCAAATTAATATCATGATAAGTGTCAATTTTGAACATTTGCAGCACTCTGTTCTGTCTTTAGGCTGATCAGTAAGAGAACAAATTATGCCAGATAACAAAAAAAACCCAAACAATAAACTCTATCAGTACTGTGTAAATGTGTTAGATTTCCAAGGAACATGGCATTGTGTCCTACACTAAATCTTTTAGGCAGAAATTCTCTTTTCTTATCATCATTTTGAAAAGTTTGTCTTTGGGTCTGGATTAAAGTCTTAATCTAGAGAAGTATGATGCACAATTGCGGTAAACTTGGTACTTTGTAATAAGATTAAATGATTTAGCAGTTAAATTAATAATAATAATAATAATAATAATAATAATAATAATAATAATTAGGGCAACAAGAACAACAACAAGAATTTTGATCATAAACATACGATTGAATGAAAAATAACCGTAGGTCTTTTTTTTTTACTGTTAATATGCCATGCTTAATTTTTGTTTTTGTGAATTTTTCTTTTCTCCGATATATGGTAAAGGGATGCAAAATGAATCTGCAATCTTAGATGTTAATCAGCAATTCTGTCATATAGTGCATGTCATCTGCCAAAAGGACTTTTTTTTTCCATGATTTTATGACTAGTTAAATGATAAAAAAAAAAAAAATCTCTCTCTCTCTCTCTCTCTCTCTCTCTCTCTCTCTCTCTCTCTCTCTCTCTCTCTCTCTCTCTCTCTATATATATATATATATATATATATATATATATATATATATATATATATATATATATATATATATATATATGTTACATAGCAATAAGAATCAGAATCACACATGTAATTCAGTTAGATTAATACGAAATGACCAAGCAAGTGTCAACTCTGAGATTACTCTGAGAACTCTGAATGCTTTTGGAGGTTTTTTTGAGAAATGATCAAACCTTTCATTTTGTGACAACATTTATTCTGAATAAAGCTAAAAGCAATATTAAATAATCAAGTGTGTTTTTTTTTTTCTTTTAATAGAGTAAATAATTTCTGATTACAAACAAATGTATGCATGACTTTTATTACATAAGAGTAAATTAATGTTTTTATTAAATGACTACAAAGAAATATTAAAATTTACATTTTCATATTTTAGGTCGCTTTATTGCACCATACAAGAAAATATTGCCAACTAGCTAACAAATACCAGAGCAACCACCAGATGGAGATATAAAATCACAAAATTTTACAGAATTAGGTACAATTTATTATGTTGTCAACTAGCATGAACAAAATGAACGACTTCAGCTTTACATGAACAAGACAGTCAGTTTTGTTGTAAGCTTTTATGTTCAGATACATTTTGCACACGTTTCTGAATGTTTCTTCACCATGAAGTCAGTCACAAAGGTCGGTCCAGAGCACCAGACCATGCTGCATGAGCTGATTTCTTGTTACATGGATGGGTGATGAAGCTCTTGACCCTAGCTAATGCACACAGCTATACAGGTCAAAGACTAAAAATCAATATGAAGAATGACAGAGAAAGAGAGAGAGAGAGAAAGAGAGCGAGAGAGAGAGGGGAGGAAATAATATTGCAAATTGAACTAAAGACCCTCAGCCTATTGATCTGGAAAAGTGGCACCAAAATGGGACAAAGGAACAAGAAATAATGGAACACTGACATTTTACATAGTCTTTAATGAGAGCTGGCAAAAGTGGTGTAATTTAAAATGTCTAGACATGGGACAGTCATTTCAGGACTTTTTACAAAATACGAAAGATCTTCACCTCAGCATGATGTATATCTGTAGGTTTTAGTTATACAAATAATGTAGTTTTATGCGTGCGTGCACACATGCACCCCCCCCCCTCCTTTTTTAAGTGCCTGTATAAAATAATTTTACCTTGTAGAAACGCAGATTTCCTTTTCCCATAAATGCTATTGTATACCAAAAATATTGGTACTGGTTTGTACCATTATCATTGGCTGAATAATTCACACTCTTTTGTGTCTGGAGAGTGCACACCTCCCTCATATAAACATGAACAGGAACATAAAATCTCATTAAATGTACCAGCATTAGAGAACAGTGTTGGAAGCTAAACTGATCCATCACTCCCCTTGAGCTATGCTGCCTGTGGCTCTCTGAGGGTGACAGCCATTTTGTATATAATAAGCAATTGTGCACAAAAAACTCGCTGATCAGGTGTGTGTCTGAACAGGGCATGACTATAATAGCTCGTAATCATTGCATGGGGTATAAATATGTATAATGCAATGTAGATTAAAATACCTTGGTAAAATGGTGGTAATTACTGAAATACAAAAATAAGAACATTTATTGATGGTCCTTATTAAATGGAAAAGTGGCTGTGCAGCAGGCACAATGGTTTAAATTACTTTAAACAATGTGCCCTTTTATTTCCACACAAAGAAGAACCCTGATACATAAGAGGCAAAGCCAAAGTTCACAGAATAAGATTATTAATTGGAATTACTGGCTTGTCAGGCATACTTGTTTACGCTCGACGGGCCATGGGATGAGATGCTAATACTTGGAAAAATGGATTGTTCAGAAAACTCTCTCTCTCTTTCTCTCTCTCTCTCTCTCTCTCTCTCTCTCTCTCTCTCTCTCTCTCTCTCTCTCTCTCTCTCTCTCTGCATTAGTGTGACTGGTGGGTGGAAGGAAAGGGACAGGCAGCTGATAAACCTGCCTTGTTTCGTGCTACTCTAATCCCCTCCTTGCATTAATGCACAGATAAACCTTAAAAAGGCAAGTGCATGTGAATAAAGGGGGACATATCAGAGTCCTGGTACTACTGCTTCATGGAGCTAACTGCAATTAGACACAGAAATGACAGAAATGACAAGCCAGCTTATGCTGCTTCACGTTGCCAAGGTAGGACTGTAATTGCCATCCACACAATCCAAGAGGAGAAGAAACAAGTTGCAGAAAATAATATGCACCCAGAATAGATCTAGATGTGTTGATATGATTTTCAGTGTGGCAGATGGGAAAATAATGTTCTTTGTAGAAGGGATACTATGTAGAAGAAACAATGCTAAAAGCTCATGATATCCATAAAAATGAGTTGACGTGACTATAGATGATATTGAATGAAAGAAAAAAAAAAACAACAACTGGGAATAAAAGGAAGTGTGTACATCTCATGCTCAACCCCCACTTTACACAAATTCATTTACTGGACTGTTGAACTGGGGGGTTGGCATGGCAACAACCTTTCTCCCCACAAACATATGTACATAGAATGTAAAACTGATACTGACTGTTAAGATAGCCTTTAGGAGCACTGAAGGAGAGAAAAAAACAACCTAAAAAAAAGATAAATTTAGAAGCAAATTGATAAGAAGTATAAAAGAAGAATATGTAGTATTAGATTTTTCCTCCTGTGTAATACTAGGTCACAGAAACCTGTTCGGATAAACATGAACAAACAGTAGATAACCATCTATTTTAGGTTTAGCTCACACATTCATCCAACCTGCAAGATCAGCAATCTCCAGTGTAGATCTATAGCTGCTGTGTGGAGAGTTGAGTTTCACAATGCCAAGGTGGATTTTACAGATAACAATAAACTGCAGCCGGGATGATTCAGATCACAGTAAAAAAAGCAAAAAAGCAACAACTTAGGATCCTGGGGTGTACACAAAATATTTGTATTACATTCCTGTTGCATTCTAGTGTATGCATCAGCAATAGATCTAGGTGACCTTGACTGTAAAGTATGAAAATGTGTTGACGCTTTTAAAAGAATAAAAAAAAAACATTGTGGTTACATTTGCAAGCATTGTGTGTTTATTTATTCACTTGTTATGGACAGTTCAATATAAAAACACAATATGTATGAAACCAAAGATTAGGTTAATAACCTATTTGGACACAAGTTTGTGGACATCTCACAACGCAATTTGTATGCTCTTTTTGAACATTCCATTCCATATAAAGTCTCCCACTTTTGCTTTTATAATAAACTCTACTTTTCTGTGAAGGCCATGGCTCCTCTAGAACCCTAGCCCTCATTCATGATATTTCACTCTAACCAGGCAACCCATAACATAATGGAGCTCACTATGTGGACAAGTATCACATTACAATGCTGTAATAGTTTTGGGTCTATTCTACTGAATCCAAAAACAACTATACAATTGTGTGCCTCCAACTGTGTGGTAACAGTTTGGGGATAACCCACATATAGAGGGAAAAGTCAAGATCCTTTTGTCCGTATAATGTACAGTGGAACCCGGTTATCTCGCCCTCGGTTACCTCGACAACCCTACTAAGTTGACTTTTTTGAAGTGGAACCGCCAAATTCTGTGAAATTCAAAATCCGCGATGCGCTTTGGGAAGAAAAGAGCAGCCGGTGAGAGAGTGCCGGTGGGAAGACACGTACCGGGATACACATGAGCGATAACAACGACCGCCGTGAATCAACATATACCAACAATAACGGACAGTGAGAGTGTGGAAGTTTAAATAGGAGCTAGTGATGATGCTAAACGAGCACCATATGTGCGCGATTGAAGCCGGGAGCTTCAGAGAAAGCGGCCGAGAAAACACCTGACACGCTGAAGGGGGCCGAAGGGGGCGTGGCAGGTGGATTCCTGACAGATAAACATGTACTGTATGTATTTTTATAGCATGCCTTCATCAAACAAATCGCAGCAACCCTGTTGTGTAAAAAAACCCTTTAAAAACACGTGCATGCACATTCTCATTTATTAACGCACATCATGTACATAAAGAAATTTCAAGCACGTTAATATACTGCCGCCATTTTGATTTTCGTTGATCTCGATCATCGGTTACCTCGATGCTTTTTGGCGACCCCCCTAGGACATCGACATAACCGGGTTACACTGTATTTGGAAATTGCACTCAGACATATTAAAAAAGGTGCAGAGAGGACAGCAAAAACTACCTCTTATTGGTTTTCTGAATCAGAAAGCTTCCAAAACACAGACCAAACATAAAACATTAACATACAACAAGTAGGAAGGGTAAGGAAAATGTTCAAATACAGTCATTTGAGATCTAAGAAACATATTACAGCTTATTAAAACAAAACTGTGCCTACAAGCCGTGGAACAGATTATTTCAGAATAATGTTTTTAATAATAAATTGTGAAGCCTTTAAATATCTTCACATCTACAGTACATACCATGAAAAGATTTAGAGAATCTCAGTGCTCAATAGACAATGGTAAAAATCTGCATGTGATCATTGGGCCCTTAGGTGGCACTGCTTTAAAAACAGGCATGATTCTGTAATGGAAATCATTGCATGGGTGCATAAACGCCACCAGAAATCATTGTCTTTGAACACAGATTGCAATTTCATCCACAAATGCAGGTTAAATCTCTTTCATAAGATTATCTAGAAAAGCTGCCATCTTCTCTGGGCCAAAGATCATTTAAAATGGACTGAGATAAAGTGGGAAACTGTATTTGGTAAAACAAACCAGAATTTTTTATTCTTTTTGAAAACCATGGAGACTGTGTCTGTAGGACTAAAGAGAAAATGTAACATTTAGCATAGCATCAGTGCAAAAATCAGTTCAAAACCCGCATCTCTGATGATATGGGGGTGCATTAGTGCCTATGACATGGGCAGCTTGCACGTCTGAAAAAGCACTATCAATGCTGAAATATACAGAAGTTTTAAAGCATCACATGCTTCCATCTTTCATCCCTCTAAAACCACATATTGAAAATCTTTGTAGTAGAAGTCCAGACCTTTCCCAAGTTGAAAACATTTGGCACATCATGAAATTAAAAACACATCAAAGATGTGTGTAGAAACCTGTATTAGACACAAATGATATATAATCATTCCTTTCCCAAAACTCCTCATTTCCCAGATGTATACAGACATACACATTTTTTTAGGAAGTGTTGCTGCCATCAAATTCAATATATTTTTTTTCTATTAATATTCTCATACATACAATATGCAATATTCTCATACATACAATACAACATACAATATATATTTATCAGTTTAAACATTTGATTTGTGCTTTATTGTGAGTAAAACACAGGTTCATGAGCTATGTAAATCAATGCATTCCGGTTTTATTTATATTTTACCTTTCCAACTTTTTTGGAATTAGGGTGTTATAATAATAAAAAATAAATAATTAGAATGTGAAGTTATTAAATTCTATTATAATATATATATATATTTACATATATATCCACGTATATAAGGGCTGTCAATCGATTTAAATATTTACAACTTAATCACACATTATGTATTAATACTCAGGTTTCAGATTTTTAATACTCAAATGTATGTTTATTATTAGTGAAACCATACTCAACAGAGAAAATGTGCATGAAGAGAAAATGTTCTTGTAAATGTAATTTTTATTATTTTTTAAAGTAATAACAATGTTTTAAATTACGTAAATCATCAGGACACCAAACAGAACTTTGCACACGTACTGTTTCCACACGGTTTCCAATCACTCGGTTTTGGCAAATAAGTACAAAATATTTAGGTTGAGTTTCTTTTTATTTTATTCATATCCGAACATATGTTGTTCGAAGGTTTAAATTTAAAAAAGGTTTGGGTTAAAAAAACCTCTTTTATATTTATTTATTAATATCTTAAATAAAAATAGTCAAACATAAATGTGCACTGCATTAATAAAAATTAATGCCGTTAAAATTATTTTTCACTAACGTGTAATAAACGTTAATTTTGACAGCCCTAATATATATATATATATATATATATATATATATATATATATATATATATATATATATATATATATATATATATATATATATACAGTGAGCTATTTTGCAAGTTCTCCCACTTAGAAATCATGGAGGGGTCTGAAATTGTCATCGTAGGTGCATGTCCACTGTGAGAGACATAATCTAAAAAAAATTTATCCAGAAAGCACAATGTATGATTTTTAAACTATTTATTTGTATGATACAGCTGCAAATAAGTATTTGAACACCTGTCTATTAGCTAGAATTCTGACCCTCAAAGACCTGTTAGTCTGTGTTTAAAATGTCCACCTCCACTACATTTATTATCCTAAATTAGATGCACCTGTTTGAGGTCGTTAGCTGCATAAAGACACCTGTCCACCCCATACAATTAGTAAGAATCCAACTACTAACATGGCCAAGACCAAAGAGCTGTACAAAGACACTAGAGACAAAATTGTACACCTACACAAGGCTGGAAAGGGCTACGGGGAAATTGCCAAGCAGCTTGGTGAAAAAAGGTCCACTGTTGGCGCAATCATTTGAAAATGGAAGAAGCTAAACATGACTGTCAATCTCCCTCGGACTGGGGCTCCATGCAAGATCTCACCTCGTGGGGTCTCAATGATCCTAAGGAAGGTGAGAAATCAGCCCAGAACTACACGGGAGGCGCTGGTCAATGACCTGAAAAGTGCTGGGACCACCATTTCCAAGGTTACTGTTGGTAATACACTAAGACGTCATGGTTTGAAATCATGCATGGCACGGAAGGTTCCCCTGCTTAAACCAGCACATGTCAGGCACGTCTTAAATTTGCCAATGACCATTTGGATGATCCAGAGGAGTCATGGGAGAAAGTCATGTGGTCAGATGAGACCAAAATAGAACTTTTGGGTCATAATTCCACTAAACGTGTTTGTAGGAAGAAGAATGATGAGTACTATCCCAAGAACACCATTCCTACTGTGAAGCATGGGGGTGGTAGCATCATGCTTTGGGGGTGTTTTTCTGCACATGGGACAGGGCGACTGCATTGTATTAAGGAGAGGATGACCGGGGCCATGTATTGCGAGATTTTGGAGAACAACCTCCTTCCCTCAGTTAGAGCATTGAAGATGGGTTGAGGCTGGGTCTTCCAACATGACAATGACCCAAAGCACACAGCCAGGATAACCAAGGAGTGGCTCTGTAAGAAGCATATCAATGTTCTGGCGTGGCCTAGCCAGTCTCCAGAACTAAACCCAATGGAGAATCTTTGGAGGGAGCTCAGACTCCATGTTTCTCAGCGACAGGCCAGAAACCTGATAACCTGTAATCCTGTAATTGCAAACAAAGGCTACTGTACCAAATATTAACATTGACTTTCTCAGGTGTTCAAATACTTATTTGCAGCTGTATCATACAAATAAATAGTTATAAAATCATACACTGTGTTTTCTGGATTTTTTTTTTTAGATTATGTCTCTCACAGTGGACATGCACCTACGATGACAATTTCAGACCCCTCCATGATTTCTAAGTGGGAGAACTTGCAAAATAGCAGGGTGTTCAAATACTTATATATATATATATGTAGGTTTGACTTTAAGGTTTAAAAAACAAACAAACAGAAAAGCATGTTTGAACTGCAGTATCTCAGTGACGCATAGCACACATGGTTGAGATTGGTGGCCAGACAACTGAACACTCATATTTGGCCTGACTGTTCCCTTTGCCTCTGACTGATGAGCACACACTCATCTATTTTCATCAACGCAAAGAACATTCGCTCCCAGGATTCTTTTCGCCAGACATCATCATGGAGACAGACCTGGCAGCAGTCATTAGAGCGTCGCAGAATGCAGAGCTGGAATCAGATTACTCTTGTTCAATCACAGGTCCTCTGCTTGGTTTAGAGACAACATATAAAAGCTGACAGATCGATGGACAAATTAAATCCTGTCTTTTCAAATATCACAGTGACAGAGAGTGAAATGAAAAAAAAAATCACTTGTGTCTAAGGACTGGGATTATTTATACATTGCAAGAAGAAAAACAAAGCAAGGAAAGAAGGTTCTTTTGGTTCTTGGTTCTCTTGTGCATTTTAGACATGAGGTACAGATTCTGTGTGCATGGAAGCAAACCACATGAGACTTTTCTGTGTACAGGGATACATCAATAATGCATGGATTCAGACCTCTGAAGATATGTCTTTCATCCAGCACACAAAAATATTTTTAATCCTGCACATGAAACTCAGTGTTGCCACACCAAACGCATGTGTGTATGCAACTGTTTGAGTGTGTGTGTGTGTGTGTGTGTGTGTGCGTGTGTGTGTGTGTTTGTGTGTGTGTGTGTGTGTGTGTGTGTTTTATAAGGATGAAATCGTGTGTACAGATTTAACCCCAGACTGCTAAGGATATTTATGACTGAGGCACAAAACATTCAATGACAGATTGCAGTACAAATAAAATAAATAAATAAATAAATGGCCGGCCAGTCAGCAGCAAGCTCGCCCATCCAGTAAGTTTGATGAGTGCTTTCTGCATCACTGCCTTAATGTCGGGGTCTGCCCCTTCTTTTATTTTTACCTTTACTGAGTTGTCCGGGTCTTGGGTGAAGCCTTATTAGGCCTATTCTTTAAAAAAAAGTGTGTATATGGGACAATTCACCAGGTTGTAGAGATGCTGGCTAGCTATCTCTCCCCAGGTGCTGCGTCATCCTTAAAAACAACGGTGCTGCCCACCAAGTCCCTTCAAACTACCTGAAGGCGGGCAAGGCGTATGCCTCAGCAGGTCAAGCTGCAGGCTGTTTGCACACCATGACTGTGTTGCAGGCCTATCAGGCTGACCTGCTTTGGGAGCTAGACGTGGGAGACACGTCAGGCAGTCAGGAAGCCAAAACTTCGCTGTG
This sequence comes from Silurus aristotelis, assembly GCF_946808225.1. Lineage (NCBI taxonomy): Eukaryota > Metazoa > Chordata > Actinopteri > Siluriformes > Siluridae > Silurus > Silurus aristotelis. The sequence goes on along the minus strand of NC_139587.1, from coordinate 14,225,079 downwards.
CGACAGACTTAGTTTGCAGGGCCTCTAAAGTGACTGCTAGAGCCATTGGCTGGTCTATAGCCTCGCTTGTGTCTACTGAAAGGCACCTGGTATCTTCTATATCGCTGCTCGGCGGGCGCAGCCCCAACCATAACCTTGCACCTTTAGCATCGTGAAATGCGAAAAGCAGAGCATCGGGTCTCAAAATCCCCCTGCTAGGGATCATGTGCAATGCTCAAGGCCGAAGCCCTTTAAGCTGACAGTTACCTTCAATAGAGGAGCTTTGGCTAAAAAGTTCTGATACAGGACCATCTTGGGACTCCCCTGGAAAGGATCGCTGTGCACCTCAGTATACAGTGCCAGCCCTGCCCTGGTGCCCTCAGGGAGCTGGTCTGTTAATCCTGCCACTTTCAGTGCTTAAAGGCATTGGCAGCTCCAGCGAACACCTTCCTTGTTCCGCCCGGTAGCAAAGCAGAAGTGGAGGGTTTGCCGCCTCGCAGTAGGCCCCTAGAGCTGCACCAAAGGTCAGTCTCGAGATACTGATTCCCTTAACGGACTATCTGTCGATTGGTCAGATGTGTCTTGGTCCTGCGAGTCTCGTCTGTGGTTCAATGGGGTGTGCCTCACCCTGGTGGGGCCCGAGCAGGCTCTGGATATGGAACATAGAAAGTTCCTAAGAGGTTTGCTTTTAAAGCCAAAGCTTACCAATACCGGGTTCTTGTGATTTGTCTTGCCCTCTCACCCCGCACCTTCACAAAGTTTGGATAAGGCACTGACCCCGAGACTTCAGGGCATCCACATTGTAGATAATATCTGGTTGATACTGGCTCAATTGGAGCAGCTGGCTGTCCGGCATCAAATTGTCATTCTTCTTTCCACTGGACTGATTACACACATGATTCAGAGCGTGGACAACAAGGAAGTGTTCCCAAAGCATTGTTGATGCAGCATCTCGTTCCCCTTAGGAAACCAGGGTTACATACATAACCTAGAGACGTTTCCCTTTTAAAGCATGTCTCTTTTGTCTTGGTGAATAAGAAGCTGTTTAAAAGCTACTGTATTTGTTAGAGCTGCTATCTTCTGCAGAACTGCCGTAATGAGGAAGTTGAAAAGTCCGCCACACACACCCAGAGAGAGAGAAAAATATAGAGAGAAAGAGAGCGAGAGAGAGAGAGAGAGAGAGAGAGAGAGAGAGAAGAGAGAGAGAGAGAGAGAGAGAGAGAGAGAGAGAGAGAGAGAGAGAAAGAGAATCAGAGCGAACTGAGTTATGATGTCCCTTGTGTAGCACTAAAGTGGAATTGAAGGTTGGTATCAGGTAGGACACGACTACTGCAAATGACTACTAATGTTCTCCCCATGCCCCAGAGGGTGAAGCAACGCTGCTGATAATGACTCGCTACTTCCACACTCAGTTAGAAATTCGTGTGATGAGTATGTGCATGATAAATGGATTATTATGAGCAGAATTTGGCATAGCTAATTTAAAAGGATTTTTGCATGTCCTTAGTCATGACCAGCTTTATAACAAGTGACTAATATACAAAAGTGTAAAGCTTTTCTCCTGTCAAAAGTTTTTAAGAATCCACCTTTAAATAAAAGCTGTAATCATTCATATTTAAGAAAATAATTATCTCACAGTGGGCCTCACCACCTGTGTTGCAATGCCAATTATCACACCATTTAGCCTACCTTATTTGCAAGTTATTCTGAATTTGGCCTGAGCTGCAAAATCAAGAAAAGTAACTTCAGAGACATTCAGTATGGAAGCATTTTAAAATGTCAAGTATCTCAGTGTGAGACTTCACTATAAGATGGTTTTAGGCTGTAGAGCTTTGAACTGCTGAGATGATCAAGGGAATTAGTCAGCACTTGAAATGTAAGGCTGACTCCTGCCAAGCAATTTAAGTAAGCAGCCCTTGCTGGACTACAGTAACTTCTAATCTTCTTAACATTCTATGAATAGTCCCAGAGCCAGAAAACAAAAATGAGTACATTTTGTGTAAAGTGGTAGTGGAGTGATTAAAAAAATCACATCGGAGAGACCAGACCTGCTCTCATAATTGCATTTTTCCAAGTAGTTCAATTGCTCTCCCCAATGGAAAAGGGAAGTAGCAGGTTTATTAGAGTTGGTGGCCTGTGATTGCCTTTTAATGAGAGAATGACTGTGAAGGCAAGATAAGGAGGAGCTCAGACTAAGGGGTCCTCGGTGGGATTTGAATAATCATCAAAACTGCCATGTCTTTTAAAAAAAAGCTCACAATAGGACATGACAGTGCAGCACTTCCATCCCTGACCAGCCAATTCATTTATATTCCAGTGCAATGTTCCAGCTGATGTCTCTGAAAATGTTGTTCTCCTTTAAATCTTGCTATTATAGAAAAGAAACGTGTTCCTATGTGAGCAGCATGACATGACTAAAAATATGATTTGTAAAGTCTGCTTTTACCTCCTCTATGATAGTCCACTAATAATTGTAAAAGAAAATATGAATCCACCTTTATTAGAAAGACAGGATTATAACCAATTGAGTTGAAAATACAAGTCTATAGAGCACAAATAATACATAATGAATCATTTTAAATGGGTTGGATGAGCTGAATATTATTATTCACCCTCCTCAGTTATTTTCATTTCAATTAAATCTTGTTTTTCCTCTGTTACACCTAGTCTGTAAGGGTTTTTGGATAAGATGGGTCTTGAAGTCCTAGTCCCTATTTATTTATTTATTTTTTGGTTGAACAATATAATCATCTTTGTTAAGCTTGAATAGGCTTAAGATGATTAATAATGGTAATGATTTAATACCTATGTAAAATATCAGCATCTCATATTAGATTTCCAAAAAGCTTTGAAATATACAGGAACACACTCTGGACTTTCAAGTCCACATAATAATTCCTGGAAATACTTTCTATGTTCTACAGTAATTAGTGCAAAGATTAGAACCATTACATTTGGCAAATCTTGCTACACACAGAATTCAGTAGATTTTTGTGTATAGAAAAATAAAAATGTACAATCCTTATATCAAACACAAATAAACACGTGTTTATGATCTACCCATGGGATCTGATCTACCCACATGATCTTAAATTGTGTTTAAGATAAAATAAGATATACCTTTATTTGTCCCACGGTGAGGATATTTCTCTGTTGCTGCAGCAAAGAAAAAGAAATGTGCAAATATATAAAAGAATAGAGCCATAATACAGTATAAAGTATATACACAATACAATGTATAAATACAAAAGAAAAAGAAAAAAAAAGAGACCACAAGTTAGTAGTTACGCTATCAGACATAATGCACATAGGTAATATTGCACGGTTTTAAATGACTGCTATTGCACATGTGTTGCTTAAAAACTTTGTTATTTTTATTCTTGCACAGTTCAACAATAATAACAATATATATTTTGGTGACTGATTCACTAGGAGCAGCTTTGATTGTAAAGTCTAATAGCAGCAGGGAGAAAAGACCGTCTGTATCGCTCCTTCAGACACTTAGGATGTAACAGTCTGTCACTGAAGGAGCTGCTCAAAGATGAAACTGTTTAATATGTGAGAGTCGTTCGGCAGTAATGATGATAGTTTAGCTACTATCCTCCTTTTTTACCACCTCCTGTACAGTGTCCAGGGAAATCCCCAGGACTGAGCTGGCCTTCCTGATCAGCCTGTCCATTCTTCTCCTGTCTGCAGTTGAGATGCTGCTGCACCAGCAGACCACACCATAGAATATGGCTGAGGCCACCACAGAGTCAAAAAAGGTCTTTAGTAGCTCTCCCTGTACTCCAAAGACCTTAGTCTCCTCAGCAGAACGAGTCTGCTCTGTCCTTTCTTATATATTGCCTCAGTATTATCTGTCCAGTCCAGTCCAGTTTGCTGTTCAGATGAACACCCAGGAATTTGTATGAGTCCACTCTCACAATGTTGTTTCCCTGAATGTTCACTGGTGATAATGAAGTTTGTTTGTGCCTACAGAAATCCACCACCAGTTCTTTGGTTTTCCCCACGTTTATCTGAAGGCAGCTTCGTTGGCACCAGTCCACAAAGTTCTGGATCAGTCCTCTGTACTCCCTGTCATCATCATCCTTGATCAGACCGATGATGGCAGAGTCATCAGAGAACTTCTGCAGGTGACAGGTTGCTGATCATGAACTCTGCAGTGTAGTCGGTGAAGAGAAACGGAGCCAGAACCATTCTTAGCGGGGCTCCAGTGATGCAGACAACCATGTCAAATTTACAGTTACGAGTCCTTACATACTGTTGTCGGTCTGTGAGGTAGTCCAATATTCAGTTAGACAGATGATGGTCCACTCTCATGTACACTATCTTATCCCTCAGGAGTGCAGGTTGGATGATGTTAAAAGCACTTGAAAAGTAAAAAAACATGACTCTCACTGTGCTCCCAGCCTTTTCCAGCTGCGAAATAGCCCGATTGAGGAGGAAGATGACAGCGTCTTCCACTCCAATGCCAGGTTGGTAGGCGAACTGAAGTGGATCCATTGAGGACTCACCAGAGGTCAGAGATAAGTAAGCACCAGCCTCTCCAATGTCTTCATCAGATGCGAGGTCAGTGCTACTGGTCGGTAGTCCCCAAAGTCTATTGGGCATGATGTCTTTGGTATGTCTTTTATCACGTGAGCAAACAAGCATGTGTTGCCCAGTTATAAATGTTTGACAAAATAACTTAAATATAGAGCGTTTCTACCTAAAAGTGCAAAATTGGTTTATTTACTAAACCTAAAGGAATTTACAGAAACAAAAAATGTAGCGTAAAATTATTAAGCTGACCATGTAGAGCATTGAATTTTTGGATGTCTGTTTTGGATGTCCTTACATATCTTTGCAGTCAAAAATGTTATACAGATACATTTGCATTGTGTTGCCAACAGCATCTTCTTCCAACAGCATAAACAAATTTTTTATTTTACCCAATAATATTAAGAGAACCTACACTTTCTGTTTCTGTGTATATTGTATTTTGTACGGATTTGGAATGCACCTCCTTGAGCTGTGTTGATTTTGATAAATGGCTAAAAGTTTATTCTGTTAACACATCTGACTCTGTTATTTCATTTGATCCAGGAAAAACACCATTTAAATTATTTGAGCAAAAATTTATTAAAAGAGGGATTTTTTTTTTCACTAAAGTATGTTTTTTCTTGAATTTGTCAATGTTCTAACTATTATTATTCCACAAAAAGTAAAAGGCATTTGTAAATATTTCAGGAGAGGAGAGCTTTCTTTCTAAAACATTGTTATATAAGCAGATTTAGACAGCCAGATGTAAACAGATTTCTAATATTCTTTTCTTATGTTTACTGGTAATTTTTTTTAATGGACTAGTTTCCTATGTGCTAGGAGACAAAAAATTATTAATCTTAAATGTTTGTTTGCTTTGAGGAGCACATGAAACAACTTTATTAAATGTTTCACTTTTTTATTAAAAGTTAATGCAGCGTAAATTTCTGTTTGACAATTTTTTTCTAAAAAATAATTTTAATAACTAAACATTTGTTTTATTGATGTGCCATGTCTCAAAACCAGTACTAAAATCTGCCATGATACACACATATGGCAATTAAATCCGTCCGTGTGGAAACAAAAGTTCTGTTTGGTGTCCTGACGATTGACATAATTTAAAACACCATAATTACTTTAAAATTAAGAATATTTTGTCTTCATGCTGTTTCACTAATAATGGAATACATTTGCATAAAGCATTCATATGAGTCCATGCTCATGCTGATTCTTCTTCTTTTGGCTTCTCCCATTAGAGGACGCAACAGCGGATCTTCCGTCACCATGCCCCCCTGTCCTCTACATCTGCCTCTTTCAAACCAACTACCTGCATATCTTCCCTCACCACATCCATAAACCTTCTCCTTGGTCTTCCTCTTTTTCTCCTTCCTAGTGGCTTCATCCTCAGCATTCATCTACCAGTATACCCCATGTCCCTCCTCTGCACATGTCCAAACCATCTCAATCGCCTCCCTCAGCGTGTCTCCAAAACATCCATTTCAAACCTCAACATCTTCAGCTCTGCTACCTCCAGCTCCACATCCTGTCTTATAGTCAATGCCATTGTCTCTAAACTTTTTTCTTTAACTTTTGCAGATACCCTTCTATCACAAATCACTCCTGTCACTCTTCTCACACCCACTCCACCCTGCCTGCACTCTTTTCTTCACTTCTCTAACACATTCTCCATTACTTTGCACTGTTGACCCCAGGTACCTGAACTCCTCCACCTTCTCCACCTCTTCTCTCTGCAACCACATCACTCCACTGCTCTCCCTCTCATTCACACACATGTACTCTGTCTTACTCCTACTGACTTTCATTCCCCTACTCTCCAGCGTGTACCTCCACCTCTCCAGACTCTTCTCAACTTGCCTTCCCTACTCTCACCACAAATTACAATATCATCCGCAAAAATCATAGTCCAGGGAGACTCCTGTCTGACCTCATCCATCAACCTGTCCATTACCACTGCAAACAGGAAAGGACTCAGAGCTGATACATTATCTATGTAAAGCTGCTTTGAGACAATGTTCATTGTTAAAAGCGCTATACAAATAAAAATGAATTAAATTAAATTTAATTTAATCCTTGATGCAGTCCAACCTCCACAATAAACCAGTCTGTGTTTCCTACTACACACTTCACTGCTGTCACACTGTCCTCATACATGTCCTGCACCACTCTCACATACTTCTCTAACACCTGACTTCCTCATACAATACCACAACTCCTCTCTTCTCCAGTGCACTGGTTTATGCAACCCTAATGGCTGGGTTTGCTCATGCTGATTACAGTATTAAAAACTTAAAAAGTATAAATTTAAGGTACATTTAAAAATAAAAATGTGTGATTGAGTTACAATCATGAGTGAACTTATGACAATCACGTGCACATATATATATATATATATATATATATATATATATATATATATATATATATATATATATATATATATATATATATATAATGTTTTTCACATAAACTACTTTGGATTTATCGTTGTTACAAATAGGCAATTGAGACAAATGTAACACTACTTTCCTAGCTGAACTCCTTGACAATGACCCTGGTTGCTTTAGCAACAGCAGGGAGGGCAGACAGCCCATCCAGCCAGGCTACTTCCTTTCAGCCTTCACACTGTAGCGCCAGCTCAGGCTCCAGCGCCGCTCCATAATCCACTCATCCGTCATCCCGTCTGGTTCTATGTGCTCCACCATTCATCTTTCCATTCTTTGCATTATCCATTTAACTTGGCCATCCATCTTCCCACAGTGCCATTTCACTTCTATCCACATACTGGAGATGCCCTAGCTGATCATGATGCCCTGACTGACCCATAATGAGCTTACCATGTTTATACTTCATTCACAAGAAACCAATCTTTCATCCACTTTCCCATCTGGGAGGAGCTTTGAATCGGAACCTGCACATTAACATTGCATAAAAATTACACAAATTAATACCATGAATGGATGCTGTTTTGGAACAGAGGTGAAATCTAAGTGCATTAGCGCATCAAAGAAGGGAAGCAGAGAGAATCTGTCTCTGTCGTTAAGCTGATAAGGTGGTGTGATAAACAGGCAGCTGATGAGTCAGTGTGTCACTTTTCTGTTCCCTTCCCTGCTTGTTTTTTTCTCTTTCTATTTCTATCTGCACAAGCACACACAGAGAAATGCAATTCGACACCAGGTATAGTCGCCTGCCTAGTAATTGTCAGTTAGAGAGACAGGAGCTCTAAGGTAAGATGACTGAATGACATGTTTTGTAAATGCATGGCATGTTTTCTCATCCATCTATCGTGTGCTCTCTGAACACTTTCTGTAAAGACAGTGATGAGGGGCTGACCATGTCAGATCAGATTTACATCAAATATTACTCCCTATATTTGATTCAAGCCAAATGCCAGTGGCGCTGCATTGGAAGCTAGGTAGACTGATGGATGTGCATCACAGCAGGTACGGCAAGCACAGGTGTCAGTAAGAGCATTTTAGAGTGTGTGTGCATGTGGGGGTATGTAATCTCCACAGACTCTGGAAGTGATGCCAAGTGGCGTAGAATTGGCTCGATGCTCTGACTCACATAAAGCAGCTGGATATGAAAAGAATATGGTGCCAGCAGAGATAGGGCGAGAGACACCATGCATAGTGTGACTGCTTGCAGGGGGGGTGAGAAAAGAAAGGGAGTGGGATGAAAGCACTTCATGGCAGGTGTCATGAATCCTTTCTTGCAATCTCACACCCCCACAATGTGTCTTCATTATGTATGCTGTTCAAGCCCACACATAGGCACGCGTTACACTGCAGTCATTGTACTGTTGTATAAAATTTGGAGGCACAGGCTGTAAAAGAGTAAAACTGTAACTCTACAAATCTGCCTTCTTATAAACAGCTGTTTTTTACATTTTTGGGGATAATTTTTTACTTTTAATGGACAGAACTTACAAAGAAATAACAAATAGTAATAATGCATATCCTGTGTTATTATTGCAATATTTTCAACTAAGTCTACATGTAAGGAAAAAAGCACTTTTCTTTAAGAGTAAAACGTGCCATAGTGCCATGTGGTTTGTGTTTTGTGAATGGAAATCAGAAGTACTGTTCAGGTTCCATTGTTTAACAGTGATTTTCCTTGAATATAGGTTTATGTGATAGTTACAGCTAAAATGTCAGCTTTTCATATACTCTGAATATGCATTTAAATGAATTTTTGTGTTTAGGTGGTTATATATTGTGTAAATAAAGCAAATAAAGCTTCTTTCTTTTAAGAAATTTTATTCATATAATTTTTTTTTTGCAAGAGAGCTTAAATTAATTATGTAAATCTCAACACTGTAAAAAGTGCACATTATCTAAACATTATTTTCTTGGAAACATCTGCTTTCACAAATCATTTATTATCTTTATTACTAAATGGGTAGTAACACCAGAAATAGAACTTCACTGGACATCAGCCTCCCTATAGTCTGAACCACAAACCATACAACTGACAAAGAAACACAAAGATGGAAAACAACTGATCTTGCAAGACATTTCATAATAATCATCATAACAATAAACACAGATACAAGGAAAATTAAAGGAAACACAAATATTGAAAAGAACCCATAATGCAAATTTTTTTTGTTAAGCAAATGCATATGCTCTTCTGGTCAGCATGTGCTGATTTGCACATGCAAAAAAATCCATTCAGTTCAAGTAAACATTATTTTAATTTGTTTTAAAGTTTTGAGAGCACTTAAATAGAATGAAGAAAAGTGAAATACACACTTTGGGTTTTAGCATTTATTACGTTAGTACTAAAATTAAAGCATTTATAAGAAATAATTATAATTATTGAGTTTTTTCTGCAAGTTAATGTAATGATTTATTTTGTTATAAACTTAATACAGTAAGAATGTTTCTTAAATATGACATCTACATTTTAGTACAGTCTTGATTTGGCAAAGCTAATTTATTATTCTTGCTTAATTTACCATTATACCACTTCTGTCATGTTCAAATGAGCACCTGTCTTTCGCAAAAGTGTTAGCTCAGCAGTTAAGCTTCTTAAGGACCTCATAAATGGAATATCCTGCCTCACTGGCAAAGAACTGCATTTGGGCTCTTGATCAAGTCTTTCATCCCTCAACTCTATAATTAGGATTGAGTTTGTCCCAGCTGTAAAATGCTTTGGATGAAAGCATCACTGGATTTTTCTAATGGGGACCTGCAGGGATCCTAATGATCAACAAACTCCAAATGCTACCTCAAAATCTAATGGACAGGGAAACAAAATGACAATCATAAAAAAATATATATTTCCTGTTTTGGACACAGAAAGCAATAACCAACAGCTGACTTTGGTTAGAAAAGTGTTTTTTTTTTTTTTTTAATTTTGAACATTTTACTCATTATTGATTTAGTATGCTTCCATCCATACTGTTTGTATGAAACCATACTGTACCTCTACATATGCCCAACAAACTGAAAAAAGAAATTACATCATTGTGAAGTGTATGCACATATCATTTTTTGCATGGAAACCACAGAAAAGAGATACACCATTAAGCAGAAACACAAAGTATTTCAACTAACTGCTCAAAAATTCATATCTCTATAATAACTGTATCCCTTTAAATTAATGAAGCATTACCTCAACAGATCAGTTCATATGAAAAACAACAAATCACACACCACTCAAAATTCCTTACTATACTTTTGTTCATTGTCTCTGTCAGCCATTATAAATCTGTGACAGTGTATAAAATATGTTTCAAACATGAGGCCACAAAGCAGCCCAAACTCCTGCGCCTTCATAAAAGACATCAAAGAGAGCTAGATACAGAGAGTTAGGGAAATACAAAGCACTCTTTGTTTGCACAGAGGACGAAGCATGGTGTTTGGCGTGAAAGCATAGTACCCCTGGGAAGCTCCTTTATTTCAAATTCAATGCATCAGGATGGAACTTATTTTGAGAGCTGGCTTTCCTAAACACAAGGTAAACATAAATGTTAGTTAAATTCCACTGATATTGGTGCTTGTTCTCTCTTTTTCTCTTCTTTTTTTTTCTGTAAGTATAAGAACAACCGAAAACAAAGGAAACATCGATGAACCTTTCTTGAAGCATGTGTGCAGAGAGAGAATTTTAAAGGCAAGCCAACATCTATCAGCATTTGCTTAATATTTCAATCTAAGAACATAGATACAAAATGACACACACTTCAGACTCTAAAATTAAACTCTTTCAGATCACTCCCTCAACCCTACTTTTTGACATACAAGGCAGTTGAGGAATGTTCATTTTGCACTTGGCTGATGTAAAAAAGAATGTTGTATCAAAAGGGTGCCTATACTGTAGCACCGCTTCAAAAATTCTTAGCTTTGGCTCTGTGTACAGTATAAATAAATGACAATACTATTTTTTAAGGGCAGAGAATGACATTCAAATGATTGGGGCAAAAAAACTTAAAACGTTCTTTATCTCTGCAGAGTGTGTCTTGTCCTTCCGAAAGTGCCATTGATGAAACTGCAGATTCAAAGACACAAAACACTCCCAAGTCAATCCTGGCACAAATGAGGTATGGCACCTTAAATGAGGCATAGCAGCAATGCAAGGTTGTTGAGGTGAAAAAAATAAAATAAAAGATAAATACACAGCAAGATAATTAACATGTTCAGTATGCTATGCTCTACTGATCAACAACAAATGCTCTCCCATTGCTCAGGTTAAGATTCACTTCAGACTATTTACACTATTAACAGATTGACAATCTGATATGTATTTTTTAATTAGGCTAAGCAAAGTTAATGATGGAGGGAAATCAGCCACTTTATCCACTAGTTCTAGGTTCTATGTGCATTTTTTTTTTAAGTTTACTCCATATAATAGACTTTCTTTATTAGTCATTACAACATATGAGCCATATAGTAATATGTGCAAAATACCACATATTTTATGTGATCCTAGTTTGTAATCCACATATTTCCTAGAGGAAATAAGTTGGGAGACAACATTAAAAACAGTGGTAAAAACAAAATATTGCACACTTACAGACAGAAGTAAACAGCTTTGTTAGACTGGTATGGAATTAACACATTTTGTAAAGAAACACTACCAAAAAGTGTCCCCTCAGCATCATATTGCACTGCATATCTTTGTCTCTTGTCTTCTTTTCTCTCCAACAAAACATGTGGGGTTTTTTTTCTTATAGAAGAAAATCGTTTAATGGGTAGTTGGTTTTGCAGAGAGCAGTCTAAGAGTGCATTTTGGCAGTATGGAGCATCCCTGTTCAGTTGTGTAGTACCAGTCACATGCCTGAGGCTCCAAGGCCCATGGCGGCTGTGTGACTCATGCACGGTAATGTCTGCACAGCTTTTGGGAAGTCATGTGCAATGATGCGGCCGTTCTCCCCACCGCTGCCATTGCCACTCATCCGGGTCAGTGTGGTGCAGTGCATGGCATCATTGATGGATTGCTGGAGATGAACACATGGGCAAAGTTAGAAACAAAAGGGGGGGTGTTGCATATTTTCTGGTTTAGAAAATAATGCTAAAAGATCTAATCTTTGTATAATGCCACATAAAATAAAGGGGAATATGATATTTGAGTAATTACTGCAGGGAGATTTTTATTATCTTTCTTTTCTTTTTTTTGTTTTGTAAAATGCATCATTCCTAAGTCTTTCACCTTCTGTAAATATCAGTATGTGAAAAAACATTGGAACTTGATGTTTGAATACTGTTACTGTAAAAAGCTTTTGAACACTACCTTTGGTATAGCCACATGGATAGCCACATGGAGTGAAATTATGGGATAGATGTCTCTAATCCCTACAACTGCAAGTCTTACATTTTGATGTATATTGGACCTTATTCAGAATTGCCCATTTCTTTCTTTCAATTGTAATATATTGTAGAATAGAAGCAAGAGAAACAGACTAATATGATACAGCTAATGTTAATACCTGTACTGTAACAGGGAATTCTTTACACAATAAAGTGCTCAGCACTGACAGCATATGTAAGATATTGCACTCTACTAACAACTCTGCAAATTAAATTTTTATTGAAAATTATATCAGAAACATCATACAGAAAGCATGAAGCTCATGCAGAGGTAAAAAGGAATGTGCCTATGTTTGGAAAACATTTACAAAATGTCATATGATTATTTCAAATTGTCATATTTTTATAATTAATACCGAAATTAATATTAGTAGTTTTTTTGTTTGTTTTGTTAAAACAAATTGTTAGACTGCCACTGGAATTACTACAGCGCTTTTCTCACAATACTAATTAGTGTTTTCATTTAACAGGAGCTGTCACCACTTGTTAAAGAATCTGTTTTCTGTACATTTTCATTCTTTTTCATACTGATTTCGGTATTTTCTGTCATACACTGCAATTATATATATTTATAGGGAAGTTTGCAAAAAATGTACTTTTGTTATTTAGCTGATTCTATTCACATGAACCTCAGAGTATATGCTGGCAGTTAAATGTATGAACAGACACTGCTTTATTACAGTTCATATCAATTTCCGATAACTGAGCATAATTTGTCTTCAAATGTATCAATGCATAGAAATGAGTGCAGAATTAATTGCAGAAATCTGTGTCTGGTTCATGTTGTACAACATCAAAACGAGTGGTATGTTTGTAAATAATGAATCAGCTTTAACTGTGTAGAAACAAGCCCCTGCCCACTAATCCCTTAGTTATATTTTATATAAACATTTAATGTTTTTTTACCCTCGAATATATCTCATTTACATGAAACACGCCTTTGTTTATGCAGGTCATGCAAATGTGAGTCAATATAAGAAAAACAACATCCAGCAAACTGTAGTTAGCCAAGATCTAATGATGTTATAAAAAGGGAAGTAAACATGGAGAGGATAAAAAATGTTTTGCAGTGAAGCTGACTATGAGGTGCTGTCCAAGGTTGCTGTAAATTAAAGAGTGAGTTAAGTATGATTTTTTCTTCTTTTTTTTCTCTGATTTGCAAAACTGCCTAAAATTCAGAATCTAGGTCAGCAGTTTCTGGTGCTTCTTGTAATCAAATTTACCAATTACTAAATTATATAATTATTAAGTGTCATGAATTTTCTGATTCACACCTATAAATTACATGTTGACACTAACCCTCTTTACTTATAATATAATATACGTTTCCCTAATGCACAATTTTTAACTTCATTTGCTATGTGTGTAGGGCATGTATTATGTACTTATTAAACTTGCTATATACAAGTATTTTTTAGGTGAATCTGTTCATACAGGTATACCAAAGGTGAAAATAATAAATACGGACTGTGGGTACAATTAAGGTCTTTTTGTTTTATTTAAATTAAAATTCTATCAAAAAAGCATTCATGAATAAAAAACATTGTAAAATTTATTGCATAAAAGGAGCTATCAGTTAACTTGAGTGAAACCTTAAGTGTTTAATGGCAGCTAACATATGTGATTGTAGATCTGTAATCTGTAAATCTCTAAAATGATTTAATCACACTTCATTTCAGTGCACTGGGATGATTAAGTTGCACACTTGATGAGGACTAATTTGATTGGTCCGAAAGAATTCAGATGTGTTCTTAATGTGAAATATGAATGGCTGTGAAATGTAAAACTTCTAATCAAATTTACCACCATAAACATTTAAATATATCCCATTATAATTTGTAATTGCTTTCTTACTACATTAGGAGTGTTATTTAGGGTAATTGCCTATAATAGAGTTATTGATCATAAAACATACACTGATGTATCTGTAGATGATGTTTATGCGAGTGACAGCATGTAGAGAATGAAGATTGCTTTTGTTATTTAATGACTGCTCACCGGTAGATTAAGCTCAATTAAAATAAGCATAATTGGAATCAGATCTCACATAGTTACAGATTAGATCTTGATAAAATCTGAGAAAGCAGTTAATATATTTAAGGAGAATGTCTGAGTGGATGCCATATTTAGCAAGTCTTTGAGTACCAAATTATGGGAAAGCAGACATACGCTCTTTTTCTGAATAATAAGCAGTCATTAGTCTAGATTGAAAAAAATATTTTTTGCAGTAAGAGTTGCATGTATCTGCTGCATCTGTTCTTTATTTGGATGGGAACAAAGGTTATGCTATGTGCTTTTACATGGCTGCTTTGTTTAGCCAGACTCACAAGTGCACAGTGGGGTGAATAGGACAGAACCCAGAGTAAACAAAACAGTAATATAAAAAGAATAAGAAAGTGAAAGAAAAGAAAGAAGCAGAGCAAATACAGCGACGAAAGAACACAGTGAAAAGGCAGAGAGAAAAATCATAGAGTCAGAGGGGAATGTGTAAAAGGAGAAAAAAGACACAAAAGATTTAACCAAAAATGCAAACTAAAATAGAAGTGTGTGTGTGTGTGTGTGTGTGTGTGTGTGTGTGTGTGTGTGTGTGTTGTTTGTGTGTGAGTGTTCCAATACTGTTTGTTTAATGATTTTTTAAATCTAAACTGTATGTAGACTGTAACTGTGCAGCCAAGCGTAAGTGGCCTTTAAAGCAGACCAAGCAGCCACCTTCATCCTGCGAGACTCGGTCCTTGATTTGTAGCAGAATTCCACCAGTGCCACCAGCATGGCCAGGCCCAGGCCTCCGATTAGAATGTAAAAAACTCCAGCCACATTACTGAGACTCAATGCACTTGTCTTGTCCTATACAACGAGATTGAGTAGCATAAACGAGTGCAAGAATGACAGCTACCACAAATACAATATGCATTTCAAATTTGGACAACAGACAGTTCCCTTTCAGGAACTCGAGCTGCAGCAACAATGCTTTGAGAACGGTTCCGCATTGTCCATGCTCTGAATTACTTGTGTAATCCAATGGAAAGCGTTGCATCACCGGCAGGATGACGTCACGACCACTAAGCTATAAATGCACATGGAGTAAAACCGACGCTAGCTTCTGTTTGTTCATAAAGCACTCTACGTGTGTATGTGTCTATAGTAAATGTGGTAAAAAAAATTAAATGAAGCGACTAAGAAACTAAGCATTCCCTTCATTCGTGCATTCCTCCCTGCCCTGCTCCAGGTGGGGGGATATGCACAATCTCTGTTTCGCTTGTCTGAGAGCGTAGCTAGGAGGGATGGAGCTCTCTAAGTCCTCAGAGAAAAGCCTGAGGATTCTCTCGGAGGGGCAATCTACTCCGTACGATCAAGGTCACGCAGCAAGCCCTACGTTCCTTAGATGTGTAGAGAGATCCCCGGTTTCTGTCTCAGGGTCCTGTGCTGGGAGTTCCTGGTCGTTGCGTAACGCTAACGACAGATACGTCCCTCAAGAGGTGGGGAGTTGTCATGAGTGGTCGCTTCGCCCAAGGTCTCTGGGCAAGGCCCCATTACACATGGCATATTATTTGCCTAGAGATGCTGGCCATGCTTCAAGCATTGAAGCATTTCCTTCCAGACCGCAGGCCACCATGTACATCAACCACCAAGGTGGCATGTCAGACCCTTCTTTGGGCCCAGGGGAAGCTGCTTTCCTTGACAGCAACGTATATGCCAGGCCACTTTAACAAGGAAGCAGAGGCCCTCTCGAGACAAGGTCCAAGGCCCATAGAATGGCGCCTCCACCCTGAGGTAGTGGAGAAAATTTGGGAGAGATTTTACAGAGCACAGGTGGACCTGTTTGTGACTCAAGAGACATAGCACTGTCCCCTCTGGTTCTCCATAACAACCCAGCCCCTCAAGGGCTAGACAACTCTTCCCTTGTTGCACTGCTCCTGGAAGTTCTGGAGCGAGTTCTCTGGGAATTAGTCTGTCTACTTCTGGTGGCCCCACAGTGACCGGGCAGGCCATGGTTTTCAGACCTGGTATCCCTTTTCAAACATCCTCTCAGGAAGATTCACGAGATCTCTCTCAGACAGGGGGCACAGTATGTCACCCCTGCCCAGAGCTGTGGAAGCTGCGGCTATGGCCCCTGAAGGTGGTAGAATCCTCCAATTCAGAGCTCCCTCCACGAGGAAGTCGTACACTGTGAGGCGGCGCCTGTTCACGGTTTGGTGTGAACAACAACACTTGAAACTAGTTAACTGCCTGGTTGGCTTAGTACTGGAATTCCTTCAGTAACAGTTTGCTAATGGGTTGGCTCCTTCAACCCTGAAGGTTTACGTGTCTGCCATTGCACCTTATAACACCCCTCTCACGGGGCAGTCGCAGAGTAAGAACCCATTGGTGACATGTTTTTTCTGTGGTATCTAGAGTGCCTGCGTGGGACTTGGCCATGGTCTTGGAGGCCCTGTCTGAGCCTCCCTTTGAGCCATTGACCTAGGTGCCTTTCAGGTGTGTCCCTGCAAAGAAGCAGACATTTAGCAGGTGGACTGGATTGTCAGGTTCATAGCCTTGACTTTAGTGCCACTCCTGGCACCTCAGTCCTTCGACCTAGCTGTGCCCATCCACACTAAGAAGGGACTGGTCAGTCTGGCGTGATTGGACTCTCATTCCTAAAGCATTGTTGGCGCAGCTCGAGTTCCTTAAAGGAAACATCTCTAGGTAACGTATGTAACCCTGGTTCCCTGAGGGAACGAGACACTGTGTCTATTGCATCCCTTCAGTGTTTCGATCCATTTTCAGAAGGTAATACCAGTTTCACTCTATGCTTTCCATTGGACTGAGTACACACATGATCCAGACAACAACGCGGAAGTTCCCAAAGCGTTAATTGATGCAGCATCTCTTTCCCTCAAGGAACACACAATACACACACAAATACACAAAATAACACACAACATACATTTACATACACAAACCATAACCCTTTCACTTTTATTTTCTTATGTATTACTCACACAGAAAGATCTTATACATACACTATCCACAAGCACTACTTAATAAACTTGATAGCTATGGTAAGAAAGAATGAAGACCTATTTGAGCAATGCTTTGGTCTTTTAAGAATGTATTTGTCTTCATTTTCAATACTTTAGTTTATTATCACTATTGCATATAAAATCAATATTTGGTTATGTTTTATATAATTATATACTGTATGTGTAATTAACAGTGAAGGTCAGCCTACAACTTAAAAAATAAATTGAAGATAAGCAGTAGTGAATATTATCAGGGCATTTAAACTATAATGACTCTAAGCCTAACAGCTATCTCTCAATCAAAATGGAAAAAGGAGATTAGCTCATGCAGGTGGCTGCATGTGTCACTTCTGTCTGTCATGCAGTGGTGAAGCATGTGACCAGCAACCTTAAAAAGTCGTGTCACCTTTCCTGGCCTATCTGTAGTGTTACCATAGTGTTGGTTTTATTCTGACACAATAAATAGGCCATTATTTATGCACTGTCCAGCATTTGTTTTATTTCTTTTAGCTAAACTATAGACAATGGCATAAAAGGAATACATAAGAGTAGGTATAGGAGTAAAATGTAGCAAATTTCACTGGCTGTGCAGTGCAAAAGAACTTCTGAATGCAGTATATTATGTGGTGCTAATTAAAACCTAACACAATTAACATAAATCTGTGTAAAAGCATGCATAAATGTGCTCCCTGAGGCTACTGCATTAGGTTTATGAATTTCATCATTTATGAGCTCATGATTTAATCTAGCATTTAAAGGACATAGAAGAGTAAATTGCGTTAATGTGGGCCTGCAGAGGTCCTGTTTAAAAACAACAACAAAAAAAATGTTTTTTTTTTTTTTTTAAACAGTGGCTGTGTAGAGGCTGTTTGGTGTTATTTTTAGGTTTAATGAGAAAATCACAATATCCAGTATATTGCAAGTCTATTCACCTATCAGTGTTAATTCAAGTATGTATACCATTTACCATACCATTTAACAAACATATACTATAACACATACACCCACACAAATAATCCCACAGTTTAACAGTTAGGATATGCATTAACACGCCATGTACCCTTGTCCCCCACTGATATAACTTTGGGCAACCGGCAGGCTGAAAACACTCTGCTGCGCTTCATGAGACTAAACAGGGTCAAATCAAACATTTATTCAAACCTCTGTGACGTCAAAAATACAAAAAAACAAACAAAAGAAAAAACATGTATTAGTACATGTAGTAGTTTTTTATTCAGATTACTGGCTGAGTGTGTGCTTGCCGGTTACCCACCTCCCTATGGTGCTGGATTTTTACCCACTGTGTTTTGTCACATTTGGGCTGACCTTTGAATCGCCTCCCCCGCTGCCGCACTCGCCCTTGTCGTACCACCATTTGTTTTTCAATTTGTCCAACAGGCCCTGCTCATTCAGTTTCAACACTGCCAGGTTCACTCGGTTTCTTGAAACAATAAGATAAAAATGTAGTCAGAGGCAGTTTAAGGAAATAGTAATTACCCAGTGTAAAGGAAAGCTTTGACATAATTTATAAACTATTGACTAAAATGTTGTAGGTGGTCATGGTTTGTGAAAGATGGGACAGAGATATTAAATATTTTATACACAGATCTGCTTACAGTCACTGTTTATATTCTTACAGTCACTGTTGTAGCACTTTCATGACTGAAAAAAGAAAGAGTGCAGACTTTGGTGATTTGGAAAGCTAAAACCATTGTTTATAAAAGTGCTTATAGTTCCCTTCTCAGCAGAGATAAAGGAGCCAAATACTATCACAACATTACCTCTGTAATATACATAGCATTATGTATTATGTAATACCATTTAAGGCAAAATACCAATACATTTAAAAAAAATGTGTTCAATATTAATGTTTACTGCCCATTTATCCTTGTCTTGCACACAATTCACAATTCAAGGCAGAGACTGACACTTGATAACACAGCATTAAATAATGTGGTAAAAAAAAATCTTGCTCATGCCTGTAGTCATTTTTCATTCAGTTAAGCACAGGA
Source organism: Silurus aristotelis (assembly GCF_946808225.1). Classification (NCBI taxonomy): domain Eukaryota; kingdom Metazoa; phylum Chordata; class Actinopteri; order Siluriformes; family Siluridae; genus Silurus; species Silurus aristotelis. The sequence continues at coordinate 14,205,738 of NC_139587.1, read as the reverse complement.
TCTGAGTTTTCTATCTTAGATTACATTACTAAATATAGACAGTTAAAATGTTCAAGAGCATTCAAAATGCATAGAACTTTATAAAACAATTGCTTCTTTGCTTGTGATAATGCTACGGCACAACATTTCAGGATTTTAGACACATACTACATTTTCCTACAGCCACTGAACCTCACTAAAGTATGTCATGCTGTTGTATATAATTGAAATAACAATAAAAGCCACCTGACTCAATTCACAATCACTAGCATCATATAGCCCCCATTTAATGTCTTTTCATTATTTTCCCCACATGTTCTCATTGGGATTCATGTTTAGGTTATGGTCTGTGTTTCTTGGTATTTTCATTTATTGTTCAGTTTTATTTTTAATTGCTCAGTATTAAAAGGTTTCTACACTTACAATCGCTCCCTGCTAATTCATTATGTGACACACAGCTGTAAATGCTTATTCTTTTTATATATATATTTATTTATTTTATATAAATATATATTTATATTTTTTATATAAACATACACATAACATTGTGTAAAATTATGCATAGAATAAGTGAAATAAATACAACACTGCCAAAAAGTTTGATGGAATGAGTGTTGTGAGAAAACATTTGTCTAATAAACAAATAATTTATTTGAGATTGATTGAGTTTTTTTCATTTTCTCCCAGAAAGCTGTCATACAAAGTAAACACTTTCTGTTGACAGTAATAATTTTTTTGTTTTTTTGTTTTTATATGAAAACTATATACATAATGACCATAACTTGGCTATACATTTGGACAGCCTGTTAATCTAGGACAACTCATTAGTATATTTGGCAAATATTATACATAGTTCAACCCAGATCTGTATATTTTCATACCTTATAACATACCTTAACCATATCATTTTAGTGAGTTCAATGTTATAGTTAAAGAACAAATGAATAGATATTCTAAAGAAACCAGAAAATGCAAAACAAAAACATTTACAGATGTAAAGCTTTACAAATATGTAAGCTACTTTCATATTTTCTTCCCTTGCATATTGCCTGCTTAGTCATATGTGAGCCATTACCATGTGTAGCCTGATTAAGTCCATCCTTTGAGGTTAAAGGCATATGTATTATAATAGTTACATTGTAAGTACATTAAATAGCGACATGAAATATTTAAGTAATAATGTATCTTATTCACATAATTTGAATGTGGTTGCTAGAAAAATTTACTGCATAACCTATTTCTGATTAGTATAATATTGTTGTACCTCGTGGAGATCAAGTGGCAACTTTTAATATGGTCAACAGACTGTATGCTGGTAAAAGTGTAGGTACACATCTTTATGCATAAATTTCCTTTTTATTTTTTATTTTTTTTAGTATCTATTCAGAATCTCTCTCAGTGAAGAGCGATGAATATCTGGCAGACTGTATCTCATGCAACTCATAGTTAAGTAAAAATAGCCCCACAAGGAGCATGCTAACTATCTCTTCATCCATTTTGGCACAAAAGGGAGGTAAACAAGTGTACATTCATTTATAATCTCGCCTAACAGTTATGATGACTGTCAAATCATAAATAAAAATTAACTTCTTCTTTGCATGGCATAGCATGCTGCAAACCGGCCCTTTTTATATACTGTACTCAATGTCATTTTGTCATTGTCTTTCACTCCATGTTCAAATTTCTATAGGGTGACCTAAATATAACAGTACAATTGCTAGGAGGTCATTCCCCCAAGGAGCTTTTCTTATTAGAGGGAGGTAGAGTTTATTGAAGTTATTTTAGCAGCTCTAAATTGCCCTTCTGAGCCCCTTTTGCACTGAATTGGATATAATATCAATCTGCAGTAGTGTGTTAGTGTCATGAGGTAGTGCTACAAAATGAATGACACTGAGACATTGATGCCATCAGAGTGGATTGATATACAGTATTAATATCAATATCTTAATGTCATTCATAACTTGCATAATGGATGCACACAGGAATTAAATTAGTAAGGGATACTGGTAATCACTAAACTGTGCCTTCTACTACACTCAGACTGATGCATTTTCATTGCTTGAATACTTGATTGCCATGGTGCTGACCACAAGTGCTTTTTAACAGTATGCCACCCTTTCTTATGCAAGCACTTGAGATAAATTCTCAAAACCTCAGCCCTTGGTTAAAGTTGCATGCGTTCTAGGCTGATTCATGCACACACACACACACACACACACACACACACACACACACACACACACACACACACACACACACACACACACACACACACACACACACACACACACACACACACACACACATACACACACAAAAACCCCCACACACATCCACCATCCACCCACACATGCCACTGTGCTGCATAGCAATGGAAGTTACATGCTGCAGTCTTGTTGTAATGAATTAAAGAAAAAAATCATGTTGCCATATTTATATTATCAATTCAATTGCAAAGAAGTATAACACTTAAAAGTCTAAACAAATCTTCAAAGTTACATTTTGGAATTAAAACAAGAGACACTTTCAGCAAGTCTGCAAGCAAGATGAAATGCTGCTGTTCTTTACCTGAGTGGGGAGCCTTTTGGTGTGGCAACACCATAACCCTTAGAGTCCAAATTCCCTCCCACTTTCATGGTATCACAGGGTTTGCGCTGCTCAATATATTCATTCATTGTTGACTCCAGCAGATACGCATATTTTCCTTTAGACTTCCTAACTTTAATCACTCCTTCATCAGTGGTCTTTACAAACACAGATGGGGTTGACTTCATATAGGACCACATCTTTTCAAACACAGCAATCTTCGATCTCTGCAGAGATAAATGTATGACTAAATAGGATTTTGCATGTGGAATTATATAGTGCTAGACAGGGTTTTAAATGGCAAGATTCAGAATTTAAGCATTTGGCATAATAAATTGCCGTGGGATTCACTTGCTTACTCTGAAGAACTCTTTGGTTGAGCCAGCATCAAGTGTACCATAAGCGATCTCTGTCTGCTTGGCCAAGTCTTCAGCACTCTCGATTGGGGAGACCATTCTTTCTACAGTGAGAAAGGCTGCCAGGTTAGCTGTGTAGGAAGAAATGATGATGAGGGTGAAGAACCACCAGACACCACCAACAATCCGGCCAGAAAGAGATCTACAAATGAAACACACACATCACAAATATACATTTCTTAGTTAAAATCAAAATGCCAGTTACAGGTCGTATAACTTCGACTGAAAGACACAAGGCGGTGCTGAAGGTGGCAGAGTTGAAGATGCAGAGATTTTCATTGGGACTGACAAAGATGGACAGGATTAGAAACAAGTTTATTAGAGGGACAGCGCATATTTTGGAGACAAATTAAAAGGGCCCGGATTGAGATAGTTTAAACGTCTGCAGAGCAGGGACATGGGCTATATCGGTAGGAGAATGCTGAGCATGTAGCCGCCATGAAGGGGGAAAAGAAGAAGGCCAAGGAGGAGGTTTATAAATGTGTGTGAGGAAAGACATCCAGGTAGTTTGTTTCAAAGAGGCAGATGTAGAGGACAGAATCGTATGAAGACTGATGATCTGCTGTTGTGATTCCTAATGGGAGCAGCTGAAAGAAGAAGAAGTTGTTACAAGTCGTATAATTCATCATGGGCCTTTGTCAGAATTACAGTAAGTGAGCAGTTAATGCCAAAGTTACATTACTAAGTGCACATATAATTATAGGCGTGTACACTGCAAGAACAAATGGCTGTGTGTACAATGTGAATTTAACCAAAACAGAGATGTCCTTAATTTATATTAGTTTTTAAAAACTCTATTTTTATTGTGCAGTATTATCTTAGAGAACCCATTCATGATATCTGTGAAATTACCTCTATGTGGATTAAATGAAAAAGCTATCAAAGAATTGTTTGATTAGTACATTATTTGTTTTACCAGTGCATGTGGTATATATTTCTCACCAATAACATTAACTAATCATACACTTTTCATAATAGGAACGATTGACCAAGATGGCAGTGTGTGCACAAAGCGAGGCCCAGCGTCTCTCCAGATTTTGCAAATCAGTAGTTTTTCTCCACTAACTGCAAGTTTATTCACTCAGAACAGGCTTGCACATATTGAATACAGCCGTCACACATAACTTGTCATCGGTCACAACTACAGAGAGGGACTTTCAATGAACTTTGAACTCCCTTGGGAAATTGCTCGAACACCGTGGACTGTTGATCCAGCTCGGCCGGCAGCGAGACCCTGGTGCCGAGATCGTAAACAAAGAAGGGGGAAGCAAGGCAGCATTAGGGCTGGGCTAAGGCTAAACCCACATCAACCTTCTCTTCCAAGCATCTTCCTTGCTAATGTACGGTCTCTCCTGAACAAAATATAATAACTGCTGCTCCGGATAACATCTCACAAGTGGATTAAGAAATGTAATGTCATGATTTTTACAGTTTAATGACAACATTCCCAGCAACATTGAGCTCGGGGGTCGCAATGTTTTCCGGGCGGACAGGACGGCAGTGGATTCTGGCCAAGTCAAGTCAAGTCAAGTCATGAAGCTTTTATTGTCATTTCAACCATATATAGCTGACACAGTACACAGTGATATGAAACAACGTGTGTCCTGGCCACATAAAGTGCATTGTGTGCAACCTGGTGCAAACAGTGCAAGACAGACAGTGCAAAGACAACACAAGACAGTGTAGGACAAATACACAAAACACAAAATAGAGCCGCCAGTAAACCTGCTGTATGTTACACAGTGCAGTGTGTAAAAGAGAACTGAGTACAGGAGTCAACATTGTAATTAAACAAAATGTAAACAAAATGGTTTGTGCAAAAAAAAAGAAATAGCAGCAGTAAAAAAAGTTGTGCAAAAATAGCATGTAAACATTTTGTAGTAATGAAGTGATATAATATGGGCATGAATGTGTGACGTGAGTACAATAGTGTGTTTGAGTCCTGGTTGTACAGATCAGTCACACAGTTGAGTGTGTGTGCGTGAGTTTTAGGTCAGTATTGAGAAGCCTGATGGCTTGTTGCACAGTCTGGATGTGATGGCCTGAATGCTTCGGAACCGCTTCCCTGATGGGTGTGTGGGGTTGTCCACAACGCTGTTGTATTTGTGGATGCAGTGTGTAGTGTAAATGTCCATTATAGAGGGGAGAGAGACTCTGACGATCTTCTCAGCTGTCCTCACTATCCTCTGTAGGGTCTTGCGATCCGAGATGGTGCAGTTCCCAAACCAGGCAGTGATGCAGCTGCTCAAAATGCTCTTGACGGTCCCTCTGTAGAACGTGCTCAAGATGGGGGGAGGGAGATGGGCTTTCCTCAACCTTCTCAGGAAGTAGAGATGCTGCTGGAATTTTTTTGGTGATGGAGCTGGTGTTGAGTGACCAAGTGAAGTTCTCAGGCAGATGAAGGCACCAAGGAATTTGGTGCTCTTAACGATCTCCACGGAGGATCCATCAATAATCAGTGGAGAATGGTCACTCTGTGCTCTCCTGAAGTCAACTGTCTTTCGTTATGTCAACGTTCAGAGACAGGTTGTTCGATCCAACCAAGCCGTTAACTGTTGCACCTCCTCTCTATAAGGTGACTTATTGTTCTTGCTGATGAGACCCACCACAGTCGTGTCATCGGTAAACTTGATGATGTGATTCGAGCTGTGCATTGCTACACAGTCGTAAGTCAGCAGAGTAAACAGCGGTGGACTGAGCACACAGCCCTGAGGTGCCCCAGTGCTCAGTGTGGTGGTGCTGGAGATGCTTTTTCCAATCCGGACTGACTGAGGTCTCCCAGTCAGGAAGTTCAGGATCCAGTTACAGATTAAGGTATTCAGGCCCAATAGGCTCAACTTATTAATTGGTTGCTGAGGAATGATTGTGTTGCATGCTGAGCTGAAGTCTATGAACAGCATTCGTACATATGAGTCCTTGTTGTCCAGGTGGGTAAGGGCCAGATAATGGGTCGTGGAGATGGCATCATCCGTGAAGCGGTTTGGATGATATGTGAACTGCACGGTGTCCAGTGATTGTGGAAGCTGGGTCTTGATGTGCCTCATGACGAGCCTCTCGAAGCACTTCATCACGGTGGGTGTGAGCACGATGGTACGATAGTCGGAGATGGTCACGTCATCAATGCACTTGCTCATGTAGCTGGTCACTGTTGAAGTGTACTCCTCCAAGTTGATTAAATTGCCGTTGGTTGCAGCTCTCCTGAACATGTCCCAGTCACTGCAGTCCTGGAGAGCAGACATGGATCCTGCTGGCCAGGTTATCACCTGCTTTCGAGCTGGTCTTTAATGCCTGATGAGTGCTCTGTAAGCTGGGATCAGCATAACAGAGATGTGGTCTGAGTAAGAGAGGCGGGGGTGGGGCTTTGCCCGGTATGCGCCCAGAATGTTTGTGTAAACAACATCCAGCGTGCTTTTTCCTCGGGGTGCAAAGTCCACATTCTGGTAAAATTTTGTGACCACAGTCCTGAAATTTGCATGGTTGAAATAAACAATAAACAATCCATCAGGGTGTGTGTTCTGTAGTTCGCTAATGGTCCCGTAGAGTAGGTCCCTTAGCATAAGCCGAGGTCTGGAAGCCTGGTTCTCGAAGCATGCAGGGGTCGCGTAGCTTCTGCCGCAGATCATCATTAATTGTGTTTTTGGGGTTGTTTCTGAGTTCCTGGAGTGTTACACAGGGACACCGGTTGTAGTCCATATGTTGTGTAAGGCGGGTGAAAGTAGCACTTTTTTGGGTCTGGAGTGGCAAACAGCAAACAGCAGTCTGCACATCCCGAAGGAGCTATCATCATTGTTAAAGATTTCAACCACTCCAACCTGAAATCTGAACTACCAAAATTTCAATACAATATCTCCTGTTCTACCAGAGGGAACAACACACTGGATCAGGTATACACAAACATACCTGGGGAATACAGGGCCATTTCCCTCCCCCACTTGGGTCAGTCTGAACACTTTTCTTTGTTCATGCTACCCAATTACACACCACTGATCAAACCAGCTGTGAGGACAGTAAAGGTGTGGCCTGAGGGAGCCATTGATTCTCTACAGCAACAGTTTCAGGATACTGACTCGAACATGTTTGCCTCACAGGCCACACTGGCCTCTTGCACAGACATGGACATTTACACATCATCTATTTTGGACCATATCAACACATACATTGACAATGTCACTACTGTCAAACATGTAAAATGCTTTTCTAATATGCTGCTTTTAAATCTACAGTAGTAGTCTAGAGAACTACAACAGAGCCAGGGGCAACCTGAAAAGAGGCATCAGGAGAGCCAAACATTCATACAAACTCCACGTAGAAGAACACTTCCACAACTCTGACCCCAGACGGATGTGGAAAGGCATCCAGACCATCACATTACATTACAAACCGACACCTGCCTTCCTACTGGACGAACTCAATTACATCTTTTTGCTTGTTTTGGTCAAAGCATAGACGTTTCACTTCATCCGCTGACTCTTCTACTGCCCACAGTTCACTTTCACGCTCAACAACGGACATCTATTCAGCGTTTAGCAAAGTGGATGCACGCAAGGTAGCTGGTCTGGACAGCATACCGGGACATGTTCTCAGAGCATGCGCTGGACAACTGCCACAGGTTTTCACTGACATTTTCAACCTGTCACTGGCCCAAGCCAAGGTTCCTACATGCCTGAAGACTACAACCATCATACCAGTGCCTAAGCATTCAGCTGCCAAATGCCTAAATGACTTGTGCCCAGTTGCACTCACCCCTATCATTATAAAGTGCTTTGAGAAACTGGTCTTGAATCACCTCTCTGCGAGCCTACCACCTACACTGGACCCACACCAGTTTGCCTATCGCCTGAAAAGGTCAACAGAGGATGCAGTTTCCATGGCTCTTCATTCAGCCCTCACCCACCTGGAGAAAATCAACACAGTGTGCGTTGTAAACCAAAAGTGTGCACTGAACACCCGGAATTGAGTGCCTTGAACCCGGAAGAGACCATGATTGTAAATGCCTCAGGAACAGCTCAAACGACCCTAGAGACTGCTCAGTGTGATCTAGATGTAAATGGATTATGAGGTCAGGATCCAGAAAGTGGCAGGCTGGGACCCAGGAGCATTCCTCAGGTCCATAAGCCTCCCAGTCCACCAGGCACTGGAGGCCTCTTTCTCTGTGTCTGGAGTGCAGTAGGTGGCACACTGGAAGAGGAATCTAGGTAGTTTGAGGTGAACCGAAACGGGGTCAGAGCAGAAAGCATGTATGCCTCAGCTTCCTGGTGGAGAACAATGTGGGTTTGGTAGCTGTAGGTGACCTGGAAGGGCGAGAGTCCAGTGGCATTGGTGGGCAAGGAGGGTATCTTACCAAGCAGTGGGCCACCAGAACAGCTGCTCATGCAGAGCCAGTTTACGTGAAAAACTAAGATGGCAGAACAAGGGGGAGTTGTGGCATCACTGGAGCACCTGGGAGCGCAGCTGATCAGGCACAAAGAATCTGTGCTAAAGACAACCCTCAGGGATGGGCTAGCCTGAAGTGGCCAGCTGGACCTTTCCTTCATTGCCCAGAGTGCACAGACTGTTATGGAAGGTGGGAGATAGTGCTCGTGTGGGGGTGTCCTCTTCACCGGAGGAGTGAAGTCAGGAGAGGGTATCGGGTTTGCTATTTGAAGACCCCAAAAAACAGGCAAAGAAAAGACTCCAGCGAGTCTGACAGGGTTAAGGCATTTACTCTTGTACTTTAGATTGTCCAAACCATGAATAGCATCTTGGATCCCTTTAGCCAGTGACACCCCTCCTCTATGGCCAGCTTGACCGCTAGGAGCTCCCGTTCTCCTACCAGGCCCGGGTTCAGGCAGTGGGAGAAGAAGACACATGGGTGAAGCCGGTTATCATTGGAGTCCCTCTGGGATAGGACGGCACTCACCCCTGGATTAGACTATGAATTGTCGAGGGGGGTCAGGCATGGCCAGGCTCAAAATTATTTGAGCCTGGAAAAATGCTTGTTAAAACTCAGAACCCAAAAGGAAGAGCTGGTGGATGGAAGTGGGATGGAAGAGATGCCACGATGGAGCTATAAACCATCCTATAACAAACCAGTGATAAACCTCCTATAAGAGTTGCCAAATCCTCTGAACCCCTGTTGCCATGGACATGTTCATTTTGGGAGTGAGAAAAATGAGGATCTCATCAAGTTAAATGAATACAAAATTGTTAAGCATGTCCCATAAAACATTTTTAACCAGAGCCTGGAACACAGCAGTAGCGTTGGTCAGGCTGAATTGCATTACCAAGTACTCGTAATATCCAAAGGGGGAGTTAAATACGGTCTTTCACTCATCCCCCTCCTGATGCGAACAAGTTGTAGTCATTCCTCAGATTCAACTTTGTGAAGATGGAGGCCCCTGAGTCATATACAGATGCACAGAGAAACACAAATTTTTTTTGTTGCTTTTACACATGCATGGATGCAGCTCTCGGTTTTGCACAAACAGCTGTTTCCTGCTTGTGCTAACTGGGCTTTGTTTACAAAAAAAAAAAAAAAAGGGAAAAAATGGACAGTTAAAAAAGTTGTTTTATCTGAGATTTGTCCAAAGCAGCTATGAGGAAAATATTCTTGGGGGCGGAATAATAACAGCGACTTAGTGATGTGCATGGGGAAAAATGAAAAATCTAAGCCTACTTTACATCTGTAATTTACAGAATACCGCCCTTTACAGTTTTATACGATGTTATAAGTTTTTTTTTATACATGAATAGGAACAACATACATAACAGATTCCATATAAAGTCTATACCAAATCAATAAGAATAACTACTTACTGGTCTTCAATCTTTTATACTAAAATATGTTGGAGCTAAGGAGACAGCCGCTTTCCTGGCTCGGTTCTTATTTGACTTACTATTTCTGATTGGACGGATTAGTTTGTTGTTTCACAAGGCTCTGCTAAAGGATCACTTATTTTTTGCACTCGATATACCTGCTGCCAGATATGATGGGTTTACCGGATCCTCACATATGTGAATCTGCATTCATTGTTTGGAAAGTAACAGCAATGCTGTATAGCTACAGAGAATGCATTGTTCTAGTAATAAAAACAAGACTGTTGAACGTGGCCACACAGAGCTTGGAATATTCACATGGAAATGTATACCCAATTGTTACCTGTGCAAAAGGAAAATGAAATTTGTTCACATTCAAAATGTTAAGCACCAAATTAAAGACAAGTACAGGTGTGTAACTTTAGCTCATATTTTTGACATTGTTATTGATTACCCAAATGGTTAGGTTAAGAGGGTGTTTGGTACAGATAGCATTATGTGTTCAGTACTTTCTGTCAAGATAGCCATCCACATGACAAGGCAGCTTTGTGCACAATAAGGCCCTGTCTGTCCTATGTAATTAGAAAGGTAAAGTGAAACTATGTACAAAGAATCTCTGACTACATAAAAAAAAAATAATCAAGAGCACACATTGTATCTTGTGATACCATGCTCCCAGTTTCTATGAACAATTGATATGCATCATTTAAGGCAGAGGACATAATGCTGAGATAAAAGACTACCCCAAAACCCATCAATCAAGTACTTTGTTGGTCTAAATAGAAATGAGAAAAACTGTGCCCAGAGTTAACATATGGAAAGCTGATCCTGACAACATACCTGGCTGGGTGCTCAGGGAATCTACAAATCAGCTTGCAGATGTCATCACATCTTCAACGCTATACTGAGCCAAGCAATCATCCTTGTGTGTTTCAAAGATAACCACTATCATCCCTGTGCCAAAGAAATTGTATTTGTTCTGCCTGTATGGCTACTGGCCTCTTAAAGGGCAGCCTTCCCACTACACTGGACCCATTTCAATATGCCTACTGTCCTAGCTGCTAAACAGATGACACCATATCTGCCAGCAGCCACCTTTCACTGACTCAGCTGGACAGAAAATACAATTATGTAAGGATGTTGTTTATAGACTTGTGCAGCATTCAACACAATCATCCTACAACAACTAATAAAAGCTTAGATCACAAAAGTTTTGATCACCTCCCTCTACAGCTGAATGTTTTGTCTGGAGACCCCAGTCCATCAGGATTAGCAGCACCACCTCCAACATAACACGGGTGTTTCCCTGTTCTTTATTTTCAGTCAACTTTTGGACAGTAACAACGTACATGTAATCAGTAACTGTTAACATTTAAATTTAGGTAGGGCATTTTCAGCTGTTGGTCCCAAAATCTGTGGCAAAGACTAACAGATTAAGTAGCTTTTTTTTTTTTTGCTTATCTGTACTTAAATATTTCTGTTTAGTGACACATTTACTTCAACGTCCCTACATTTCAAAGTCAAATATATTACTTTTTACTCAACTACATTTTGCTAAATAAAAATTTTTTTTTATAAGTGGATAAAAACTTTTATTAATAGTGTAGCGAGTGAAGTTTTAAGTCAGCGGGGCTGTACTGCAGCCTTAAATAATAAATGAAGAGAATACCACAAGTACATTGAGTACATTTAAAGGCAAATGTGTTCTTTTAAAGGGAGTACTTTACTTTTACTGGAGTAATATTTTACCTTCTGTATCTTTACTTTTACTAAAGTACATGGTTTGTGTATTTTGTCCACCATTGCAAATCACAATCAAATATGAAATATGCTGGTTTCTTGTGTGCCAGAGGATATTTTCTAGACTCTCAACACTACCTAACCAAGGCTGGAAGCATCCAGCAAAGACAGAAGAAAGCCAACTCCCACTACAATTCGTATTCCCTTCTTAAAAAAAGGGAAATTAGAGAGCATCCTGACCTGCCTTCTAAACGTTTTTTATAGGAACTGCAGAGTCTCTGACCACAAGACCCTACAACAAACTGGAACAACAGCTGAAAGATCATTGTGGTCTCTTTACCCACCATCACCCTTGTACGACAAGTGACCAGCATTTCACTTTGTACCAATTTCATTAATGCTTCACTCTCCTGCTATTTGGCAGAAGATACTAGCAATAGACTCAGACAACAGTTTTTTTTTTAAACACAACCCGATATGCCTTAAACCCACTGCACACCTGCACTTTACAAAGTTGCACCAGACAATAACACTGCTGCATTTCTGTTACACTTCACAATAATTTACAAAAATGTTTCTTGCACAACACTGTTCTGTTGTCCAGTGTATTCATTGCTCTTTTTAGGTATTAACTGCCCTCTATACTTATTGCCTTGCAATCATGCACAATATCTATTTGCATATTATGTGGCCTTGTGTTCTGTTTTATGTGCATCACTATGGCCTTGGAGAAACAAGATTTTACTTCAATATATACATGCTGTATGGAAAAATTACAATTCAACCTAAATTTAATTCAACCAAAAACTTGACAAAATTAATATTATACAAAACCAACCAGAACCAATATTTGACTAGATCTGACATGACAATTTGACTAGATCCTGAGTGAAAACATAAATATGAGAAGATAATAAAAAAAATTAGCAAGGGGTGCAGTGAAAAAAAAATACATACATACATACAGACAGACAGACAGACAGACAGACAGACAGACAGACAGACAGACAGACAGACAGATAGATAGATAGATAGATAGATAGATAGATAGATGCGTGTGTGTGTGTGTGTGTGTGTGTGTGTGTGTGTGTGTGTGTGTGTGTGTGTGTGTGTGTGCGTGTGAATGTGTGTGAATCACTTGTGCAAAAAACAAGCAATGGTTTGTATTAAACACAGTCTCTGTCCATAAACCAGACACTGTGTGCAAACATGTGATCAGTATGTCAGATCAAACTGTTAAGTTCGGCCATACTGTATGTTCAGAAAAAGCATAAAAATAGTTTTATGTTGACATAATAGTAAATATGCGTTATGAAAGAATGCATACTAATTAGCTGCTTAGCTAATTATTTACATAAAGTACCCTTTTACGTGTGTTTTGACCTTTTTGTTCTGCCATTATAAAATGTTTTTTTTTTTTTTATTTACAATATTGACATTTGGCAGATGCTCTTATCCATACTGGCTTACTGAAGTAGTTTGAAGTCTCGATCAATAAATTCATCCTGACACTAGTTAACTAGGTCAAATACTAATAATACCATCAGCCAAAAAACTATGTTGTAGAAGTATTATAGTAAGAGAAGCAACCAGACCACAAATCTTTTTGTATGTAAATTGCTATTTTAACTTATAGAAGAAAAAGGTATTATCATAATTTAAAGATAACTGGATATACAATGATTAGACAACTGGAGACATTATGGTGCAAGGTGTGATAAAGGCTTTGAGGTACATGGGTGCTGCTTTGTATTCAGCGTTGTAGGCAAGCATCAGTGTTTTAAATCTGATGTGGGCAGCTATAGGAAGCCAGTGGAGGGACTGTAACAACAAAGTCCTGTAGCTGTAATCTTGATCAGCCACAAAAGCTGTATGGTAAGTTTCAGTTGTCCAGTCTTAAAATGACAAGAAATTGAACAATTAGCTGAGTGGACATAGTGGATTAAAATGGACAAATGTGTTTGACATTGTAAAAGAGAAATCAAACCAAGCAAGCCAGATAAGCAATTAGAAATGAAAAGAACAGCTTCCCAATGGTTTTCCCAAATTTGTTTGCAGTTACCGAAGGTAAGATCAAAGACTTTTTCGGGGAGAGCACAAGATCGTTATATGAGGATGAGTAATGGGATGAACAGCAGTTCAGTTTTGCTGAGCTTAACTTTCAGCTGATGCTCTGCCATCCATAATGAGATGTCTGTCAGACATGCTGAGATTTGAGCTGAAAAATGAGTCTGGTGGAGGGAAGAAGCAGATGAGTGTAATTTGCATAACAGTTTTATAAAAACCCATGGGAGAATATGACCCCACAAAGAGAACACATATAGAGAGAAACCATAAGAGAACCAAGTACTGAGCCTTGTGGGACAGTGGAGGACACAATTTTATGAGATGTTATACAGTCATTCTTACTGCAACCACAATACACAATAAATTCTTAATTTATGATCTTTGTATTTATGAAATCATATACCATTTTCCTATTATAGAATTTATAAAAAATATGTCATAGCAGTGGTCACACTCTTCATTTTTAATTGTCAGCTAAATTAATTAATTAAGTTTGGCAATGTAGCATCAGTGTAGCTTTAGTATAACTTTATTAGTAGCTTGTAGTGTAGTTGTCTGTTTTAAAAGTGGTTGCTTGTCCAGTGTAGACTGGGCCCCAGCTGTTCCACAAATATTAATCTTTGTATATTGCATCGACTGGAAGAGGAAACAGTTTGTGGTACAGTAGTTTCATACATCAGAAATATGTGAGAAATTGTTTTTCACACAAGACTGAGTTTTATTAAATAAAGCCTCAAACACCTTTAAGCTAAACAAAAATGTTTGTCTATTATAGGGTTTCTATAAAAAAAATAAAAAATCACTGCATAATAGCCTATAAAAGTGCCAAAATCTTTCAACTTGTTTTGGTGAATGCCTAAAATGAGCGAATGCTTAGTTACAATAACACATGAGTAGTTTGAAGCAGTTTCCTGACAAGTTAGAATTGATTAGCATTTAAGATTTAGAAAACTACTACCTACTACTACCATCCAGTGCCAAGGTCAATTTTTTTAGTCTGGTTTCACTGAAAGTTTGTTTCTCATGTTTATATATCATAATATTATATTAGTTTATACTATTTTTGTTCAGAAAAAAACATTTCTGTTTTCTGAATTATATGCAGAAGAAAATAGAAAATATAATAGTTCACAACGTAATGGGTTTCCCAGGAATCATTTAAGCGTGTTTATTGTTTAACTTGTGGTATGCTTGCCTTCAGGCTTTTTGCTGAAGACTGATTTATATGCTTATCATGACTAATTAATCTCCAGATGCTTATTGTAATCTTTGTTTTCTTATTTGTAGAGTAAATAATCATATTAGTTTTTAATAGTCTCTTCGGCTTTTGTAGACCGAAATGTGATGCCCAGAATTGTAATATAAACACTTCCACAAGGTTCTTCTACTGTAAATAGCAAACAATCTACCTGCATAACCACTGTATATGTACAACTTAATGTTGCCCTAGCTACTGCAAACATCTCTTAGACACTAGGGGCCATATTCAGAGATGATGACTAAAATGGCTGACTAAAGCAAAAAATTAAACAAACAAACAACATAAATACGTTTAAGGAAAATTACTTGTATGCTGAGAAGGGTTATGTTGTCGATTCTCTGCAAATTTCTTTTAGATTAACACTACCAAGGTGTAGTTCTCTGTAAGGTTATTATAGTTAACTAAAACTATCAGAAAAACTTAGTGAAAAAATATTTTTAAACTTAACTGACCAGTAAGTGGCAGAGTAAAAAAGTATTAGAGCTCACTAGCATTAATAGATTAAGCCCTCACTGCAGCATGTAATGTGTATTAGCTTAGATACTGCTGTATATTGTAAGATGCATGTGCAGTAGTAAATCTTTGTGACAATATAAAGCATGCACCATAGTGGTTTAAGAACATTACAAGTGTATGAACCTGTAAGTACTATATCAGCTTTTTCATATGTATGTCATAGGACCTATCATTTTCTGGGGGACAATTGTCATTCATATAATCATATAGGCTGAAAGAAACAATCATATTTTATCAACAAGCTAAAGAATGTTAGAAGCATTCATTGTCAACAAGTTTAAAAATAAATGTATGTTTATTTGATTTAGGTCATATTTATTATCTGAACTACCTCATCAAAAACACATTTACAAATATAAAGACTTTTACATTAAATCATATATTGAAATTAAATTATACTAAAATGAAATAAAAATTAAAAGTAGGGAATACTAAATGATTTAAACATCATCAAAACTAACACAAAATAAACTGAAATTGAAAATCTGCTTCTTCTTCTTCTTCTTTCGGCTGCTCCCATTAGGGGTTGCCACAGAGTATCATCCTTCTCCATACTACTCTGTCCTCTACATCTGACTCTTTCAAACCAACTACCTGCATGTCTTCCTTCACCACCTCCATTAACCTCCTTTTTGGCCTTCTTCTTTTCCCCCTTCCTGTTGGCTCCATCCTCAGCATTCTCCTACTGATATACCCCATGTCTCTCTTTTGCACATGTCCAAACCATGCAATCTAACCTCCACTTCAATCAGTTTGTCGTTCCTACTGCACACTTCACTGCTGTCACACTGTCCTCATACTTAAATTTTCAAACTACAATTTAAAATCTAAATACAAAAGAGGATTAAAATAATTAAAAATTTAAAAATTTAAACTATAATAAATATATATTAACTACTGTAATTTCCGGACTATTAAGCGCACCCAAATATAAGCCGCACCCACTGAATTTGACAAAGATTTTTATTTTGAACATAAATACGCCGCACCTGTCTATACGCCGCAGTCTACATTGAAACTAATGAACTTTACACAGGCTTTAACGAAAGACAGTGTCTGTTACACGGCTTGTATCTAAACAGTAGCCTACCAAGAAAGTCATTGTTTACTGTCTTCCTCCTTCCTTTCACAACAATTCCTCTCTGGAGTTTATCTTCTGGCATCATCGTGCGTTTAAAAATCACCATCGGTGAAGCTTTTCTCCCGATGCCGTGCAGCTCAGAACACAGGTGAAGTGCGTGTTTTCATGCCCGGTTGTTTTCAGAGTGACGAATGATTCGCATTTCCTGTTGACAGTCCGAGTGAGCGGCAGGTCAAACGTCAGAGGAACCTCATCCATATTTATGATGTGGTGCGGCCCAATTCAGTGGGAGCGCATCTGATTTAATATAAAGTTTTATTGGTTTACCTGAACCCGTTCGGCAATTTCATTGGTCTAATGTTATGGGGCTGTTTTTTGGCTTGAAGCTTGTGAAACCGGGAAAAACCCAGGAAGAATACATAAATTAGCCGCATCATTGTTTAAGCCGCGGAGTTCAAAGCGTGGGAAAAAAGTAGCGGCTTATAGTCCGAAACATACGTTATATAACTTTATTGTTATAGTTTTAACTATTATCTATACCTATATCACTATATTAACAAAAGTTCTATGAAGCTGACAAATTGTAATGGTATTAAACATGATTTAATAGTGTCGAGACCACTGTTTTTTAACACAAGCACTTCCATATGAATCTCCAACAAAAGTGTAGTAAAAGAGTAATGTGTGCTGAAGTGCTTAACTGATTTACACCACTGCTTAGCCTTGCCAAATCTAAACACACTTTAGACAGTAGCATAGTGAACTGGTTAGATGTTCAGAAGAGTGAAAAGTTTAAAGGAAGCTCTTTTCAATTAAGAAGCCTTTCTCAACACTCACATCACCAAGCTTGTTGACATTAAAAAGGACAAAATAGAAAATGCAAACTAAAGAATCTAATCTTTTTTCTGTCAAATTAATTTTAATATTACATTAAAAACACAAATTCCAGCATAAATTGCTGCATAGATAATGTAGTTAAAATCACATTATCACTGATGATCAATCAATTAATCCCTTTTTTTTTATCAATTTTGTTTACATTACTTACGTTACATTATAAGAGCGTGTAAAACAGAACTTGATTCAGTACCTCTTATTATTTAGCATTTTTGATCATTATTTGATTGCACTGTTAATGTATAGTTATTATCATTTAACCTACTATTTGCTAAGTGAGTGGGTTGTAAGTTACTTTACACACATATAATTCTCTATTTGTTGTTGAATTAATTTATTAATAAAAAGGTTTTTGACCAAGCACCCTATTGCAATGGTTATAAATAAAATAGCCATAAAGATTGTCTCTAAAAAAAGTTTTAAATAAAAAAAATACAATAAATGTGTGCACTTTAAAGCTATTAATACATATAAATATAATATAAATTAAGCTATTAATTAATTTATCAAAATTTACCAACTATGTGGTTGCATTTATTTGTCACTGGAGCTGAACCTACAGACCTCTTTATTTCTGCACTCTTTACTGTGTTGTGGATTTAATTTCACCCCAAAATATTTGCCTATTAATCTACAGTTTTAATCATGAATTAAAATATAGAATAATAATTAAAAAAAAATATTCAAACACAATCAATACTTTATAAAAGTCCTTTCACCAACAATTACAGCTACAATCCTTAAAACATCTCTACTGGCTTTGCATACCTGTATTTTGGCAGTTTATCCAATTCTTCATGGCTGATCCTCTTAAGCTCTGCCAGATTGGATCGTAAGCGTCAGTGAAAGTCCAGGCTTTGGCTGGGTCACTTAAGGAGATTTAGAGACTTTCCCCAAAGGTACTCCAGTGTTTTTTTATTTGTATGCTTGGGGGCACGGTGTTGAAAGGTGAACTCAGTCTAAGTTTGAATGTGCTCTTGTGTGTTTTTGCAGCTATCCCTTCCTCACTTGTTACTACCCTCACTGTTTTTCATAGAGCTTGCTGTTCTGACAAAAGAGTTACATTTTCATCTTATCAGACCAGTGAAACCTTTTGCACATGATGCCAGAGTCCATTTATTAAATGCAACAGTGGCTTCTGTCTTGCCACTCAGCAATTAAGGCCTGATCTAAGGAGCACTACATAAATGGTTGTCTGTCCAACAGGATCTTCAATCGTTTCCTACCTTTTAAACCAGTCAATGGAAATAGCAACAGGTGAACTCCAGCTGGCCTCCAACGAACCAAAGTGTCTGAATACATCTTTTTTTTTTAATTAGAGATTTAAAATAACAATAACAATTTAAAATAAAAATAATTATTTATAAAATCTACAAAACAATAAAGTTTAAAACAAGAGGCCTAAATCCACTGTAAGAACTCAACTCTGATGGCTTATCATTAAGCATTTTATTCACTTTATTGATGTCTTATTTCAGCTGATAAACATGCCTCATAGTCTTTGATGTTAGTCTTAGATGTTCGACACTCTGCTCCTAACCCTAGCAACACTGATTTCAGACAAGATAAAACAATGCACAATGATACCCTGTCACCACTTATTACTTAGCCTTAATGGCAGTATGTTGGCAGTACATTTAATGAACAAATGCATAGTAATTGTTTAGGCTTAATTAGGAGTGCTTAGCTTCCACTGTCATTGCATGCTGTGCAAAAAATTGTGCCTATCTCCCCTGGGAGCTTTTTCTTCATTAAAGACATCTGCACTGTGCATACATATTTTTGTTTGTGTGTCCACAGTAAGTGTGTTTGCCAAAATGTCAGGGTTTATCGACCTCAGAGAAGCAAGCAAGTACAACAAAAACAAAGAGGAAGCCAAAAGGTTACTGGCAGAAAAAAGCAGTGTGTTTAAAAAATGCAAAAACAATTGCAAAAAAAAAAAAAAAACAACCCCTAAGCAGTTAAAAATGTAATGAGTGTGATGACAAGATGACATGATTGACAACAAAGGAACGCGCGGCAATCAAAGTTGCTGAATGCACATCATCAGCTTTCAAAGCACCGCAAAAAAGTAAAAAGAAGCAACATAGAGAAACACTCTTAATGCTTCATATAGCACTGACAGTTAAGCTTCCAATCTAAAATTTTTTATTTTTTTAAATAGACCTGTGGAAGACACTTCTGTAATTCAGATAGATGTTTAAGAACAACTTAAAAAATACTGAGGGGTTCTTGCAACTGTTTTGTCTAATCTCTGCTGGAGTCTGTATAGTGAAGCACATAACAGCATGAAACAGACTTCATTTAGTCTCAGGCAACAAATATTTGTACATGACAAATTTGTATACAAACGCTACTTCCATTTTCCATCAAAAAGCTACGACTTTTACGTTATCATTCCGAACCTTTTATGCAATTTTTGCCACACCACCTGTTTTCATGTTTTGACTTCATGTTCCTGGAGCACTAACTTACTAGCAGGAACATAATAAGTAGCATAGTATACATCACAAAATATTATTTAAATCTAATTAAATCTAATTAATCTGTTGCCTTGTTGTCTGCTAGGTTCATCAGGTTCATCAGTACTTTGGATGAAAATCAAATACTCTCCGTCAGTACTAATTCGAATTTTATGTCATTTAGAATGGCCTGCTCACATAAAAACAATAATTCAATATGAGCAATAAATTAGTAGATTAATAAAAAAAAAAAATGAGTCCACTTATCGAAGAAACCATTAATACAGGCAAAGGGCATTGAAACCCTTCTGCTAAAAGGATGATAACTTAAAATATAGCTTTACTATTAAAGTGGTGAAAAATAAAACAGGTAAAGAAAACAAATGGCTAATTAAAAAAAGGTAAAATTATATAAAAAAAAAATGGTTAAATCAGTTTGACAAATATTTCTTACGATCATGTTTAAACACCAGTGAAACATAGAAAACTTTTTTAATATATACTATTTCCACTGCGACATGCAGATTATGCTTACAACATTTCATTTAAATTCACATGATTAAATGGTCTAATGAACATGAATTATGGTATAATTCACATCTGTAAGAAAGTGTACGGTCCTTCTTACAGATGTTACAACATATGTTTAAATTGATTATGCAAATATGACTTTACATTATAGACTCCCAGAGGGAAGATACTGAAGTGTTAACTTTTACACCCTATTTGAAATCTCTTTTTGTAAATGTGATCATTCTTGCAACTATTTCTTTGGAATAACAAATTATTTTTTATAATGAAAAGAAGAAATCAAGTGAGGTTTATGCTACAGCATTAAAAAAAAAAAGAAAAAAAGAAAAAGGGCTTTTACAGAAACCTCTCTATGACATGAACTGTAGTGCATAACATCTGGGAGATGTTTAAAACATACAGTATGTGTATGTACATTGGTTTTTAAGTCACAGTTTCAGTTTAATTTAGATACAGTTTTAAATAAAATGCCTGCTTGGTTAAATAATATTTATAATACATTTTTATTATTTTATAAAAATATAATAGAATAAATCTAA
This sequence comes from Silurus aristotelis, assembly GCF_946808225.1. NCBI lineage: Eukaryota > Metazoa > Chordata > Actinopteri > Siluriformes > Siluridae > Silurus > Silurus aristotelis. The sequence continues at coordinate 14,184,868 of NC_139587.1, read as the reverse complement.
TGAATTGATTAATTAATTAGATTATTTTTTATATTAATAAATTTATTATATTGATTAAATTGAGTAATCAATTAAGTTGGTACAAATGAAAACTGTTGATTGATTAAATAAAATAAAATTAGATAGTTTCCATCTGTTAGACGATCTTTGGGTAATACAGATGTGTATGTAAGTGTGTGTTTTACATTTAATTTTGAATAATAAAAAAAATAGATCCACTTAACTGTTCTACTTATTTCAGCACACTTGTGTACCATTTTTATGTGTACCATTACACCCCTAATATGTATGTATAAGAATATAACACCACATATTTTGGTCTCTTTTTCTTTTATTTATATATACAGTATATATATATATATATATATATATATATATATATATATATATATATATATATATACAGTGAGGAAAATAAGTATTTGAACACTCTGCTATTTGCAAGTTCTCCCATTTAGAAATCATGGAGGAGTCTGAAATTGTCATCGTAGGTGCATGTCCACTGTGAGAGACATAATCTAAAAAAAAAATCCAGAAATCACAATGTATGATTTTTTAACTATTTATTTGTATGATACAGCTGCAAATAAGTATTTGAACACCTGTCTATCAGCTAGAATTCTGACCCTCAAAGACCTGTTAGTCTGCCTTTAAAATGTCCACCTCCACTACATTTATTATCCTAAATTAGATGCACCTGTTTAAGGTCGTTATCTGCATAAAGACACCTGTCCACCCCATACAATCAGTAAGAATCCAACTACTTACATGGCCAAGACCAAAGAGCTGTCCAAAGACACTAGAGACAAAATTGTACACCTCCACAAGGCTGGAAAGGGCTACGGGGAAAATGCCAAGCAGCTTGGTGAAAAAAGGTCCACTGTTGGAGCAATCATTAGAAAATGGAAGAAGCTAAACATGACTGTCAATCTCCCTCGGACTGGGGCTCCATGCAAGATCTCACCTCGTGGGGTCTCAATGATCTCAAGGAAGGTGAGAAATCAGCCCAGAACTACACGGGAGGAGCTGGTCAATGACCTGAAAAGAGCTGGGACCACCGTTTCCAAGGTTACTGTTGGTAATACACTAAGACGTCATGATTTGAAATCATGCATGGCACGGAAGGTTCCCCTGCTTAAACCAGCACATGTCCAGGCACGTCTTAATTTTGCCAATGACCATTTGGATGATCCAAAGGAGTCATGGGAGAAAGTCATGTGGTCAGATGAGACCAAAATAGAACTTTTGGGTCATAATTCCACTAAACGTGTTTGGAGGAAGAAGAATGATAAGTACCATCTTAAGAACACCATCCCTACTGTGAAGCATGGGGGTGGTAGCATCATGTTTTGGGGGTGTTTTTCTGCACATGGGACAGGGCGACTGCACTGTATTATGGAGGGCCATGTATTGCGAGATTTTGGGGAACAACCTCCTTCCCTCAGTTAGAGCATTGAAGATGGGTCGAGGCTGGGTCTTCCAACATGACAATGACCCGAAGCACACAGCCAGGATAACCAAGGAGTGGCTCTGTAAGAAGCATATCAAGGTTCTGGCATGGCCTATCCAGTCTCCAGACCTAAACCCAATAAAGAATCTTTGGAGGGAGCTCAAACTCCGTGTTTCTCAGTGACAGGCCAGAAGCCTGATTGATCTAGAGAAGATCTGTGTGGAGGAGTGGGCCAAAATTCCTCCTGCAGTGTGTGTAAACCTGGTGAAAAACTACAGGAAACGTTTGACCTCTGTAATTGCAAACAAAGGCTACTGTGCCAAATATTAACATTGACTTTTTCAGGTGTTCAGATACTTATTTGCAGCTGTATCATACAAATAAATAGTGGAAAAATCATACATTGTGATTTCTGGATTTTTTTTTTAGATTATGTCTCTCACAGTGGACATGCACCTACGATGACAATTTCAGACTCCTCCATGATTTCTAAATGGGAGAACTTGCAAAATAGCAGAGTGTTCAAATACTTATTGAAATTTTTTTTCAGTCATTCTACACACCATGTTTAGAGAAGAAATGGCACTGCCCACCACCCCAAGAACACCATACCAACAGTTAAGTTTGGGGGTGGAAGCATCATGGTTTGGGGCTGTTTTTTAGCAAAGGGTACTGGCGGACTTCATATTATTGAAGGCAGGATGAAGGGAGAAATGTACCGGGACATTCTGTATAAAAATCTGCTGCCATCTACCAAAAAGCTGAAAATGAAAAGCGGATGGACATTTCAGCAAGACAATGATCCAAAACACAAGGCCAAGGAAACAATGAAGTGGTTTCAAAGAAAGAAAATCAAATTGCTTGAATGACCCAGTCAATCACCTGACCTAAATCCCATAGAAAATCTATGGAGAGAATTGAAGTTCAAAGTTCATAAAAGAGGCCCAAGTAACCTTCAAGATTTAACGACCATTTGTGTGGAAGAATGGGCCAGAATCACTCCTGAGCTATGCAGACGACTGGTCTCTCCAAACAAGAGGCGTCTAGAAGCTGTAATCACCAACAAAGGCTTTTCTACAAAGTATTAAATAAAGTGTGTTCAATACTTATTCCCTGTGTCATTTCACTTTATTGTACTTGTGTACTTAAATGTTCTGATTTCTTTGTATGAATTCAATATTTGGCTTGATGGCTACATCTGGTATATATATATATACTAGCTGAAAGTACCCGTGCTTCGCTACGGAAGGCAGAACGCTAAGCAATATGGCAATAAGCAGTAAGCACTGAGCAGGACTGGATGATCAGAGATCAGAACGTAACGTCAACAAATAAAGTACTACCCCTTTGTAGTACCGATACAGGGCAAACTACTTTGAAAATAATTTTTATCGTGCATCTAACTTGTAATAAGAAACAATGTAGTAAGTTTCATGAGGATCCGTACTGTTATTTCGAAGAGTTTACAATGCGTGAGAAATCGGGTTTTTCGCGAGTTAGCCGCGATCCAGGGCAAATTTTTCAAAACCCTTTCTTATTGAGCACCTAAGACCCAAGAGGAAGGTATGTTCCAAATTTCATTGCAATCCGTTCAGTGGTTTTTGAGATTTCGTGATGAGTGAGTGAGTCAGTCAGTGGTATTTGAGCTTTATATATGTATAGTATAGTATAGTATAGTATAGTATAGTATAGTATATATATATATATATATATATATATATATATATATATATGTGTGTGTGTGTGTGTGTGTGTGTGTGTGAAATGTGATTTGGATTTCTGGATAATGTTCACATATGGCTTTTCCTTTGCATGATAGAGATTTAACCTGCATTTAAACTGAATCACAAAGAATCATTTCTGGAGGTGTTTCTAAACACATGAAGTGATTCTATTACTGAACCATGCCTGTTTTTATGCACTGCCCCCTAAGAACCTGAAAATCTTCGGGCATCCAAAACAGATTTTTGCCCTGGTCCCTTGCACACTCAGCTTTCTCCACATTCTCATAATCTTCTGATGATTTTATCAACTGTAGAAGATGAGATTCAAAAGTTTTCACAATTTTATATTGAGGAAAATTATTCTGAATTTGTTCCTAATTTGTAAAAGCAATTGTTGCCTTTTGCCTATTAACCTTATTAGTTGCAAAATGTTTCTTCAGCTGTTTCTTTTTGGTATCAATTATTTTCCTAGCCATTTGGTACCCTGTCCCAACTTTTATGAGACGTGTTGTGGCCATCAAATAAAAAAAAAAAAAGACATTCTTTTTTTCTTTAAATTGTAAAAAATTTTTCCCGCTGTATTATCGAGAGCATCCTGACCAACTCCATCACTGTATAGTACGGAGGTTTCACTGTTTGTAAACGTAAAGCCCTGCAAAAGGTGGTCAAAACCACTCAACGCTTCACTGGCACCCAACTACCTGCCATTGAGCACCTTCACCACAGCAGATGTCTGCGCAGAGCTCACAATATCATCAAGGACTCCTCACATCCCAGTCACAAGTTGTTTAACCTTCTTCCATTAAGAAGGAGATACAGAAACATGTGCACAAGAACCACCAGGTTCAGGGCCAGCTTCTTTTATCCACCATCACCCTACTGAACTGTACACTACACTTAATTCTCAACCTTAACAGAAGATGAGATTCTGCAAGTCATCCAATCTTGCAATCTCACCACCTGCTCTCTGGATCCAATCCCTTCAACTATGCTTTAGACTATCTCACAAGATTTCCTGCCCTTCATCTACACAATCATCAACGGGTCCTTAACATCTGGCTATGTGCCAACTACCTTCAAGCAAGCAAGGGTCATTCTCATCTTAAAGAAACCTGCTCTGGATCCATCAGACATCAACAACTACAGACCAGTATCACTTCTCTCCTTTCTTCCTAAATCTCTGAAACACACTGATTTTAACCAACTGTTTGTCTATCTCTCACAGAACAACACCCATGCGCCAAACCAGTCTGGCTTTAAAGCTACACATTTCACAGAGACAGCCCTTTCGGCTGTTTCTAAAAAAACTGCATGCTGCTCGATCAGCCAAGCTGTCATCTGTACTTGTCTTCCTTGACCTTTCAGCAGCACTCCACACAGCCAACCACAAGACTCTTTTATCTACCCTCAGAAGCCTCGGTATCCGCGGAACAGCATGGGAATGGTTTGCTTTCTACCAGAAAGGTCGATCAAACCAGGTAACATGGTGGGGGTCCACATCTGCCCCATGCAGACTCACCACTGATGTCCCACAAGGCTCGGGCCTTGGTCCCCTCCTTTTCTCCCTCTATACCCACTTCATTGGTGAAGTCATATCCTCACATGAATTTTCTTACCACTGCTATACTGATTACACTCAACAAAAAATATCTTTATGGATGAGTGCTCATCAATTAAAACTCAACTCCAGCAAAACAGAACTGCTGGTCATCCCAGGTGATTCATCTCCAGGTCTCAGAATAGATCTCAGAATAACCTTTCATGACTCTTTACACGCCCCTTAAGCCACTGCTCGCAACCTTGGGGTAACTATAGACACTCAACTGTCGTTCTCCTCACATGTTACTAATGTGGCTCGTTCTTGTCGATTTCTTCTTTACAACATCCGAAGGATTTGACCATTTCTGTCCACACAGGATGCCCAGGTGCTTGTTCAATCTCTTGTCATTTCGAAACTGGACTACTGCAACTCTCTGCTGGCAGGTCTTCCTCTGAACGCTATTTGTCCACTGCAAATGATCCAAAACGTAGCTGCATGACTTGAGTTCAATCTGCCCAAGTTCTCCCACACCACCCCACTGCTGTGCTCCCTTAACTGGCTTCCAGTAGCTGCATGTATTAGATTCAAAACATTGATGCTTTCCTACAAGGCCAAAAATGGACCAGCCCCATCTTACCCCAGAGATGTCATCACACCTGAAACACTTAAATTAGCATTTTCCAAGTTTGCTTTGTAAAAATCAAGAGTTGTAGTTGGATTTATCTTAAGTTGGTAATCTAGCGTACTAGTGTAGATTTATTCATTGCTTGAGACTCAAAGCACTTTTGCACGTTGCTCTGGATAAGGGCGTCTGCTAAATGCAGCAAATGTAAATGTACACTACACCGTTAGGTGTACACTGTATAAACACTGTGTATAACTTCTGTTAAGTTGTACATACAATGTACATATTTGGTATTGTACATTTATATACCCCTTTTTCTCTATTCTGTCTTACATAGATCTGCACTAATCTTTTAATTATTTGTATGTATCTACCTTGCATACTGTACATCCTGCCTAATATTTCTCACATATTTATACATATACTTAGTGTACTTGATTATCAGCTTTTGTACATTTTCACTGCCATAGAGTTATAACTGTTTACTTGTTGTACTGTTTTAACAGTGTCTGCACAATTCTTCACTGGTATATCCTTTATATTTATTATCTGTACATATATTTCCATATTTATCTGCACTTGTCAATTTGCACATTTGCTACTATTTGCAATTCTGTTAGATGCTAAACTGCATTTTGTTGCTGTGTAATTGTACTATGCAATGACAATTAAGTTCTGTCTGTCTGTCTGTCTGTCTGTCTGTCTGTCTGTCTGTCTGTCTGTCTGTCTGTCTGTCTGTCTGTCTATCTATCTATCTATCTATCTATCTATCTATCTATCTATCTATCTATCTATCTATCTATCTATCTATCTCCTCAGTTCAAACATTTGTTATGTTTATGTGTTACATTGTGAACAAAAAATGTGTTCAAGAGATTTGCAAATCGTTGCATTCTGTATTTATTTACATTTCACAGTTTCCACACTTTTTGGATTTGGGATTGTATATGCTTGGGATCAATAATAAAGTCAGCTTAGCTTTTTAAGTCTTTAACATATATAGAAAAATAGATGCCACTTTTCACAGCTGGCTAGCTTCATGCTAACAAAAGATGAATATGCATGCATCCATAGACACCCACATAGGGGCTTGAAAGTTAATAATTCCAGCATAACTGAAAGGACACAATTCTGAAACTACACTTCTGTAGTAAGTTATAATGCAGTCTTCATCCTTTTTTTAACCTTGCATAAGAGCTGTACAACTCCACACACACACACACACACACACACACACACACACACACACACACACACACACACACACACACACACACACACACACACACACACACACACAGTGGGGCTGATAATGGTACTCAGTCAGCAGTGCTCTCACACTGTGCCACTCCAGAGGAAATACCTATGTCTTCCTGTGTTGCCATGGCAGCAACAGTGCTGATCAGCAGTGAGGATGAGGGTTTTGGCCCTGAGCTGCTCTCAACCACTACAAAGTAAATAAAACCAAATGTTTGCTCTTCCAGTTGTGGTCTCCTGAGCTGTGCTGAATCACTGTATTGCTAATACTCTCCTCAAGGGAATCCTTATCCCCAGGCCTGCTATTATACATACTCTCCTCAAGCGAATCCTTATCCCCAGGCCTGCTAATATACACTATCTCAAATAAACTTCTCTGTGAACTAGCTATACCTGACTGCTGCTGCTGTGGAAATTAAATCTTTTGATATAGTGGTAAGACTGCTAATTTGGGGAAGTATGGCTATATAAACATAATTTTGTTTCTTCTAGTGTTATAGTAGACTAATGTATATTTACTATTTTTATAATATTTATATTAGTATGTTACTAATATTAGTGGTACCAATTGCCAGGTTATACTATTTAAATCAAAAGAACTAAAACAATACTACTTGAATCTGAACAACAAATCTGAGTTTCACATTACAATTTCACATTTACACGAACACAAATTTTTTGTACTAAAAAAAGTACCCCCTCTTTGAATTCCAAAGATGTATGTATTAGGACCTAATTAAAACGGCCCGTCACTGATACAACCTAATAAAATATGCCACATAGTTCACTCTCTCATTATTATTATTATTATTATTATTATTATTATTATTATTATTATTACAAAAAGACAAAATTAAAGTGCAGAAAACTAAGTACAGCATTACTGCTTCCATAGGAATTAAGATGCTAAGTAGCAGCCCAGTGCTGCTAATAAAATCCCCTTAATTAATTGATCATCAGCAAGTGGGACCACTTCTATACAAGCTGGAATTTTAGCAGTTTGCTGGTCTGTAGCATGCATGTGTGTGTTAACACAAGGCCAAAGAGGAAAGACATCAGCAATGTTCTTATAGAAGCAACTGTTGCTGCACATCAATCTGGGAAGGGTTATTAGGCCATTTCCAAACAATTTAAAGCTCATCATCCTACAGTAAGAAACATTATTCAAAAGTGGGAAACAGTCAAGAGAGTTGGCAATCTTCAAAGAGGTGGACAACCCAGCAAATTCACTCCAAGGTCAGATCGTGCAATACTTGCACGATAAATTGCAAAAGAACCTGAGTGACATCTCATAATCTACAAGCCTCTATACAGTAGTGGCATGGCAGTAAATTAGGAAAAGACTGAAGTATGGTTTGTTTGGAATGGATTCTTCCATGAAAAAGCCTATTCTCTCCAAAAAGAACATTGCCTCACGAATTTGGTTTGCGACATTGCATCTAAACAAACCACAAGGCTTCTGGAACAATATCTTTTGAACAGATGAGACCAAAATAGAGATTTTGGGCCATAATGCCAAACATGGTGGTAAAAACCAAACAAAGTATATCAACATAAACACTTCATACCAACTATTAAACACAATGGAGGGGTGATAATTTCTGCTACATTCATTGAGTTAAGTCCATTAACTCCTCTGTATAACAAAGTATTCTAGGGTTAAATATAAGGCCTTCTGTCTGACAGCTAAAGCTTGGCTTAATCTCTAACTTAATTCTAATTAATACCATATTTTTTTGTTCAAATGCACCTGTGAAAGATTTACAAGTACATCAATTTGTTACTTTCACAAAACTTTCACAAACTTCCAGTTGATTTTACCCACTGAAGCATTGTTTTAACTTAGCCAAGTGTATTTTTAAAGAGAAAATGTTTCTTTAATTTTTTTATGACTGATTTATTCTTTCTGGGGCTGTATCTTACAATATCTGCACTACATACACAATATGGACAAAAGTTTCGGAACACCTGATCTTTCCTGCAATTTGTGGTTCTTCTCCAAAATGTTACCACAAAGCTGCAGGCACACAATTGTATAGTATGTGTTTGGATGCTGTATAATGACATTTTGAGTTCACTTGAACCTGGTAACCCAAACCTGTTAGTTAGTTAGTCTCCATGAATATATATTTTACAAGGTTTGGAGAGGAATATCCGGAGTGGCCTGTTCCAGAGCTCTTAACTGAACCCTACAAAAAAAACCTTTGGTACGAATCAGAACACTGATGGCACTGATTACGCAATATGCTATATAAACAAATATTAAGCGCTTCTGGATTTATATATGTAGTTTTAGAAATAAAATAGTTTATAAAAAATAGCACTGATAGTACTCAATTACAATATTCATTTAGAATAGCAAATAGTCATTTTTACTGGATAGCACACCTTCTCTAAATGTGTACCAGTCTCTTCATCTTGTGGAATAACATTTACCCCTTTATGCCAGACCCTGAGCTAGAACTATGATTCGAATAGAAATAAAGAATACGTATTTTTTCAAAATTTTAAGTTGACTAATTGATAAAGGATGACAAAATACACAATTCATGTCTTAATTACTTTCACTGCTGAGCTGTTAAATTGTTACACAGGCTGTTAATTCTGTACTGTAAGTGTCAACAGTGAACAGTGATATATTTGTCCAAGGACAGTGTAAATTGTTTGTGGTTAGATGTTGCGGGAGAAATAAGAACACATGCACCCAAACAAGAACATCCCTTATATTAAAAGCCCATCAGTGTCAGCACTGCCTGACAGTATTTTCCCAGGCACTTTAATTTTTGTTGCAGCACCGTAAGAAAAATTCCCAGATAGAGCTATCATGGGTGTAACAGCAATGTGATGAGAAGGAGACATGCTTCACTGACAGCTCATGGTTCACTAGCTTTTCAAGAGAAAAGGCTGGCTGAGAGCTTTATGAACGAAAACATTTGAAGGATATACTGACTACTTTTAGAAAGCAGACAGGGGAATAGAATAAGGGCAGTTATGTAGTAGAGCTTAAGATGGAGGTAATGACCATGATAGGTTTAAATGTAAGCAAAGAAAAAGAAATTATACATATTAAATATAAAACAGTAGTCAATACAAATGGACAGTGTTTGCAAAAACAAGAAGCTGAGAGTGAGTATGCAGTCTGAGATTCTGGTTAAGCAAGACAAAATATTTATGGAAAAATAAAGGAAATAGAGGGCCTGGCATGCATTTAACCAGATGGGGAAGGGGCTATGACTGACAGGCCTGACATATGAGCAAGTCTGATGATAAACAGTGTGTTTTGGGGGGGAATAAATAGCACCTGGCAAGGGTAGATGCCAAATCAAGTGTTACCATTGCACCGTAGCCCTTGCCTCATTGCCAGGATATAGGAGAGTAATCTTAATCTAAATAGTGGTTATATGTTGATACTGTCACAATCACAGACTTTGTCACGTCACAATGAATGCATAGCTTGCACACTGTACCAAAAAAAAAGAAGAAAAAAGTCATAATCACTACACAACTGTTGGTTCTACTCGGTGGCAAATAGGTCACAAGAGAAAGAATAAAACAACAATGTAATTAAAGTCCTCTTCACCCCCCTCCTGACTGCTGACATTTCAGTTCCAATAGCACGACAACACAATCAATTCTTATTGCAGCTCGGCGAATCCTCCAAGGGGAGAGGCAAATATTGGCTACTTTTCCTTTGTGTTTGGATGTACTGATATGAATGTCAAAATCATTGAAGCTGAAATGGAGTGAGGCATGTGAGAAAGAAGACAGATAAAATCAAAACTGCAATGATCAATTTTGTCATCACATTATATATTGACTATTTTTTCTCTTGTAATTAGGCTGACACAATCAAAAACAAAAACCAATGGCACATTGATTAACTGATTTTCTTGCAATACAGACAGCAAACTGCTAAAGAATATTAGAAAAACAAGCTTATTATTCACCACAGGCACTTAAACAATCCTCAGTATATGAGGCACTTCAGAAATGCTTAGTTGCCTAGTAGTTGGAGTATAGATAGATGATTAGAAATCTGTAATTGGCCATAAAAGTCTTTGACTAATGAAATAATCCACCTTAGATAGTGCAACCCAATTTGGCAACAATGGCAAAGAACAGAGTTTGTTTTTTAGATTGTGTAACTTTTGTTTATTTCAGTATGAATATGATAGCCTTAATGTTATCCATAACATAGCAAGCTCCAAAGCAATGACACATCTTATCAAATATATGTCATATACACTGCCCGCCCCAAAAAAAAATAACTACCTGGATTTAACTAAGCAAATAGGTAAGAGCCTCCCATTGGATAATTACTGCTTGGATGATTATGGATAAGCTGGCAACAAGTTATTTAACCAAAACTGATGCAATGAATAGCTTCTCATTTCTACATCCTGTGATCGTGGACTAGATGTTAATCTGTTTTAGAAGGGTCAAATTATTGCCATGCATCAAGCAAAGAAAACATCTAAGGAGATTGCAGAAACTACTTAAATTTAGTTAAGAACTGTCCAAAGCATTATTAAAAACTGGAAGGATAGTGGGGAACCAACATCTTCAAGTAAGAAATGTGGTCTGAAAAAAATCTTGAATTATTGTGATCAGTGATCACTTTTGGTGAAATCAAATCATAAAAAAAAAAAATCAACAACAGTCGAACTCACAGCTATGTTTAACAGTAAAAGTATGAGCATTTCCACATGCACAATGCAAAGATAACTCAAGGGATTAGGACTAAACAGCTTAAGTAAAACCACTTACCAGAGAGGCTAATCAGAAAAAAAAGGCTTAAATGTGCTAGGAATCATAAAGATTGGACTCTGGAGCAATGGAAGGTCATGTGGTCTGATGAGTCCAGATTTCCCCTGTTCCAGAGTGAATGGCGCATCAGGGTAAGAAGAGAGACGGATGAACTGGTTTAAGTTGGTTTAGGTTCAGCAATGTTATGTGCCCAGAAAATGAGGTCAGCTGACTACCTGAATATACTGAATGACCAGGTAATTTCATCAATGGATTTTTTTTTTCCTGATGGCACAGGCTTATTCAAAGATGACAATACCAGTATTCATCGGGCTCAATTTGTGAAAGAGTGGTTAAGAGTGGTTCAGAGAGCATACTTTTCACACATGGATTGGCCACCACAGAGTCCAGACTTTAACCCCAATGAGAATCTTTGGAGTGTGCTGGAGAAGACTTTGCGCAGCGGTCTGACTCTCCCATTATCAATACAAGATCTTGATGAAATATTATTGCAACTCTGGACGGGAATAAATGTTGTCACATTGCAGAAGCTTATTGAAACGATGCCACATCGAATGAGTGTCTTAATCAAAGTTTAAGACGGTCTAACTAAATATTATTGTGTGATTTTTTTTTGGACGGACGGTGTATATCAAATGCATATTTTCTTATTTAGAAGAAATGCATTTGATATATTTGATATATACCAGCATTTGATGCAGTCTCTCTACTACTAATTCAAATGAACAATTGTGATAACATAATTTTGCACATCAGCCTCTCATCAAATTTTCTGTCCAAACAAATCCACGCTAAAAACGCCCCACCCTAACATTTTAAAAATCACATTGCCAAAGAGATGATGTTGTTGAGAGAAAGAAATCATATCAACAAGCTGGTTTATTTTCTTTACTGGTACAAGTGCCTCCAACGGAATTTTACTGTATTTCTCTAGTTTGTATTTATGGTACTAACTGTCAAATATGGCTTAGTCCATGCTATGAGGTAAGCTTAACACTACTGCCTACTTAAAGAGGGAAAGAAATCACTTGATATGTCTTGCCCTGACTTCTTGTCTCAGTTGAAATTACGTCAACACATCAGCTAACACTGCTCATTTCAAAGCACTGGCACAATTTGCTGTGCTCTTCCAGAACCATTCACTTCATGTTGCTAATTTTACTCATGCTAATTAGATTTATAATTGATGACTTTTAAGGGCCAGGAAACTCTTCTATGTTTTGACCTGTATCTCACACAGCACTTCTGCAGCTTTTCTCAGAAATTTTAAGCATGACCCTGGTAACTCATTATGGGTTGTGTCTCCAAAATAAGCCCGCTATAAGCTAACATAATTCCCCTAATTTTTTTTGCCTTTTTTATTTGTTGCATGTGCCGCTAAAAATTGTTCTTCATATTACCTGTACCTGTACATATGCTTTTGACAAATTCTCTAACTGTTGAGTGAACTTTTCGTTTTAGAGTTTTATGTGGTCACCACACAACACAAATTATTTATGATGTACAGGTGTGATAATTTACAGATAATTGTCATTTATCAATATGTACATGTAAATATGAAGAAAATCAGTGATACCGGAACTTTTGTTAATCCGGCACAATTTGGTTTATAGTTTGGCTTATATATTTAAATAAATTATTTATTATTTAGCAATTATTAATAAGGGTCAAATATCAGCAATGCATTATATGATTTTATCTACATTCTCTTAGTCAATGCACATTTTACAATCAATCAAATGCACACAGCCAACTGTACTTAGGAAATTACCAAAAACTTCATACCTGGGTGAGATGTCACAGCCTTGCTGCATGAAAGCTCCTAGTGAGAACCAGAGGCTGTTGAAGATGCCAAACTCATTGGACTGTTCCTGGCTCTGTTGGGCCTGATTTTGTACATTTTGGCATGACAAGGATCCAGCCTGGTTAGTATTGGCCTCCACACCTTCCTCACAATCCTCAGCATGCCACTCATATGGGCTAAAACGGCTGACCAGAAAGAGTACCACACTCACGCCAATGTATGCAAATACAATACACATCCAAATCTCATAGGCCAGTGGGTCAAGAAAAGAGAAGACTCCTGGTTTTGACTTGGTGGGTTTCTTGATCATAATTGAAATGCCCAGGCTCATGAAGGGCTTGGAGAAGTCGATGACTTCCTCTCTCACCAATGTGATGGTCAGTGGTGCCACTGCAACATCAGCTTTCTAAAAGGACAAGAAAGTTCAAATTATAAGACAATACTATTCCAATATAAACTGGGAAATATTATGAGAAACTGAGTCCTGGAATACATCAATTTCTTATAGAAAAATAATGCAATAAACCATAAGAGGGTGTACATTGAAAGTACTTTCTCCTGGATAAAGGTGTTAAGCATGATATGAAGTGGCTTATTGCTTTTAGGTAATGGTGACAAAAACAAAAACACGGTGTTTTAATAAATAATCACATTTACTATTAAGAGTATTTACAACAAAAAAATTTACTGTCATGCAGTGCTGTCTGTTAATATTAAGATTCTGCTGCTAAAACATATAACAGAGGAAGTTAAAAAGTTTTAGGGACTCTCTGGCCACAAAAAAAAAATAAAAAATTTATTGGTTTAATACCTGTTAATACAGAATGTCAATTATTGTGATGTGGTCACATGCATCTCAAAAATATTAGAAAGATTTGTGTCCCAGTCATTTAAAAACTCAATTTGCTTAGTTATCATTATTTCATTTAATGCAATAGTTATAACAATTCAACTGCAAATACCTGTACAGTCAACTCCTGATAAATCGGGGTTCAGAACTCGTGTCTCAGAAAATTTGCGGGTTTTCGTTTGGAACCCAACTAACAGCAAGTTGCGAATTATCTTAAAATCTTAAAATAATCTTTAAATAAAAAGGAATCGGCAGCGGTACCGAATGTTCAGGAACGTTAGAAATAAAATTTTAAACTATGTTTTCACTAACAAATTTTATAATTTTTTAAAAACACATTATTCTATTTAAGTGACAATGTCTAGATGAATTCACTGAGGTACCATAGGGGCTGCAGGGGTGCGTCCAAAATTTGCGGATTTTCGGAACTCGTGGGGTCTTAGAGTATAACCCCCTCTGTTCTGGGGGACCACTGTAATATGCATTTTGATACCTGATACCTAGCTTAAAAACAGACCTTTCAGGAAAAGAAAAAACAACAATAACAGATGTACCATTCAATGCAAAATGGAGCCTTATTAAATAAAAAAATGTGAATTATTTATTCTAAATCCATTTCTTATGAGTCTCAGATTTTATAAAGCCACACAATGATGCAGAAAATACAATCAAAGAAAATGAAACCTGTGAGGCTGCTTTTCTAAAAAGGTAAAGACCTCCTCTAACCTCTCGTCCAGCTCACTTTGACAAAACAATTCTAAAAGAAGCTCATTCAAAAGAGTCAATACAACTGAAGATATATATATATATATATATATATATATATATATATATATATTTACACTCTTACACACACATTATATATACTGTATATATAACATATATATAATAAATACTTACTCCATACACAAGTTCCCCAACCATCCCATTCCACATTTTCGTCTCTGGATCCCTGGCTCCATACTTCCCATCAGAAACAATCTTGAGTTTGTAATCATATCCCACATGCTTGGCTATTTCTGCTGCCAGCTCCACACAGTAGCCTTCATACTTATCATTTCCTAAAAGCTTTTCATGATTCTTCTTTAACATCACGTACGGAGATTCCTTCAATGAAGAAAAATTAGCACTATTAATGCTAGCATATCATAACAGATCAAATAATGTATGCTCTCTGATTGATTGACAATGTAAAATTATTAATAAAGCATAGCTGAATAAAATTTTTTTTTAAACTCGTGCAGCATAATCTTGTTTTTTCTAATGTCTTACAAAAAGGCAAACAATCTACTCGGTTAAAAAGTTTTGATTCTTGCTTGGTAACAGCCAATAATAAAAAATATAAACACAGACCATAATATTTGTATGTGCTTTCTGAACATTCAGTTCCACATTTAGCCCTATTTGCTGGTAATCTTCTAGGAAGATATTTAATCAGATATTGGAGTGTGGTTGTGAAGATATGTGCTCATTCCGCCACAAGGGCATTAGTAAAGTTAGTTAATGATGTAGGATAAGGAGGCTGGGAAGAAGTAGGTTTTAGTTCAGAGCTCTATGGCAGGCCATTTAAGATCTTCCACTCTAAACCATGTAAATAATATCTTTATTGAGCTTATGTTGTGCATAAGAACATTAATATGTTGTAACAGGTTTGGGTTTCCTAGTTTAATTGAAGGAAAAATGTACCAATAGTGCATGTTATGATTCATGTGTAATTTACTGCATCAGTTAACCATTACATTTAAACCACCTGCCTAACATAATGTTAGTTCACCTTAGGCCACCAAGGGATCCTATTAAGTCTTGTAAGTAGCGAGATAGCGCTACCGTAGATCAGACTTCTTGGACACATTCTACAGATGCTTGGTTAGACTAAGACCTGGAAAATTTGTCAGTCTTTGCCATATTCTTCAAACCATCGCTGAAAGGGCCACTGTCATTAGGGAATATCACTGATATAAATGTCTATACTTTGGCTGCAGAAATTTATAGGTAGGTGGTAAGGGGTGTCAAAGTAACATCCATATAAATACTTAACGTTTCCCAACAGAACACTGCCTATAAATCAGAATATATCAGAATATCAGACTGCCTTGCCCTTCTTTGCATAGTGCATCCTACTGTCAGTCAGTAGCTTTTATGTTATGGCTGTTCAAAGAATGTAACCAAAAGTATGTGGACACAAGTTTGTGTCCACATAATTTTCTGGAATGTTTTCTTTTTTTTAGTGGATTGGATAGAATAGAATAGAATAGAAACTGTTCACAACCCCAATTCCAAAACAACTTGGACACTATAAAATGTAATGGAAAGATACAGTATATACAGTGAGGAAAATAAGTATTTGAACACCCTGCTATTTTGCAAGTTCTCCCACTTAGAAATCATGGATGGGTCTGAAATTGTCATCGTAGGTGCAAGTCCACTGTGAGAGACATAATCTAAAAAGAAAATCCAGAAATCACAATGTATGATTTTTTTACTATTTATTTGTATGATACAGCTGCAAATAAGTATTTGAACACCTGTCTATCAGCTAGAATTCTGACCCTCAAAGACCTGTTAGTCTGTGTTTAAAATGTCCACCTCCACTACATTTATTATCCTAAATTAGATGCACCTGTTTGAGGTCGTTAGCTGCATAAAGACACCTGTCCACCCCATACAATCAGTAAGAATCCAACTACTAACATGGCCAAGACCAAAGAGCTGTCCAAAGACACTAGAGACAAAATTGTACACCTCCACAAGGCTGGAAAGGGCTACGGGGAAATTGCCAAGCAGCTTGGTGAAAAAAGGTCGACTGTTGGAGCAATCATTAGAAAATGGAAAAAGCTAAACATGACTGTCAATCTCCCTCGGACTGGGGCTCCATGCAAGATCTCACCGCGTGGGGTCTCAATGATCCTAAGGAAGGTGAGAAATCAGCCCAGAACTACACGGAAGGAGCTGGTCAATGACCTGAAAAGAGCTGGGACCACCGTTTCCAAGGTTACTGTTCGTAATACACTAAGACGTCATGGTTTGAAATCATGCATGGCACGGAAGGTTCCCCTGCTTAAACCAGCACATGTCCAGGCACGTCTTAATTTTGCCAATGACCATTTGGATGATCCAGAGGAGTCATGGGAGAAAGTCATGTGGTCAGATGAGACCAAACTAGAACTTTTTGGTCATAATTCCACTAAACGTGTTTGGAGGAAGAAGAATGATGAGTACAATCCCAAGAACACCATCCCTACTGTGAAGCATGGGGGTGGTAGCATCATGCTTTGGGGTGTTTTTCTGCACATGGGACAGGGCGACTGCACTGTATTAAGGAGAGGATGACCGGGGCCATGTATTGCGAGATTTTGGGGAAAAACCTCCTACCCTCAGTTAATGCATTGAAGATGGATCGAGGCTGGGTCTTCCAACATGACAATGACCCGAAGCACACAGCCAGGATAACCAAGGAGTGGCTCTGTAAGAAGCATATCAAGGTTCTGGCGTGGCCTAGCCAGTCTCCAGACCTAAACCCAATAGAGAATCTTTGGAGGGAGCTCAAAATCTCAGCGACAGGCCAGAAACCTGACTGATCTAGAGAAGATCTGTGTGGAGGAGTGAGCCAAAATCCCTCCTGCAGTGTGTGCAAACCTGGTGAAAAACTACAGGAAACGTTTGACCTCTGTAATTGCAAACAAAGGCTACTGTACCAAATATTAACATTGACTTTTTTTAGGTGTTCAAATACTTATTTGCAGCTGTATCATACAAATAAATAGTTAAAAAATCATACATTGTGATTTCTGGATTTTTTTTTTTTAGATTATGTCTCTCACAGTGGACATGCACCTACGATGACAATTTCAGACCCCTCCATGATTTCTAAGTGGGAGAACTTGCAAAATAGCAGTGTGTTCAAATACTTATTTTCCTCACTGTACATTGAAGGCCTTCCATATTTTAGCAAGAAAATAGTAAACCACACACTGCATCTATTTTTATTTTATGGCTTCATAGTAGAAGAGTCTACGTTTTACCATTTAAAAACATTTGGCACATCAGGAAACAACTAGAATCCTGTAGACACAAACGAGAAAATCTTCTTTGAAATGTGTTGCAGCAGTTTTTTCATCATCTTTAAAATGGTAAATTTCCTCAGTTAAAACAGTAAACATTTAAAATATTTCCAATTGGGCAGAATTTTACATCAACTTCACAAATTTTCTAAGTCAGATATCTTACTATTCACTAGATTTTGTGAAATCAGTCTTTTTTTATATTTATGAGTGGATAAAAACTGTTTTGAACTTGTTTTGTTTGCCGCTTCGTGGTATCTACTTAGCATGAACTGTTTCTAGGTTACGTATATAACCCTAGTTCCCAGAGGGAACGAGACGCTCCGTCGCACCGATTTGCGAACGCCTCGGATTGTCCACGCTCTAAACCATGTGTGAAATCTGGCCAATAGGCAAGTCGTGACATCATCGGCGGGCGATGTCGCGACAACCAGGCACTACAAAATGGCTGCGCGATTGTAGTGAAACTAGCTTCTGTAACAGAGAGAATGTAAGCGCTGCAGTGATGCAGGGAGTGTGGCCCGGGAACACAGCATCTCGTTCCCTCAGGGGGGAACTAGGGTTACATACGTAACCTAAAGACGTTCCACTTTCGGGAACTCGATCTGCATCGCAACGCTTTGGGAACGAGTTTCCAATCACGCCACACAGACCAGACCCTGCCTAGTGTGTGAGAGCCTCACAACCAGCATGTAGGACAGAGAAGCCCGGAGTGGCTCAGAGGCCGAGGTCATAAAACCTAACAAAGGTCAGCGGGGTGAACCAGCCCACAGCATCGCAGATGTCCTGCACTGGACACAGACGGTTCTGCTTCTCATGGTCGGGGGCTAGGAACAGAGAAGGACAGAATGCCTGCAGCACGACAGGTTGTGAGGGAGCCGCAGGCACCTTAGCTACGTACCCAGGTTTCGGTTAGAGAAACGCACTGGCCATGCCAGGGGGAAATTTTTCCAGACAGGGCCTAAGCCTTCGGGCACCGCAGAGGAAACGTGCCACCAGAGGGTGCCTACCCAGTGACTGGGTAACATAAACTGCGATAGCGGACACATAAACCCTCAGGGTTGAAGGAGTCAACCCCATGGCAAACTGTTCCTGCAAGTAATGTCGCTACCATCGCATCAGCCAGCTCCTGTTTGTCGCGACATCGCCCGCTGATGACGTCACGACTTGCCTATTGGCCAGATTTCACACATGGTTCAGAGCCTGGACAACGTGAGGCATTCCCAAAGTGTTGCGATGCAGCTCGAGTTCCCGAATAGGGAAATACAGTTAAGCTTCAGTTCAACAGCAAGCAGAACATTTTGATAGTAAAAAATTATGTAAGAAACTCCTGGCTCTAACTTGGGTGCATTTTACTTTTACTGGAGTAATATTTTGCCTAGTGTATCTCTACTTTAACTCAAGTACATGGTTTCTGTACTTCGTCCACCACTGTAATTTGTATGCTTAAAATTGAAAAAGGTACAAGCCAACCTTTTGGTTGAGGATACCAACTATTTAAAGGGTACATCTGCAAACAGATCTACAGCTTGGGTTACCATCTGTGTGGAATTACACTTGTACTCCTCGCATCAGTGTGGGTTTCTTTCCATCTCTGAGCAGTTGATTTGGCTAAGGTACTTGATTTTGATAAGGTATGTATGTGTGGACAATACCCAGTGATAACCTGTTGTTTCATCAAGAGTGAATTACAATGCCTTGCAACCAGAGCTACTAGGATTAGTAATGGATCCACTATGATCCTGACCAAGGTAGACTGTTTGAAACAAATAAAAAAATGAACCAGTATCAGCAACCATTTTTTTCTGGTCAGGCGTGCAGTGAATGCAGAACCAGCCGGAAGAACACTGGTGCAAGGTGGTAAATGCATTGTTAGGTGGTCACAAAAGATGAATGAATACACAAAGACTGTAGAGGTGAGAAACCTAAACTATACTGCTCTTACATAACAGACTGCATGTTTGAAAATGTTTTCTGCTTCTAGCCCTTCTTACATTTCCTAATGTTTCTCTATCAACACACCTGCCTAAACACACTGTCCTCTTCCCAGATCAAGAAGAGATAGTCAGGGCACATATCAAAGCTGATCAAATCCCTGAAAAGCCTTACTAAAACACACCACATGTATTGCACCAGGAACAGCAGAACAGAGGGGCCAGTGGAGGAAAATGAAATTCTGAGTACTGCTGGGAATTCAATCCCAGACTGGCCTTTAAGGATAAGATGAAAATGCTCAGGCTAGGAAAGACACACTGATGTCTCATTGACAAACCCAGAATAACAGAAAGATTACAGAAGTAAAAAAATACATATTTTTCCATATATTAAAATACCTTTTTCAATGCAACACAGTAATGCATTTAAAATATTGTATATTTTTTTATTTAAAAAAAACATTTTTAATCTATAAAATAAAGAGTGTATCATGAGTCCATACCAAGATGGTGGTGACAATGTATGTGCGGTTCTGAAATCCATAGGTGTCATTGCTTCCAGACATGTATGCTGCTGTGCTCACAAATTTCTCATCCTCATTCCAGTATCCTACCTGAAACCATATAAAAGTAAAATGTGCTATGATAAATGATTCAAAGTGTCCCCCCCCCAAAAAAAGAATTTTGGTTGTAAAAATTATATATTTATATACTATATATATATATATATATATATATATATATAATATCATTAAATTATAATTTTTTTGTTGCAAATATTAGATTGGACTATGTATCTATGACCATGAATATGATTTTTGCAAAGGATTTTCATGTTATACTCTGGAGAGCTATTTAGCTGCTATCTTTTCTAAAGAAAAACATATCTGATATGTCTGTAATTCTATGCACAAATGTCTGTACTTACCTTCTTTGCCCCTGTGGCCTTCAACTCCATCACACTGATGGTGTAGTTAATACGTCGGCCTTTCTCATTAAACTGTATGTGTCCTGTTATACCTTCAATCCGAACCTAAGACAGAAACCCCGAGCCTGCTTTAGTTAGACAAAGATATCAGTGCAAGTATTATTATTTTTCTTTCTTTCCCCCAATTTTGTGCTGTTTCTGAGACTAAAAGGTATATTTCTTGGTCAGTGCCATCCTCTGTGTGTACAGTACACTTTTCTAACTGATGGGGTTAATTGACCCAATGGAACACCAGGCTCAGAAGTATTTGTGTCTGAAAAGATGGGCTCAAATCTCTTAGTCCAGTTTAATGCAGTCACATCAGCTTCAGCCTGAGGCTGAAGCTGATGTGACTGCATTAAACTGGACTAAGAGAAACACCTTTCACCTCCTCAGGGAAGGTGTTTTATTCGAATTAGCAGTAAGGAAAAATTGGAATGCAATATGGGTGTGATGGTCAGGTGTCCAGGAATTATGTTACATGGTCTGTAATTCGAATAAAACACCTTCCCTGAGGAGTACATACTATTGTACCAAAAAACGAATAATAATCCAAGAATTACAATGGGATTATAATAACAAATATGGTGCAAGTTGGGGAGTAGTTAAGTCTGGAATAGGAGGTTCAAAATGATGTTCAGGTGTCACAGTTTTACACTGTTTTTTTAAATCACTACCAGCATAATCATGCAAACCTGTAGCCTATCAGAACTGTAGACTGATATTAATTTTTCTCTCTTAGTTGTACATTTGTCAAATTATAAATGCTATTTTAACAGATGCTGTTCTAACTTTGTTCCCAGATTATATTTGAATGCCAATTCAATGCCAATCATGCATATCACCTATTTTGCCTATCTCTGGGTTTGTGTCTTTGTGTGTGTGTGTGTGTGTGTGTGTGTGTGTGTGTGTGTGTGTGTGTGTGTGCATACAGGCATTAACAAGAACATTTGCATACTGTCCCCTCAGAGTATTGTACCTGCTGTAAAGCTCTCTGAATGTCAATGCCCTGGCCCCAGGGGGCTGGTGGGTTTGCAAGGCATTCACCAGCATTGCCACGCCGTGATATGTCAATCCTCTGCCTGCGGAGATTCTGAAAAGCTGTAGACATCACTTTAACACCATCAAAAGTGAGCGCTCCAGTGTACTGGAAACACATAGAGAACATAAAAATAAATGATTACACAGACTAATATGTGAATGTGTGTTGTGTGTCCTCCTTTCATAAGAATGTATCTTCTTTATTCTTCCTTAATTTAATAACTTTATTTCAATATAAGTCCATTGTAACCCAAGAATTGTTTTAAATAAATAAAAGTAATAAAATTCCGCAACAAGCGTTTTAGTCGCTTTTTATCAGTGTTCAAGTCAAGACTTAAAAAATATATTTATTTAGTCAAGCCTTTTATCGTTAGGTTTTTCTTAGGTAAAGGAGCAGAATTGGAGGGATCATGGATGTAGAGTGTTTGGTGAACTGGGATATTTGTATGCTGTCGTATCCTCACTTTTACGTGTTCACTCAGATTTGTTGATGGTGTGGTGGGCCATCTCTTATCCCAGAGATCCCTTATGTCTGTGATACCTTCTAGCTCTCCCTTTTATTAATGCTGCCATAGCAAGTCCTGCACAGTGTCCTGAACTTTCACTACACTACTCTCTCTCTCTCTCTCTCTCTCTCTCTCTCTCTCTCTCTCTCTCTCTCGTGCTCTCTCTCTCTGATGGGTTCCCTCTTGAGTCTGGTTCCTCTCAAGGTTTCTTCCTTATGCCATCTCAGGGTTTGCTCATTATTGACAAACTTACATTTATAAAGAACAATCTTATTCATTGTTTCATACTACATTATAACTGTAAAGCTGCTTTAGACAATGTCAATTGTTATAAGCGCTATATAATTAAAAATTAATTGAATTAAATGTATTTTTTATTGTGAAAGGTGTTGTATTTTCCAATTTACTTTTCCCTATGTTTGTTGCACACAGGGTTTTTACCTTGAGTCCTTTCTTTGGAACTTTGGAGTCTCTATTGTCAAAGTCCAGCCACTGCTGAACTATCCTGCTAACACCCGGATCTGCATAGTTCACAAGCTGAAAGCCTGTCACATTAGCCTCACCTTTCCTAAACTCAGTCAGGTCAATGTCCAGAAAGCCCTAGAAAAGAGCATAAAAGCAGAAAATTCCAAAAACAAATAGTTAAATACATGTACTGTATAACTATGTAAACAGATGGGATCATCAATAACTGAAAAAGCCTATAGTGAACAGACATACAATCCTCAAAATACTTTGCTGAGAAATAACAGTGGTTCAATAAGCTTAAAATAATAAGACAACACCCACAACTACTAAGCATGAACGTTCATTGCAATTACTATGTACTGTCAGTATTATGCCACAATACCATTTGCACCTATTTTGTTCTTTTCTGTTCTGTTTTGTGTTTCTCTGTACTTTCATTTTGTAGGAATGTTGTTGTCAAGACACTACACTGATTTCAAAATTATTGGCAGCCTTAGAAAACATTTTCTGACACTCTGTAGAGAATAACAGACCTGAATATCTTCCTGAAATGTCTAACAAGTTTAAAAACACTTCCTTCTTAAATTCAGTAGTGTTCAAATACAGAAGCTATGGTGCACACAATATTGTGTTTCTTTAATCACTTAAATGTTTATTTGTGTGTCACAAATTAACAGTCCAGAGTCCAAACCAGGTAACTAGGGAGGCAGAGCAGAACAGGGGTCAGGAGCAGGAACCAGAGCAGGCAGGGTGGCAAGAGTCATCTCAGGGGCAAAGTAGCCGGTAAGATAATCTGGTCCCGAACTAAAGTCTTGGTTGTCTTTAAATACCAGGAGGTGTGGAAAAAACGGCAAGACGGCCGCCGACCCGGAAGTGCGCACCGTTGAACCAGAAGTGCACGCCGCGAAACCGGAAGTGCATGCCGTGCGCCCAGGAGATCCCGACAGTTCTTTACATTCTGGTTGTTCGGAAAATAATGTGCTCAGTGTATATTGCCACTCTATTTCTGAGCCACTGACACCAAAGGAAATCAGATTTATATTAATGTTAAACAACCTGATACAGTTTTACGTTTTTGTGTTAGAAAATATAAAAAAAAATATATAGTCCTTGAACTCCCCTACCATAGCAAGGTTCCTGTCAGCAGGAGGGAGTTTTACAATCAGGTACCCACACTTAACTTAGTTATAGTAAAATAACAATTATCTTTGATACCCCAGTGCCAGTTCCCTTTAATCTCTTCATGCGGAAAGGCAACAGCACCCTATTATAAATGTTACATTTTATTAAACGTTTGAGACTGGTACATCAAAAAATCAAAATGCCCCAGAATAAATATCTAATGTTGGCACTCAAGGGATTACAGCAACAACAAAAAAAAGAGTCAGTGTAACAGCTTCATAAAAAGTTTTTTTTTTTTTTTTTTTGCCTTGGGCTTTTCTCCACACCACAATGAGAGAATGACCCTGACATCGGTTTCAAGTAATCTACCTATATTATGAATTATTTAGCAGGGTTGGGTGTTTTAATATCATCAATAGACTTTGGTGAAGCCCAGAAAATGCTGCAACCCCTTAATTGTGGTGGACAAATAGATCTTGACTACTTCAACTTCAGCTAGTCCATGAGCAGCACCTCTGGCCCTATGACGTACCCATGAAAAAACACCTTGTGCACAAGCCAAAAACTCACACTTTTCTCTTTGTACCTACATTAGTGCGAATGTCTGAGTAGGTGGGACACTAGCATTTTGACATGCTGGATATGAATGGCCTTGTTGGAAGAGTAAATCAAGATGTCATCAATGCCAACATATCCTATGAAAACTCAAATTAAGGCACTGAAAGATTACAGGTGCTAAATACAGCCCATATACAATACTCAAAGTAGCCACACTAGCAGAGAGGGCAAATAGAGACTTGGCAGTGTGATGACAGCAGTAATTTCCCACTGCTCAACATGAGATCTGAAGGTTGTGTGTCTGCATCTACAGAAAGCCCAGAACCAGCAGAAACCTGATGAAACAACAGAAAGGCATGATGATGACAAGGAAAGAGATGCACTCTTGGGGAACAAATGGTGTTGCAGTAGCTGTAAAAACAGATTTGGCTTCTTAGCAAAGGTGTGTGATCTATGAATTTCCCAGTAGTAATGACGCTGCACCGTAACAAAAGAGCCATTTCTCAAGTGTGGAATCTAAACTGGTAGAACAAAATTTCGGAGAGAAAGGACTCACTGTGTAGTCAAGGGTAAGAAGTCCAGGGGAAAAACAGTTCATGTACTGGTACATGACATGTTTACATATTATGGCCTACCAAAATGTCTGATTACATTATACAATTCTTCCTATTTCTGGAGATCTTCCTGCAGGAAGTTTAATGTCAGTGTAAGTCTCTCATCAAGCTTTCATATACATTTATACATTCAAGCTGAATGTCTGTATGCCTTAGATAGTTTTAATCTTCAATCTTCTTCACCATGACATCTTGCCCTAAGTCGAAATCTTCTGACCTACTTATTGATTGTCTCACATGTCCCTTTAAAAAGATCTGCAACCAGCAAATGGATATACAGTTACAAAAAAATGGTCTGCAAACCGCTGACACTCTCTGATCGAGTCAAAGTTCACAATATACTAATTATTAGTTTTTAGTTTTTTATAATAAGGATCAGTTGAACTTAGTAAAAAAAGTCTCATGGAGGAAATGACAGATGATTGCAGGGCACTCGAATCACTTAAAGGACACTTTACTCTTAACAGCTTTGTGCTTTATTTTATTTTTGGTTAAGATTAAACAAGAATGCATGTCAAAACACATTGGCCGAGGTAGTTCGAAGGGACTGGGTGGGCAATGACGGGGTCTTTTTTTTAGAAAGCTCAGGGCATTGTCCCATTTCAGTTCAACTTTGTTGGAATATAGTGAGACCTTAGGACAGAAGAGAAGGGCAGAGTAAGGTTTAGCCCAAGACCTGGACACCTCGGTGTGCAGGTCTGGAAAGAAAGGCATACCCCGACATGGACACAGTGAAGAGGGTTGCAGAAAGTCCAGTAAGCTTGACAAGCAGGCTTTCTGCTGATTGGCCGGCCACTCAATGTCAACTACCAGTAGTTACTCGAAAAGGACTGGCAGAGGGGCCATATCTGAGGGATTAGAGGTGGAGCTGTGCGCTCTCAACACAAAGAGAAGAAACCACAGAATGGCATGCTGCCGAAACTTGCAAGAGGGCACTGAAGCCAGCAGGTAAGGATGAAGAAAGGGACAAAGGGACCATCGCCAGACACTCTGCCAGGTCCAACCCAGGACCTTGAGTGCCACTTTGCCTAAGCGGAAGCGGACCCGGAACCGCAAGGAGCGAGAGGACACATAAGCTGTAATATAGCGGGGGCAACGAGGAACACACAGCTGAAAAGAGTGCTTACTCTTCATAGTCGTAGTAATTCTTTTAAATTTTTTTCTGACATTACCACTTACCATTTAGACAAACACACATAGAGCGCTTCCTGAACAAATAGAAGCTAGCGGTCATGCCACGCTTTTCCATTGTACTGATTACACACGTGATTCAGAGCATGGACAATGCAGAAGGGTTCCCAAAGCATTGGTGACGCAGCTCAAGTTCCTGAAGGGGAACAATCGTCTCTGTGTTTCTCTTCTGACATTTATGTCAGTTTAAGTAAGTAAAAAAATAGAAAGGAAAGGAAGAAGACACAGATTGAGAGATAGATAGAAAGATTTGTCTGCAAGACAATTTTTATTGTGTGGCCATAAGTGATTGTACCAGCCTCACTGAGAGTGATTTTCTGACCTCTGAAAGTGTTGCTTCCCAGGAGAAGCAGCATGCCATCATGTCCCTAGGAGCATCTGTGCTTTCACAAGGCACACAACCTCTCTAACATAACCTCTCTCTCTCTCTCTCTCTCTCTCTCTCTCTCTCTCTCTCTCTCTCTCTCTCTCTCTCTCTCTCTCTCACACACACACACACACACACACACACACACACACACACACACACACACACACACACACACACACACACACACACACACAGTAACACAATCACTGCCCCTGGGCAAACATAAGCACACTGATGGTAGCAGGTCTGAGTGCATAAAACACATCCTAAGCCCCTTAGCACATTGTTTAAACTTTCCACATCACTACACAAAAAAAACCACCCTCTTGTCCTAGCAGAATCTCTTAGGGAGGTGAAACATTTTCATCCTATCGGATATAAAGATTTGGAAAATTAGAACAAGATGTTTACAAAAATGTATAAAAAAAAGAGTGAGGGAAAATTTTAGCATTCGACAATGTCAGCCTTTCTCATTAACAAATACATTAACGGAAAAAGAGATCAAACATATGATGCAATGAGTATTGGGACATTAGTGTCCATTTCTCTTATGGTCCATTTAATCACCTTATTTGAAAAAAAAAATAATAATTTGAGCAAATTGTCTGATAGACATTAGAGAGCTATTAAGTCTGTATCTTTGAAAGAGCATAAGCAAAAAAAACAAAACAAAAAAAAAACCGCAGAAATAGCACAAAACAGCAGGTGAATCATAGCTCCAGGAGACGAAGAAAAAGAGAGAATCTGGACGAGAAATGAGAGACACTTCAGATCTCACTGATTAGAAGAATGCACTGCTTTTTTAACCTGCTGATACTGAAGACACCTTTTGATTCATAATCTTTCCCATTGCTGGGACAATCAGTGAAAGCCAATCTTCTTAACGTTTTAAATTCTTTATTGTGCTGCATGTGTCCTTTTCACTACATGAGTTATGACCAGCTGAATTAGACAATGTGACAATGCAGAGCAAAATGTACATTTAAATATTTTACAGTTTGTCTACAAAATATGTTAAATTGTTTTTATTTTGTGAATTCTTTGCACCATGTATAACTATTAAACTATTTGTTTGATATAATTAGAAATAATTTATTCATCTTTAGTAACCACTACATTCTGGTTGTGGTGGGTCCAGGCTCTACTTTTAAAAATGGGCACAAAATAGATTTTAAAACTCAATCACAGGATACACATTTTTGCACAGTCATTAACAGCCTGATTTTGCACTTAAATATGTATCTGTATAATAAGATACAATAGCAGCAAAATACATTGTCACAAAAATATTATATCCTGGTTATGCCGACTAAGTTAGGCAACCTAATAAGAAAAAAAATAAAGTATTAAGCATTAATTTTAATGACTTGGCTCCTTAAGTCTAGAACATCAACAGTCTTTTCCCTTGAGAAGCCAGGCCTTTTGCTGCCTTTATTTGCTGTTTGTTTTCTGACTTCCTGCCTTCACTTTTGAAATGCATGCTGAGCTAGGGTGCGGTCGTTTGACTGATAATGTCAATTAGGAACCATTACTCCATTTCTTTGCCATTAGAAACTCTTGGCTTGTTTTTATGATTTGTTTTGTGTCGTTATACACCTGTACTGTTAGTGCTGTTTTATTAGCATAATTTAACTGACACTGAGCAGAAATTATTGCTCTGTATACACTGTATTTCCTAGCTGATTTGACTTCATCATTAAAAAACAGTTCCATTCCATAACAATGCCTCCACCATGTTTGTGATGTATTATGCTTTGTATCATGAGCCCTTACTCTTCTCTTTCCATCATTCTTGTACAAGTAAATCTTGGTTTCATAAATAGTTTTTTCCTTACCCAACAATGGCTTTCCTTCAATTACATCAATGGCTTCATTTCCTAAACATTTAACTCAGTGTTTTTGTCAAACCCCTTGAAATAAAACTGTCTATACTTCAACTGCAAATTGAATGCTTTTCAGATCCATTGTTTTTGTGGAAAGAAGTAAAAGTACAAAAATGGTCACTGTCCAAATTGTGATCTGACTGTTCCAAGAAATGAAAACAATAAAAAAATTTTATTCATTAATTATTTAATATTCTACCAACAGCTAAGAATGAACATCTTAACAATTTTTTTTTTTTATATCGAATTAGATTTATATACATTGTTTTAGATAAATTATATTGCTAATTTATATTTGTATTAGGTATAAATACAGAATTTTAACATGTGTCATGGTGGTACGGTAACTCTTACTCTCTCTGTTTATCTCAACTTTAAGTATACGCTATTATTCTGCATAAAACTGCAGAGCTTAAAACTGCATGTAGCATTTTCAAATCACAAATTTTTCAATGAAATTAAATTAAACAATTAAATCACATTTGTGAAATCAGACCTTCTATATAATATTCATATATTCATATACTTCTATATATTTCAAAATACACCCCAAATAATTATTTAGTACTAGACTACTAATTCACGCATTCTGGTATGTACTGATGACACATCAGAATCAAGCCTGTGTTCTGTTCACAAGACTGTATAATTACATGAGTTTTAGCTAATCTAAAGCTTATCGAAGATCATGAAGTGTTACAAATCTCACTAAATACAACACAGAGAAGTAATCTTACGTCTGCCATATCTTCCTGCCTTTCAGTACACTGAGCTGAATTTCATTTATTACAGCACCCAAAAGACACAACTAAACTACACAGATCAGCTACACACTGGAGGGACTGGATCCCTGCAGATCATGATGGTAATTGGTGCTTTTTTTTCTACAAGATGAAAATTTTACTTTCTTCAGGGAAATATAAATTCTCTGTAAAAAATGTAATATTGGTGTTTACATTTAAGCTTGTCCGATGCAGAGGTTTGATGCCCCCTATGCAACTTGGGAGTCCAAGTACGCTTTCAACAAAATGACAAGATACATCAAGTAAAAAGAATATTATCAAGTTTTATAATGACAGATCAATGCAAATTCTTTTTTCCTTTGACTTTATCCGGGCATTGGACCAGCACTGAAAGTGCACTGGACAAAGCCATATAACCAATCATAAATGAAAGCTATTTGAAATAACCAGCTATGCCTCTTTAGATATGCATTGATATTTGACAACCATATTGTTTATAAAGCTCATTATGTTTTTTTATATTAAATATTCCATTATATGTTAACACAGATGGACAATACCAGATTTTAGTTGGAACAGACCTACAGACCATGAGAAACATGTAGCAGCCATATTGACTGTAATAATGTGGCCATATTGTTTAGACATTCTGACATTGTTTGATAATTTTAAGAGTTATATTCTGCTGAGTAGCTGTGAAGGTTTTGTATATTATGGAAATTAGCAAAAAAAAATTTGTAGGTCCAAATGGTTCTGGAGGCTGTTTTATTTGGGAAACTGGTCAACCCAAACACAAATACTTGTGCTATACTAGCCACCATTAGGTCGGCAAAGCAAGCGTAGATATTAAACTTACCAGGTTTGCCAGTATGTAGTGATAGCTCTTGATGTTTTTTCCCAGGTCTAAAATCTAGAAAACAGAAGAGTAAAGCATAATTATTTTCAAAGTGTACTCATTACAGGCACTTAGTTGTAGTTAAGCCATTAAAAGTCAATGAAACAAACAACTAAAAAACTGCTTCAAATAATCATGATCAAGATCATCACAAATTAACGTGTCCACAAAAATTATGAATGAAAGGCTATTACAGATTCTATTTGCTAGTGAGTCTTTTCTATGCATTTTTTAAAGCATGTCTGAAATTACATAGACAGCAATGTAAGTAGAAATCCAAAATCAGATATTTGCCTCTAATTTTAACTTCCAAAAATATATATATTTTAAATTAGCATTTATTTAAAACAATCATCGAAAATCATTATTAAAAAGCAATTAAAAAAATTAAAAAAAAAAAGCAAGTTAACTCTTACATCACATCCAATTAAGTGCAAAAGCTAGTAATGTTTTTATAGAAATGAATACATTTTCACAACGAATGACAGGAATTATGAAAATATCCTGTTATAAAGAAACAAAAAGAGTAACAAAGCTAAAGTTAAACACAGAGAGCACCAATGCTGGAAAAGTATGAGTCATGCACTAATGGAGGAGGAACACATTAACATTCCAAACCCTTCAATCTGAGCTGTTTGCTTTGCTGACTCACTCTCTGGGCAATGAAGTGAGCTGAACCATAATATGCTTAAATGTGTATCATTGCAAAAGGGTGGGCATGTAAGAAAAAACATGGTACGCAGAGAATGTGTGCACGTGTTAATTTGAATACCTATATTAGCAAACACTTATGGTGTGTGTGTGTGTGTGTGTGTGTGTGTGTGTGTGTGTGTGTGTGTGTGTGTTTGTGACGATAAAGGAAAATGTTTGCTGATGCATGTATATGAAAGGGGATAATTTTTAATGTGTGTGTGATGAAACAAGAAATTGAACATGTGTGTACCTAGACAGATTAAGATTGATACTCACTGTCTCATGCTGTCTTTAATGCTCATCTGTGTTTATGCTCAGGTTATATCAATCTTATTTAAGGGTCTAATTATTTGTCTTTTGTTTTTATATCTTTGTTTTTGTATGTGCGTGCATTTAAAACTTAATGAAAGAAGTACTTGATGAATTGATGGCTCTAAATGCGTATTTAGAGCTACTGTCTGCCTACTAAGCCATTGGTTTCAACTATGAAGATAGACCAACATGAAGATCAGAGAGAATGAAAATAGTATGGTAGAATACCAAGCTATTTTGAAGATGAGAGAAGAGGGGAAAAGTGAACAAACATAATGCAAGCATTGGGCATAGCCAGTTCAACAATACATATAGAATCTTCTGAAAACAGACATATAAAGCAGGTCAGACAAGAAAACAATAGTTGTTTACTAAATCACTGATATCATTACTGTGATAAAAAAAAAATAAAAATCCCTGGTTCAATTCTGATGGGTTACTGTGTGCCCCTTGTGTTGAATAATGAGTGTACTGTACAAACATTGGTGTCTGAATCCACCTCAGCCCCACCAGGATAAAGTTATTATGATGAATTAATAAATGAATGAATACACAGCAGGTAAGTAAATCCAAACCATGTAGTATTTAATATAATGATATTAGAGCACATGCTATCTTGAGGGCATGACAGACAGTGGCATTAGTTATTATTAATGATCTCAGCAAAAATGTTTCCCTTCAGGCCACCTTCAGGCAAAACAAAGCCAATTCCAACTTGAAACTCAAAATGACTTGAAAATGTCTTCCTATAACCACTATAGTGTTTTTTTATTTTTTATTCAAAAAGAAGGAAAAAACTGAAACTTGTACCAATAACCATCAGTGATTACTTATCACCGTACTGTAAAATACTAATCCAATCGTATATTGTAAAATAAAATGTGGAAATTATCCTCAGAAGATAAGTAGTTAATTACAGTTTAAGTTTCAAGAAGCTTCCTATGGGTGAAAAGAGGTGATGAATGTCTCTGTATAACCATAGCCACAGGCTCATTAAAAATTTTAAGATTTGCCTTTCAAAATAGCATCTAAGTTTGACAGTGATATGATTCTTCAAATGATAACACATTAAATGGAGTGGAGTAGAATTAACCAGCTTTGTTACTTAGAAAGTATTCAGACCTCCTTCACTTTTTTAAATTTTCACTACATATGGGGTATTTCACTACATTGAATAAAAGTGAATACAGAATTGTAGAAATGTCTGTAAATTTAATTTTATTAAATAATGACATAAAACTGAAATATCATTGTGCCAGCAGTGAGCGAGTGGTAAGAAACACCTGCAGCTGATGAGCCTAATCAGTGTGCTCTGCTTTAGTCCGGCGACGCCAATGAAGAAGAGCAAGAGACCAGCCTCAGGGAGAGAGCCAACAAGCAGAGAGACGAACGGACGTGCCACCGAACGGTGACAGAGTGCGGGTGGGCCCTGGTGAAAGACGTGCCGGCCAGCGAGTGCACTTGGGCGGATGGCAGGGAAAGGCATACTAGTCCGCAAGAAAACTCAGACAGACACTAGAAATGGAAAGCTTGCCGATCCATAAGTAAGACAGGCGGACGCTGAACCGCGAGTGTTTTGGTGAGCCCCACCATGAGTATCGGAATGGAAAGCGTTGGGGTAAAATCAATAAAAGAAAGCTCTGCTTGGTGAACTTTTGCCTGTCTCTCTTTCTTCCAGAGCGGAACCAGTAAGTGTGTTACAATCATATGTAAATAAGTTTTTAGACTTTTTACTCTGTACTTATTGAGAGCACCCTTTAGTAGTTGCCAGCAACTACTGCCTCAAGGTTTTTTTGGGGCTATGACGTTACAAGCTCCGCACACCTAGATTGAGGGATTTTCTGCCATTCTTAATGGCAAATCCTCTCCAGCTGGGTCAGGTTGAATGGGAACTGTAGGTGGACAACCACTTTTATGTCCCACCTGAAGATGTTCAACAGGGTCAAAGTAAAAAAAAAACCTGGGTTCTAGCTGGCCCACTCTAGTGCATTCACAGAGTTGTCCCTAAGACATTCCTGTGTTGTCTTGGCTGTGCGCTTAGGGTTGTTGTAATGTAGGAAGGTAAATCTAAGACCCTGACTGAGGTCCTGAGAACTTTGGGAACGCCTCCGCATTTGCTCACTGTCTAAATCACGTGTGAATTCTGGCTAACGGCAAGGCATGACATCACCGGCGGGGCGATGTCGTGACCAGGAAGCTACGAAATGCGCAAGCAGGGGAGCAATGCTAGCTTCTGAAAAAGAGAAGGTAAGCGCAGCAGGGGACACTCGTTCAAAAAGCGTTGTGATGCAGCGTCTCATTCCCTCAGGAAACTAGGGTTACATACGTAACCTAAAGATGTTTCCCGTTTGGGAACTCGAGCTGCGTCACAATGGTTTGGGAACGAGTGTCCAATCGCGCCACACTGACCAGTTACTGCCTTGTGTGTGTAAGCAGAACCAGGACAGAGGAGCTGGGAGTGGCTCTAGGGTCGAGGTCATAAAACCTGACAAAGGCCATCATACCAGGCCGTAGAGGCCACCACACTCCGAGTGTAGGAAGACCAGAGGACTCATATGATAATGAAATGGCATCCATAATCCATTAACTGAGAGTCTGCTTATTGACAGGAAAACTTTTCCTATAAGGGCCATAGCAGGCAAAAAGCTTCTCTGACTTCGTCCACGGACTCATCCTCAGCCAGTTTTGCTTCTCCTGGTCGGGGGCTTTGGAAAGGAGGAGGGCAGAATACCTGCAGCATGACAGGTCATAAGGGAGCCACAGCCACCTTAGGTAAGTACCCAGGTTTAGGGTAAAGAAATGCACTGGCCATGCGAGGGGCAAACTCCAGGAGAGACGGGGCCATAGAAAAAGCCTGTAGGTACCCGACCCTCTTCAGGGAGGATACTGCCTTTACAGACAAGTACCTAATGCCACTTTGGCCTAGGGCTCCAAGGGGGGCTCAGACAGAGCCGACAGCACAAAGCCAAGTCGCGCAAAATGACCAAGTCCCACACAGGCACTCTGGGTCGCATCCCGGGTCTTAGCCTATGGGTGCCACGCAGGAAACGTATCAACCAGCGACTGCCCCGTGGGCGGGGTACAATAAACCGCAATAGCGGACACGTAAACCTTCAGGGTTGAAGGAGCCAACCCTGTGGCAAACAGCCCCCACCAGTGTCTTCCTCCACTACCACCCGAAAGAGTCATAGTGGATGGAGGAGACCCACCGCCTCTCAGAAGGCCACAACGGCTGCAGGGCATTGCTCCAACCGCTCTGGAAAAGCCAGACATGGACCGACCAGGAAGTAGTGAGTGCTCCATGCAGGCATCGGTAATGATGGCTCTCTTTAATCGCCATATATTTTTGTAATCTTAAACCCTGCGACAGCATCGCTTGTAAGTATTTGTATAATAGGCATGGATGTACATTATACTTGCATATGAATGTTAATTGTTATGGTTCAAGATTATTATTCATAATTTTCCATCCGGCTATTGCATTAGCCACATTGTGCTTTATCCTCATATGTATTATTGAAATATATTTATTTGTTAATTTGTAGTTTCACTCCATACCCAAGACCAATAAACCTTTGGGCAAGAGGGAGTTTATCTGACTGTCAAAGCACTAACACATGTTGAGGACAGTAGATAAACAGTTTGTGGTAATGAAGTGATGTAATATGACTGGTGCTGAAGACATGGATGCCCTTTTCATGGGGCAGTCGCCGGGTAAGAACCCATTGGTGACACATTTTTTATCCATGGTACCAGCCTCTGGTACAACCTAAAGTGTCTGCATAGGACATGGTCATTGTCTTGGCTGGCCACCCCGCTGACCTTTGTCAGTTTTTATAGCCTTGACCTCAGTGCCACTCCTGGCCACTCTGTCTTTCACCCTAGATATGCCCATACACACTAGGCAGGGACTGGTCAGTCTGACAGGATTGGACTCTCGTTCTCAAAGCGTTGTTGATGCAGCTTGTGTTCCTGAAGGGGAACATCCCCAAGTTACTTATGTACTTTAGATTTCCAGAGAAAACAAGACACTGCATCTCCAGGCCACATTTTCTGCATCCCTGCTGTGCTTTCTTCTTTTTCACTTTAGCATTATGGGGTACTGAGTGTAGAATAATGAAAAAGAAAAACCTCTTTGAACAATTGTAGTATCAGGCTGTAACACAAAATGTAAAAAAGGTAAGGGAATCTGAATACTTTCCGAATGCACTGCATGTGTCAAACAAAAGAATGGCAGCATGGCATCTTATTTCTTCAACTGAACCATTTTTTATGTTCACACCGCAAGTATCTGAGGTGGTAGGTACAGTATTTTCCTTTTCCTAGTCATAGAAGAAGAGAATGACTGTTTACCTTTTTTAGGATGGAGTTGAGGCGCTCAAGCTCACAATCAATTATGATTTGGCCTTCCTTCCTCTTGTCTAGGTCCTGAAAGACTTTAAGAAAGGATGCTTCGGTCATGGTCTCCACATTCACTGAGGTCACCAGCCAGTTACGCTCTGCTGCTGTGTCTAATACCTTTTGCAGAACAATTAGACCTATAAAAGCAGAAAAAGACAAAAGTGCACATTAAAAAACACAGCACCACAAAGTCACATTACAGTGAAAGAAATATCATATAACAAATAAAAGAAAAAAGTGAAACAAAAGTAAATAGAAGCTGAACATTGAACACCTACTATAAAAATGGCCTTGGTCCTACAAAGGACATTTTCCATTTATTTTATCCATAGAATTTTAAGAAAATCCTTAGACAAAGAGTCATGGCATGACATTTCAAAGCAAAGGAAAAAAGTGTATTTACTGTATTTACTGCCTTTTATGAGGGAACAAGCAATCCCATAAATTATTGCAAATTATGTCACTGAGTCTTTCTTAATTGCTTTTAAATGTATTTTAGTGGGCATTTAATACTAAGGACTTTTCATTATATACTGTGGTTTTCTTAAAAAACAAACAGTGTTTTTGTTTTGCTGTTCCTTACTTTCAAATGTTAATTACTTACTGATTTAGCTTGGCTTTAGTAACTACTATGGATGCCTGGAAAAACAAATAAAGTGCTGCCTTTCACTTCAGGCTGCTTCATACAAAAACATGACCAGTAAAGCCTTAATGACTTCTATGAGAATAAAAAATCCAACTGAAGTTCGCAGATTGGTTAGTATCCAGATAGAACCGCAAAGTGATAAAAGTCAGAGAAGCAAATTCTAATTTAGTTGCAATTAAAAGTATGGAAAGTGGAAAACCAAAACATTCACAAAACCGTCTCAGGTTACTTGAATGTAACCCTGTTCCCTAAAAAAGTGGGAACGAGATGCTGTGTTTCTTAACACTATGGGAACATTCTTTGTTCGACCGGTCGTGAAGCATGTGTGTCAAACATGCAAGGAATTTTGCTTAAAAAAAATCTCGGCAGGTGACCTTATCTAAATACATGCACCTGCAAGGCTATAAATAGATTAGACATAAACACACCTTCGGGTTTGTCTGAAGAGACATCCGGACATGCACGCAGTGCGACAATTAGGTGTAGCATCTCGTTCCTGTGATTTCAGGGCACAGATTTACACTCAAGTAACACAAGACGTTCCCGATCAAAAGCTTCACTCGATGCTGCATTCATAACGCTATGGGAAGGAGAATACCAAGCTGCTGCACTGGAAGTGTTCCTTAAAGTTGTGTAGTGTGCACAAAAATTTCAGAGGTCTCAGACATGGCTTTGGAAGGTAGACTCGAGGACATACTAGCATGGACATCCAAACTTTAAAACCTGATGTGTGCAAGGAGGACCTGCCTGCCACATTTTATACTTGCTGCAAGGGGGCATCTCTTGCTAGAGCCTTGTAGGATGCAATCCCCCTGGTTAAATGGACTCTGACTCCTATAGGTTCAGCTTTCCTGTTGCTCTCGTAGGCTAGGGCAATGGCATCCCTTACCCAGTGTGACAGAGTTTGTCTAGTGGCAGCCACCTCTGGTTGCAGCCCCCATAGCATATGAAAAGCCATATGCCACTGGCTAGTGCGGTGAACATAATTCTGAAGAGCATGTACTGGGCAAAGTAGGAATAGGTGAAGTCTTAAAGCTTTAAACATAGAACAGATAGTTAGGGTGCGGATGCAAAATAGCTTTGAACAGCCCATGGGCAAAGTCTAGGCAGGATGACAAGACTGATAAAGCCTGCCAATCCCCAATTCTCTTCAGAGAAGTGATATTCATTAAAAACCCAACTTTAGAATCAAAAGCTTGACAGGCACTGACTCTAGTGGTTCAAAAAATGGTCCCAACCAGAGCCTCAACCACTACAGCCAAGTCCAATGCAGGGACTGTCCCACTGGTGTTCGGCTTATTCGCTCCAAGGATAAAATGCCTACTAGGACTGCAACTAACGATTATTTTGATAATCGGTTAATCTGATGATAATTTTTTTTATTGTCAGATTAATCGATTATTCAAATTATTATATATATATATATATATATATATATATATATATATATATATATATATATATATATATATATATATATATATATATATATATATATATATATATATATATATATATATATATATATATATATATATATATATATATATACAGTGTATTTATGTATAAAAGTTTACTTGAAAAATGCAAAAGCCACATATTAAGTTAAACTATTTTGAATTTTGACATTATAAAGCTTATAGTGGCTGCTTGTTGAAGAGGGCATGGGAGAATTTTTACAAATTCTCTCATGCTGGGTTATTTCTTTCTGTAAAAAAACAAAACAGCATTTCAGTATGAAAGGTGAAGTAATTTGGGTAAATCAACATTGTTTAAAAAAATACAAACATTTTATTTCAGTTGTAAATATATTAGCATCTAGAATATATATAGTTAATTACATTTTGTACAATAATTGAGTAATATATATGCATACATTAAATATACATACATTGAAAACAACCATTTGAACGTAGTAAAGCCTTTTAAAAACAAATAAGTTAACTGTTGTAGACAAATGCTATTAAAAGAGAATGGAATGGAGAAACACAGAAAGCTAATAGGCTTGATTTAAAAAGATATTCAAATATAGATTGGTGAACAAATGCATAAGCAAACAGTGGCTAAAATTTAATAATTTACTGC
The DNA here is from genome assembly GCF_946808225.1 of Silurus aristotelis. Taxonomy (NCBI): domain Eukaryota; kingdom Metazoa; phylum Chordata; class Actinopteri; order Siluriformes; family Siluridae; genus Silurus; species Silurus aristotelis. The sequence goes on along the minus strand of NC_139587.1, from coordinate 14,146,361 downwards.
TGCTGTTATTAGATGCTTTTAGATTAAGTGTTTGTTCTCACCATTTTAATTAAATCCATCACTATGTTGCTCGTGAGGTGATTGTGCAAACTGGTTCTCACGAGTCATGCCAGAACAGATCTAGTGCGACTGTCCTGAAGTAAGCAAACAAACAGTTTACACAATAGCACTTTATTAAACTATACCATTTTGACATGATGAGGATATGCAATTTTTGCTTACCGTGCTGATGTTTTGCCTTTACAGTGATACCAGTGTGTTTTCTTTTCATGTGCTTGTGCATCACTGTGGTACTTCCATGCCACACAAGCTCAACTTTGGATCATTTGCAAGTTCTTTGTTGCGTTTATATAAAATGCTCCCATGCTTTTGATGACTTGGGACGCACACTTTTTCCTGCTGCTTGTTGACCTGTATTGTGCTCCATTTCGCAAGCGGCTATGTTCAATTTGCTGTCATGCTAACCTGTAAGCAGCCCACTTAACCGATAATGGCATTCGTTGACAACAAATTTCATTATCGATTATTATTGATTTTATCAATTAGTTGTTGCAGCCCTATTGCCTACACAGACCCTGATAATCAAAGCTTGAGAAGCCAAAATGACATAATAACCCCTAAGCGTAGCAGGACTTGTACCTGAAACGAATATTTCTTGCAGAAACTCTAAAATAACTTGCAGAGCTTGCAATTTTTGCGTCAACAAACGTGCTTGTCCCAGTATCAGTATAGTGGGTACCACGCTTTTGAAGTGCAGAGGATGAGTATACTACAGCAGTCCCCTGAAGGTGCTGAAAATGAACAATTACTTTCTGTTAGAATTTCACATGCCCCTCTTTTGGACACAGAGTGATGTCACCTTTATTCTTGATGACATAGCACAAGAGCTCAATACAAACAAAGAAAATGTCAGTTTGTAGCTATCTACAATGTCAGCTAGATCAACAGTAATATCTTGTCAGAAACTGATGAATCTGCATGTGAGAGGATACAGCTCTGAGAAAAGAATCATACTGTCAGCTGTTTTCACACGAGAGTCTATTCCATCAAACAGGTTGCATATCCCAGCTTTGTGAAAAGCTCTAAAATGGCCTCTGGAGCAATTGACAAAAAAGGTTCCACCGTCCTTAGATTGCAATGTAGGACTTTTGATCTACTATAATTTCAATAGTCCCTTTTTCCCAAAGAGTTCTGTCTGGGGAGCCATATCTACAATGACCCAATCTTGGAAATCATTCTTACTGATGTACTTAAGGCACTTGAACTTCTCAGATCACAGTGCAGATGATAACTAGGTTTCTCATGAGACATGCTCTTATTATTCAAAGTGAGAGAAAGAGTAACAAACCTAGTCTTCCAGATAATAAACAGTGTGCTGTCCACAGGCTCATCTCCTTGGAGTGTAGAACGAGAAGAGAGTACCACAAGGATTATATTGAGTCCATAAATGACATAAAAGCCCAAAAGGATGCTGATGCCAAAGGTTCCAAACCCAATGTGTACAGCATAAAACTCAAAGTTTTTGGCATCACAGTGTCTTGGAAAGTTTAGAAAATGTTAATGGAAATGACGAGTCCAACAAGTTTATCCAGAGAACCATTTACGTTGATGATGGCTTAAAAAGTGTGTGATCACCTGCCAAAGCTGTACATCTTGTGAAGGAGGCAAGAGCCTTATGCAAAACAGGAAATGTTTGACTGGAAAAATGTGCTGTGTATAATAAAGTGCTTGCCGGAATGCCGCCTAAAGAATGTGCCAAAATATGCCAAAGATCTAGACATGTTTTTAGAAGAACTTTATATTGAATAACTACTTGGATTTCGTGATTCGTTGAATTCCAATTCAGAGTTATAATCGGGAAAAATCTACATTTACGATCCACTGGGATTTGTTGTTCCTTCTTACTAGGTGGCAAACAGAATTTTCAGGTGCTGTGCAGGGAAAAGGTAAGCTGGGATGAAGATCTTCCCAAGCTTATTCTGCCACAGTAGGAGCTATGGCTTAGAAACTTGCCTGCATTGGCAGTCCTGAAAATCCAAAGAAGTTACCATTCATCAAACAACAAGGTTGTGCTGCAGGAGCTTCACAATTTTTCAGAAACAAGTTTCCGTGGATATGGTATGTGATCTAATCTCCATGCAGTAAGTGAAACAGGGCATTGTCCTAGGGAAAGCAAGTGTAGCTTATAGCAGGCTGCTGACTATCTCAAGGCTGCTCATAGTGAAAGTGTATACCACCAAGGAAAAGGCATGACCATGAATAAGTTGTGTGCAAATGAAATATAGATCTATTGAGCGTAGTCTCTTTAAACATCTACAAGTATGTAGAATGTAGAATATCCAGAAGAGCAACCGAGGTGCAACCGATGACAGATCTACCAGGAGAGAGAACAGAAACATCTCCTGCCTTTGCATTCTCAGGTATTGATTTTTTTGGGACTTTCTTTGTAAAGAAGGTTATAAAGGAATTATAAATATATGAGTTGCTGTTCAGCTGCTTGTGCTCTAGAGCTGTATATATAGACACTAGATGACCTGACAACAGACAATTTCATGAACCCACTTTGTGTGTTTATAGCCATCAGAGGATCGGCACACCAACTGAGATGCAATCATGGAACAAAATTCAGGGATGATAGAAGAGAGTTTTTTGAGTTGCTCAAGGGGATGAATCACAAACATTTGTGAGCATTGAGTTGTGAATTTGTAGTTAAAGTTTCCTCAACAAGTAACAAGAGTGAAGTCTGGGATCGCCAGATTCAGATTCAGTATCCAGACCATGCTTGACAGCTCCACCACCTTGTAAACATTGCATTATTAAATGATGGCCATAAACAAGATCAGAATCATATATAACGTCTTTAGGTTAAGTATGTAGCCCTAGTTTCCTGAGGGAACAAGATGCTGTGTTGAAACGCTTTGGGAACGCGCCCGAGTGTTCAGGCTCTGAAATATATGTGTAATCAGAGGGGGGGAAGGCGTACAGATGCAGCCTTTGCCACACCTGAGCTACGGCGTCCAGCCCCAGTGAGAGGAGTAAGGGAGAACCAGAGGGGACAGTGCGACGTCTCCCAAAACGCAAACCGATCCACTTGGGCTCTTCCGAATTTCTCCCAAACCTGCTCCCCCACATTGGGGTGGAGTCGCAATTCCCCAGGTCTCAACCCCTGCCTCAACAGGGTGTCTGCTGCCTTGTTCAACTGGCCCGGTATGTAAACTGCTCTCAACTAAAGGAGTTTCCACTGGGCCCAAAAGAGGATCTTGTGCGCCAGCCTGCACAGGGGGCGCGAACGCAGACCTCCTTATGGTTGATGTATTGTCCGTACGGACCAACACGTGGTGACCTTTGAGGTCTGAGATGAAATGCTTCAGTGCTAGAAGCATGGCCAGCATCTCTAGGCAGTTGATGTGACAGTGTAGATTGGGCCCTTCCCACAGACCTCGGGTGGAGCGACCGCTCATGATCACTTTCCACCCCGTGAGGGACGCATTCATCGTTAGCATTAAGCGACGACCGGGGACTCTCAGCACAGGGCATAGAGAAAGGAACCGGGGATCTCTCCAAACATCTAAGGCACGTAGGCATAGCCGCGCGACCTTGATGGTGCAGAGGGGGTTGCTCCTCAATAAGAACCCATGGGTACTGAGCCACCACTAAAGGGGTCTCATGTACAGCAGGCGAAGTCAAATCACACTGGACGCAGCTGCCATAAGCCCTAACAGTTTTTGGAACTGCTTGACAGTGAGAGGCTGCCCTTCTCTGACCTTCCTGACGGCTGTAAGGATGGCCACAATGCAGGCAGGGGAAAGCTGCGAACACAAAATAGTCGAATCCCATATGACACCGAGATAGGTGGTTATCTGTAATGGAGAAGCACACTCGTCCCGGAGTTCAGCCGAAACCCCAACGCCTTCATGTGGGCAAAAACTTCATCTTGATGCCGGACCGCCAACTGCTCTGATTGAGCTAGGATCAAACAATCTTCGATGTAGTTGAGGATTCGGATGCCCTGAGACCTCAGGGGAACCAGAGATTCCACACATTTTGTGAAGGTACGGGGTGAAAGGGCAAGGCCAAACCAAAGTACCCGGTGTTGGTAAGCTTCGGCCCTGAAAGCAAACCTCAGGAACTTTCTGTGACAAGGTACCATGACAAACCAGTCCTCAGATCTAATTTGAAGCACGACTTGCTTGCGGGTCAGCATCTTGAACCTGTCTCATGAGAGAGCGGTTCAGCTGACCTAGATCTCCTGGACCACAACGATGCAGGGTGGAGACAAAGGAGAGAGCTGGCCATGCCCTGAAGCACCTAAGGTGGTAGGGTTAACGGACCAAGTCCCTAAAGGTGGCCGGGACAGGGCGGGCACTGGATAGAGTGGTGTGGCTCTCCCCTTCATGGCCAGATCCCCAGAAAGTCCTGTGTCAGGACCTTTTCGTCGAAGCCCTCCTGTTTTCCTGCTGGTAAATAATATAATATAAGGTTTATATTAAATAAGGTTTAACCCATGACCTGGACACCTCTTTGTGCAGGTCGGGAAAAAAGGGAAGACTCCGACGCGGAGGTTGTGACACGGGTATCAGAAAGCGCTCATCTAATTTACTAGATGAAAGCACTTTCTGCTCATTAACCGGCCAAGTTATCTCGAGCTTGGCAACAGTACATGTTAAAAACGCCGAAAGCTCCTCGGCTTTCATATCGCAGAGCGCGGCCCCGCCCCCCCCCTCCTCAAAGGAAGAGAGGCGCAGATGCATGCGCTCGCCCAATTTTTTACTGATTACACACATTATTTCACATTATTTGAACAAAATCAAAAATAGCAGAAAACAAGTACATGACATTATGATTCTACAAGAGGACAGCACTCAAAGAAATGAAAGCAACAATAGGAGCGCTTGTTAGATTTGTAGAAGCACACATTTAACTTTAAGCTACTAATTAGTGACTACATTTGTTAGAGGAAATCCACAGACTAGATCAGTCTACCTAGAGTGGTCTTTTCATAAGATAGTTACTTTGTTTGAGGCCAGTTAATTTGCATGCTCAACACAGTTGTGATCTAAAGGAGATTTGTCAAATTCTTATTCTTTAACATTATTCATAGGAAAATCCCTCATTTTGACTAAATGAGGGATTTTAGTAGGAGTGTAAATGCTGTTAGTATATGTTCTGTGTTTGTTAGCAATCATTTCCTTTGATAATTAATTCTTTTTCAAATCCGTTATAATTTACTTTGTAATTAAATTAATTTCTATATTTATTTGAGGTACGATTCAAAATTATAAATGTGATGTGATAAATTTGTTGCCCTTTAAAATATAAAGCATGAAAATGCATTGTTTTAGAGAAAATGACAAGATAATTAGTTGCCCTCTGATGGACTGATGGTAAGTGGATACCATTAAACCATTAAAAATATATTTAAGTTCAAAATCAATGCTGTCACCAGTAAAAAAGGCAGTAAAGAGGACTGTTGTTGTTTTTATAAAAAAGTTAAAAGGTCATTGTTGCACCTGTTCAATGTATTAAAACTGTAATTTCTATCTTGTTTAATGTTATGCAGTGTAATTTCTGATGTGTTTGTGCTGTGCTCATTGACAAAAACAGTTCTGATGTTATAAAAAAGACAAACTTAAGAATTAAATGCCCGTTTGCTAGGAACTGATCAGTAGATGTGTTTTTGTGAAAAGAGCTACATGGATGCTGCAATGATTTCAGGGTATATTTCCTGCCTGTTAATGACCTCAATGTACATTCTGAGATGCTACAGTACTTACAGTATGCTTTAACATCCTTAACATGGAAGTGTAAAAAGGTCTACTGACATGCTTTTTTTATATGTATATTCTGTGCCTGCAAAACCTTTGTCATGGATGTTTTGTTTTTTTCCATCTACCGATAAGAAAATTTAAGCTGCCTTCCAACAACTAAAGCTAGAAGAGAGCTAACATTGTGTTGCTTTCCACTATTGTAAGTGGAAATGCAGTGCTTGATATTGCAACAACAGCTGTCATGGACACCTCCATGTTTAGCTTTTGTTAGTTACAATATAGCTAGCTCACTATGATGAGTGATACAGTATACACATGCCTTTATGTTGTAGACAAATACTTGTGTATATATAGCTTAACCCATTTAAAGAAAGAAATACTGCTTTGTTTACTTTAGTTGCTGTGTGCATCCATGGTGATTTGACATCACTCTGTCAACAGGAAAGGAATTCACAGTTGAGAAAACTATTGCATGTTGCATGTAGTAGGAGGGGGCTTTTTTGTTTTTTTATAAGTAAAAAAAGAAGTTGGAGTTGAAATCTCAAGTCATTTGCAGTATTACTACAACATTCTAGTGCTGCTTTGAAAGAAAATGAAAACCACTTATAAAAGATTTTATCGTGTTGGCATTTCATATTGCAAAAAAGTCATATTTTAGTTGAAAATAATGGGTTAATTACATAAATTAATTAAATAATAATAAAAAAAACAATAATAATACTAGCATCTATGACTTCTACACTGAAAACAATGGGAACTCGACCGGATTGTCCACGCTCAAATTGGATGCGCGGCGTCAGGAAGCTATAAAACGCACATGAAGTGAGGCCGGTGCAAGCTTCTGTTTGTTTATAAAGTGCTCTGTGCATATTTCATGTTGAATTGTTTGTCTATTGTTTGTCAAAAGAAAAATACAAATCCAAGCCAACTGTGAGCAGAGCCCGGTAGGTCGGTTCTCGAGGAAGCACTCTTCAAGGAGGGTGCCCGTGCTCCTCACGGTTCTGGTCCCATTTTTAACTGAGGCACCAGTTCCTGGGTCTCCCAAATGGACCTTGCAGAGGATTTCGAGATGGGCTTGTCCCTTTCTCCAACCTCACCTGCCCGTTCCAGCACTCGCTCACACGCCTTTTAGCAGTTTCTTCCCCTGTGAAAAGAGCATTCAGCTCTACCTCTCTTCCTCTGAGGAGGGTGGGTCTTTGCGATCTAGGATTTAAGGAGCTATGGGTGTGGCTTGCTTGGGAGCGAAGCACTTTAGGTCGGTTCAAGAGGGAGTCAGGTGCGCACATTTGTGCATATTCTGCACGCATTCAGCGCACATTCAGCCTATATCTCCACACATTCAGCGCAGATTCTCTGCACATTCTGTGCATAATCTGTGCATATCTGCTTGCTGAGGCAGAGCAGTGCGCTGGTTACAATAAGCCACAACCCCCACCTCTTTAGTGCCTATACTAGTTGTTCTCCAACAGAGTGGGACTGGAAGTGTGTGGTTACGGGTTAATGCCCCGGGTTTAAGAATACGCTGGCCAGCTATCTCTCGCCAATTGTCGCATAGAGAAATTTCCCCTCTGTGGTACGAATAAAGGTCCTGACATAGGACATTTGACCATGAGGGGGCACGTTGCACCGCATTACTTGGTTCTCGTCCTGTCCCAGCTCCCTCAGGGTTCTGGTCTGTAAATCCTGCCAAGGAATGTGCTTTCATGCAAAACCAGCTGCATTGAGGATCCTCCGCGGTTTTCACCCGGTCTCATAGTGGTCCAGAAGAATTCGCCGCCTTCTTTCAGGCTCCTAGGGCCGCAACAAGGTGTTGCCCCGGGTCTAGGCATACCCTTAAGAGACTACCTGGCAGCCTGGAAAGCTCAGACATGTCTCAGTGGGTCCTGCACACTGAAAAGCAAGGCTATTCAATTTAATTTGGGTCTCGTCCACCCTGTTTTGACGGAGTCCTTCCCACTCTGGTGGGAACCAACCAGGCTCTGGTCATGGAACAGGAATTAAGCACTCTCCTGTTATTCCACTTGGCCTCCTGTACTTAAGACCCCTTCAGTGGTGGCTGAGGACCCATGGGTTCTCATGGAAGGGGATCCCCCTCTGTATGATCAAGGCTACTTAGCAATGCCTACCTGCCTTAGATGTATGGCGAGATCCTGGGTTTCTGTCTCAGGGCTCCATGCTGGAGTTCTCGCTTGTTGCGTCATGCTTATACAGGATGCATCCCTCATGGGCTCCGCATCCCTCCACCCAAGATCTATGGAATGGGCCCCATCTACTGTGGCACATCAATTGCCCAGAGATGCTGGCCATGGTGGTCGGTGGTCTCACTATTAAGACTGCATTCTAATTAGCTGTTTGCTTTTTAAAGAGAGTCGAAGACATGCAGGCCCTCTCTGTGTCCCACTCCTTCCCGGAGTTTACTCCAGGTATGGCCAGTGCCTTTAGATAAGGGGTTACATCCCCAAGGTGCCATCAGTAAACCCAAGACCTGTTAGGTTACAGGCATTCTACCCTTCTCTATTCCAGGCCCCAGACCTGGAGAAGCTAAACTGGCTGTGCCCGGTACGAGCACTGGACAGCTACATACACAGGACGGGTGCCTGGAGAAAGTCAGATCAGCTGCTCGTCTGCTACATCCCTCCGAGGAGAGGCCTCCCTGCTAACAAACAGACTGTAAGCAGATAGATCATTGATGCTATTGCATCTTCTTATGTGTCCTCTGTTCTACCTGTTCCATTCAGGGTCAGTGCTCACTCGACCTGGAGTGTGGCAGCCTTTAAGGCTTGGTCCTCTGAATTGCACCTCCAAGACATCTGCAACGCTTTAGACTGGTCCACCCCGATTTTTTTTAAATTCATTATTTATTATTTCCATAATACATTTTACATTTTCAACAGCATTTTTAAGGTCCATACCAATACAAGAAAAAAAATAGTTCTAATTAAAGTTTTACCATAATCAGAGGTGATCCACCTGCTGATCCGGTCAGACAACACCTTGTGGTCTCATACATCAGGGAGGTCTACGCTCTGCGCTTGCGCCCCTTAATATCACAGCCCTGAAATATATTATTACAAAACGAATAAAACATTTTGTCGCCTAATGAATGTGTCCAGGCTGAACATTCACCATATAAAACACAAGCAGAGCAAAGATGATGATGATCAGGTGATCAGGAATGTGACAGTTCTCAGTCATGTTTACATTGCTGACTCCCTCTGTCTCATCCACGTTAAGCCCAGACTTCTTGTTGCCTTCTGCCCTGCTCATTGTTTGCTTTGTAGTCTATGTCTGTGGTTTGTCAAAGCCAGGAAATGATACACAAGTGGTAGAAAAAGCCGTGCAATGACAGGAAATCGGTTGATGGGCTAAAATAGGCGCGCAATCAAAATAAAAAATATTCACATTCCACCAAATTAATAGATTAAAACTAAAGTAACAAGCCTGTTTTTAAATTGTAAGAAGTAGAAAGTACAGATATTTGTGTAAAAATGTAAAAAAAAAAACCAGACTGATGGTAAACTATGTAGCTGCAACTGGGCACAGAATTAAAGCCAGGACACTGTTGCTGTGATGTGGCAATGCTACTGACTGTCATAAAGCTCTACAAATTTAATTATTATTTTTAAATAAAGTTTAAATAAAGCTTTTTTCTTTTTTAATACTACACTAACTAACACATACAGAAGCATATTTGATTGTTATCTATAGATCTTGTGGTTAAGAATTAACAGGTTTACACATTACTGCTAATAGTTAAATGTAATATGGCAAATTTGCCATTTGTCATATATCATTTCAACTCACTAACGCTACATAAAGCAAGTTGGGAGACAGTATAGGCTTGCAGAAGGCCCTTAAAAGCTTATAAATTTCATGGTATGGTGTGCATTCATGATGCCACTTCAAGTCAAGGCCATTTTCCGGGACTAGCAGTAGACTGGTACCATTGCACCTGTCTTTGTGCAAGAGGTTAATCCTGCATTAAGGTATATTGTACGCTAAAGCTGTATCCATTCCTCAACTAACTGTTATTTTAGCTATATAATCCATGATGAACAGTGATCACTCTATCTCTTCAGTCAGGTCAGGCAGGCAATTGCTTTGGGATCGGAGTTTGACGGCAAACAAATCCTCATAAATGTCACATCACAAAGTGCAGAACCAAAACCTGTGATGTACTATATTCAACAGCACACTAAAACCCCCTAAAAGGGGCCCCATCTTTAAGTCTTTTTTAACATGCTTACAAAGTTAAGCAAATTTACTTCTCTGAAACACGTAAAATTTGGTATTTAGCTAGCTTGCATTATTACAAAACAAACAAATTTCCTGTAATTGTCTTTATTAGTTGACCTAAAATTATAAGTAAAATATGAAAGTCAACAAACCAAACTGTTCTATAGTCTTTAGAAAGGACAACAAACTAAGAGCAAAATACTAGAAATAAACAGAGTCTGCCTTGTTGTGACCATTTTTACCATTTTAGCATTGTTTATACTATTAAATTGCTGAACATAAAATGTTTGTCAAAAGTTGGGAAACACCAAGTCTTATCGGTTTTGAGAGACTTATGCATGTTCCTTTTTAATATGCAACAAATTAGATTTTTAGATAGAATTTTACATTATGAGTTACGTTGACCAAACAATTATAGGTAAATATACAGATGTTTAGCTTAATTTTCATTGGACAATCATCCCTTAGAACTAACAAAACAACCTTAGGTTACGTATGTAACCCTAGTTCCCTTAGGGAACAAGATGCTGGTTCAAAACACTTTGGAAACGTGCCGAAGTGTTCACACTCTGAAATAATGTGTGTTATCAGTCAAAAATTGGACGCTGGCCGTCACCGGCAGGGTGACGTCACGACCAGAAAGTATAAAACGCATATATCAAGTGAAGGCAGCGGCAGCTTCTGTAAGGGAAAACTAAGCGCTGCAGGGATGCCGAAGGTGTGGCATAGAGATGCAGCATCTCATTCCCTTAGGGAACTAGGGTTACATATGTAGCCTAGAGACGTTCCCTTTCAGGGACTCAAGCTGCGTCGAAATGCTTTGGGAACGAGTGTCCAATCACACCAGACTGACCAGTCCCTGCTTAGTGTGTGTCTGTCGAACACAGCTAGAAGATGACTGAGGGGCCAGAAGTGCCACTGCGGTCTAGGTTATAGAACTGCACAAAGGTCAACGGGGTGGACCAACCCGCAGCATTACATACAGTACAGACCCCTTGTGTGTCCAAACTTTTGGTCTGTACTGTATATATATTATATATATACAGTACAGACCAAAAGTTTATATATATTATATATACAGTACAGACCAAAAGTTTGGACACACCTGCTCATAACAAAACATAACAAAAAAGTGAACTGAAAATATGTCATATTGTAGGTTCTTCAAAGTAGGCATCAAGAGAATGCCAAGAGTGTGCATAGCAGTAATCTAAGCAAAAGGTGGCTATTTTGAAGAACCTACAATATGACATCATTTCAGTTGTTTCACACTTTTTTGTTATGTATATAATTCCACATGTGTTAATTCATAGTTTTGATGCCTTCAGTGTGACTCTACAATTTTCATAGAAAATAACAAAAACTCTTTGAATGAGAAGGTGTGTCCAAACTTTTGGTCTGTACTGTATGTCTTGGAGGGGTACTCCAGAGGACCAAGATTTTGAGGCAGCCACACTCGAGGTGGAGTGAGCACTGAGCCTGAAGGGAGCGGGGAGACCAGAGGACTCATAAGAAGACGTGATAGCGTCAACAATCCACCTGCTCAGATTCTGCTTATTAGCAGGGATGCCTCTCTTGTGAGGGTCGTAGCAGACGAGCTGATCGGTCTTTCTCCATGGACCCGTCCTGTGGACGTAGATGTCCAGTGCGCAAACTGAACAGAGCCGATTTGGTTTCTCCTGATCTGGGGCCTGGATTGGAGGAGGATAGAATGCCTGTAATCTTACGGGTTGTAGGACGACCGAGAGCACCTTGGGGATGTAACCCGTATGGGGGTACAGGAAGGCACTAGCCATACCTGGGGTAAACTCCAGGAAGGAGGGAGCCACAGAAAGGGCCTGCAGGTCCCCTAATCTCTTGATAGAGCAGATGTAGAACAAGAAGAAAGGTGCCTCCAAGATGCCTCGGCTAGAGGCTCGAAGGGGGGCTCAAACAGACCCCCAAAACGACGGCCAGGTCCCACCCAGGCACTCTAGGTCATACCAATCTCTCCAAACATCTTAGGCATGTAGGCATCGCCACATGACCTTGATGGTGTGGAGGGGGGCCCCTCTGTGAAAACCCATGGGTCCTGAGCCACCACTAAAGAGATCTTATGTACAGCAGGCCAAGTGGAATCACATTGGACGCAGCTGCCATAAACCCTAGTAGTTTCTGGAACTACTTGACACATCTTCACTCGGAGAGTGCCGCTCGGGAGCGGAGCGATGGCAATGACATGCAGTCGGCTCTCTCGAGGACCGACTAACATGCTCCGCTCCCAGGAATATATCTTTTTCTTTAACTTTTGTTTTTCTTTCCTGATGAACAACTGACAGACAATTCAACACATACACACGCGTTTTATACTTTCTGTCTGTGACGTCACTCTGCCGGTGATGGCCAGCGTCCAATTTTTGACCAATTACACACATTATTTCAGAGCATGAACATTCGGGTGCGTTTCCAAAGCGTTTCCATGCAGCTGGAGTTCCTGAAAGGGAATTACACTTTACACACTCTAAGCATCTAGAAAGTTAGTTTGTCCAACCTTTACTGTCCCAAAACAGCACCACACAATTAAGCTTGTACCCTTATGTTTGACTGTTTCAATGGTGTGAGGCAGTCTGGTTACAGCATCTCTCCTGTTATCTGTCTTACATATGTTCTTCTGTTAGAGCCCAACATATCAAATATGGACTTATCTGTCCACAGAACTTTCTCCCATTCATTTACTTTAACTTTCTCCTATCCACTTAATCTGTGTTTTTGCCTGTACCCAGTTTGCTGCATATAAGCAAATGGAACATGCATGTGATCTTAAAAACGATAAAAGTCTTGATACCTGACAAAAGTACGAAACAATTTATCTTCTCTTGAGCCAGGCCACTGCTAATGGTGCCTTCTGTAGCTAGAAAATGTATATTAGATACATGACGGACTACTTACTAATTAGTGTAAGAACACAGTGTACATCACTATATCACTATATAGTGTACATCACTATATATTCCGGACAATATAATTTGCAATTGCAAATCTTTTTCGCTTTCACAAACGCACAATGACTGTCAAATTTCAAATGGAAAAGCAAAATCCTTTTGCAACTGTAAGTCACAGGAAATACAGTGCCTTGCGAAAGTATTCGGCCCCCTTGAACTTTGCGACTTTTTGCCACATTTCAGGCTTCAAACATAAAGATATGAAACTGTAATTTTTTGTGAAGAATCAACAACAAGTGGGACACACTCATGAAGTGGAACAAAATTTATTGGATATTTTAAACTTTTTTAACAAATAAAAAACTGAAAAATTGGGCGTGCAAAATTATTCAGCCCTTTTACTTTCAGTGCAGCAAACTCTCTCCAGAAGTTCAGTGAGGATCTCTGAATGATCCAATGTTGACCTAAATGACTAATGATGATAAATAGAATCCACCTGTGTGTAATCAAGTCTCTGTATAAATGCACGTGCACTGTGATAGTCTCAGAGGTCCGTTTAAAGCACAGAGAGCATCATGAAGAACAAGGAACACACCAGGCAGGTCCGAGATACTGTTGTGGAGAAGTTTAAAGCCGGATTTGGATACAAAAATATTTCCCAAGCTTTAAACATCCCAAGGAGCACTGTGCAAGCGATAATATTGAAATGGAAGGAGTATCAGACCACTGCAAATCTACCAAGACCTGGCCGTCCCTCTAAACTTTCAGCTCATACAAGGAGAAGACTGATCAGAGATGCAGCCAAGAGGCCCATGATCACTCTGGATGAACTGCAGAGATCTACAGCTGAGGTGGGAGACTCTGTCCATAGGACAACAATCAGTCGTATACTGCACAAATCTGGCCTTTATGGAAGAGTGGCAAGAAGAAAGCCATTTCTTAAAGATATCCATAAAAAGTGTAATTTAAAGTTTGCCACAAGCCACCTGGGAGACACACCAAACATGTGGAAGAAGGTGCTCTGGTCAGATGAAACCAAAATCGAACTTTTTGGCAACAATGCAAAACGTTATGTTTGGCGTAAAAGCAACACACCCTGAACACACCATCCCCACTGTCAAACATGGTGGTGGCAGCATCATGGTTTGGGCCTGCTTTTCTTCAGCAGGGACAGGGAAGATGGTTAAAATTTATGGGAAGATGGATGGAGCCAAATACAGGACCATTCTGGAAGAAAACCTGATGGAGTCTGCAAAAGACCCGAGACTGGGACGGAGATTTGTCTTCCAACAAGACAATGATCCAAAACATAAAGCAAAATCTACAATGGAATGGTTCACAAATAAACATATCCAGGTGTTAGAATGGCCAAGTCAAAATCCAGACCTGAAACCAATCGAGAATCTGTGGAAAGAACTGAAAACTGCTGTTCACAAATGCTCTCCATCCAACCTCACTGAGCTCGAGCTGTTTTGCAAGGAGGAATGGGCAAAAATTTCAGTCTCTCGATGTGCAAAACTGATAGAGACATACCCCAAGCGACTTATAGCTGTAATCGCAGCAAAAGGTGGCGCTACAAAGTATTAACTTAAGGGGGCTGAATAATTTTGCATGCCCAATTTTTTAGTTTGTTTTTTATTTGTTAAAAAAGTTTGAAATATCCAATACATTTCGTTCCACTTCATGATTGTCTCCCACTTGTTGATTCTTCACAAAAAATTACAGTTTTATATCTTTATGTTTGAAGCCTGAAATGTGGCAAAAGGTCGCAAAGTTCAAGGGGGCCGAATACTTTCGTAAGGCACTGTACAGTTGCAAAAGTACTTTGCGTATGTAGCCTGCAAAAATTCTAATGGAATTGCAATTTTATTTCGCATTTAAATTTTCAAGCCTTGCACTGAAAACTGTCAATCAAGTCTCAGGGGTGGGACTATATTATTGGGAGTGTTTGTATTGTGAAGTGACATCACTTATAGTCGATGACCAACAGGGAAAATGCCAGTAATAGATGATTTTCCTGAATGTTTTGAACAATGGTCAGTGAAATTGTGGAGGAGATTATGATGCTATCACAGCAAGTTGATGACAGTTCATACTCCACATGGATTAAGGTAAATATAGTTTTCATAAATGTGTAAGCAATTGAACCTTCGCAAAGAGCTTGATTGACAGGTGTTCTTGTCATGGCGGCATGACTTTTCGGACATTGCAACAGGACCTAAGGAGGACGGGCTTTTGCAAATAATTATTTTGTTATTTTGCAAATAAAATATTGCTATTTAAAAACAGCATGGTCATAGCTCGTAAGACACGGAAAATACAGTTGTAAATGGAGTTTTCTTTTCCATTTAAAATTTGGCAGTCATTGTGCATTCGCGAAGCTTAAATGCAAACGGTAATGCAAGATTTTGCACTTGCGTTTGGATTATGTCCCAGTTTATGCAACCTCATATGAAAAATGCAATAGCAAATGCAATTTGCAAATCCTTTACAATATTGTCTGGAATATCCTTTCATATAAAAACATTTGATCATAATGTAAAAGCATTTAATGTGAGTGTACCAGTTAAATTGAGAGGGTGTGAAACAGAAAGACGAAAAATGAAGACTACCATTAGACATGTAAGGACAACAGAGTGCCATTAATAAGCCTCAGTAGACATTTATAGAAGGCTGTTTATAAAGGTTTTAGTGGACTTTTTAAGATAATTTAACATTCAGAAATAAAAAAGTACACTTGTTTTATATACAAAAGACAGCTACATTTAAAATAATGGGAAATAAATTTGCCTGTCCAAGAAACAATTTAACACCTGCCTTAAAATAGTCAGTCAAAGTAATTCAAGTTATGGTTTAGTCAAATTTGACTCAAAAATTGTTATTGTTTACTAGCAGCACAACTTTAAGCAGGAAGTACATTCAGTACAGATGACTTATACATATGACTTATAAAGCAAATTCAAAACTACTTTTATAAAAGTGAGAACATTTACAAATACATAAAAATGTATGTACCAATTATAATATTCTGTAGCAGCCACCTCTGCTTGACTAGCAATAAGCAAGAGTGGGTAGTCTATAAAGAGACATACAGGAAACGATACTTTATTTTGTGTCAAAATTCACATTTGTGACACATGCAAACACACATAGACCTCTCCACAAACAAGCATTTCCTTAAAGAGCTTAAAATAACCTAGGAATGGTGCAGTGCTGTATCCAGGCAACAGGAGGTTGGTAATATGGATTCCTGCAATATGGTTCCTCTTAGTCACAGAGAGTTAATGGCCCTACAGCCCTAGCCCCATAGAGCTTCTAGCAGATAAAACCATCAGCAAGTCACAGAGACATACATCAAAAGCCCAGCCTTCACAATAGCCCAGCACACACAAGCTCATCCTAAGGACAGGGCAATAAAAAAAAGATGACAGAGTAAGAGATGAAAAAGAAGGAAAGAGAGGAAGCTTCTTTATCTGTACTTCTCACTCTCTGTCTTAAAGATAGCCTGCAATATGCAGTGGAAATGCATTTTACATTGAAAACCAGTGACAGTTGATGCTATTATAGAGCTGCAACCGAATGGATTTTGGGGCTGAAAATGGCACATCTGGTGCTGACAGCTGGTTAAAACTTAACATACATGAAAAGTGAGTTTTATCTACTATTCTAGGTCAAGAAGAGATTTTGGAATTTCCTCCAGCACAGTTATAAATGGCCATCTAGGATCTGTCTAATAGATTCCTGCAGAGACACTGGGAATATATGCAGAGTGCATGTGTTTAGACTATTTCAATAAATCTTTGCTAGACTTCAAAGTAAGGATCAAAGCAAAGGAAGTTGGTGTCAAGTATTTAGTAAGCAGATGTATAGTAACAGATAGTTCTAGTGTAATTAAATAACATTAACCATTGCATTAATATTTTGTAATGTTTTACCAGGATTTACCAGGCTTTGTTTCTGTTTAGTGTCCACTTCAGGATGTGTATTGCATGCTCATGCATAGATTTAGATGTGGAGATTTTTTTTGTGATTTTTTTCCTGATAAAACACTTTGCTGTGCAGGCAGTGTCTTTTGGGTCATTAGCCTGTCTTCCAAGCTGTATTAAGAAGCATCCAAGTAAACCAAAGCCATGCCACAATTACCACCTAGCTTGAGCAATAAAATCAGATGAGCTGTTCAGTGTTTGATTGTAGTGTAACATTAGGCAATTTACCACAGACAGAAGTTTATGCTATGTATAATATTAATAATAAAAAGGGTGCATATGGGTGCACACACACACACACACACACACACACACACACACACACACACACACACACACACACACACACACACTAATATGACTAACTAGGTCATAGGGAATATTTTATTTGATATTGCAAAACTCAAATAGCTTAACGTACTGTATACTAGGCTCACTCGAATGATAGCTAAACAACAGATAATATAAAGTACACATATATGCATGGTTTCTGAATGATATGCCTAGATTGTGAGAGCCCTCACAAACATGTAATATCCTGTTTGCTCTTTGTTTTATCTGTGCTTGTCCCTTTGCCTTTCACTTATTTATGCTACCAAATTCAGAACGTGCTCGTTTTCTTTTGATTGTACTGTATTTAAGTCAGTGCAGATAGCATAATGTAATGTAATGTGTTACCCTATACGAATAGACTAGCACAAATGGCAGACAAAGAGCTAAGGAAAAAAAATCCAGAAAGATAGTTTAAGGTACATCAGAGTCTAAGAAAATACAATCAGTCACTTTTTGAACAACAGTGAGCTCAATTAAAGAAGATTAAGAGGCCTCCAACAAACAAGCAAACTGAAAAGAATTCCACAATACTTCTAGGAGAATATGCTTTGGACAGATGAGACAAACTTTTTTTTTAGTTTTATAGCAATGCACATTACTATAACAGCTATGTTAACAGACATAAAACTAAAGCTTTTGAAGAAAAAAGCCTGATATGTACTGTGAACCACTTGTGTAATCAGTCAAACAGAAAAGCGCGACGTCACCGGTGGGGTGACGTCAGGACCAGGAAGCTACAAAAAGCACATGCCATACAGACGGTGCTAGCTTTGAAAGTGAAGGAAGTGCTAGCATAGATGCAGTGAGTGTGGCAGCGTCTGCGTTCCCCCTGAGAACCAGGGTTACATACATAACCTAGAGACGTTTCCCTTCAGGAACTCGAGCTGCATCAACAACGCTATGGGAACGAGTGTATAATACCGCCAGACTGACCAATCCCTGCCTAGTGTAAATAGCCACAGCTAGGTTGAAGTACAGAGGGGCCAGGAGCGGCACTAATGTCAAGGCTATGGGACCTGATAAAAGTCAGTGGGGTAGACCAGCCCGCAGCGTTGCAAATCTCTTGGAGAGAAGGCCTTAGAGGCTGCCACACTTCAGGTTGAGTGAGCTCTGCCACACTTCAGGTTGAGTGAGCTCTGACCACAAAAGGAGAAGTGAGACCAAACTACTCATAAGAGCAGTGGATAGCATCCACAATCCACCTGCTGAGAGTCTTCTTATCCGCAGGGAGACCCTTTTTATATGGACTGTAGCAGACAAACATCTGGTCCGACTTTCCCCACAAGGCAGTTCTGTTGACGTATGTGTCCAGTGCTCACACGGGGCACACCTGGTTAAGCTTTTTCTGGTTAGGGCCCTGAAAATGTGGGACACCCGAGGGCACCAGGCTTGGGTAAAGGAAGGCACTGGCCATGACTAGGGTGAACTCCTAACAGGAGGGGCTCATGAAAGGAGCATGAAGGTCCCCAACTCTCTTTACAGACGAGATGGCCAGTAGAAAAACTTGTCTTGACTGTTAATAATCTCAAGGACACCTCAAGCAGGAGCTCAAAGGGAGGCTTAGACAGGGCCTCCAAAACTATGACCAGGTCCCACAAAGGCACTCTGGTTTGCACCTGAGTCCTTAACCTCAGGGTACTATGGAGGAAACGTGTTACTAATGGGTTTTCCCTAGCAAAGCTGCAATAGTGAACACGTAAACCTTTAGGGTGGAAAGAGACAAATCTTTGGAGAATAGTCCCTGAAGAAATTCCAGCACCGGGCAGTTAACTGGATCTAACTGGTGACCTTCACACCACATAGTGAACAGGCGCCACTTTGCGGCATACAACCTCCTCGTGGAGGGAGCTCTAGATTGGAGAATGGTCTCTACCACCTCGGCTAAGAGCTGGGTCCCTTC
The DNA here is from genome assembly GCF_946808225.1 of Silurus aristotelis. Classification (NCBI taxonomy): domain Eukaryota; kingdom Metazoa; phylum Chordata; class Actinopteri; order Siluriformes; family Siluridae; genus Silurus; species Silurus aristotelis. Next base: position 14,127,217 of record NC_139587.1, on the reverse strand, counting down.
AGAGGGGCCTCCACAGGTCAATGTGGGGGTGAAGCAATGCGCCCCCTGCCTGAGACAGAAGAGCCCACCTCTTTTGGGACTCGAGGTCTGCTTGTGCTAGGTAAATCTTCCTCCACATCTGCTCCTTGGCCTTTGCCTCAAAAGGGCATCTGCTCCTTGGTTCAAGCACCTTGGAAAGTATACTGCCCTCAATGAGAGCATCTTTCCTTGGGCCCAAAGGAGAATCTGTCGTGCCAGCTTATAAAGGAGGAGAGAGTGCAGACCTCTCTGGTGGTTGATGAAAGAGACCATAGATCAGCACATGATGGCCCGCATAGATAATTGGTCCTCTGTACAGTAGAAAATACACTTTTCTTGGCGTTTCTTAAGTGTTTAGACTCAGCCAATATCAACCAGTATGCAGATGCCCCGGAGTCTCAGAGGAGCCAGAGCAGCATCCACACACTTCATGAAGGTGCTTGGTGAGAGTGCAAGGCCAAATGGAAGGATCCGATATTGGTAAGCTTCGGCCCCGAAAGCAAACCTCAGGAACTTCCTGTGAGATCGAAGGATGTGTACATGGAAGTATGCATCCTTCAGCTCTATCGTGACAAACCAGTCTTGGGACTGATTTGAGACATGCTTTTGTTTTAGCATGAGCATCTTGAAACTGAGTCTTAATAGTGAGCATATCAGATGACACAGATCCAAAATGGGACGCAGCCCCCCCCAATCATACTTGGGAACTATAAAGTAGTGGCTGAACCCGGACTTTCTGTCAGAGGGAGGGACCACCTCAATTCATCACAATGTATTAAGAGGATGATGTTCCTGTTTCTCGTCTGGCCAAGCAACAGTGAGCTTGGAGACAGCACGAGATACTACCTCCAAAAGCTCCTCAAACTGCACTGGCTGCAGAGGCATGTCCATGGGTTCAACCAACATGGCGTCACCCTCAAGCCCCTCCTCAGATGAAGAGCAGGGGAGCACCACACCCTCCCCACAGGAGGAAGAAAACGGCAAAGAGCGGGCCTCTGAACCACTTGCCTTCATCTGTCTGATTTTATATTTTTCTGATTTTTTTGTAACTTACCAATATGTACCTGCAGCAAAAAGACAGACACACACAGAGCACTTCCTGAACAAACAGAAGTCAGCACAGCCTGAAGGGGAAGTTCAGTTACAGTAGGTTTTGGTGTTGTTTTGCTGCGTCTGGCACGAAGAGCTTTAATTCTGTGCAGGGCACAATAAAATCTCAAGACTACCAAGCCATTTTGGAGAAAAATATACTTTCCAGCCTCAGAAACCCTTGTTGTTGCAGCTCATAGGTCCTTCAACAGGATAATGATCTAAAACATACAGCTACACATACCTATGAATAGCTAAGAAAAAGAAAACAGCAAAAGGGTATTCTGAAGTGCCCATCTACAAAAAAGTTGTAAGAAGAATATAAGCAGGAAAATGTAGCATGCAGTCTGGATGAAGCACCCTTTAAACCAGAGACATCTGTTGAAAGGTGCACAAGTTTTATTGAGAGCTACTGTATAGCAACTGTTTGTTTTGCAGTGATTACCTCTAAAGGGTGTCCACCAAAATATTAGGTTAAATGTCACCATTTTAAAATATACAATAAAAAAAATCAAATGTCTGAATTTAAACATAGAAAAAAAACAAAGATAAGTACTAATTACTTTTGTGTATTAAAAAGTAATGTGGGTTCTTCTTTTCCATGGAGAGGTACCAACAAATTTGTCTATATGCATATATCTGTCTGTATGAGCGTATTGGGCAGGGGTCTATTAACCTTGTCCATGTATTTTATTTCTCTTCAAAATTAATTTTTCTTTGTAATGTTACACTTAATTAATCACATTATATTTTTGCATATCAAACATTAAATGGAAACTATTTGATCATTTACATACATAAAAAGCATTTGTTAGGGAACAAACACTGATTTGTATGAATTCATTAAACATTCTTTTTGTACGATTTGACTGACACTTTGTATTTCAGAGTAAGATTAATCATTCATCACCCAAAAGCCACATAATAAATAAACTAATGTACGTAGCACAGAGAGCAGTGTGCTTATTCTCTAAAAAAATTTAAATAGAATGCTTTTTTCCAGACACAGAAACACAGTCCCAACATAACTGCCATTAAAGGTCAACTAGTTTTCCAGTATTGTTTAAACAAACAGCAAGTCAAACCGCAAATCTTGTTATTTATAAAATTTAACCCCCTAAATATTCAATATTGCTGACTGTTTGAAATATTTCAAGAATTTCAAAAGGTCCGCAAAAACGTATTAATGACTGTTCAATGAGCTATTGTTACTATTGTAATATTTTGGAGAAGACATGCAATCAAACAAATGTCAGCATACACATCAAACTGTAGAAATTGCACTGTAATGTATTATATTGTAAATGGTACTGTACAGTTCGCTATGCCCAAATATTACATCACATAGTAGAACTATTTTGAATACTTTGTTTACAACATTTAGCAGCTATAATAAAGCTTTCTTGATTACCATGACATTTTCCGAGTTAGTATGGCAACCCTGAAGAGTCTAAAAAATGTCTATCTCTATCCCTATATCTGAAAACCCCTTATACAAGCAACAACATGCAAAGGAACTTTTATATCACTCTAATTTTTAAATCTGAAATCTATTTTATGTACAAATGAAAAATTTGCTCTGCACCCCAGTGACATGAACTTCATGCCCACCTGAATCGGAGCTATACATGTAGATAAACTTGGTCCACTTGTAGTGTTCAATGACTCCAACCAAGGCGTCCTGCAACTCGGGCCGCAGTTGAATCACAAATTGGTTGGAGGTCTCAATGGGAAAGCTGGGTGTCACAAAACAGACGTGCAGCGCACCACAAAATGACATCAGCATGCTCACCGTCTTCCTGTCGTACACACCAATGATGGCATACACTCCTTTTGCGAACTGCGAACAAACTGCAACATAATAACATAAAATAAATGTTAATGCATGCAGATTTCCAGAAGAAATAACATATTTTTTTGCACTGTTAGCATTTGAAAGGGAAAAGCAATGCACAAAAAGAATGTTGGTATCATTGACATACAAATATCCCATAATCATTGCAGTAAAAAAAAAAGAAATAATGTGGATGTTCTTCAGTGTGAATTGGCTCATGGTGAGTGGTAGTGGGTCTGGGTGGCTCATGAAGAATACAAATCAATACAATCCTCTAATCCTAAATACCACAATCCCTGCTTCCCTGGTGAAGCAAAACAGACACCATCTGTTTCTTAAACTTTTTTCTAAACCAGAATTCTCTAAAAAGTTAGATTTGACTTTGGCAATCTTTTCCTTGCCTCTATCTGTGCCCTTAGTTTCTTCTTACAGTATCCTTAAGCCTCATATTTTTTCAAACAAATTGATATAGAAATCAGTTTTCCTTTGGAAGCCCTGGGTACAGCAGGAGATGCCTGAGGAAGTACTGGGGACACAGGGCAAACTGGCATGGCTGCCACCCAGCAAACAGGCTGAGCCACTACTTTGTGGCACACAAGCAGGAGAAAGTTGGCATCAATTCCTAGTATACCGTCGTAGTAAGCTTATTGTAGGCAAAATTTCATGAAGACATTGGAGAAAACTGAGCTGTCTTACATGTATAGCAGTAAATGCAGAAATGCTGTCAATTTATATTCAATGAATCCTATCTTTCCCAAAAAAATTTTTACTCTAAAAAAATAAATAAATCACAAGCATTTATTTAATATTGCCTCACATGTAATTCCACATGCAGTGTTTTAAAATCTGCTACACATGTAGGGGATCACAACTATCACTATAATTCTGCTTGGGAGAAAATGAGTCTAAAAAAGGTAGTCTGTCTCCCTGTGATTTAGCTATTACTGAAGGCATATGGCACATCAGATCAGTTTCCACGCATTACTATATGCCATCTGTGCCATCTCTTGTATGGTCACTCTTTTACCACAAGCTAGCAACTGCTTAATACTATGAACTAGCAACCTTTATTAATTATCTTGCTGCTACTGCTAAAATATATAGTTTCCCATAATAACCTTTGTAGCAGTGACTGATAGATTAGTAGAACTTCAGGGCATTATCATATAATTACATATAAAATAATTAATATATACACTCTATAAGTCAAAGGCATAGTTCAGAATTTCACAGATGCACAGAATACAGGTAGATCCCATCTAACGGTATGTTTGGCCATTGATCTGACATACAGCTTTAAAATATGTAACTTCTTGAATTTAGACATAATATCAAATTTGTTCTCTAGCATCGGATACCTGGCTGGTTTAAAATGTTTGAAGCAGCAAGACATTTGTGTCATGAGTGGCAGGAAAAGCTTGGCTACCCAGGGTCAATTGTCTTTACAACAGTGGAGTTGAAAGCTGTGTTAGCAGGAGAGTTTATGAGACAAACTATCCTGGACTAAACAAACGAAACAATCAGGATTATTGATAATGTCCTAAGATGAGTAGTCATTAAACCTATATCTGTTAGAACAAGGTACTTTGCCCACTCTGGCCTAGCTTTTCATGCTCTGATGTAATGAGACACAACAGTGTGGTAAATATTAAAGCTTTTGAGTCTAGCCTATTATAACTTGGGTTAGAGTAGCTGCATGTGCTGTGCAGCCAATCAGAGCTGCCATAGTGATGCTTCAGCTGGCATCTCTTGTTATGCCTATTAAGAAGACTCGAATTTTACTCAACAGCTCAGCAAATCTCAGGAGTTTTAGCTTTCTCTCAATGTTTGCTCTCTGTTTGGTAATAATACATGGTGAGTTTAGGATTTATTCTGCTTCCATAAATTTAATTTAATGATTCAAATTTACCTTTTTCCGATATTTCAATCTGCTCTCAATCGGCATTTCATTAGTTCCATTTCATATGCGTGAGAAAAAATCTATTCGGCTGAAAGCATGTGAAAAAATATCAAATGATTTCCCGAAAAATAGACTTCAGGGAGAATTTTCTAGCTTAAATACCATTTGACTTTTATTTACTGTTTTTATCTCCTGTTTCCATTACTCTTTTATTTTTTCATTCCCAAATTCGTGGGATTTATTGGAAGCCCCAGGTGGTTTCTCATCTGCTGTTTTGTTGTGCATGGTGATGGAGGGATAATGCATCTGTCTATGTATAGAGCTGATTTGCACAGTGAGCAGTCAAGTGGCTCCACCTCTCGAATCTCCATTCCTCCTTTCTGCGCCTTTCCTCAAGCAACTAAGCTTCTGGCTTCTGCACATGCGTGTGCATACACACAGAAAAAGGGAGACAGAAAAGGACAGAGAGAGAGAGAAAGAGAAAGAGAGCAACTAAAACAAACAAGATCAATATGCATATCTGCTCACAAATGAATTCACTCGTGGGAGATATTCCTACAGCCTGCTTAGCTGCACACATACACACTCAACTCATGGCTACATGTCATTACATTATGCAGTGGAGCATATTACTGTAACAACACAGGGGATAATGTGAATGAAGATGTACATGTTTTGGCTCAGCAACCGCTGTGACCTAAGTGGATACTTCTTGTTAATTTATATATAGAATCCAATTATGACCACTCTACAATTCACTCTTAGTAGTCTCTTCTGCCATATCACCTCAAATTATATGTGGAGTGTATTTTTTGTATTACATCCTGACTTGGTTTTGGTAACTGCTACAAAAACAACCTGTTGTAGAGAAAGTCCTGTATTCTAACACAACCAAAAAATTTTTTTAATTTTTTTTTATTATACAAACGGAAAATAGTCAAGTAACACCATCTGATTTAGGCTGTCGTGCTTCTGCTGTACCTAAAGAGAAATTTGATTCTTGAAAAGTAGTAATATATAATCAATCTATCACTTCTGACAGCAGCTAAATTACATTGCCCAGCAACAATGCTGATGTCAGAAGCCATAGCTTTCTAAAGATTTCTAAGATTTCTTTTGCAATATTATTGCAATATTATTGCAATTTTGCAATATAATCTACTGACCTAGTCATACAGGTTATACTGTATACAGTAAAAAATAACAAAAATTTCTTTTGACCTTCTTATTTGAATTTGTGCACCTACTATGCCATTTTAGGAAGAATCAAAACATTTTAAATGAGTTCTAACATAAATTCTTCAAAGTGTTGTCACAAACCTAGAAGCAAAAAATTATTGTAGAGAATGTGTTTGTGTCCTGTAGCTTTACTACATTACTTCATTGGAACAAAGGGGCTAAAACATGTTCTAAAATGACATTGCACCTGTGCTCAAAGCAAAGGTTTGCTAGGGTTTGAATGGACTGCAGAGAGCCCTCAACCCCACTGAACTTGGATGAACATACATGTTACAAGCCATATTAAAAACATGACCATGGCACAAATAAGAGTGAAAATAAATATATTTAGACTGGTATATACAAAAGCATGAATTTAATAGTCATGCAAATTAGACAATAACATGATACCAGGTATTCTAGGTGATCATCTGACATGAAGTGAGCATGTGGTCTAAAATGGCTTGTTGGTCATGTAATCCGTATCTGTGAAACCGTTACTTTGCTAAATATTTATATTGTAATTCTCCTTCTGTCAAATAAGGTCAGATTACACTTATTACACTTACACACACACACACACACACACACACACACACACACACACACTCTCTCTCTCTCTCTCTCTCTCTCTCTCTCTCTCTCTCTCTCTCTCTCTCTCGCTCTCTCTGTGCAAAACCTATTTGTTTGCTTGGCAAAACAGAAATAATTTTCCATTTCTGTGCAAAAGCAGCACACACTTGTGCAAATGTATTGATAAAGAAAGCTGGAAACACATCACTGAGTAAGACATTTTCTTTTTTTAAATGAAAGATCAGATAAACATAAAAAATAGTCCTCAATGCTTTATTAGGCCAGTATTTGAAAGAGCTAAACCCATTTCTGGTAGCTGTACCTATCAGCTACCTACAGCAGGCTCACCCTGCTGTCAGTGAAGCATCAGCCCACACACATACAAACACACTTTCAAAACTAGAGAAGACTACCACTGTATCACAGAAAGCAGGCAGAACAATTTCTAATCCATATATACCATAATCTACAGTGCTGAGGGTTAAAGACTCAAGCTCATATTGTCCTATAGTGAATGCTGCCAGGAGCAATGCGTGTCCTCATTATCAAAGGAAGAGCCTACTCAAGCAATGTGGGCCAGGCTCTTTATGAGCTCCTAATTGGGCTACTTGAATGATTTCACATGGCACCATGTCAAGCAGTCTATTTGACTAGATAGAGAAGCTGAGCCAGTATAAATTACTGATAAAATACCTTGTTCCACTTTATGTACAACAGTGCACGTGTTAGTGTGTGTGGGGGGGATTTGCACATATTATTTAGTGTCAGTACAGTTGTCAAACAGCAAATCCCTGCAGGTTTCTTCCTCTTTTTACAGTTTGTTGTTGTTTTATTCTATTAAAAAATACACCAGAGGCAAAAGACTACAGCTGTCATGTTGCAAAAGCAGAAATTGTTTTTGTCTCTCATTAATTTAATATACAGTGCAAAGAAAAAGACCTCTCAAAGAAAATGACAGCTCGACTCCCTATGTTTAAAACACCTCATCCTGTAGTTGTTACAAAGGCAGCTGCTATGAAAAACGTTATGCTCCTAATCCATCTGGCATTCAACATACAACAGATCAAGCATCTTTATTGTATTGTGAAAGAACAATGAAAACTAAGCCTGTTCTGGGAATGCTGGCACAAACAGAAAATTCATTTTTAACATAAGACTGGTCCATAACAGGGTCTTGTGCATGCACTTTCATATGTTCAATGCTTTTAAGATTTTTTTTAAAGATCTTGTTACACACCTAAGCTTTTTACCCAGCCCTGAACAGATGTACACTTAGAATCTATATTTCATCCTTTCTTATGCATTTTGTTGTTAATTTTGTTTCCTGCCACATTTGTTTGAAGGATATTTATGTTTTGAGGACTGTTCTCAGCTCAGCTCTGACATTAGTATAAACTTTACTGCAACATCCAATAAGGTGCATATACTTTTATAAGGATCTACAACCAAAATGATTAATGTCAATACTAGTCCTTTGGTGATCTCATTACGATGACGGATAGTGTTGAGGGAGAGTGACAGAAACAGCTGTGGTCAGCTAATGCATAGAAACAGCTACAGTCAGCTGCAAAGTCCACATCTATATTAACTGTACCTAATAAAAGGGTCGATGAATGTAGGCGTGTGGTAGGTTGTGGCTGTCAAAAGTAAAAAAAAAATCTAGTCTTTTATTATTTTTTAAACACATGCATGTTCCTTTTATTTATTTACAGTAAATGACTGGAAGAAAGTTCAGATAAGTCCAAATTTGACATGTTTACCTCTAACAAGAAAGCAGGAGAGACGTTATCAGACTGACTCACACCCACAGTCAAACATGGTGGTAAAAGCTTAATGGTTTAGTGTTGTTTTGGAGCAGGAAAGGTTGGAGATTTATTACAGGTGAAAGGAATACTAAACCAACATGGCTACCATTCCATACTTCAACACCATGCAATTCCTTCAAAGCACACTTCACCGTACAACAAACAATGACCAGAAGCAAATGTTAAAGTTTTAATAGCCTTAACTGGAAAGCAAACATACATCTACATACATATTAAGAGAAAAGATTTTTGAAACAAAAGTCCTAAATACATTGTTTAAATGCAAAGCCATATCATAAGACGTTCTTAGTAGGGCTATAGCCAATACAATGTATTACATCATTTTGGAAAAATAAAGGCTTGGCTCGGTTTGACAATAAAGCCGGTATAAAATACCACTTATATTACGTGAGGTATACATTTAAGAAAGCCCGCATCCCTGTCTCTGACAATTTCAAATCAGAAGAGACCAGCAGAGTTTAAAAGCAGGCTTCTTCTAATCACAAGGCTTTTCACAAGCTAATAGCATACTAGATGATGCTAATAACACACACATAGATACACATGATATCTCTCTCTCTCTGTCTCTCTCTCTCTCTCTCTCTCTCTCTCTCTCTTTCTCTCTCTCTTTCTGCTTCAAAAAATTCAAGTTATAGAGAGCTGTGCTACTTACTAACAGCAGAATGCGTTTAATGCGTCAGACACACCTGGTGTTGGTTGTGAGTCACGCAGGAAGGATTTTGTTTGGTTTTTGTTAAAGCTGATCTGAGCTAGTTTTTAACCAACAAATCAGAAACACATATGCACCACAGTGAATTATTTTCCAATGCAAATACTTACAAATTAAAAGTAAATACTTTCCAGTTCCAGATTTTTCAAGGAGCTAGTTTCTTTGTTTTTTTACTAATGAAATAATTAATCAATAATCATTATAACTACTTTTATAATGTTGGATGGTTCAATTAAAAAAAACAAAAACAAACAAGTAATGCACATTTTCAAGCAAAGCTTATTTTACTGCTTTTTACCCAAGCAAAATTCAGTAGTATAATTACCCATACGTTATAAAGACTAGGCATATGAAATGTTTCAAAAGTTTAATATGACTACAGATGATAATACACAAAATATTGGTTATTTTTTTTTTATAATTTTACAGGCTCTAAAATAACTGGAACAAATTAACATATTTATAAACATAAGTATTACATTTATTACATTGATACAAATCATTGGCTTCTTGAAGTCTTGGCATCATCAAATGCATGAGATTCCTCTTATACTTAAAATGCTCTTGGGTTGATTTTGCAGTGTGTTAGAGTAATTATATATCTGCACTGTGAAACACTGTCCTATCAGTTTTGCATAATTTACCTAAATCTGACTGGAAAGTATATCTTTAAACACTTCAGACTTTATTCTGCTATGTCTACCATCAATCACATCACTAATAAACACTAGTGACCCATTCCCCTTGGCAGCTATACCTGCCAATGCCATTGCAATGTTTCTACCAGGTTTGGCAGTTGCTGTTCTTCTCCATACTGTTCTCTTCCCATCATTCTGGTAGACGTTAATACTGGTTTCATCTGTCCAAATAAATTTGTTACAGAACTAGGCAGAATCTGGCTAAGTATTTGACACTGATAACCCTACCTCCTCCAAGAGTGTTATTGACATGACTAGATGTTCAATGCCTGTTATAATTGCTAAGCTTGTTAGTGCCTTCCTTCTTTTAAAGAATTTACACAAGTTTTAGACTTGGTCACTACTAAAGTCTCTGCTATCATTCACATAGGTCTGTTTGCTTCTTTTCTAATGATAGCCTAATTTGCTTGCACTGATGGCTATAATTCCTAAACAGTTAATGCAGTACGTTTGTTAAAACCCATACAACTTAAATCACATTTTGATTGATTCATTTCAAGCATTGTGGTGGTGTACAGAAACATAATGGTATTTGGTCAGAATTTTGTGAACACCTGATCATCAAAAGCAAACAGTATGTGGGCCTTCTCCAAACTATAGCCACAAAGAAGGCAGAATACAAATGTATTTGGTATATGCTGTAGATTAACATTTTTTCCTAACAAACTAAAAGGTTGGGTCCAAACATGTTTCACTATAACAGTACCCCTTTGCAAAAAGCACAGTCCATAAAAGATAGAGTTTGCCAAGGCTGTGGCCTGTACAGAGTGCTAAATTCCACCACACTTATTACATTTGGGATTAATTGGCATGCTAAATGCACCTCAAGTTTCATTATCCAACATCAGTGGCTGGACTCACTAACAAACTTGTGGCTAAATAGACATATCCCCACACATGTGTTCCAAAATCTAGTCAAATGTCTTTCCAGAAGTGTCAAGGTTATTATTTTCCCAAAGTGAGGAATACAGTTTAAATGGGATGTTCAAAAAGCACATTTAAGTTAAATGGTTTGGAGTCTACAAATATCTGCACAGTGTAACTAGTTAAAAAAAATCTACATGTGTCTGTAATTTGATTTAATTTTAATAGGCTCACTTATCTCTACAATGTTGCAGGTTTTTTGGTTGAATAGTAAGCTGAATTGCAATTGTTTGGATGCACATTGTGTGTCTCTATATAAAACCACAAAGAAACTAGTCCTAAGATAAAATATTTTTAGTTTGCAGTTTCAGTTTGAGAAAAACTAGTAAAAATCTAGTAAAAATGGTCTCACTAAGCGAAGTATAAGTTCTTTTTGTTTGTTTGTTCGCTTTTTTACCCAAGAATTTAATTTGATGGGATTCAAAGTGATGGATATTAGATATCTGACATCTTGAGTCAAAATTCCAAAATGATGTAACCTGCTTAAAGGGTGAATTATGCAATAGGCAAACTGCAGTCATGTTGTTGAAGGTGTCTGTAGTTTCAGAGTAGTTCAAATAGAGACTTACATGACTGTGTTCATTAAAGCATGTAATAAAAATTATTAATAATAATAATAATAATAATAATAATAATAATAATATTAATATCGTAATATTTAAATATTAATAATAATAAAGTCATATTTATTTTTACCATTATACAAACATAAACCCATTAATGAGATCAGAATTTCTATGGACCAATTCATGGCTAATTGAAACAAAAAAAAGCATGTTATGTAAATGTATCTTATGTAAAAATGCTTCTTATGTATAAAACTGATATGCAAGTTTAACAGGCAATTTTTCCAAATGGCAACATGAAGTCTCTCTCCCCACCTCCTATGCATATTTATATGGGGGGGCTGGGTAAAATGTGGATATTCCATTCATAAACTAAAATATAAGCAATTATATAAAATTTGTTACCAGGATTTCCCAAATAATTTGACTTCTTTTGAACTGGCAGCATATTTATTTCAAATTTCTGACAAAATTAACACTAATATGAGACAAATTAAGGATCTAGTTATCCACTCAACACATTCAACAAAACTTTTTATACATGTTGAAAAAATCTGTCAATCTCGAAAAAGTTTATATTGTTTAATTTCACAGTTTTATTTGACAACAGCAACTTTATTTTGTAACCATATGTCAAGGTAAAATAGTAATCAAACTGCATATCATCCATATTAATGTCCTTTAAAGTACGTTTTATTATTTTTTTTAGAGAGAGAGAGAGAGAGAGAGAGAGAGAGAGAGAGAGAGAGAGAGAGAGAGAGAGAAAATCTATGACAAAGATTTTTAAAATCTACATTATAAAAAAAAAAACTATACAATTATAAATAGTATTTAATTTTGACTACAACATTTACTCTTGACTGAAACACCAAAGATAAAGTTAAAGATTTGTTGTTAATGGAAGGGACCTTCCATTAAACTATCTACTGTAAACAACGGTTGACACACAACTGTAGATTATGCACCATTAGATTAAAATCTGCCACGAATCTGCAGGTCTGCGATGAATCTACACGTCACATGTGTGTTACAGCGACAACAGCAGTCTAACTTTATCCTGTCAAAAACGCCGAAACTGAAAATACAGTTCACCCAAAAACCTGCATCATTTATTAATAGAAACATGTCTTGTGGACGGAGAAAGTGGCTCATTAGACCTACTAAATCACAAGAAAAAAATAGACATAGATGTTTCTTTAAATCATCACTGGTTCTATTTCTATGTGTCCTTTACTTTAATAGCCTACATGTAAAATAGGCCTACGTTATTTTTTGTGCGCTTCGTTGAGCGCAGCCCAGAAATGTACGCGGGGGCATCTGCAGTCTGACTTCAATTCGACAAGTGAAAAGCGCACAAATGTCTACATTTCTATTGCGACATTGCACAAAACGTCGAATAATGCAATATATGAATATCGGTCTGCGGTCATGTCTCCCATGGTGACACACAAACTCTAAACCTGACACATTTTTACACTGTAGTTTTAATACCGGCGTTTTACCTACTGAATGGTAAGATCAAGATTTCATTCGGCCTCTAAAGCTATGAGCAATCGTCGTTTCCAAATGTGCATCGCCGATATGTGAATTTCACTCCACACGCCTCATTCTAAAGCTTTAGCTGAGCACTACACGTTGATCAGTTGCTTCCTTGCACCACACAAGAAAACAGAACAGACGGCATGAATGAATGCAACAGGGACATAAACTAAACTTTTGAAACGCAGTGTTAACCACTTTTTTTCACACTGATCACCAAAAAATACACGTAAAAAAAAGTGTGAACATTTTCGAGTCTGTTTACTTACAGGCATAAGTCATGGAGAAGCTGTTGCCCATCTTCACCATATCTACTTGAGGTACCAGTTTTGGAATGTCCTGATGATGCGAAAGCGCAAATCGAAACACTTCATATTCGTGTGACTCGGTAGGAAATAATCCTCCTGTATGTAAAAAAAAACCAGACGGAAAAATTCTTAAGCGATTATGCATATTACCTACATCGTATAAGTGACAACGCTGTTATTGCTTGTGTCCATTGAACATAGTAAAAGGTTTGGCGTCTTTTTATTAGAGCAATTTTATCAGTGCAATACTGTCCGTTTTCAGCACTTTGATGCAGCCGCAGGTGACTATTTTCGTGCACTCACCTATGTTGATATTACTTGGAAAACTCGAACCAAAGCATAGTCCGATAGCACTGGTGCAGAGCAGAACGATGCTTCGTTGCATATTTTTTCCTTTTGCATTTGCGGGAAGAAACAAAGCCAAATCTCCAGCATGGGTATAGCCCGATGGTTCCGTCTAAAATCTGTCAGGATGTATTAAGAACACAACAAACACTGAGTGACCGAGCGACTAAAGAAATTGCTCCTGCGCTTCTCTTGCTCGTGCTCGCTACTGACGTCGTGTGTGTGTGTGTGTGTGTGTGTGTGTTCCGTTATTCTGAGCTGTTATGCATAGCTCTGCCTCCCAGCAACAGAAAATAGCGGTCGACCGATACGCGTCTTTTAATGGCCGATGCCGATATAAAGCAGTGTGGTCGACTGTCTGAAATGAGGCTGATATAAGACACATTTAAATACAGTAAATGAGACAGAAATTCGTTAAAACTAAAGAAGCGAAATAGTCTCTGAAGAACTAAGAAAAAGGAATTTGCTTAAGAAAGCTGTACAAATGAATATAATTCTTGTCCAGTCTAAATGGCCATCTATCAGAATAAAAGAAGGCAAATTAATTTGATTAAAAAAGTTATTTTGTTCATTTTGATTTTTTTTCTCAATCATTGATGGTAATTGTTTATAGAATAAATATATAATTAATTGTATATACAAATTTGATCAATAGTCAATTAAAGACAAAATAGTAGGTGTAATCCTATGTTATTTTTTTGGTTTGTTTTTAGCTACAATACATACACTATTTAGGCAGACCTTTGTGGACACCTGAACATAAGATTCTAATGTGCGTTTTTAAACATCTCATTCCACATTTAGTCCTCATTTGCTGTTAAATAACCTCCACACTTTTGTAAACAAGTTTCACAAGAGTTCGCATTGTTGTCATGAAGATTTGTTTCATTTAGCCACAAGTCAAGTCAAGTCAAGTTTATTTCTATAGCGCTTTTCACAACAGACAATGTCACAAAGCAGCTTTACAGAAAGCAACGAAAGGTGAATGGTGTGCATTTATTCCTGATGAGCAAGCCATGGCGACTGTGGCAAGGAAAAACTTCCTTAGATGTTATGAGGAAGAAACCTTGAGAGGAACCAGACTCAAAAGGGAAACCCATTCTCATTTGGGTGACATCCAGAGTGTGATTATAAATCTTTAAACAATACAGAACACTAAAAAGAGTAAGAACTAACATGAGCATTGGAATTATAGATTATGAGTAATGATCTTCTACAGTCTTTTACAGTCATTTGTGGTGAAAAAACCAGGAGCTACTAGGCAACTCATAAAATAACTTAACATTTGGCACTGGTACATCTCTAGATGGTTCGGGATGTTTGCGGGGTCGGCATCTATTTCTTAAAAAGTCCACAGTCTTCATGAGGTGGAACGTGACTGAAGCTGGAGCAACCTCAGGATGACTTCGGGATGGGTAGAGAAAGAGAAGCAGTAGAGAGGAATAAGCGTAGCTGCTGTTCATGATAATAACAGCACAAGTTGATAATGTGCATATGATCAGATGTACTAGAGCACACAGTTATGATGTGATGTGTGTTATGTGTAGGCTTTGCTAAAAAGATACGTTTTTAATCTGCATTTAAACTAGGAGAGTGTGTCTGAGCCCCGAACACTGTCAGGAAGACTATTCCAAAGTTTAGGAGCTAAATGTAAGAATGCTCTACCACCTTTAGTGGACTTTGCTATTCTAGGAACTACTAGAAGTCCTGAGTTTTGAGATCTCAGGGAGCGTGTTGGATTGTAGCGTGTTAGAAGACTGGAAAGATACATGGGAGCTAAACTATTTAGTGTTTTGTAAGTAAGTAGCAGTAGTTTAACCCAGCCATTAGGGTTGCACAAGTCAGTGTACTCCGGTCCCAAGCCCTGGTGAAATATGCGGAACACAAAAGAGAAATTTATACCGGATTGGTCGAGGCCCGGGTTACCAACAACCGCCAAAGGTATCGCTAGCCAACAGGGTACGGGTGGAAATTAGGCTACTGTTGGCCAGAGGAGGAGAAGGAGAGGAGGAAAATGTCTACAGAGACAGCAGGGAAAGGAGAAGTTTTGGAGAGTGGAGGTTAAGGTTGGCACTCTAAATGTTCGTACTATGACTGGTAAAGGGAGAGAGGTAGCTGATATGATGGAGAGAAGAAAGGTAGATATGTTGTGTGTTCAGGAGACCAACTGGAAAGGGAGTAAAGCCAGGAACATTGGAGGTAGGTTTAAACTGTTCTATCATGGTGTGGATGGAAAGAGAAATGGTGTAGGGGTGATTCTGAGGGAAGAGTTTAGTAAGTGTGTAGTGGAGGAGAGTTTCTGATAGGATGATGATTGTGAAGCTAGAAGTTAAAGGGGCAATGATAAATGTCATCAGTGCTTATGCTCCACAAGTGGATTGTGAGATAAAGGAGAAGGAAAAATTCTGGAGTGAGTTGGATGAAGTGGTAAAGGGTGTACCTAGGAATGAAAGATAAGGGAACAGAGGTGATGAGGAGGTGATGGGTAGGTATGGCTTTAAGGAGAGGAATGTGGAAGGACAGATGGTGGTAAATTTTGCTAAAACGATGGAAATGGCAGTGGTGAACACTTATTTCAAGAAGAAGGAGAATCATAAGAGTGGAGGAAGGTGCGCACAGGTGGACTATGTTCTATGTAGGAGATGCAACCTAAAGGAGATTGGAGACTGTAAGGTGTTGGCAGGGGACAGTGTATCTAAACAGCATCGGATGGTGGTCTGTAGGATTTTTTTGGAGGTGAAGAAGAAGAGAAAGAGAGTGAAGACTGAAAGAAGAATAAGATGGTGGAAACTGAAGGTGGAAGACTGTAGTGTGAGGTTCAGGGAAGAGGTCAGACAGGGGCTCGTGGTGGTGAAGAGGTATTGGATGATTGGGAAACTACTGCAGAAGTGATAAGGAAGGCAGCTAGAAAGGAACTTGATGTGACATCTGGAAAAAGAAAGGAAGACAAAGAGACGTGGTGGTGGAATGAGGAAGTGCAGGAAAGCATAAGGAGAAAGAAGTTGGCAAAACAGAATTGGGATCGACAGAGTGATGAGAAAAGTAGGCAGGAGTACAAGGAGCTGCAGCAGGTGAAGAGGGAGGTGGCGAAAGCCAAGGAAAAGGCATATGAGGAGCTGTATGAGAAGTTGAACACTAAGGAAAGAGAAAAGGATTTATACCGATTGGCCAGGGAGAGGGACCGAGCTGGGAAGGATGTGCTGCAAGTTAGAGCAATAAAGGATGGAGATGGAAATGTGTTGACTAGTGAGGAGAGTGTGTTGAGAAGATGGGGGGAGTATTTTGAGCAGCTGATGAACGAGGAAAATGACAGGGAGAGGAGGTTAGATGGTGTGGAGTTGGTGAAGCAGGAAGTGGATAGGATTAGTAAGGAGGAAGTAAGAGCAGCAAGAGAATAAAGAGTGGAAAGTCGGTTGGACCAGTTGACATACCGGTAGGAAAACATGGAGATGTTTAGGTGAGTTGGCAGTGGAGTTTTAACAAGATTGTTTAACAGGATTTTGGAAGGTGAGAGGATGCCTGAGGAATGGAGAAGAAGTGTGCTGCTATCGATCTTTAAGAACAAGGGAGATGTGCAGAAGAGTTTATTAGAGGGACAGCGAATTTGGGACGTTTTGGAGACAAGGTGAGGGAGACAAGATTGCAATGGTTTGGACATGTTCAGAGGAGGGACATGGGGTATATCGGTAGAAGAATGCTGAGGATGGAGCCACCAGGAAGGAGGAAAAGAGAAAGACCAAGGAGGTGGTTTATGGATGTGGTGAAGGAAGACGTGTAGGTAGTTGGGTTGAAAGAGGGAGATGTAGAGGACGGAGGCATATTGAGACGGATGAGCCGCTGTGGTGACCCCTAATGGGAGAAGGCGAAAGAAGAAGAAGAAAAAGAAGTAAGTAGCAGTAGTTTGTAGTTGATTCAAAACTTAACAGGTAGCCAGTGTAGGGATGATAAAATTGGGGTTATATAGTCATTTTTTCTCGACCTTGTGAGAACTCTGGCTGCTTCATCCTAGAATAACTGTAGCTTGTTTATTAATGATGCAGGACAAGCACCTAATAATGCATTACAATAGTCCAGTCTGGACATCATGAATGCCTTGACGAGCTTCTCTGCATCAGATATATACAACATGTTTTTTTTCTAAGGTGGAAGAAGGCTGTTTTTGTAACATGGTTGATAGAATTTTTAAAAGACAAATTGGTGTCTAAAATAACTTCCAGGTCTTTTACTGTTGAACTAGTAGTTACAGAACATCCTTCCAAATGCAGGTTGAAAAGCTGGAGCTTCTGTGTACTGTTTTTTGGGACGCGTATCGGTCGTTTTTTGGGCCAAAATCTCTATCTTATCAGAATTTAATAATAAAAAGTTATGAGTCATCCAGTCTTTCCAAAATTTCCAAAGGGAAGCAGGGGTCCTAGAACTGAATCATGTGGCACCCCATAATATACTTGCATTAGCCTGGATAGCTCTTCATTTAAGTCTACAAAATGGTAAAGATCAGTCAGGTAGTATTAAAACCAGCTTAATGCCTGTCCCTGAATGCCGATGTAATTTTGTAAGCGATCCAGGAGAAGATCATGATCTATAGTGTCTAATGCAGCACTAAGATCTAGTAAGTACAAGGACATTAGAAAACTCAGGTACCGATGTATAGTAGGGTGAGGAGGTCTTGGGTGCAGTCAGTATTGCATTTTATCCCAAAGGTGTTTAGTAACATTGAGGTTGGATCTTTATACTCAATTTGTGCAAAGGGACACTGTCATACAACAGGTCTCATAAAACAGGTTTAAGTCTCCTAGTTCAAGATAAGGGAACATTTAATGCTACTGCATCCAAAGACAAACTTTTTGGTAACAGTTTGGGAAAGAACCACATATGATAAAAGAAATCGGGTGTCCAAATACTCTTGTTTATATTGTGTAGCTCCTCATAAATATCATATAGTTTCTTTAGCCTGTATTAGGTGGTTTTACTTTCTTTTGTCAAAACATTTATGAATAGGATATTATTTGAATAGTAAAGCTTTATGTCTGATTTGCCTTGCTTGTTTGTCTCTGTAAAACAATACAGGCATGGATGACAAAAGGTGTATATTTTTACCATTACATGTTTGGTTAAATAAAAAAAATATTTAACCTTAGCTGTGAATGGATAGGAGGCATGGGAACCAGCGAGTAACTATTAGTGGCAGTTTACTATTCTGCATTTGTCTAGATATAGCAGCTGCATGGGCATGGCTGGAGGAGGAATGGGGTCTGAAATACCAGGTATTCACCTTTGCTTCTGGTTGCTGCAGCTCATTGAAGTTTGACACCCCTTTACCTACTGTTGAAAGACTCGTTTTACTGGTAATTGGAGTGGGACATGAAGGGTTTGTACAATTCTACGAGCCTGCATCCCTAGACTAATCTGCATAGCTAGCAGAGGTTCACTTTATGGCAGTTTCTGGTGCAAGTGTAACTGGTAGCTCTTTTTCTTTCTACCCAGGTCTAACATCTGGTTTCCCATTCCCACTTTTTTCCCATTTCCCATTTACTCCTTTATCTCATATCTCTACTAACTCCCTCTATCTTTACACAAGTAGAAACTGACCACCACGATAGAAGCAAAGCCTGGGCAGGGCTGCAGGCACAGAAAGGAAGCCAGGCATTTGCAGGATCTACGTTTCAGAATAAGTGCTCTCATGGAAGTAGGAACATTGATCCAGATTTTACTGAGCAGGCCTCCCTCAAAACAGCATGAACATGTTGATTGTCCCTGAATATACAAGGGAGAACATGTTAGGCAATGAAAGTTTCAGGATGTACCCAGACCACCATCTATCAACAGTGAATCAATGTAGGGCATTAGGAAATGCATGATTAATGAAGGTCAAACTCTGGTTATTTGCCATACAAGAGGTCCTGCAAGCCTTCATATGGTTTTCCCCATTAAATTATTGTATGATCATAAGTTTTGTAGTGTTTTACATGTCCTTGGGAATATGGAAGGGGTATCTTCTACCAGCAAAAGCAATATTCAGTTTATTCTTGATCTAAAAGCAAGTTTTAGCAATTAACACAATAGAATTTGCTACAGGCACGAGAAAGACTGGCTAATTATAAAACAAAGGAACTTGTCTACAGAAATTTGCACTTTCTATTTTTTTTTTACCAATGTTTAAATCCAAATAACTTGCAAAGGGGCAAAGACCACTCAATGTAACATGACGTCAGAGAAATCGAAACTCATGGACATGAGGATGACGATACAAAACATCCAAGCCTTGTCATTGTTGTCACCTTAATCTGCTATCCACCTTGGCTAAAAAAATAATTACACTGATCCTGCAATTTGTTTGGCTGAGGACACTGCTACACCTTCGTACTTCCTGTTGCAAATCCTACATTTAACAACTTATTTTTAAGATATTGCAGTAAAAAGAATTCCTTACCAATCCACAGATGGGTGCCCTCACATAGGGATTGGCACACAGATTATCCAAAAATATAATGTCTACAATGCCTGTGTGTGGATGCATTAAAAAATGAAAATTAATGGAAATTAATGGAATCCAAATGCTCTTCTTTACTTGTGACTATCCAAATTTAGTTGCTCATCTCTCTCATATAGTGCCCCCCAACCTCGTCTCTTTCTCTCTTTCCTTCATGCTCCTTGCATAATTGCTTTCCCATTATGCTGCCTACAAAGAGATGTAGGGCTTTTAGAATGTTGTTGCAGTTATTCTGATTGATGGTGATACTTTCCCTGGTCCACATCAGGTACCCCACCACACAAACATGACAAATTTTAAGGTAGCAAATTATAATCACTGGCCTTGTGATAAATTCCCTCTGGGGAAATTGGAATAGTGTAAGTACCTATAAAATATTCCACCTGAATGCCACTTAGGAATTTCCAGAAGAGGAGAACTTTAACCATTAACCCAGGTTATTCCTCATAAATTTATGTTAGTCATTTGGCAACAATTTTATTACACACACACACACACACACACACACACACACACACACACACACACACACACACACACACACACACACACACAGTAACTCAAAGTGAGTACACCCATCACATTTCAGCAGCCATTTCATTTCAAGGGACAATACTACAGAAATTAAACTTGATATATTTTAGAGTCGTCAATGTCCAGCATGTATAGCAGTACAGATTTACTGTCCTCTGAAAAATACTTACCATACAGCCATTATTTTCTAAATAGCAGGCAACAAAAGTGAGTACACCCTACGTGAGTACACCCTTCCTAAGTGAAAACACCATTGTTATCTAGCACTGCCTTAAGCTGGGAATAACATTTAGCTGCACAGGTTATTGCCAGGATCCTCTTCCACTCCTCCATAATGACATCATAGAGCTGCTGGATGTTAGAAACATGGCACCTTTTCACCTTCTGCTTAAGGATGCCCCACAGGTCTGGAGACATCTTCAGCTTCCTTAGCAAGGCAGTTGTTATCTAAGCGATGTGTTTGTTGTCGTTATTTATGTTGAATATTACTTTTTACTTTAATTGATCATGTTCAGTAAGCTGACCAATGCTTTTTATTAGAGCAGCAAATACTTTTTGAGACAATTTAAAAAGGAGGGTCGGCGGTTTCTTCCCCTGCAACGAGAGCATGCAGCTCCACCTCTCTTTCTCCAAGGAGGGGGGTGCAGTGCCGCAACCTCCACGTTGGGGTATATTATTTTTCCCTGACCTGCACACATCGGTGTTTAGGTCCTGGGTGCGGCCCCTCTCTACCCGCCCCTTTAGCCCCAAGACTGCGGTGGTGTCAAGCCATGTGTTGAAGAGACGCTAGCAGGCTAGCTCTCCCTGGGTGTGGCATACCCACATGACATCGCACTGTCCCCTGTGGTTCTCCCTATATCCCCCAGCCACTCTAGTGCTGGACGCCATGGCACAGGCGTGGCCAAGGTATGGCTTTCTCCTGTTGTGCTACTTCTGGGAATTCTGGAGAGAGTTCAGCGGGATGGAGTCCGTCTCCTCCTGGTAGCCACATGGTTCAGGGACCTGGTAGCCCTCCTCGAGCAGCTTCTATGGGAGATTTCTCTGAGGAGAGAAGTCTCTGAGGAGAGACGTCTCAATCAGAGGTGCACAATAGTTCACCCCTGACCAGAGCTATGTAAGCTGTGGCTGTGGCCCTGAGGTTCCGGTCTCTCCACCAAGGTGGCAGAGATGATTCTCCAGTCCAGAGCTCCCTCAATGAGGAGGTTGTATGCTGCAAGATAGCGTCTGTTCACTCTGTGGTGCACTCATCAATTTGACCCAGTCCACTGCACGTTAGTTCAGTGCTGGAGTTTCTGCAGGAACAGTTCGTAAAAGGGTTGGTTTCGTCCACCCTTAAAGTCTGCACCTCCACCGTTTCGGCCCCCGTAGTGCTGCATTAATTGTGCAAAAACCTGCTCCTGGTGCATTTTCTCCACAGCACCCAGAGGCTGAGGCCTCCGGCGTGACCTAGAGTGCCTGGTCTCACCTGGCCGTTGTGCTGGAGGCTTTATCTGAGCCCCCCTTCGAGCCTTTGGCCAAGGCTTCATGGAGGCACTTGTCAGTTAAGACTGCGTTCTTGCTGGCTATCTGCTCTCTGAGAAGAATAGGTGATTTTATGCATGAGATAAATAGTGGTCACAGTCATACTGACTGGTTTCCGGATCCCCCTAAACCCACCAATACAGTAAAACTGCAGATTTTAGAGTGGCCATTTATTGTGGCCAGCGTAAGGCAGACTTGTGCAATAAACATGCTGTCTGAACAGCATCTTGATATGCCACACCTGTGAGGTGGATGGATTATCTCGGCAAAGAAGAAGTGCTCACTAACACAGTGTCAGGGATCCACCTGCCACGCCTCCCTCGGTAGCTGTCAGGCTTGTTCGGCCACTCCCGGCATTAACGAGAGACAGGTGTCTCCATTCCCCATATAAGCCTCCATTCCCATTCCCCATCTGTCGGACCTACTCAATGACTACGGATGACCTTGTTCAAGACTGCCAGCATTCCTCGCTGGTTCCGTGGATTACTTTCCTTCCGTGGATTACTTTCCTTCCGTGGATTACTTTCCTTCCGTGGATTACTTTCCTTCCGTGGTTTACTTACATCTCATTAATTGTATTCGGTTCTTAACTCTACATGACTTGTGTGTGTGTGTGTGTGTGTGTGTGTGTGTGTGTGTTCTAAATAAAGTTTGTAATCTAATCTAAGTTTGTAATCTGGTACCAGTGTAGATTTATTTATTACTAGAGACTCAAAGCACTTTTGTACGTTGCTCTGGATAAGGGCGTCTGCTAAATGCCGCAAATGTAAATGTAAATGTAAATAAAACATGATAGAGTAACTTCCGTGTCCGACTCATGGTCCGCACCTTGACACACAGATTAAGACAGGTTTGTGAACAATATTTAAGAGAAATAGGCCTTTTGTATACATTGAAAAAGTCTTAGATCTTTGAGTTCAGCTTACAAAAAATAAGGGGCAAAACCAAAAGTTTTGCATTTATACAGTGGTGGGCGGTGGTGGGCGATCCACTGACCTACATTTATATTACATACATATTATATTACCTACATATTTATATTCTAATTGAAATCTGAAGTGGTTTATATAGATATAAGTAGAAATGCCAGCATTGTTATTGTTGTATGGGAATGATGTCTCCACCTGTGGCTCCTCAAGAAAATTATATAATAGGAAAAGCATTTAAAAAAAGCTACTAAGAAACAGTTTTAACTTTTGATAAATTTGATCAGCTGCAGATTTTATATTTTTTGGATATGACTGGATCATGCAAAGCACATTCACAAGCAGCTGAGCTAAGACTAGGGACAATGATGCAGGTTTTTAGGAATCCAATTAATACCTGTCATTGTGAGTACCTATAGTCTGCAATTGTGAAACATTTAACTTAGAAAAAAGTTTAATAAAAAATATATATTTCTAATTGGCAATAAATAATAATACTTATATAAAGTAAATAATGCAACCCATCCATTAGGGTTGCACAAGCCAATGCACTCTTAGTGCCAGTCCCAAGCCCGGATAATTGGGGAGGGTTGCGATAGGAAGGACATTCAATTTAATTCAATTCATTTTTATTTTTATAGCGCATTTAACAATAAACATTGTCTTAAAACAGCTTTACACAGATAATGTGGTTTAAGGTGGATAAATTCTTTATAAGTAAGTTTGTCTCTGATGAGCAAGCCGGTGGCGACTGTGGCAAGTAAAAACTCCACACGATGGCATAAGAAAGAAACCTTGAAAGACCCAGACTCAAGAGGTAACCCCTCCTCATCCGGATTACATGAAATGTCCATTTATTACAGATAGTGGAGAGAGAGAGCGAGAGAGAGAGAGAGAGAGAGAGAGAGACAGTGAGAGAGAGAAGAGGGGTTACAGGAAGAGAAAGATATACATTATTATGTGTCCTTATTGTTGTATGAAAATTAAGGACACTGTGCAGTTGGGGACTCCGGCAAGCCTCGCTATGGCAGCATATCACAGACATGAGGTATCTCTGGGATTGGAGACGACCCACCACATTACCGTCAACAATGCTAAATTAATGTGTGAGAGTGAGGGGGATGACAGCATACAAATATCACCAAACACTCTATATTTATGAATCTTCCAAATCTGCTCCTTTACCTTAGAAAAATCTGTGGTCCTTTTTGATAAAAGACTTGACTAAATAAATGTTTTCAGCTTCGACTTGAACACTGAGACTGTGTCTGAGTCCCGAACAACGATTGGAAGGCTGTTTCATAAAGATCTGCCCCCTGATGTAGTCTTCATTATTTAAGGTACCAACAAATAGCCTGCACCTTTTGATCTAAGTAGGAGTGGAGTATCATATTGGTACAGAAGTTCACTCAGATACTGCGGCGTGAGACCGTTAACTGCTTAATATGTCAGTAATAGTATTTTATAATCAATGCAAGATTTAATTGGGAGCCAATGAAGACTGATTAAAACAGGGTTGATGTGGTCATATTTTCTAGATCTTTTAAGGACTCTTGCTGCTGCATTCTGAACTAACTGAAGCTTATTTATGCACTTACATAAACACCCAGACAGTAAAGCATTACAGTAGTCTAATCTAGATGTAATAAAAGCATTAACTAGTTTTTTTTGCATCCTGTAATGACATCATATTTCCAATTTTAGAATCCTGGTAATATTATTCACATGAGCCTCAAAGGAAAGACTAGGGTCACATGCAATGCGAGCAGAAAAAAGCTGCATTGTTATCGAATCTTATATGATGCTGAGATAGGTGGTTCTCTGTGATGGAGAAAGCACACTTTTCCCTGCATTCAGCCGAAACCTCAGTTTTTTTAAGTGAGCGAGAACAACATCTTGACGCCGAACCGCTAACTGCTCTGATCGAGCTAATTTTAACTAATCAACAATATGGTTGGGAATACAGATGCCCTGAAGTTTCATCGACACATTTCGTGAAAGTGCGGGGTGATAAGGCAAGGCCGAACGGAAGGACTCGATATTGGTACGTTTTGACCCCAAAAGCGAACCTCAGGAACTTCCTGTGAGAAGGGAGGATGGCCACATGAAAGTATGCATCTTTTTTATCTACGGTGACAAACCAGTCCTCCGATCTAATCTGAGACACAACCTGCATGATGGTCAGCATTTTGAACTGGAGCCTCATCAAAGAGCGGTTTAGCTGACGTAGATCTATAATAGGACGCAACCCACCGTACTTTTTGGGAAGTACTGGCTTTAGAACCTGGACTTTTTGTCTTATGGAGGGACCACCTCCATTGCCCCCTTCCTCAGGAGAATATCTACTTCGTTCCATGAACAGAGCCTGCTAGCGTCCTACCAGAGTGGGACAGAGCCCATTGAACCGGGGTTGACGGGACCCAACAATGCCAGATGGAAACCAAGGAGGGAGTTTGCTGGAGCTGGCAGTGCCCTGAAGCATATTTCATGGCAGGGTTAACAAACCAGGTCCCTGAAGGGGCCAGAGGGAAACAGGCACTGAGAAAAGCGGTGCTACACGCCCTCTAGTCACCAGTCCAGTTACCAACCCCCACCAATTTGGTTTGACACCATATCACTGGTGTATTATTTCCTGGATATCAGAGGTAGATGTAGGCTAGTGGAGCTAACAATGAGCAAGGCAACAAAGGAATGGTTATAATGGGTGAATTCAGAGGGATTTACCGATGTGAAAATAAATAAAAACAAAGACATTCCTCAACACCTATGGCCATATATAAGGGAGATGTTTAAAATTATCAGTGTAAAAAAGTACTGGCTTTCAAGAATTTGTCGTCAAAATCGAGAAAGCACATACAGGTAATCTAACGTTTTATTGTTATATCTTATATCTTATAATCTAACTTATATATTGTTATATAAGTTTTTTTTCTCCAATTTTGTTTGTCTTTTATATAAGGGATGCTGCCACATGTTTTAAATGTTTTAAAATAAGGATGTTCCTAATACTCTTACTTTCTGTAGTATGTAGCTCTCATTTGAAATCTGAGGTTTAGTCAGATAGTTTCAGGTGAAGTATAAATTATAAACTTCCTGTAATAAATGCACAGGATAACTCACCTTAAATTTGTCATTCGTAAAACATCATAATAACTTTGAGTTGTTTTTAAGGACAGCTGGAATAACCCTATAATCTGAGATATGGCCTGGTGATGGCAAATAAATAAACTATATATATTTATTTATGTTTATTTATTTGCCATCACCAGGCCATATCCCAGATTCATTCATTCATTCATTCATCTTCTCCCGCTTTATCCGTAATTTGGGTCGCGGGGGCAGCAGTCTAAGCAGATTCCCCAGACACTTCTCTGTGTCCAGGGATCGGGCTGTCAAGGCCCCCGCCTTCGACTGCTGCCCAATCCTCTCAGCACGGGTCCCTTACGGTCCCTCCTGCAGGTGGTGAGCCCACAGGAAGGCGGCCCCAGGTCGCTCCGACGTCACGGTCCTTGATTTTATTTTCTCGTAAGGGTCCCCTGGAGCATAGAGGGTTAAGGGCCTTGGTTAAGGGTTAAGGGCCTTGGTTTTATATATATATATATATATACACACACACACACACACACACAAAAGTATTGGGACACCTGACCTTTCCTACTATATGTGTTTATTTTCCAAACTTACAAATCTGAAGGCACTCAATTGTACAAGATGTCTTTAGATGCGCTATAATACAATTTTGCATTCACTTGAACTTGAAAACCCAAACCTGTTCCAGCATGGCAATACCCCTGTGCACAAAGGGAGCTCCTTGAAGATCTGGTTTAAATGATTTGGAGAGGAAGATCTATAGATCTATAGAGCTATAGAGCTCTAATCTCATCCCTACTGAACACAATTGAATTCAATGGATACATTGATATAATGTGAGGTTCAGTTACCAGTGTAACTGTGGCTTTCAACCCAGTACTTTTCTGGATTGCTCCAGGACTGATTTCATGTATTTATAAATGAAATAAAAATAATGTTCAATGCAGGAAATGTACATCTATGGCACTTCATCATCAATAACTTAATATCTTTTTGAGCAATATCAACTTTGATGATGGACAGTAAAGCTCAAAATGTCTTCTTTCTAAAGATATCTAAATTGTATATGTAGTACATTTTTGTCAGGAACTGTTAACATTTAAATTTAGGTAGGAGTTTTCAGCTGTGAGTCCTAAAATTTGGGCTGGGAGGGGCGAACCAGACATAGTCTCAGATACATGTTTGTAGGAATCTCATTTTTTTGTGATATCTTCATTCAATTTAAAATATAAACTCATGAGACATGTGGCTTTTAAACCATTGCTTTTCTGGATTGCTCCAGGACTGATTTTATGTATTTATATATGGAGAAAAAGAAATTCAATTTAGGATTTTTTTTTTACAGTGCTTCATCATCTATAACTTATTATCTTTTTGAGCAATATCAACTTTGAATAAAGTTCAAAGTGTCTTCAAAGATATTTAAAATGTGTATGTAGCCCAACTGTTCACATTTAAAGTTAGGTAGGGCATTTCAGCTGTAAGTCGCAAAATCTGTGCTGAGCCCTAACAGGTTAAAAGACTGTATTTACCTATTTTTGCAATTAGCTATTGGTTTGAGTACATACATACCTAGCAAGGCACTTTTTAACAATGTACAGCTCCATTTAATGATTCTGTTGAGCACCCTAAATTGGAATGTGCCCTCCCATATATTTAACCAGTTGAATGTAAGGCTCTTCTAATAGAAAAGTGAAATAACATCTAAAAAATATCTCTGCCAGAATAGAAACTGCAGAGCCAGTATACACTACAAACTCGAACACTAAAGACTGGCCTGTCTCAATAGCAATATTAATTAAACTGTTAATCTTGCTAGTAGGATTGCCACGATTTGTATTACATATTTGCACTTTAGGCAGAACTTTGTGAACTGATGCTGAAGTCAATATACCTGTGTAACATGGCCTGCATACACTGCCCTTAAAGCTTCTATTTCAGCAGCAGCAACAACAGCCTTCATTTTCTTTGTCAACATATCCATTGATGCGTTTCGGTTATTTTGATCTGTTTTTATTTTATCTAGTAATCAGTGAAGTAAAGGCATATTTTAACCAATTGTGCTCTTGCCCAAGCTATATTTGCAGTAGTACTTGTGATTATGTTCTTTGACAGTGGTAGAATCATGACACTAGTTTTGAGTTTCACTTAAATTTTGCTGTGTTATGCAGCAAAATCAAATGTTCAAATGAAAGATGAGTTGTTATTTGACAGTTACAGCAATTTGCAACCATGATTCTGAATGGAGGGTTGTGTCCTATACTGGATTTACGTCAGCTGATCCGCTCACTTGAGGATGCCATAAACATTAAATTGGGGCCAAATTATCTCAACGGCTCCACATGTTCCAGAGATTATTCTTGCCATTCTGACTGTGCTATTTCCTGGTCCCACATCCCATCTCTGATCCTTGTTCTGTCTGGCTTACCCTGTTCACTGGTTTGGACTTTGGACTGTCTGTTGGTTTGTGTTTTTGCTGTTCCCTATATTACTGTTTGCTATGCCTAATTTTTGGGACTGTTCTTGGATTCTATTTTGCATCAGTCTGCATTGTTTTCTGGATTTTTTTAAACTAAGGAATGTTTGTGGATCCTGAATGTGTCTCAGCCTACATGCTCTGTTTGCTGTTCTTGGTTTTATGGACTATATTTTAGGATCATGTTTAATCTGCATCCATTGCTCCATGCACCAGTGTCCATAAGTTTTGGGACAATAGTCTTTACCTCCCCTCTGTTTATTTTGTATTTAAATACTGTCTGCATCCTACATTTTTGGTCCTCCAGTTGAACCACTGACAGAATAATCTGGCCAAACATGAACCCCCTCAGATGCACCAAAGCTTTGGGCTTGCCCTGCCGCAAACTGGCAAGTCATGGACACAGAACTAATCTTTGGAGGCTCAGCTCCCAGCAGAGAATGGGATACTTTAGGGCACTTAATACCCAGTTTATGGCATGCCAATTGGTCCTAGTTGACATAGACGGTGGTCTCTCTGGCCCCTGATTCCCGCTAGTGGCGTCACCCAGTTGCTTATCCCCACTGTGGGCGTTGCTCAAGCTTTAGGACTCCTGTTTCAAGAATGTCAGCCAGTTGCAGTCTCTTTAACTGGCGGTGGGATCTCTGAGAGCATCGTCCACTATCAGAGCCCTGCTGGAAGTGTCGCCCAGCTCCAGGGCCACTCTGGGGTCGTGGCTCAGGCTTTTCGCCTGGCTGGGGCTTTCGCCCAGCACTCCCAACCTGCCAAGATCACCACTCTGCTATCTAGTGGTCTTAAAGTTATGGTAATTTATTGCATCATTGTATAGTATCTCTTTTGCCAGATGTAACAATAATTACATTTGAAAGCAAATTTAACAAGCTTGTAATAAAATAACCGTCTTCATATTGCATAGTTAATATTCAACAAAAGTTTGAAAGGAATAAGCATGCACTATGTAGCCTTGTTTTGTCAAATGCACAATTTAACTTAATTAGGCAAAAACATTTAATTGCCTGTTGAGAGAATATAATTGTGTTGAGTGATGTGTTAGAAATAAAAAATGATAGGGTAATCCACAAGAGTAGCTGAAAGATTTTTTATTGTGACATAAAATTACCTTCAAGCATTTTTCTACCCTATTATTTAATAATTGTCATTTACAACAACCAGGCAAGTAGCGAATGGAACAGTAAAATGGGTTATGGCAGATAATTATATGGCAGATCTTTTGAGCTAAAGGTTAATACATTTCAATTAATAGACTTTCAAATACAAAGTGCCCAGCTGTGTACTTTGTTTTCCTGCATTTTGGTTTAATGAAAATTATTTGTCATTTGTAATGTAACCTAAATCTTTCTTTTGCATGTAATTACATCTCCTTAGAATAAATAGAGCAACTTTTGGAAGATTAGTACAAATTTAAATATATATTGATGTCATCTTGCTATTGGACCTAAATTAACAATTATTTTATTAAAAGAATTGTATTTTATATACACTATGTGGGAGATCAGATGGCATACTTTTTACATTTACCTCCACACTATTTCTGAAAATGCAACAGGCTGGCATATCATTGTCATCACACAGTTAGAGTGTGTCTGTTTTGATCCTGAGCTTGGGTCTTTATGGTGCTTATTGTATTTTCCCAACATCCATATTTACACAAAATATACAATAATTAAATAAATAAAGCTCTGGGGGATTTATCGGGGCTAGTTCTCTAAACACACAAAACAAAGAGACCATAAAGTTTTGTGTTGAAAAGCCATAGCAAGGTCTATGTAAACCAGATCAAATTTGACTTGCTGATGCCATATAAAAGTTGCATAAAATATTCAGTGTCTGAAAGCAGGTCCAGTCAGACAATTCCACTCATTATTATTTATAGACCCCCAGGGCCCTACTCTGATTTTCTCATAGAATTTGCAGATTTCATCACAAATTTAGTTACTTCTTTAGACAAAGCATTAATTGTTGGTGATTTTAACATTCATTTTGATCATCAGGAAGACTCCTTAAGAGCAGCAGTTGTGTCCATTCTAGATTCAGTTGGAATTAATCAGAATGTTATAGGACCCACTCATAGTGGTGGACACACTCTCGATTTGTTGTTAACATTTGGATTAAAAATAAAAAACGTAGTCATAATTCCACAGTCTGAAGCTATTTCAGACCATTATCTCATCTCTTTTAAAATTTGCCTCAGTCATTGCATTACTACTTCACCACGTTATCGTGTTAAGCGTACTTTCACGTCAGCTACAGCAGCGCGTTTTATTAACAATCTTCCAGAAATTACGATATTAGATAGATCTCCGTCTGACCCTGCAGAGCTCGACTGGGCCACTAAACACCTAGAATCAACATTACGTTATACCCTAGATGATGTAGCTCCCCTTAAGACCAAAATGATCAGGGAGAAAAAATTAGCACAGTGGTATAATGATCATACACGCACCTTAAAACAGACCACTCGAAAATTAGAACGTAAATGGCGTCAAACAAAATTAACAGTATTTCAAATAGCATGGAAGGGGAGCCTCCTAATTTATAGAAAATCTCTTAGTGCTGCTAGATCAGCATATTTCTCCACCCTCATAGAAAATAACAAGCATAATCCTAGATTTTTATTCAGCACGGTAGCAAAATTAACAGGGAATAAAAGCACTGCACTCACATGCACACCATCATTAGGTACTAATGATTTCATGAACTTTTTTAATAATAAAATTGAAAACATCAGGCAAAAAATCCAGACGGTTAATATAAAGCCAAATTATTTTACAAGTAACCCTGTAGACAGCAGTGTAATTATAACAGACAATCAATTACAAAGTTTTACTCCTATTCACGAGAATGACTTAATTTCATTAATTTCCTCATCAAAATCATCAACCTGCATTCTCGATCCCTTGCCTACAAGTTTCTTTAAACAGATCATTCCAGAGGTAATTGAACCTGTTTTAAAAATAATAAACTCTTCCATTAGCACTGGTTTTGTACCAAAATCCTTCAAACTGGCAGTTATCCACCCCCTAATTAAGAAACCTGACCTTGACCCATGTCAGCTGTCCAACTACAGACCAATATCAAATCTCCCCTTCATAGCCAAAATTTTGGAAAAGGTTGTAGCACAGCAGTTATGCTCACACCTACTTATGAATAATATTTTTGAAATGTATCAGTCAGGATTTCGGCCTCATCATAGCACAGAGACGGCGCTAGTTAAGGTGGTAAATGACCTGTTATTGGCCTCTGATCAGGGTTTTGTCTCCTTACTTGTTTTGCTCGACCTTAGTGCAGCTTTTGACACCATTGATCACACTATACTACTTGCTAGACTTGAGAACGTTGTTGGAATAAAGGGAACGGCTCTCTCTTGGCTCAGGTCTTATTTGACTGATCGCTATCAGTTTGTTGATGTTAATGGTGAGTTCTCCACACTCTCTGAGGTAAAGTTTGGTGTTCCTCAAGGATCTGTCTTAGGCCCTCTGCTTTTCTCTTTATATATGCTGCCTCTTGGAGAAATTATTCATAAACATGGTATTAGATTCCATTGCTATGCTGATGATACACAGCTA
Source organism: Silurus aristotelis (assembly GCF_946808225.1). Classification (NCBI taxonomy): domain Eukaryota; kingdom Metazoa; phylum Chordata; class Actinopteri; order Siluriformes; family Siluridae; genus Silurus; species Silurus aristotelis. The sequence continues at coordinate 14,095,046 of NC_139587.1, read as the reverse complement.
TATATTTCAGCAAAGCCAGATGAGAGAGATCAGCTTAACAATGTTAAAAAATGTGTAAAGGACATTAGACAGTGGATGCTCGATAACTTTCTTCTGCTAAACTCAGATAAGACGGAAGTACTTTTACTAGGACCACATGCAGCTAGAAGCAAACTTTCCGATTACCTAACATCTCTGGATGGTGTTTCTGTTTCAGCGTGTACGGCTGTCAAAGACCTTGGTGTGATTATTGACTCGAGTCTTTCCTTTGAGGCTCACGTGAATAATATTACCAGGATCGCCTTCTTTCACCTTAGAAATATTGCTAAAATTAGAAATATGATGTCGTTACAGGATGCAGAAAAACTAGTTCATGCTTTTGTTACTTCTAGATTAGACTACTGTAACGCTTTACTGTCTGGGTGTGCGAGTAGGTGCATAAATAAGCTTCAGTTAGTTCAGAATGCAGCAGCAAGAGTCCTCACTAGATCTAGGAAATATGACCACATCACCCCTGTATTAATCAGTCTACACTGGCTCCCAATCAAATCTCGCATTGATTATAAAATTTTACTACTGACATATAAAGCACTTAATGGTCTCGCACCACCGTATCTGAGTGAACTTCTGTACCAGTATGATCCTCCACGCCTACTTAGATCAAAAGGTGCAGGCTATCTGTTGGTTCCTCCAATAATGAAGATTACAGCAGGGGGCAGATCTTTCTCTTATAAAGCCCCGCAGTTATGGAACAGCCTTCCTATCAGTGTTCGGGACTCAGACACAGTCTCAGTGTTCAAGTCGAGGTTGAAAACATATTTATTCAGTCAAGCCTTTAATCAGTAGATTTTTTCTCAGGTAAAGGCTCAGATCTGGAGGGAACATTGATATAGAGTGTTTGGTGAACTGGGATATTTGTACGCTGTCGTCCCCTCACATTCACGTGTTCACTCAGGTTTGTTGATGGTGGTGTGGTGGGCCGTCTCTTATCCCAGAGATCCCTCATGTCTGTGTTGCCTTCTGGTTCTCCCTTTTAGTTATGCTGCTATAGCGAGTCTTGCCGGAGTCCAAACTGCACAGTGACTTTAACTCTCATGCAACAATAGGTACACTTAATAATCCATATCCTTCTCTTCCTGTCACCCTCTTCTCTCTCTCTCTCTCTCTCTCTCTCTCTCTCTCTCTCTCTCTCTCTCTCTCTCTCTCTCTCTCTCTCTCTCTCTCTCTCTCTCTCTCTCGGTCGAGTTAAACATGCTCCTGAGGCTCCAGTGACCACTGTTCCTGCCCCTCTCCCCCCCGTGGATCTTCCCACTTCATCCAGGCCTGCCTGGATTGGACTGTAGTTGATGTCAACAGTCTCCTACACTGACTCAGAAATACACTTCGCTTTTGATCATCATCACTGCACCCCGCAACATTGTATACCCGCCACAAATGGACATTCGGTGTAACCCAGATGAGGATGGGTTTCCCTCTTGAGTCTGGTTCCTCTCAAGGTTTCTTCCTTATGCCATCTCGGGGAGTTTTTCCTTGCCACAGTCGCCAGTCGCCACCGGCTTGCTCATCAGGGACAAACTTACTCATAAAGAACATATTCATTTTTAATCACCGCATTATCTGTGTAAAGCTGCTTTGAGACAATGTTCATTGTTAAAAGCGCTATACAAATAAAAATGAATTGAAATTGAATTGAATTGAATTGAATTGAAAAGTAATAAGTAATAATTCAGTTTATTCAAATTACTTTAATAAATTATCAAATTAGTTAATACTAATACAGTGGGGTAAATAATTATTTAATCCCCTGCTGATTTTGTGTTTACACCCTTACAAACAAATTAACAGTCTTTAATTATTAGGTAGGTTTATTTTAACAGAGAGAGACAGAAAAAAATCCATGTAAACATTAAAGTAAGGTTACAAATTAATTTGTTTTTGATTGAGTAAAATAAGTATTTGATCCCATGCCAAATGATAAAAAATTCTGACTCCCACAGACCCAAATAAGTCCTGTCCTTTTAGGAAAGTAATATCAACTCATTTTGTGTATAAAAGACATCAGTTACAGAATCAACCTTTTTCCATTCAGATTCAGATTTTAAAGGATGTCAGGGAAAATATTGTAGACCTGTACAAGGCTTGAATGGGCTACAATCTCATCAGAAACAAGCTTGGTAAGAAACAGACCACTGTTGGCATGATAATTAGAAAATCTGAGACCTCAATCAGCCTGGATCGGTAACAGTATCTCCGGCACCACACAGCTGTGTGCTCAGCCTACTGCTGTACACCTCTAAATGGCTAAAGAAAACCAAAATGAAGACTTTGGTGTGGCCTAGTCAAAGTCCTGACCTGAATCCTACTAAGATGCTGTGGCATGACCTTAAAAAGGCGGTATATGCTCAAAAACCATCCAATGTGGCTGAATTACAACAATTCTGCATAGATGAGTAAACCAAAATTCCTCCACAGCACTGTAACAGACTCATTGCAAGTTATTGCAAACGATTGATTGCAGTTGTTGCTGTGACGGGTGGCCCAACCAGTTATTAGGTTTAGGGGCAAACACTTTTTGACACAGGGCCATGTAGTTTTGGATTTAGTTTTCCCTCAATAATAAAAACCTTAATTTAAAAAACTGCATGTTGTGTTCATTAGTTTGGTGATATAAAACATTAAAGTGTGACAAACAAAAAAAATAAGAAATCAGGAAGGCAGCAAACACTTTTTCACACCACTGCATGTATATATATATATATATATATATATATATATATATATATATATATATATATATATATATAATATAATATAATATAATATAATATAATATAATATAATATAATATAATATATCGCTGCGGCCCGGGTTCGATCCTCTGTCAGGGAACCAACCCCAGCCATTCTTAGTGCCAGTCCCAAGCCCGGGAGGGTTGCGTTAGGAAGGGCATCCGGCGTAAAAAAAAAGAAAACGTCTGTATATATATATATATATATATATATATATATATATATATATTCCAGTCTTCCTTCGTGGCTCCTTTTATACTCTTTAGTCTACTCAATGAGGGTGAAGAGTTGGCGCTCTGCCTATTAGGCTCCAGCTGTGCCTTGTTGTGTCGCTCCGCCCCCTTTGCAATGTGCGGCGTAGCTTTCCATAACACAGGTGCTAAAATGAAGCTGTCTATTCAGCACCCACCTTGCTTTCGCGTTTGGAGCACTTGCCTGTTGTTGTGTGCAGGATTTTTTCATGAGCTTCAAGATCTAAGACATTTTTTTCTCATAATGATGAAATGAATTTAATTTACTCAGTCTTTTTTTATCATACAAATTACAGCAATACATCATTTGTATCTGTAAAGGGTCTAGTTTTATTTGTAAAAGTACAAATATTCATAATAATAACAAAATGCTGTGCTTTTGTAAAAAAAAATTCTCTCGTCTCTGTCATCTCACAGACACAGAAATAAAACAACATGTATATCAGTGAATACTTACCTCACAGACATAAATATATGAATAGAACCATTTGCATTGAAAACAAATATTCTCTGATTATGTAATCTGTATGAAAGTTAGAAGAGGTACAGTTTCTTCTTCATCTCATTAACTCATTAACTGTCCGTGTAGAAACATAGCAAAAGTTCCGTTTGGTGTCCTGATGATTTACTTAAAAAAAACAAGATAATTACTTTAAAACATTAACAAGAATATTGTCTTCACACTCTATGTTGAGTATGGTTTTACTAATAATAAACATGCATTTGCAAAAGGCATCCATATTTGTCCATGCCCATTTTAATTAGAGTATTAAATATTTTACAAGTATTATATAATAATATACAATATACTATGCAAAGATTGTGCATAGATGTTGGGAGATAACATGCTCAAATGAAATGATATAGTTATATACAAGTATGACTGTTGTATGATACAGTATATACAGAATAAATATGGGTGGAATATACAGTAGTGCAGTGATAAGTTATGGATGGTGCAAAAATGCATAGTGGATAAGCAGTGTGGCATGGAGACGCAGCATCTTGTTCCCTCAGGGAATTAGGGTTACATACGTAACCTAGAGATATTCCCTTTCAGAAACGCGAGCTGCCTTGCAACGCTTTGGGAACGGAAGTCCAATACCGCCAGTCTGACCAGTCTCTGACTAGTGTGTATGGGCACAGCTAGGTCAAAGGACTAAGGGGCCAGAAGTGGCATTAAGATTAAGGTTATAGAACCTGATGAAGGTCAACAGGGTGAACCAGCCCGCAGCATTGCAGATGTCCTGGAGGGACACTACAGAGGACCAAGCAAGTGCATTCTGACCCCGAAAGGAGAGTGGCGACCAGAGGACTCATAGGAGCATGCAATAGCATCAATGATCCACCTGCTCAGAGTTTTTTTTCTCTCCTAGGAGGGCCGTAGCAGATGAGCAGTTGATCTGATATCCTTCAGGACTCATCCTGTGAATGTAAATGTCCAGTGCTCACACCGGACACAGCCGGTTCAGCTTCTCCTGGTCTGGGGCAAGAAAAGGAGGAGGATAATTAAGATAAAGCCCTTAATTAATTAGGTAAAGTAATTAAGGCTATAATAATCCCTGTAAAACATCTGTGTGACCTTGTCGGACAGTCTGTAAATGAAGTACATCTGGCGTACAGGAAAGCTTGAGCTGCTGCAAGATGGGGAAAAGCACAAGTGTTATCTTTGACCTATTGTTAAGAACGGCATGTGCTTTCATTGTGTAGGGTTGATTATGGAGGAGGACCTTGACAATCTTCAGCATGACTCTGGGTGTACGGTTTGGTCTGTCCAGGTAAACCTGGGTAGATGGGAGGCTGACAGTGAGGACGGATCAACTGCTGTCAATGATGGAGTCATCAAGAACTGTAAGATGTGGTTCTTTACAGATTTGACATGGACGTTTAAGGTTGCAAGAATCCAATCTACAATCTGGGCAGTAGTCAATTTCTTGAATGTCTCGCAAGAGTTGAGATAGTGATGCCTTTTGTCACAATGGGGACAGTATGGCTTAGGCTTGGAGCTGGATTTTAAAACTGGCAGCTTAGAAACTTAGCTGTACTTTCACATGTCAGGAGGACTGGCCTTGAATGCTCTTTAGGATGCGGTGCTCCTCTAAGAGCTCCTCTTATAGGGGCCTTGGGAGTTCCACTCTGGAAAAAAGCCGCGGCTCGAATAGAGATGCGTTTTGCTTGGGACTTGATCTGGAGCCAGCCTGCGAAATCAGGAAGTGTGTTTTTTTATTTATTTAACCTTTATTTAACCAGGTTAGTCTCATTGAGATATAGAATCTCTTTTTCAAGAGAGGCCTGGCCAAAATAGCAGAACAAAATTAAATCACACACTTTTACAAAAAAAAAAAAAAAACGCAAAAGGCAACTCAAGTACATTTCAATTTAAATAAAAGTGGCAATAATTAAAACTCATGTTCTATAGATTTAACATAATGTTTAAAATCATTTAAGGAAATTAGACACTGTAGCTTTAGTGATTTCTGTAGGTCATTCCAAGTTGGAAAAAGCATAAAAGCCTTTTTGAGCAACTCTGTCCTAGCTTGAGGAACATTTAATGAGAGAATTTTCTGGGACCGTAAACCATAAGTACTCTGTACAAAAGAAAGAAATTCGGATATGTAGCTTGGCAGCCTGCCTATAATACCCTTATATATAAAAATATAAAGGTGAGTAAGCCGGCGATATGACAGAAAGGGCAAATTCACTTTGGAGTAAAGTGTACAATGATGCGTGAGAGGTCTGCAATTTAAAATAAACCTTAAAGCTCCATGAAACACAGCATCCAACATCTAAAGACACTTTGATGGGGCATTCATATACAACAGATCACCATAATCAGTGTAGGTCCTGTCTGTACCTGTCTGGAGAATAGCCCGGTTTAGACAGTATTAAACAAAACTGTCACGATAGGATGGTGGCAGTTTGCTCAAGAGACGGTCTACATGCAAACCACATAAAAGCTTATAACCATTCTGGCCCTCAAGAGTTCTCAGCATACCCACCAGGGACTAGACTGACAAAGCAAATGAGTCAAGCCTCACCTAGCCTAAGAGGGGGAGTGTTCAGGATGGCACCCAACTTGGATTGAACAAGCTGTCTTGGCTGTCCATACTTGTCTTGATGTGCCTGCAGCGCAGCTGAGTAAGGCTGCGGGTGATACATAAAGGCTTTAGCTAGCTGATGAGCACTGGGAAGTATCAAATGACTTACAAGGACATAGTATTTGTACTGTTCACTGATATGGTTGTGATTACTCAACAAATAGTCTAATGCTAACTTGAATAAAGCAAAGTCACTCTCAGCACCACTCTCGAAAACTGGTAACGTAGGCTGTGGAATGCCATAGGCTGATGCATACAGGAGCTCTGGGCTTGGATACGGTAAGTAGACAGCTGAGGGAAAAGCCTCAGATGGAGCTGCTTGAAACAGGAGCTTGAAGTGCCTTCGTCAATGCTTGATAGTTGGAGCTAGGGAGCCATGACTGACTTGAAAGTGTCATGGCAGGCATGCTGCTGCTTATAGGGTTCGCAGCGTTTGGTCTTAGGAACAATGCTGAAGGCTGAGGTGGCACGTTCAATGTTGATGACTCAGAATGTCCTGGAACAGCAGTAGGTATACCACCACCTAGACCGCCTCAGGGGGGCTCACCAGGTATTTACTCTGCAGGTGCTGTGCAGTGTGGAAGGGCGCACCCGCAGAGTAAATACCTGGTGAGCCCCCCTGAGGCGGTCTAGGTGGTGGCTAGGACTCTTGTTCAACCACTCCAGTTCATGCGGACTCTGGTTCTCCCAACACACAACAGCTTGCAGCACAGTGCAACCAAACTTGCTCACCTCAACTCAACTTAGCCCCAAGCCTCAGCAGCCCCCCTTCCAGTCAGCAGCTGTGACATCATCGCGGCTGCCCTGCCCTACCAAACAGCATGGTTCTGATGATTCTGTCACCACAGAATCTATATACAGTGGAACCCGGTTATGTCGATGTCCTAGGGGGTCGCCAAAAAGCATCGAGGTAACCGATGATCGAGATAAACGAAAATCAAAATGGCGGCAGTATATTAACGTGCTTGAAATTTCTTTATGTACATGATGTGCGTTAATAAATGAGAATGTGCATTCACGTGTTTTTGAAGGGATTTTTTACACAACAGCGTTGCCGCGATTTGTTTGATGAAGGCATGATATAAAAATACATACAGCACATGTTTATCTGTCAGGAATCCACCTGCCATGCCCTCTTCGGCCCCCTTCGGCGTGGCAGGTGCTTTCTCGGCCGCTTTCTCTGAAGCTCCCGGCTTCAATCGTATATGGTGCTCGTTTAGCATCATCACCAGCTCCTATTTAAACTTTCACACTCTCACCATCCGTTATTGTTGGTATATGTTGGTTCACGGCGGTTGTTGTTATCGCGCATGCGTATCCCGGTACCTGTCTTCCCACCGGCACTCTCTCAACCGCTGCGCTTTTCTTCCCAAAGCGCACCGCGGATTCCCCCCCGATCCTGCGGGTGTTCATTCTATGCTTTTGCTCAACCCACGTTCCGCGCCGCCAAGCGCGGCTTTCGCCTCCCGTTCATTGCATAACATTTAACAACAAAAGGCATATGTGCACTAACTAACAGCAGAGATTCACCAGTATACAATACAACACCTGTAGCATCTGTAAGGTTTGATTTTTCCGCCACTTCCGCGAGTTCTTCTGCGGCTGCACCGAGATAACCGACGTTAAATGGCAAATTTTTCCCCCCTTGTGCTCGAGATATCAGGGTTCGGCGACATAAAATAAATAATCGAAAAGGGTGAAAGTTCCAATTACCATTTAAAATATTTACAAAGCTTCTGAGGTACCTAATATATAAACAGACTGCCATTATTATGGTATTATTTTAATAGCTACAATTTAGTAAATCAAGTTGTAAGTAGTTTTCTCTGGCACAGCACTGCTTAAGAGCGCAAAAAGAGAGAATCATCTTCTTTGTAGATTCTATAGAATGAGTTTGACCCTTAAGACAGCATTATCTGAGTGCCCTGTCATATTGAGAACAATCAGGCATGTATTGAAGACAACAGTTAATAAGTTCAAGAAAACTGAAAAGGCAGCTTTTACGTTTGCTAATAAAAAAAAAATAAAAATAAAAAAAAAACAGATATTGCACCAATAGTCAAGAGAACTGAAAAGTGAGAACCTTAAATCCACAGTGTGCAAAGTGCTCCAGGCAGGTCAAAATGCTTTGTTTTACAGGTGTAATAGTAAGTGGGAGAGAGAGAGAAATGGCATACAGGTACTGAAAGAGGGCACAATCATCAGGCAGGAGCAGGGAAGATAAGGATGAGTGTACAATCTAGAAGTACATGGCAGGCAAGAAAATAAATAAAGAAGGTGGGTCCAGGTTTAATGTGATTTTTATTTTGTGTAAAATGGCATCTCTTAAAATTGGGCTTCTTCACTGGGTTGACAGGTGTATTAAACAAGAACAAAGTTTTCATGTGAAAACCATGTTCCAGAAGGGAAATTATAACCTTGTGCATGTCATTATCTTTTTTCTGTACAATTTACATTACAATACACAGAACAGGTGCATAAATATATTTAGGGGAAAGAGGGGAAAAAAAGATTAATAAATAAAATTAATAATAATAATAATTATAATAGAATTAAATAAGAAAAAAGAATAAATATAAATTGGACTATGGTTTATTCTGTAAATCATATTTTTCTATAAAGGACAAAACATTCATTGCATTTTTCACTTAAAGGGCTTTTGTGAAAGCAATAAACATTATAAAATGCAAGTTTCACTTTCAAGTATTTTTATTTGTGTATATAATATTTTCCCATCAGAAGTATAATATTAACAAGAAAGTCATCTTTGTTATTGTTCATTACAAGTCCAAAGATAATGTCCTTCACAGTGAAATTTCATGGATGGGGAACCTTCCATTACAATATCATTTACCAAGGAGAATGAGTCGAAGATCAGGGAGGGTGCATCCCGCCCGTGTCCATCGTCATGTGGAGCAACCATCTCGGGCAGGGACCCTCACCAGATGTGCATCGCGTGCATGGGCCCGAAGCACGCTTAAACGTCGCTCACAGACCCGCAAGCATGCGTTCACTGCAAATCAATGCCGGTGAAAATTCTAGTGAGATGGCTGAGAGTCACAGTGGCTAACCAACAAGACCCATGTCTGTCCAGTGCTGCCACAAAGTCTACGGCCATTGAACATCAGCCACGAGCTACCACGAGCTGGGCGGACTTGATGAGGCCGAATCGCCAGTCAAGCCACCTCTGTCTAATAACGGGGAGAAACGACCGTGCGACGAGGATGCAGAGGGTGCGATGCTAACTCTGACCTCCTCGATTTGGATATGGAGGACAAGGATAAGGACGACAGTGGTCCCTTCCCGGCCCAACAGTCGAGACCCCAGAGCGTGGGCAACTCGGCTATGCAGGCGGAGATTAAACTGCACAAGGTATGCAAGCAAGCCGTGGCTAAGCTAGGCCTAGCTTGGCCCACGGCCCAGAACATGGAGGGAGCTGAAAGGGACCTTTATGACGGGAAAAGGCTGCCGCCTGCTTAACCCGCAGCTGGACAACTCCCACCTGCCATGCCGCTTGCATAAAAGGAGATGTCTCGCTATTGGTCTAGCCCCTTCAAAAGGTAGCTTCCCACGAAAGGGTGCTCTAAGCTGGAGATTCACGGGATGGGAGAGCTGGGGTTCGCTAGACCACTAGTGGTAGAGTCTTCGGTGGCCTACCACCTCCATCCGAATCACCGCTCTATTTCTGCCTCCTCTCAAATTTCTGCTGGGCAAAATGGAAAGTCTGACGGCGTCCATCTATCAGAGGATATACAAATTTGCGGCGCAGTCACTGTGCTTGCTAAATGCTGTGACTTTACTGTCCGCATACCAGGCAGAGATTTTGGAGGAGATGGGGCGACAGCTCGACACAGAAGTGCCCAACCCGACACTCTGGGACGAGATTTGTGTGGTGAATGACCTAATTCTACGCTCTTCATGAGGCGTGGGTCAGGGCTGCGGCCACGAGAGCATTATGGCTGAGCCTGTCAGGCTTAGGTGACACACAAAAAGAACACTGCTGGAGGGGGTGCACGCTCTTACAGCGGAGCAAAAGGGCGAGCAGAGTTGTTCTGGAGGTGGAAAGCTGTCAGAGCTTTTACTCCCGGTACTTTGCGATCCCAGAGAGAGGAACCACATCTCTTCGTCCGATCTTGGACCTACGTGTATTAAACAAGCACCTGGGAAACCCTCATCCAAAATGTTGACACATAAAGTGCTCTGTCAGTCGATTCATCCAAACGACGTGTATTTTCACATAGACGTTTACCCATCTCACAGAAAATATCTGAGATTTGCACACAGAGGCACTTCCTACAAGTTTCAAACCATTCCGTTCGACTGTCTCTAGCTCGGAACACTTTCAGCAAATGTGTGGACTTTTTAACCATTGAGAAACAACGGGATACGAATTTTGTCTTATGTACACAATTATCTGATATACTCTTCATTGAGAGAGAGAGCGATCAGAGATGTGGAGAGCATGGTCACGCATCTCTATAACTTGGGATTCAGCATAAACTATGAAAAGAGCTGCCTGAAGCCTGTGCAGTTCATCCCTAGAATATCTCGTATCGATTCCCTCTCCTATCGACTCACGTTGACAGAGAGGAAAATTGTATCTCTCATACAGTGTCTCTCCCGTTTTTGGGCGGGGACAATGGTCTCGTTCCGAGTGTGTTTTGATTGCTGGGTTTAATGGCCTTGGTAATTTCTGTGGTGTATCTGGGACTTCTCATGATGAGGGATTTTCAGAGATGGGTTGTGCGTCTGTGGATGTGTCTCCAGCGACATCTCAATTGGCCGGTCAGAATAACGCATGCGTGCGTCGAAGCACTCCGAGAATGGGAATTCCCCACCACTTTTTGGTCAGGGATTCCCTTGGGGGTGATATCGTCGAGAGTTACTATGACGACAGATGCGTCTTTAGTGGGCTGGGGAGCGACCCTAATGGGCAGAGCTGTGAATGGCATTTGGCTTCCACAGCTAATCCTGAGTCATATAAACTTCTTGGAGTTGTTGGCAGTGTTTCTAGTGCTGAAACACTAGTGCTGGCTTTCATACCCTAGTCAGGGTCAGGGAACTGGGCTTGTCACTGGTTCTGAAAGCTCCACGCTGGGCATCCAGACACTGGATAGATAGTTCAGTGTGCTAAGGATGACTTCGACACCTTCAGTCTATAAAATCACACAAAAGTGTGTGATTTTATAGACTGAATGTGTCGGAGTCATCCTTAGGACATGCAGTGCTAGGAGCCAGATGGCCAGAACCCATGTGATTGGGTATAGCAGAATAAAGTGCAATCCAGGAGTGGTCTATATCTCCTGTAGTGAAACACTGAGTGAAGTTAGAAAAAGAACGATGCGTTACTTAATGTAATGCCGGGTTCTTTAAAAACAGAGTGGGTGTTTCACCAGCAATTCCCTCCTTGCACAGGAACGGGAAGAAATCTCGCTACAATGATATTTTAAGGGGTCGACCTGAGTAATAAAGGTGGGGCGGAGCCTAATCTCAGGTTGACCTGTCTGTCAAGACAGACGTGGTGTCATAGGAACTTCTGCAGTAGGTCACGCCCAAAGCGATTCCAATAGTAAAACACCTCACTCTGTTCTCAAAGAACCCAGGATTACGTTATATAACACATCGTTATGGATATCAGACCATAAAGCGTCAGAAGAACAACAGTCTGTGGCAGGAGAAAGTTGGAACGTATGTGTAAAAGTGTACAAACTAATCTTTGCCACGTTATACTGCCAGCATCTTCACAATCACTGCATATGAATGTCCTTCCTTAAAGTAGCTTTAAAGTAATTCCATTTTCTCCTTGCTTGCCAATGTTTACTTCTGTTATTTTCCTATATTTAAAGGTGCATTAATCAAAATTAAAAATAGTTTAAAGTAAATAGAGAAATTTACACATGTACAAGAAACACAGTTATAAGATTTCATACTTCCTGTTTATCTTGAATGACAGGTGTCTCATCCAATGTTCAGTAAATGACGTTCAGTAACGTTTGTTTTAAACGCACGACGATGCCAAAAGATAAACTCTCGAGAGAAATAGTTGTGAAAGGAAGGAGGAAGACAGTAACCAATGACTTACTTGGTAGGCTACTGTTTAGATACAAGCCGTTGAGTAGGGGTTAGGGTTAGCTCAAGTTGTAACTCCAGTTGCAACAGAAATCATATAAGCACAGGTTTCCAAAACTCGTGGACAACAGCGTTACAGGTTAGTCAAAGAAACTTAGAAATGAGCATCAGAAAATAATAAGGACATAATCCTCATCTTGAACACACGCAGTAATACCGGAAGAATGCTGTGCCGGTCTTTTCCCAAAATACCGCTATGCTCCTAAAAGAAGCACAACATATTTCACCCGTTACACCGTGTAACAGACACTGTCTTTCGTTAAAGCCTGTGTAAAGTTAATTAGTTTCAGTGTAGACACCTGCGGCTTATAGACAGGTGGGGCTTATTTATGTTAAAAATAAAAATATTTGTAAAATTCAGTAAAATTCAGTCTTATATATGGGTGCTCTTTATAGTCCGGAAATTACGGTATTTTGTTTTTGGACAGACAGGCTAAACCGACCGTCTGCTAGCTGCACAGAGTCGTTACTCAGGATCCACCAAATTGAGACTGTGTCTGTCCCCCGAGCGAAACCAACATATAGGAATTCTCAGAAAGTCTGTTTTAGTAACCTGATTAACATAAAATTAAATAGGACTGAACGCACAGCCAGCACCTCTGATCTAAAGATAGGATTGCTGAATATTAGATCTCTCACGTCTAAAGCGCTTAATGTAAACGAAATTATTACCGACCAGGAGTTTAAAATAATGTGTTTGACAGAAACATGGATTAAACCAAATGAATATTTAGCATTAAATGAAGCGAGTCCTCCTGGGTATAGTTACATACACCAACCCCGTCTAAATGGCAGAGGAGGCGGAGTCGCAGCTATTTATAATAATAATCTAAGCGTCACACAAAAGACTAAACACAAATGTAAAACATTTGAAGTTCTTTACACCAGCATAAAATATTCAGTGTCTGAAAGCAGGTCCAGTCAGACAATTCCACTCATTATTATTTATAGACCCCCAGGGCCCTACTCTGATTTTCTCATAGAATTTGCAGATTTCATCACAAATTTAGTTACTTCTCTAGACAAAGCATTAATTGTTGGTGATTTTAACATTCATTTTGATCATCAGGAAGACTCCTTAAGAGCAGCAGTTGTGTCCATTCTAGATTCAGTTGGAATTAATCAGAATGTTATAGGACCCACTCATAGTGGTGGACACACTCTTGATTTGTTGTTAACATTTGGATTAAAAATAAAAAACGTAGTCATAATTCCACAGTCTGAAGCTATTTCAGACCATTATCTCATCTCTTTTAAAATTTGCCTCAGTCATTGCATTACTACTTCACCACGTTATCGTGTTAAGCGTACTTTCACGTCAGCTACAACAGCGCGTTTTATTAACAATCTTCCAGAAATTACGATATTAGATAGATCTCCGTCTGACCCTGCAGAGCTCGACTGGGCCACTAAACACCTAGAATCAACATTACGTTATACCCTAGATGATGTAGCTCCCCTTAAGACCAAAATGATCAGGGAGAAAAAAATTAGCACAGTGGTATAATGATCATACACGCACCTTAAAACAGACCACTCGAAAATTAGAGCGTAAATGGCGTCAAACAAAATTAACAGTATTTCAAATAGCATGGAAGGGGAGCCTCCTAATTTATAGAAAATCTCTTAGTGCTGCTAGATCAGCATATTTCTCCACCCTCATAGAAAATAACAAGCATAATCCTAGATTTTTATTCAGCACGGTAGCAAAATTAACAGGGAATAAAAGCACTGCACTCACATGCACACCATCATTAGGTACTAATGATTTCATGAACTTTTTTAATAATAAAATTGAAAACATCAGGCAAAAAATCCAGACGGTTAATATAAAGCCAAATTATTTTACAAGTAACCCTGTAGACAGCAGTGTAATTATAACAGACAATCAATTACAAAGTTTTACTCCTATTCACGAGAATGACTTAATTTCATTAATTTCCTCATCAAAATCATCAACCTGCATTCTCGATCCCTTGCCTACAAGTTTCTTTAAACAGATCATTCCAGAGGTAATTGAACCTGTTTTAAAAATAATAAACTCTTCCATTAGCACTGGTTTTGTACCAAAATCCTTCAAACTGGCAGTTATCCACCCCCTAATTAAGAAACCTGACCTTGACCCATGTCAGCTGTCCAACTACAGACCAATATCAAATCTCCCCTTCATAGCCAAAATTTTGGAAAAGGTTGTAGCACAGCAGTTATGCTCACACCTACTTATGAATAATATTTTTGAAATGTATCAGTCAGGATTTCGGCCTCATCATAGCACAGAGACGGCGCTAGTTAAGGTGGTAAATGACCTGTTATTGGCCTCTGATCAGGGTTTTGTCTCCTTACTTGTTTTGCTCGACCTTAGTGCAGCTTTTGACACCATTGATCACACTATACTACTTGCTAGACTTGAGAACGTTGTTGGAATAAAGGGAACGGCTCTCTCTTGGCTCAGGTCTTATTTGACTGATCGCTATCAGTTTGTTGATGTTAATGGTGAGTTCTCCACACTCTCTGAGGTAAAGTTTGGTGTTTCTCAAGGATCTGTCTTAGGCCCTCTGCTTTTCTCTTTATATATGCTGCCTCTTGGAGAAATTATTCATAAACATGGTATTAGATTCCATTGCTATGCTGATGATACACAGCTATATATTTCAGCAAAGCCAGATGAGAGAGATCAGCTTAACAATGTTAAAAAATGTGTAAAGGACATTAGACAGTGGATGCTCGATAACTTTCTTCTGCTAAACTCAGATAAGACGGAAGTACTTTTACTAGGACCACATGCAGCTAGAAGCAAACTTTCCGATTACCTAACATCTCTGGATGGTGTTTCTGTTTCAGCGTGTACGGCTGTCAAAGACCTTGGTGTGATTATTGACTCGAGTCTTTCCTTTGAGGCTCACGTGAATAATATTACCAGGATCGCCTTCTTTCACCTTAGAAATATTGCTAAAATTAGAAATATGATGTCGTTACAGGATGCAGAAAAACTAGTTCATGCTTTTGTTACTTCTAGATTAGACTACTGTAACGCTTTACTGTCTGGGTGTGCGAGTAGGTGCATAAATAAGCTTCAGTTAGTTCAGAATGCAGCAGCAAGAGTCCTCACTAGATCTAGGAAATATGACCACATCACCCCTGTATTAATCAGTCTACACTGGCTCCCAATCAAATCTCGCATTGATTATAAAATTTTACTACTGACATATAAAGCACTTAATGGTCTCGCACCACCGTATCTGAGTGAACTTCTGTACCAGTATGATCCTCCACGCCTACTTAGATCAAAAGGTGCAGGCTATCTGTTGGTTCCTCCAATAATGAAGATTACAGCAGGGGGCAGATCTTTCTCTTATAAAGCCCCGCAGTTATGGAACAGCCTTCCTATCAGTGTTCGGGACTCAGACACAGTCTCAGTGTTCAAGTCGAGGTTGAAAACATATTTATTCAGTCAAGCCTTTAATCAGTAGATTTTTTCTCAGGTAAAGGCTCAGATCTGGAGGGAACATTGATATAGAGTGTTTGGTGAACTGGGATATTTGTACGCTGTCGTCCCCTCACATTCACGTGTTCACTCAGGTTTGTTGATGGTGGTGTGGTGGGCCGTCTCTTATCCCAGAGATCCCTCATGTCTGTGTTGCCTTCTGGTTCTCCCTTTTAGTTATGCTGCTATAGCGAGTCTTGCCGGAGTCCAAACTGCACAGTGACTTTAACTCTCATGCAACAATAGGTACACTTAATAATCCATATCCTTCTCTTCCTGTCACCCTCTTCTCTCTCTCTCTCTCTCTCTCTCTCTCTCTCTCTCTCTCTCTCTCTCTCTCTCGGTCGAGTTAAACATGCTCCTGAGGCTCCAGTGACCACTGTTCCTGCCCCTCTCCCCCCCGTGGATCTTCCCACTTCATCCAGGCCTGCCTGGATTGGATGTCAACAGTCTCCTACACTGATGTCAACAGTCTCCTACACTGACTCAGAAATACACTTCGCTTTTGATCATCATCACTGCACCCCGCAACATTGTATACCCGCCACAAATGGACATTCGGTGTAACCCAGATGAGGATGGGTTCCCTCTTAAATCTGGTTCCTCTCAAGGTTTCTTCCTTATGCCATCTCGGGGAGTTTTTCCTTGCCACAGTCGCCAGTCGCCACCGGCTTGCTCATCAGGGACAAACTTACTCATAAAGAACATATTCATTTTTAATCACCGCATTATCTGTGTAAAGCTGCTTTGAGACAATGTTCATTGTTAAAAGCGCTATACAAATAAAAATGAATTGAAAATTGAACTGATTTGTACATTTGTTTTAGCATTTGTTTATTTGTTTTTGCATTTGTTATTTTGTTTTCTGATTTGTTAGTGTTTTCTAATTTGTTAATTTGTTTTGTAAGGGATACCCTGTATTTATCCCACCTAATGGCCTATAGTACGTGTGGCGTATAGGCAAGATTAGCTGAAACCATGACTCTGGAATATGAAACAGCATGAGAAAACATATTTTGGTAGTTAGGTTCCAGCTCATGCATTTTGTTGCTCAGCTAGTTGAATGTGACTCTGTACTGTATTCAACATAGATCACACAACCTCTATTTGCATGTATGTTTAAAATGCCATGAAATGTTACAATAGTGACATTTGGCAGGTTTTTGCTGTTTCACTGTGCAAGGTCAAGTGTTCTCAATAGTGAATGCCAACATGGGATTATCTGTAACGCTGCATGGCTTATAAATAAATGGATTTCATATATTGTAACTTAGGAAGTGTGAGTGCTAACTTACATAACCATGATTCATAAGACAACACAAGTTCATCTAGTATTTGTTTACCCTTTTGATAAAACCTGGTTGATTTGTGTTTTTCCTTTTGAGTATGTTCCTCTCAAGCTTGGTTTCTCATACTATCTCAGGGAGTTCCTCCTTGCCACAAATGCCACTGGCTTGATCATTAGGGATAAACATATAAGGAACAAACTTATAGGCACTTAACTTATACATTCCAACTACACAGCCTTTTTATCATTGTGAAGCTGCTTTGGGAAATGTCCATTGTTAAAAGCTCTATGCAAATTAAGCTGTATTAAACTTAATTGAATTGATTATATCGGATTATTTCTGCATATTCTAAACCACCTGACATTTATTTGGTTGTGAATTTGGCAATAACGGATCATGTGCATTGTTTTAGCAATGTTAACAGGTCAAGCTTCTAAAAGCTTGATATGTATATACACTGAATGCACAATAACAGAGACAAACAATCAAGCATGTAACAGGAAAGGTGATCAGTAAACAACAGTATGTGGGCAAAACAAAAAATAAAGTGAAATCAGAAACCAGAACACACAAGAAACACAGTACATAAATGGTATGGTAAATCTAAACTTTAACTAAAGCTAAACTATCCAATTATGTTGGTACAAACTGACAAAATAAGGGATATTCAAGCACAAACAAATCAATAAGTAAATCAAAAACACAAGAGGAAAGTGGCAAATCACATGACATTGGAGGAGACATCATTAATCAAAACAAAGGCACACATGATACACATAAACTGAGAAGCAAAGAGCTCAGTATTAGCCTTGCAAGCTGGCATGATGTATGTGCTGCCACATACACTACATGGAGGAACATCTGACATTTTGTACAAGAATTGTATAGTCTTGGCCAGCTGGAGCAAGTGGAAAAATTCCTGTCAAGAGAAGACAAAGCTGGTAGGGAGCTGGAAGGAAAACACCTGGGATATGGATGACTTTTCATTGCACTTCAGTTAACAGCCAATGTGAATGACAAGTATTAGCTGGAAATGTTTAAGATAAAAAAATTTGTCTGGATCAGCAAATTTATTTTTTACTTTAAAGAACAAAAACATTTTCACACCTCTCAATGCAGTATTTTATCAAAGTATTAATGATCCATGTCCCAACCTTTTTGAGATGTGTTGATGGCATGAATTTTAAAATCAACTTATTTTTCCCTTAAAATTCTACATTTTCTCAGTTTAAACATTTAATGTCATCTATGTTGTATTCTGAATAAAATATTGAAATTTGAAACTTACACATCAGTGCATTCTGTTTTTATTTACAATTTGTACAGTGTCCTAAATTTTTTGGAATCTGGTTTGTAGATGAAAAAAATATATTTTAAGGTATATTCTATTTAGGAATATTCTTTTTGTGTTGATCATAGAATTGGTGTAATCTAACTTGCAATGTTTTTAGAAAAAATTGTGTGTACCATCTGTGTACCATCTTATGTAAAACATAAACTGGGAACGATAGCTAACTTGTGTACCCTGGTGAGACATATACCTACATTTTCCTGAACAGTTCTGCATAACCTAGCTCCACAAACATTTATTGATTCACTGCTGTCAGAGTAATACTTCGGCTAAAGCAAACTGTCACTAAGTGAGAAGAATGTAGACGTGATCTTGTACTTTTTTTTTTCCCTATTACAACAGCTGTTGCCCTGAGGGGTTGAAGAGGCTGAGGAATGGTTGAATAAAAACAAGGAAGCTAGAGGATTAAAAAAAAAAGATATTATTTCAAACAGAATGGAAGGAGAACCTCCTGAGTTATAGAAAAGGTAGTGTAGAAGAAGGGAGGTTTTTTTATTTGGGAAAGAGGGAAGCATTGTATGGCCCTAACTTCTCTGCTAATTTTTCTTGTGAGCCCTGATTAAGAATCTTTGTTTCCATTTTAATCACATGGATTTAAAAAATTCTACCTTGTATCTGGGTTTGGAACTGCATGAATTGAACTGTGCTGCATTTGCCTTGTGGATTATTGTGTAGCCTAATTACAAGAATTTGACTCTGTGGAACTTTCTTTTTTTTCCAGATTACTTGAATAATACCTTTTGTGTGTACAGGTTTTTCTCCCCAATAGGACTGTTTTTTTTTAATATGACACATTGACTGGTATAGTTTTCCTTACGTTTATTCCGTAAATACCCAAACTGTTACTCGTCTATGTAGCAGCAGTGGCATGGCAGAGTGCTGGTTTGTGAATGGAGGGCGAGGCCGGGGGAAGAAAAGCAGTAAGAAGGACACACCTGAAAGAGTTTATCTAATGGGTGTTCTCTGTTGCAGTGAGTGGAGGGAACAGATAAAAGGAGTAAGAGAAGGGTGTGTGTATGTGTGTATTTGAGTGAAGCTGTGAATTAAACTGATCTGTTCAGAACTGGTCACTGAAATAATGCTCTCCAACATTGGTGCCGAAACCCCGTGCTGGAAGAGGGGTATAAAGCCAGGGAGACTTCACCGCAGAGGGAGCGGGACCAGGCCAAGGAGGAGTGCTACAGCCACCAACTGCGACATGTTCAGCGAGATGGGACCTGCGGCAGAAACAGGCACTCCACCATCTGCCACACCTCTTCAGGAAAGTCCAGATGGTGGTGTACCCAGGGACAAGCGGTGAGTCATGAACAGTTACTCAGGTTGAGCGAGGGGCCGGAGAAGCCTTGCCGGCTGGCGAGTGCACTTTGGACGTTCGCCAGAAAAAAGGCATGCCGGTCCGCAAAGAAACTCATACACGCATGCTAGAAATGGAAAGCACGTTGATCCTTTCAGTTGCCACCAGTGGACGTCAAGAAGGAGAGGAATCCCGAATTGCAAGTGTGGGTGATCCTTCAGCGGTTCTGCTCCCTGACACTCTGGGAGGTCAGCCAGCCGTTCACATTTGCTCAGCAGCGCCAACGACACAAAAGAATTGTCATCAGACCGTTAGAGTGGACGGCATGTGGGCATGGCTTTGCATTAGTTTTGGTAGACTATGCAACACGATATCTGGAAGCAGCATTTCCGCAGTGTTGCGGAGGCACTCTTTCGCATTATCTCCCGAGTTGGGATCCCGAAAGAGAGCCTGCCTAATTGGAGCATGGCCTTCATGCACGAACACTACGCAAACTTTACGGGTTGTTGGGGATTAAATCAATCCGCACTAGCATCTACTATCCTCAAACTAACTGCTTAGTGGAGCGATTTAATAAAAACATAAACCCTTAAAAACATAATCCGGAAGTTCATACATAGGGATGCAAAGAACTGGGATAAGTGGGTTGAGTCCTACGAGAGGTCCTGCAAGCCTCCACAGGATTTTCCCCTTTTGAATTATTATATGGCTGCAAGCTGCGCGGAGTGCTCCATGTCAGCCGCAGAAATTGGGAGGACGGACATTCGACCAGCAAAAACGAAATTCAGTATATTCTTGACCTGAGAGCAAAACTTCACCTTGGGACAACTAACCCTGGGGTATTTGCTACAGGCTGTATAATAGGGGCTCGCAGCTGCTGCAATTTTCACTGGGAGATAAAGTCCTCATTCTACTACCCATGTCGAGCTCTAAACTACGCAAAGTGGCAAGGACCTTTTGAGGTTACACGGCGGGTGGGAAATGGTGATTATGAGGTGCGGCGCACAGATAGAGGCGATGCACTCCAGGTGTACTACCTCAACCTCCTGAAACAATAAAGGGAGGTGGTGCCTGTGTCTAGCGACAGTGGTTCCCGAGAGGGAGAAGCTGGGACCAGAGGTGAGGCCAAAATCTGCATCACAATTCGCTCCACTCCCCTGTGGAGACTACCTCTCGCTGTAATAAAGAGCACAGGGTGAGAGGTTGCAATCTTTTAAATTATTGTAATAACAAGTCACAAACGCATCCACTGCTGCAAACCCGGTTTATTTGGAAAGGTAAGGGTCCACTGAAACACATTGCTGTAAGGCATTTTTGCTCCAACCAAACAATAGTGTTATAATTTAGATGGTTATTCTTTTGTTTACATCACAGTGCTTCGATTGGTGTATTCTTTGTATATGTTTCGGAATAAGTTTCGCATTAAAAACATCTTAGTGGTAAAAAAAAACAAATATGGCTAGTAGGATAGTGTTACAAAACAAATGAGACCACTCACTAAAAAAATAAAAATAACAGTAATACAGTAAAAGAGGCGGAATCTCGAGCTTGACTTTCGCGTGACTTTCTGTTTTGCACTACCTATCATTTCAAACCTTTTATTTCCAGCCAGTAGTATTATGGAAACAAAATGATTGATGGAAAATGTACCCAATGAGTGCAGAATTCTAACAGCATATGGGAGAATTTTATTCCCCATATGGGCGAGTTCTTAGTTTTATTACTCTTTTCAGAAACTCTTAGTGGTCAAAGAGAGGAGCACATGCACTGTGACAGACCAGGAGGTTTGGATGCAGCTCTCAGTTCTGCACAAACAGCTGTTTCCAGCTCGTGCTAAGTGGACTTAAAAAAAAAAAAGATAACAAATTAACATTAAAAAAAATATGTTTTATCTGATATTTAAACAAAGCAGCGATGAGAAGATTTTATTATTTTTTATTAAATAATATTATTGGGGAAGAGTAACAACAGTGGCTTTTACCCCATACTTTTTTGGATTGCCCCAGGACTGATTTTATGTCCTTATATATGAAGAAATCAAATTTTTAATGCAGGAAATTATATTCAAGGTACTTCATCATCTATAACTTACTGTATTTTCCGCACTATAAGCCGCCACTTTTTTCCCACTCTTTGAACCCCGCTGCTTAAACAACTAAGCGGCTAATTTATGGATTTTTCCTGGGTTTTTCCCAGTTTCACAAGCTTCAAAGCCAAAAAACTGAGACCCACAACATTAGACCAATGAAATTGTGGAACGGGTTCAGGTGAACCAATGAAACTTTTTATAATAAATCAGACACGCTCCCACTGAATCAGACCACACCACATCATAAATATGGATGAGGTTCCTCTAACGTTTGACCTGCTGCTCACTCACTAACTTCAGTTGCAACAGAAATCATATAAGCACAGACAGGTTTCCAAAACTCAGGCTTTTTTATTTTTCTTGGCAACAGCGTTACGGGTTAGTCAAAGAAACTTAGAACTGAGCATCAGAAAATAAAAAGGACATATTCCTCGGCCTTGCACACATGCAGTAATACCGGAAAAATGCGGCAGCAGGCAATTCCCAAAATTCTCTGCTCTTAAAGGAGCCACAGCATACAGTACAGACCAAAAGTTTGGACACACCTGCTCATTTAAAGAGTTTTATGAGAGTTTAAGAGTTCTATGAATTAACACGTGGAATTATATACATAACAAAAAAGTGAACTGAAAATATGTCATATTGTAGGTTCTTCAAAGTAGGCATCAAGAGAATGCCAAGAGTGTGCAAAGCAGTAATCTAAGCAAAAGGTGGCTACTTTGAAGAACCTACAATATGAAATATTTTCAGTTGTTTCACACTTTTTTGTTATGTATATAATTCCACATGTGTTAATTCATAGTTTTGATGCCTTTAGTGTGACTCTACAATTTTCATAGTCATGAAAATAAAGAAAACTGTTTGAATGAGAAGGTGTGTCCAAACTTTTGGTCTGTACTGTGTATATATATATATATATATATATATGTATATATATATACACACACACACATTATTATAGTTTTCAAATACACAGATTTTTCAAGTTTCCCCATTTACAAAAAGCGGAGAGACCTGTAATTTTCTTTGTAGGTACACCAACTGTGAGAGACAGATTGACAGTCATCTTGAATTTATTTTATTTTCTAATAATTCTGCCAACAGTTGTTGCCTACTCACCAAGCTGTTTGCCTATTGTCCTGTAGCCAATCACAGCCTTGTACAGGTCTACAATTTTGTCCCTAGCTCTTTGGTCTTGGCCATAGTGGAGAGGTTGACAGGGGTCTTTTATACAGGTAACAAAGTCAAACAGGTGCAATAATTACAGGTAATGATGGTCCATTGAATATTTATGGTCCATTGAAACTCCTGTCTGACCTCGTTTTATCAACCTGTCCATCACCACTGCAAACAGAAAAGGGCACAGAGCCGATCCTTGATGCTGTCCCACCTCCACCTTAAACCAGTCTGTCCTTCCTACTGCACACTTCACTGCTGTCATACTGTCCTCATACATGTCCTGCACCACCCTTACATACTTCTCCGCCACACCTGACTTCCTCATACAATACCACAATTCCTCTCTTGGCACCCTGTCGTACGCTTTCTTTAGATACACAACCACACAAGCTTCTACTGGTCATCTGGTCCAACTGACTTTCCACTCTTCATCCTCTAAATCACTGCTCTCTCTTCCTCCTTACTAATCATATCCACTTCCTGCTTCACCATCTCCACATCATCCAACCTTCTCTCTCTCATTTCCCTCATTTATCACCTGCCTAAAACACTCCCTCCATCTTCTCAGCACACTCTCCTCACTAGACAACACATTTCCATCTGCATCCTTTATTGGTCTAACTTGCAGCACATTTTACCCAGCTTGCCTCGCCAAAAAAAGGCAAATCCTTTACTCGTTCCTTAGTGTCCAACTTCTTATACAGCTCCTCATATGCCTTTTCCTTAGCTTTTGTGACATCCCTCTTCACCTGCTGCTGCATCTCCTTATACTCCAGCTTAATTTTCTCATCTCTCTGCTAATCCCAATTCTGTTTTGCCCACCTTTTTCTCCTTATGCTTTCCTGCACATCCTCATTCCAAATTCCAAATTCAAATTCACATTTTATTTGTCACATACACATACTTAGAGTACGGCATGCAGTGAAATGCTTTATATGGCTGTCTAACCTAAAAAAAAAAAAAAGGATAAAAAATATAAAGTAAAAAATTTTAAAGTTTAAAGTATAACATATGTATATACATTAATGAGTATGGCAGATATTGACAGAGTACAAATTAAAGTGAATTAATTTGATTGTCCTTAAAGTGTCCATGTGCAGTATAGTGTGGTATAAAGTGACACTGTTCTGTGCAAGTTCAGAGTTGAAGTTCCATCACGATGCCTCTGTCTTCATTTCTCTTTCCAGAAGTTACACAAAGTACCTTCCTAGCTGTCTCCGTTATCATTTCTGCAGTAGTTGCCCAATCATCCAGCACCTCTTTACCACCACAGAGCCCCTGTCTGACCTCTTCCCTGAATCTCACATTACAGTCTTCCTCCTTCAATTTCTACCATCTAATTCTTTTTTTTAGTCTTTACTCTCCTCCTCTTCTACTTCGAACCTGCAGAACACAAAACACCTACTGTGCATTAAGAAGGGAGATGAATAAAAGACCACCTTCAATATCCCCAATGGCCACTATTAATATTAGGTCATGCCGTTTAGCCTCACAAATGCTTCGGCGGTCTTCCAGGCTTGATAAATGACATGCTCAGACACAGACTCAATAAGTTTATTTTCATTTACCTGGATGACATTTTTATCTTTTTCAATGTCCCTCCATTTGAAGCATGTCAAAAAGGGTTCTTGTGTGCCTGCTAGAGTCTTCTAAGCCCAAAATGTGTGAGCTTCACCTATCCTGAGTTCCTAGGGTTTGTTATTGACCATGGGAGCATCCAAATGGAAGTTTAAAGCTGTAGCAACACCTCCTGTGGGCAGAGTGGTCCCACAACACCCTGCGTTCATCAGCCAGTAGTCTGTCCCCCTTCGAGTGCAAGTTTGGGTATGCTCCTCCCCTCTTTCCCTCCAAGGAGCTGGAGGTGACAGTAATGTCTGCTCAACGGCATGCGAGACAATGGCGTCAGATTTGGAGCAGGACTGGGAACAGGCTCTTCAGCACCTCCCAGCTTTACCAACGGCTGGCCAATCATCACCACAAGGAAGCTTCCGCCCTGAGGGTTGGTCAGAGGAGTTTGGCTCTCTACTAAGCACCTGCCTTTGCATCTGGAGTCCCCCCTCTCCCGCCTACACATCATTAAGGTCAGCCAGCCTACACAGCCCACTGCCCTTGTCTGTCCCCTGATGTCTCTCTTTTCACAATTTAGTTATTTTATTTTTGCCTTTTATTCCCTACACTCTTCTCCCCTCCTCTCTGCCTCCACCTGCTCCCTATTAACTTTACAGCTCTGGCATCTCAGATGGGCAGTGGCAGTATGTGGAAGTAAGGCCATTTTTGTTTGTGAATGGAAGATGGAGAAAAAGACATGAGTTGCAGGGACCAAACACTTGTGTGGAATATTACTAATGAGTATATTCTGTTCAATGAGCATCAGCATGGAAGTGAGACAATATTAGTTCCCTAATATTGTCTCCAGCTTCTGTCTGACACAATCTACAGTTGTTTTATTAGAGGAAGTGTGAGAGAAATTTTCCTGATTAATTTGCTACACAGCATAAGCACTTGTAGGATAGAAAATTTACATTATGCTATTGTATATGTATTTTTTCCATTTTCATCTTTTTACCTTTCATCTGCTCTTTATGGTTGGGGATTTTTAGGTCTTTGATACATGAGGCAGATATAGATGTTTCAGGTCATTTAATCCCATTTAATCCCACCGGTCACAATTGTGATATTTATGAATCTGTCCTTAGTGGTCGGAAAAATAGTCCTGCCAGGTCGACAACGTGGTGAAACACGGCTAATATGCTCTACCGGTAGTGTGTACAATATGAGATGATGGTCTGTGATGTCATCACTCTGAGGTAAAATATCTATATCAGTAACGTCTGCTCTGTTGGATATTATTAAGTCTAAAATAAAGTGTGTGGTAAAAACGATGAGTTGGTCTGGTGATGTTTTGTTTCACCCCAAAAGAGTTTAATAAGCCCACAAATAGTCCTAGGGCTTTGTTTGCATCATCTACATCAATCTCCTACAAGCAGCACTATATCAAAATTGACCAAGAGGTCTGAAAGAAAATTTGCAAACTCTTGAAGAAAATCAAGAGTAAAACCTTAATCCAGGTATCAGTGAGACAGAGAGCATCAAGATTATTATCTGTGATCATCTCATTTACAATGAGTGCTTTGGGTGCAAGTGATCTAATGTTTAAAAGACCAAACTTTAGAACTTTTTTGTGTTTGCTAATCTGGCATTTTTTAGTTTTAACTGCAATACGATTATTTCTGGATCTTGTGTATTTATTTCTTGGTTTTACTACACAAGGAATAGACACGGTTTCTATAAATTGGGCTGTGTGTGTACTTGTAACTGTTTGTTGTATAAATTTTGTCATAAATTGCATTGTGTCTGTGAAGCATTGTAGAGATGTTGTCTGATAGCACTGCTGCTCCAACTCTGCTGGGGTGCAGGCCATCAGGGCAGAAGAACCTAGGACACTCCCAGAAAAAATTCCAGTTATCAACAAAGAGAAGTTTGTGCTCTCGACACCATGACTGTAACCATATATTTAGTGCAAAAAGTCTACTAAACTTCTTTGGTAAGTGGGAAGAGGTCCTCACACTATGATCCTCGTTGTGGGCGATGTGCTGCGAACCGTCTCCACCAGGATCCTGAAATCTCTCTTTAAGATCTCTGTTTGCCTCAGCCTGGTGCCGTTTGCTCCGGCATGGAGATCAACAGCTCCGAAGTTCTCGTTTAGAATCGCGGGTACCTGCGCAGCAACATCGAAAACATGAGCACCTGGAAAACAGCGAGTATGCACATTACCTTTGGCTCCGGTAGGGCGGACATGCCGGATGATGGAATCTACAAGAATCACGGTATCGCGTTCCGTCTCGAGGAGAGGGGCAAATCGGTTCTTGGTCGCGATCTCGAAGGCTGGTGGTGGTGGTGGGGGAGAAGTCCTTGACCGGGGCTTGGCTCGCGTTTTCCGCTGCTGCAACATCCAGGCTCGTGGCGCCGGAGTAAATGAGACCTGGGTGAGCCACGTTGTAGGTGCGCTGGGCCCGGGGCAGGGCCCAGGGACCATGTAGTGCTTCATTTGTGTTGCAGTATGCCAGTATCAGCCCTAGCTCTTTTGTGTTCAAATCCTTGATTTGTTGGAAGGCAGCACTGTGTGTTTTGTCCCATGTAAACTAGTTGCCTTATTTTAGCATCTGGTCGACGGTGCGTTTCTTTCTGCCAGTCTCATATTGGGGCAGATAATTGATCATACCCAGTATGGTTTCCAACGATTTGTTTGTGGCGGTTCCATTTTTTTATGGCTTTTATCTTTTTTTGATCTGGTTTGATGCCATCGTGTGTCAGTCTGTGTCTGAAGTAGCTGACCTCAGGTACACAGATGATGCTTTTCTCAGGGTTTAGGTAAACACCTCTTTCTCTCATTCTTTAAATCACTGCACATAGGTTTTTATCGTGGTCCTCCTTTGTGTCTCATCTATTTTTCTCTGGAACTTGTCCTGTGCTGAAATTATTCCGAGTGGCAAATGAAGGAACCAGTATTGTAAGCTTAGATGACAACTTGATGGCCTAGTACACTGATCTGGTGTCTAATACACTAAAGTATTTAGCATTGGAGAATATGGAGATTACGCCATCTAAAGTTGGTAGCGGATAATGTGGCCGTTTAATTGCCTTATTTAATTCACGCCGATCGAGGCATATACGGAGTTCCCTGGTACGGTTTTTCCACTTTGACTAAGGCATTGACCCACTCTGTCGTAAACCTTTTTGATTATCCCTTGACTTTTCATTTGATTGAGTTCCTCCTTCAAGCGTCCTTGAATGGAATTTTCCGTGGCGTATATACTATTGGAATGGCAGCTGTGTTTTACATTCGCTGGGTAATTCCCCCATACCTTAAAAAACATCAGCAAATTCACTAAGCAGTTCACTGTTCTGTCTGAAACTTGTTTGTACGGAGAGGACCAGATTTATCAAATCTATTTCTAGGCATACTTTAAGTTCTAGTATTGGTGAGCCTTGGGTGTGAATCACATGAAATTGCTGAATGGTTTTGGTCTGTTTATGTCTGCACTGGAGTTGACAGGTTCCTTTTACAGATAGGGATTCTCCTCCATATCCTGATAATTTCTGTTTTGCTGGTTTTAGTTCAGTTGTGACATCTCTAATTTAGTTTTCTGGTATTATGTTTCCTTGTGCCCCAGTGTCCAATATAAATCTAATTTTGTGTAGATTTAAACCAACTAAAATTTTGGCAAAAGCTTGTTCGTTTACTTGTTCTATGCCTATCATGTAAATGAAGAATTCCTGTGTTGTTTCACAGTCGGGCTAAGTGTCATTACTTACTGCATGCACCATTTTTGTTTGCAAGGCTGTTGTGACTTGCAAGCCTTAGCAAAATGGTTTAGTTTCCTGCACTTCTTACATTGTCTACGCATTGCTGGGCACTTCTCCTTATCCCGGTGCTCTTGCGTGCATCATCCGCATGTCATAGATTCCGTGCTGTCTCGCTCATCTTAAAGGACATTTTTCACACGACTTTGCCGGTTGACTCATTTTAACACAGCATGCGGGACCTGTGGTGTCTAAAATGCATTGTGTCTGGCCATGGATTTAAGTTGACCCTGTGCTACTTTGTAAAATCACGCTGTCTATGGCTCTTTCTAGGGTGAGATCTGGTCCATAGTTTAGCAGTTTTTCTTTAACTTTTGCAGAGTTTTTGCCAAAGATTATTCTGTCCATTACCATCTCTTCTGCATTAGTGTACTTGCAGTCTTTAACTAACAATTTTAGTTCTGTTGTGAAATTGTCAAAAACACTCACCATCTGATTGCACTTTCTCGTGGAATGTATACCATGCATAAATGTGTTTTTTCGTCGGCATCGCGTACGCTCCAAATCTGTAGTAGTATGTGCTTAGAATTTTTGCATTTTCTTTGGTTATTGTCCAAGTGTTATAGATGTTTTGCACTTTTCGCCCCTACCCATAGCATAACTGCAGTGTTCCTCTTCCGATTTTTTGTGGAGTGGGCTCTTGAACATCAGCTCAGTGTGTTGTCAGAATCACCTTCATGCATCAAGCAAATCATAGGAATCCCAGTCCATCCTGGGCGTCGGCACACCAGCTGAGTCCATCTTCTCTTTCTGTGAGTTCTTGAATTTTTTTTCAACCATGTAATGTTTTATTGTTCACTCTATCATGAAATATTACACGATTAATAACAACTCATGGATGGCATGCGTGTTCTGGAATTTCCGATGTTTTCTTTTATTATTATTACAGTGCGTCACTTCCTGTGACCATCAGTTTTATGGGTAATGGAGTTTTACATACTATAACATACCGATCATTACACTTGCAAATACCACACAAATTCATATATGTCATCTTTAGGAAAAATTTGGGATTAAATGCGTTAACTGCTAAATTTGTATGCAACTAATGCAGTCTTTATTCAATAAACATTTATAATCTATTTAGTCTTCATAAAGTTTATATATATATATATATATATATATATATATATATATATATATATATATATATATATATATATATATATATATATATATAATAAACTTGAAGATTAATCAATAAAATTTTTCTGGTATCAGTATTTTACCTCATTATTTTTTTTATTCGGACAATTTTTTACTTTTAATCATTACATTTTTACACAAATATATGTACTTTCTACTTCTTAAATTTTTAAAACAGGCTTGTTACTTTACTTTTAATCTATTTGGTGAAATGTCAGTGTGTCTCATTGCACGCCGTTTTCAGCCCATCAACTGATTTCCTGTCATTGTGCATCTTTTTCAATCTACCACTGGTGTATCATTGTCTGGCTCTCACACACCACATATGTAGGCTAAAATATAAAGATAACAATAAGCAAGACAGAAGGCAACAAGAAGTATGGGGTAAGAGGGAGTAAGCGATGTAAATATGACTGAGAACAGAGACATTACTAAACACCTAATCATCACCATATTTTCTCTGCTTGAGTTCTATATGGTGGATTTTCAGCCTGGATACATTTGTTAGGTAACAACATTTTTTAATAATAATAACACTATAATTAGAAAACATTTTCTCTTTATGCTCTATGTTGAGTCTGGTTTTAAAAATAATAAACATACATTTGCATAAAGCATAAATATTTGTCCATGCACATATTGATTAGAGTATAAAAAAATTGGAAAGGATTAATTTATGGTACATTTAGTACAGATAAAGTTGAGATTAACTCATGAGTTAACTCATGACAATCATGTGATTAATCGCGATTAGATATTGTAATCGATTGACAGCCCTAATATTAATAGGATGTGAATTCTATTTACTGTACCAGCTTGACACTAAAACAGGAAATATTAATGGCTACATTACGGTCAGGGCCAGCTAAGCGTCCTCTGCTGGTCTAAACACTATCAGAAGCACTGACCTACATTTACAACCTAAATTGTAATATTTGTTCGATGAAATTGTATTAATTTATTCTCAACAGTTAATTCTCTTCATTTCATAGCGTTTCTCTTGGCTGCACTGCTTCCAGTATGTGTATGTGGATGTTAGACTTTTTTGTCCAATCAGATTTCAGCCTCTATGTGCTGCCATGTCAATCTAATCTGCCCAGGGCCTTCAAAGTCTGTCCTGCTGGCCCTTTTACTATAAAGAATATTATGAATGGGTCTGTTTCTTTAAGCAATCAGATTTAATATTCACCTCACAGGGCCAGCTACCTGGCCCAGAATAGCGTCAGCATTATTCCGTCCTCTGATTGGTTGGTCAGAGGAAAACTGTTACAGCTAAGTTCGACTGGCAAAAAACGTGTCTAGTGCTCTGCACACATTAATACATATGACTTTTTTTTGCCTTTGGAGGAAGAGAAATTGATTTGGTCTCGGATAAACTTAAAAATACATTTTGACATCGTGAGGATGTCAAAACGTAAGGAGAGGTCGGCCAACCCTGAAGCTTGCTATCTTGTCTCCGCCCGGGAAAGGGTTTGCTCACCACTTCCAGACCAGTGAATACCAGCGGTACCACTGGTTTACAGCCTCTGAGGAGCAGTGCAAATTTTAATGTTTTTTCCATGTTATTAGACAAATATTGATTCTGAACTGCTTCAGATGATGTAGTTGCACAGTTGCGGTTGTAGTGTAGAGGTTTGGTTTCTTGCTTTAGTAAAATGGTATTTACCCTCCATATGTAAAATGCATCTCTCTCTGTAATGCCATGCATTGTTATATTGCGTTTAATTTTTTTTTTTTATAGTATTGATGGTTTCTATAATTGTGAAGTGATAGTGCTGGTATTAAGAGGTGGATCAAGTCGGGTAAATCCCCACTGAAGGCCTAGGTACCAAATGCACGGCCCACCACTGACTTAAGTACATGTCAGAGCCAAAACTTCTTTACTTTAACCTGAGTAAAAAGTATAGGCAGTATTTCAACTTTTACCCGAATATTTTAAAACATGATTATCTGTACTTCTACTTAAGTCAAGTCAAGTTTATTTCTATAGCGCTTTTCACAACAGACATTGTCTCAAAGCAGCGTTACAGAATTAAGTGAAGGATGTTACCCTTTATAATTGTGTACTCGAGGCAAAGCAAGGCAAATACACAGAACCAAAATAATTACTTAAACATTTAAAAATGGCTACTGTTATGTGCTTGTTATTTTTATTTCTGATGCACATTTTATATCACAGATAATAATACATATATTATATTTTAATTAGTCTATGTAATATATAAAATATATTGGATAGCTTGTACATTTTATTGTTAATTTTTAAATGAAAAACAAGTTTTTTGGGTTTTTTTGTATTGGTCTTAAATTAAAAATAAAATTAGAAAATTCTGTTAGTTAGCTAGCATGGTGTACGTATTTTCAGATCTCTCCATGAGGTCAGACCCTCATGGAGAACTGGCATGCAACAAAACAATAAACTTTCTAATCTGAGAAGAGGATCTCTTTAATCTGAGGAGAGAAAGCCATTTGTTCAATTTCCCTCTCACCCATCCTTAAGCCCCCTCTTTCTCTCCTAGGGATATGGCGGGGTCATGGAAAGGTGACTGAAAAGTTCCTGGAATACGAGCTACTATACATGCATACTGTAGTTATTACATTTTAGGAATGTATGAATGTTACCTTTACATGTTTGGTATCATTTTAAAGGTCTCACTGCGATTGGAAATTTTATCTCAGTCCGATATCAGTAGAACAGACCAAAAATAAAGATATCAGGTTTTGGGAAAATTCTGTCCTACTGATGTGAGGGTTGTCCCAGGGAAGATCTTTATCAGGTGTTGTTTTTTACGCTAGATGGTATTTGGGTTTTGGATCACCTCCTGTCCCAGCAAAGGGTTTGCAAACCTTTTATAACTTTGAATTTACTGGTGTTTATGGTGGTTTGGGTATTTAAGGAAATTTCTCGAAACGCTCGGGGAAGCATTCTGTAGTCAGATCTTCCCACATAGTCTCTGTTTCTCTATAGCCAGGTACAGTGACTCTTTACCAATTCTTTTGTAAACTGCATTGCTAAACTATTTGGTTTTATGCTGATCATGTTGTGTAACTTTCTTCTATTATTTGTATTAGATTTGACATTTGTTTATTGATTATTTTGACATTTGTTTATTGTTATCGCAAATCTATGAGCAGGACAGTACATACAGAAGGCTCATGAATGAATGGAGCATAGAGCACAATGTCTGGGACCATTTCTGACTATCACTGACTTAGCAAGTTATAACAAAGTGACTAAATCAACTATATTTTATGCATGAGCAAGCATTGAGTGACTTACTTGGTGTATATTAGTTTATGGTTAAATCCTCTGACTAAGATTGGAACTGGGCAATTTGACTCCATGAGCAGGTATAGTTAGCCAAGCACAAGGCTCTAAACAGCATACCTTCACCCACGCCAGTGGATTTCTTCGTTGAGCCATTGGGTTACCTTACAATGGCTTTGCTGAAACCATATACAAGTTTATTTCATGAGTTACTGTTTAAGGTGTCTTGGAGGGAAAAAAAAGTCATTCCAGTTTTAGTTTACTATTGCAAATAAAAAAGGAACATCATGGGGCAATGAGCAAGTAAAAGACAAAATAGGTAAGGTCATGAATTAAGTTCAGACATTTACAGAGCTGAAGTCCTTGATTTCTAATGAATAGCTAATAAAATATGTTCTGACATTCTTGTGTGTTTTGTAGTTGCATTACATATTTAACCTTCTGTTGTGTTTATATAAGTTCCAGATAATAATGGCAGATAACTTTTAAACTAGGGCAAAGCCCATAGCTAAGCTGTAACAAATATTATCATATCCTAATCTAGCACAAAGTAATTTTGTCTTGTGCACCACACAAGATAAACATGCATGAATCATAAATGGTGCTAATACCATTTTTGTGTATAAAGAACAATATCTACTGGCTCAGCAATCTAGTGTGCATGACCCATTATCACTCAAAATGTTGATACCATGTTTCCTCGAAAATAAGTCATACCCCAAAAATAAGCCCTAGCATGATTCTTTAAGGTGCTCGTAATATATGCCCCACCCCGAATATAAGCCCTAGTTAAGATCAGTATTTTAGAGTAGTACCATAGGTCTGTTGCCACACACAATAATGTATTGAATTATAAAATATTAATATAATATGCTAATATTTATAATGCAATATTAATATAATAATAATAATAATTCTAGTAATATAATAATATAATAACAGTAAAATAAATTATAATAACCATAAGAATTTGTAAATAGTCAACCGGTTGCCTTTGTACAAAAGGTACGGTAAACAGATTACCAATCAGAGTACAGGTTGTATCAGGTTGTGTCTATAAATCTTCATTATTCAATTTGTCATGTGTGTAATGGATTTACGGCAGTACTACCATATTTAGACAAAATGAGTGCAAAAAGAAAAAGCTATTTAATCGAATACTATTTAATCGAAGAAAGGAATCCTGGAGGACTCCATGAAGTGGATGATATATAGGTCTTTGTACCATACATAGAAAATATTTACCGGTAGATTGTTGTACATGAAAATATAAGACATCCTACGAAAATAAGTCCTACTATGTCCTTTGGAGTAAAAGTTAATATAAGACCCGGTCATGTAACCTGTGAAGGTGGAAGTGCAGAAAAGTTAGGGTATATGAACACGTGTTATAACAAATAGCCCCTGTTTTGTTCCTCTTAAGACATCTATCTGTCTATTGCATCAGTAAATATTTGCCTCTCACCCATAATTCGGCTCACACATACTAGCAAGAGATGGGCCTATAGATAGTGACCTTTCTAAATTGATTAGCAGGCATGATCAAGTTCTCCACAGATTGGGATGATGTGGCTAGCAATCCTAATGAGTACAGCTGGAATTTTTTGGAAAACAAAATCAGTGTGCTGAAGCTGCATCAGCATTTGGTGCATTGTGTTTGACCGGTCAAATCACCACTGACATGCTCTAAGTCTTCAGCAATCCATCATGCTGGTTAAGATTGCAGCTCAGGCACAGTGCAGTGAGTAGTCTTACACTGCATACCAGTAAAATCTTTTGTGGATGGGGTTGTGCACACAAGCATTCTGCAATATGATCTGCATGTCTAATCCTGGCCACCACCAATCTGAGACTGACTTTGACATACTATTTGGAGCTTTCTGTATGTGGGAGTAGATTGAGTAGATTTTAGGATGAAGCTGAATATTGTAGTTCAGTGTCAACTCGTTAAAGCCCCTCAGGTGCAGCTGCAGAAGTGGCATGCTTTCTGAGAGAATTCAATGTTTTTTTTTTCAGCTCAAAATAAATTTCTATTTCCTCCAGCTGGTGAGCTATGTCAGCATCAAAGGCACTGGGCAATTAGTGTAGGGAACATCTAATCAGTACCATTGATGTGATGAGATGCAGCTGAAACCTATCTGGTTTGACCTTGGTTTCCAGAGAGCTTAACTATTTGGCTACACAAGTGTGTCAGTTAATCATTATTAATGATCTCTGTTCAACCAGACATTACAAACTTTTACTGGAATAATTAGCATTAAATGTTCATGTAATTAGCTAATCATGTGGCACCAGTGCAATGCGAAAAATGATCAAACAAAAAAAATGCAGATACAAGACAGCTTCAGTTAATGTTTACATCAACCTCCGAACAGAGAATAGATGTGATCTTGCTTATTTGATTATTTCAGAAACTGCTGATCTTCTGTCATTTTAGTCACATAACAGTCTCATAGAGCTTCCACGGAATGATGCAAAAAAAAAAAAATACTGAGTGAGTGGCAGTTCTGTGTATGGTAGGGCTTGGTGAGAGGTCTAGATTGGTTTGAGCTGCTGTGAACAATTTAGTAACTAAAATCATTGCACTTTACAACTGTGTTGAGCAAAAAAGTGTCTCAGAATATACAAAATGTTGAATGTTGAGGTGAATGTTATACAACAACAGAAGACCAAATTGAGCTTCACTCCTATCATCTAAAAACAGGAATCATGGACAATCAAACTGGATAGTTGAAGATGAAAAAGAAAATTACTTGCTTTTTCCAGCATTCAACTGTACAGACCCCGAGCTTAAACAGGAATATGAAAGGAATTACAAACTTTAATCAGTTCACACAGTCACAGGAGATGGCCATAGACAGAAAGATTCTACAGTCTTTGAATGACATGTATTACCGTATTTTTCGGACTATAAGCCGATACTTTTTTCCCACGTTTTGAACCCCGTGGCTTAAACAACGAAGCGGATTATTTATGAATTTTTCCTGCGTTTTTCCCGTTTGACAAACTTCAAGCCAAAAAACTGAACCCCATAACATTAGACCAATGAAATTTCCGAACGGAAATGAAAAAAACGCACCTCACCTGTGTTCTGAGCTGCATGGCATCGGGAGAAAAAAATTTATTTTTTTAAACGCACGACGATGCCAGAAGATAAACTCCCAAGAGAAATAGTTGTGAAAGAAATGAGGAAGACAGTGAACAATGACTTTCTTGGTCGGCTACTGTTTAGATACAAGCCGTTGTAACGCGTTGAGTCTGGGTTAAGGGATAGCTCGCTAACTCCAGTTGCAACAGAAATCATATAAGCACAGACAGGTTTTCAAAACTTGTGCTTTTTGGCAACAGCGTTACGGGTTAGTCAAAGAAACTTAGAAATGAGCATGAGAAAATAATAAGGACATAATCCTCAGTCTTACACACATGCAGTAATACCGGAAAAATGCAGTGGCATGCTATTCCCAAAATACCGCTATGCTCCTAAGGGAAGCGCAACATATTTCACCCGTTACACCGTGTGTAATGTGTCTTTCGTCAAAGCCTGTGTAAAGTTCATTAGTTTTAGTGTAGACACCTGCGGCTTATTGACAGGTGCGGCTTATTTATGTATAATATAAAAAAATGGGAGAAACCTTAAGAGGAACCAGACTCAAGAGGGAACCCATCCTCATCTGGGTTGCACCGAATGCTAATTTGAAGCAGATATACAATGTTGCGGGGTACAGTGTTGATGATCAGAAGTGAACTGTATTCCTGAGTCAGTGTAGGAGCCACTGTTGACATTAACTACAGTCCAATCCATCCTCAAAGCGCTCGTTCTTACTCCGCTTTATAGCCTGGAAATTACGGTAACTGTTATCAGAACTGTATCTAAAATATACAAATAGTCCAATGTGCGCACGAGATGTGGAAAGGAGAAAGAACAGTTATGCACTGATAAAAGTAATTGTATTTTAAAACAATAAACCAAATAAAAATGTCAAAAAACAAAATAATGTCTCTGTGTGTATGTAGTGTTTTCATGTGTGTGTGATGTAGTGGGGCTTAAAGATGTGAGCAGCATTGATCTATTTTTTGTCACAATTCTTTCCAGTAAACCCAGGCATGAAATGTCATGTGAACCTGACTCCAAGAAATAGAACATTGAGAGATACAGGTGATGAAGGAATAAAAAAAATTTGATTTCTAAAATATAATCTTATTCATGCCACTGGCTAAAACCTAGCCCTAGACTATTTGCCAATTCCACTGTAATCTTGACTGCTGTTTGTCAGATAAACCATACACAGTACCATCACAATATAAATTGGGCATGAATCATTGTTTGGTCTCACTAAATTTGTCTTTCAGTTTGTAAAATAAATTTTCAAATTACATTTTTTTTGTCACATAACACACACATACAGAGTACAACATGCAGTGAAATGTTTTTTATGACTGTTTGTAATATTTTTACATGTTAAGTTTGACAATAGAATATATACTTTACTAGTCATCAATTAGACTTTGATTGTTCCCCAAGACCAAAGTATTACATGAGACAACATAATGTATCTGAAAAAACAAAAAAACAAAACAACAACATAAGATTGTGAGACAGTAAACACAATGATACTGAAGCACCAACCAGTACAATATAGTATAGAAGTTTTGTATTAGTGCAGGTGGATTTGTCTGTAAAATAATAACTGAAATAGTTTTAGCATTGATTTTTGCAAAACAGCAATTGTGTGCAAACAGAATATACAGTTAGATTCAAATGGTTTGCTTAATGAATAATTGTTTGTTTTGCCATGTTACTAAGCACAAAACAAACACATTTTTACTGTTTAACACTTTAATTAATTAAATAATTAGATGACAATTACTTCCTGTGGGCTCACCACCTGCAGGAGGGACCGTGAGGGACGGTGCTGTGAGGATTGGGCTGCAGTCGAAGGCGGGGGCCTGCTTAGACTGCTGCTCCCGCGACCCGAATTACGGATAAGCGGGAGAAAATGAATGAATGAATGAAGATGACAATTATTCAGCACCATATGCTGGTTATGACCATGGCCCCATACTTGCAAATGGTTTACAAAATCTTCTAAGGGTCCTCAATTAAATTTTAACATTATTTTGGCATAACCTCGGTAAATGTTCATTTATTTTGCTAATTTGAGATTTCACGTTAAAATTTCTCTATTGTACAAATTTAATATTTGTAGTTTGTAGATTTCCCGTGTTATATCTACAAACTACAAATATTAAATTTTGACAATAGAGAAATTTGAACATACAAATGGGGACACATCTTTTAGAGCAGGCCTCTACTGCCACCAGGTGGTCATTTAATTTTATGACTTAATTATTTAGTCACTGACATACTTGGACCCACTCATCATCAAAGACTGATCTGAAGAGGATGTGTGTGAGTGAGGAGCCCATCCCAAAGACATCTGGGAGATAGTAGTATGGACATGGCCTTTTTATCAGGCTGAATGTTTGCCTGACCTTATCAGAGGTACCCTGACACAAAACTTCCTCCTCTAGCATTTTCAGCAAAAAGGTTAATGGTAGAAGTCTGGAGTCTAAATGAAGGTCATGGGAAGAATTTGTAACTTCCAGTTCATTCCTACAGATGAGAGATTAGATTCAAATATTACTGACAGGAGTGTTCAGGGTCATTTAGAGCTCAGATAGTCTTCCACACAAAAACATAATAATAATAGATTTTATTTTTCTATGCTTAGTTTATGCCAACATTTTCTGTGAGAAATTATAGCTGAAATATACAAGAGTCTAACCTTTAGTCTGTTACCTTTAAAATGTCATGTGTAATGTAAATGTAAGAGGCCCACTTATGTGTTAACCTTGAGTAATCACTTAGGGATGAATTAAAACGAGTGTCAATTCTGTAAATACAGTGAAGAAAAAAAGTATTTAGTCAGCCACCATTTGTGCAAGTTCTCCCACTAAAAAAGATGAGAGAGACCTGTAATTTACATCATATGTACACTTCTATGAGAGACAAAATGAGAAAAAAAATCTCGAAAATCACATTGTCTGATTTTTAAAGAATTTATTTGCAAATTATGGTGGAAAATAAGTATTTGGTCACCTACAAAAAGCAGGATTTCTGGCTCTCACAGACCTGTAACTTCTTCTTTAAGAGGCTCCTCTGTCCTACACTTGTAACCTGTATTAATGGCCCCTGTTTAAACTCGTTATCAGTATAAAAGACACATGTCCACAACCTCAAACTGTCAGACTCCAAACTCCTCTATGGCCAAGACCAAAGAGCTGTCAAAGGACACCAGAAACTAAATTGTAGACCTACACCAGGCTGGGAAGACTGAATCTGCAATAGGTTAGCAGCTCGGTGTGAAGAAATCAACTGTGGGAGCAATTATTAGAAAATGGAAGACATACAAGACCACTGATAATCTCCCTCGAACTGGGGCTCCACGCCAGATCTTACCCTGTGGGGTCAAAATGATCACAAGAACGGTGAGCAAAAATCCTAGAACCACATGGGGGGACCTAGTGAATGACCTGCAGAGAGCTGGGACCAAAGTAACAAAAGCTACCATCAGTAACACACTACGCCGCTAGGGACTCAAATCCTGCAGTGCCAGACGTGTTCCCCTGCTTAAGCCAGTACATGTCCGGGCCTGTCTGAAGTTTGCTAGAGAGCATTTAGATGATCCAGAACAGGATTGGGGGAATGGTCAGATGAAACCAAAATAGAACTTCTTGGTAAAAACTCAACTTGTTGTGTATGGAGGAGAAAGAATGCTGAGTTGCATCCAAAGAACACCATACCTACTGTGAAGCATGGGTGTGGAAACATCATGCTTTGGGGCTGTTTTTCTACAAAGCGACCAGGACGACTGATCTGTGTTATGAAAAGAATGAATGTGGCCATGTATCGTGAGATTTTGAGTAAAAACCTCCTTCCATCAGCAGGGGCACTGAAGATGAAACATGGCTGGGTCTTTCAGCATGACAATGATCCCAAACACACCGCCCGGGTAACGAAGGAGTGGCTTCGTAAGAAGGATTTTAATGTCCTGGAGTGGCCTAGCCAGTCACCAGATCTCAACCCCATAGAAAATCTTTGGAGAGATTTGAAAATCCGTGTTGCCCAGTGACAGCCCCAAAACTTCACTGATTTAAAGGAGATCTGCATGGAGGAATGGGCCAAACTACCAGCAACAGTGTGTAAAAACCTTGTGAAGACTTACAGAAAACGTTTGATCTCTGTCATTGCCAACAAAGGGTATATAACAAAGAATTGAGATGAACTTTTGTTATTGACCAAAAACTTATTTTCCACTATATTTTGAAAATTAATTCTTTAAAAATCAGACGATGTTATTTTCTGGGGGGGGGGTTCTCATTTTGTCTTTCATAGTTGAAGTGTACCTATGATGAAAATTACAGGGCTCTCCCACACTTTTTATTTGGGAGAACTTGCACAGTTGTTGGCTGACTAAATATTTTTTTGCCCCACTATATTTGTGTAGTATTTCACTTTATTGACCTGTATAACTGTTTTGACTGAAACTGGAGTTCGTTGCTATAAGACATTTTGCCTAAATCCACCTCTAGGGGTTCAGATTAGTAAAACTAATCATAACCTGAAACCAAGCACCAGAGAGCTTAGACACACTATCATATTATATCTTCCTCTTCTTCTTCATGAGGCACATCAAGACCCAGCTAACACCCTCACTGGACCCCATGCAGTTTGCGTATCGTCCAAAGCGCTCCACAGACGATGCCATCTCCACGACTCTTCATCTGGCTCTCACCCACCTAGACAACGAGGACTCATATGTACTAATGCTGTTCGTAGAAGTTGAGCCTACTGGGCCTGAACACCTCCCTCTGTAACTGGATCCTGGACATCCTGTTTGGGAGACCTTAGTCAGTCTGAATCGGAAACAGCATCTCCAGCACCACCGCACTGAGCACTGGGGCAGCTCAGGGCTGTGTGCTCAGTCCACTGCTGTTCACTCTGCTGACATG
The DNA here is from genome assembly GCF_946808225.1 of Silurus aristotelis. Classification (NCBI taxonomy): domain Eukaryota; kingdom Metazoa; phylum Chordata; class Actinopteri; order Siluriformes; family Siluridae; genus Silurus; species Silurus aristotelis. The sequence goes on along the minus strand of NC_139587.1, from coordinate 14,054,323 downwards.
ACTTTGCAGCAATGCACAGCTCGAATCACATCAAGTTCGCCGATGACACGACCGTGGTGGGTCTCATCAGCAAGAACGATGAATCAGCATACAGAGAGGAGGTGCAATGGTTAACAGCCTGGTGTGGAGTGAACAACCTGTCTCTAAATCTGGACAAAACCAAGGGGATGTTTGTTGACTTCAGGAGAGCACAGAGCGACCATTCTCCACTGATCATCAATGGATCCAAATTTCTTGGTGTTCATTTGACAGATAACCTCACCTGGTCACTCAACACCAGCTCCATCACCAAGAAAGCCCAGCAGCATCTCTACTTCCTGAGAAGGCTGAGGAAAGCCCATCTCCCTCCCCCCATCCTGACCACGTTCTAAAGCGGGACCACTGAGAGCATCTTGAGCAGCTGCATCACTGCCTGGTTTGGAAACTGCACCGCCTCAGATCACAAGACCCTACAGAGGATAGTGAGAACAGCTAAGAAAGATCATCTGAGTCGCTCTTCCCTCTATCATGGACATTTACACCACACGCTGCATCCACAAAGCCAACAGTATTGTGGATGACCTTGCACACTCGTCACAAACACTCTTCACCCTCCTGCCATCAGGGAAGCGGTTCCAAAGCATTCGGGCCGTCACAACCCCCAGAAGCACCCCATAACAAAACTCATGCAGAGCAACATCCCCAGTCGAACTCAAGAACTGAGCGGCACCCCCAGCGAGAAAAAAAGGCTAAGGTACCCTGGCGCCCACAGATGTCCGCAGTCCAGTCCTGGGCCTACCCAGAGTGGTGGAGGCTGTAGTGGTGGTCGGCCGTTGCAACACCAAACACCTCAGTGAAGTGCCTGTTAAAATGGGAGTATGCGTTGCTGATGTCCCGATTGGCGTTCCACATCGCGCTCGCCCATGACTGAGCATTCCCAGAGCATAGAAGCACCAGGAACCAGAGAGGTTGGAAGTCCAGGTGATCTATGGTCGTAACTGGTAGATTGGACCATGAATAAAGGAGAATAGGGACCTTATAAAGGGGACAGGTAAATAAGGAACAGGTGTAGGTGATTAGTGGGAGTGGGACAGGTGGAGGTGATTAGTGGGAAGGAGAGCCTGAGTGTGAGGTCTCTGATCACTTCTATCCTGATCAGCAAGGCACAACAGTGCCTGTTTTAGGAGACTTAAAAAGTCCTGTCTGTGCTACAGGATAATGGAGAACTTTTACCGCTGTACAATTGAGAGCATCCTTACTAAATATCTTCTGACATGTCTGTCTATGCATAATCTTTGCACAGTATTTTATATATTACTACATACCATATATTATTACCTACTGCACCTTCTGTACATTAATCACCCTCATCCCTGTATATGGACCGCATAGTTTATTTACAGTTGTATGCAAAAGTTTAGGAACCCCTGACAATGTCCAGGTGTTTGGGTCAGCAATTTCATTTTGATCTATCAAATAACTGAAGGACACAGTAATATTTCAGTAGTGAAATGAATTTTGTTTCGATGCATATTGCGCATTTTCTGTTAATCCAGTAAACCTCATTTCACTATTGAAATATTACTGTGTCTTTCAGTTATTTGATACATCAAAATAAAATTGCTGATCCAAACACCCAAATATTTATAAATGAAAATCATGGACATTGTCAGGGGTTCCTAAACTTTTGCATACAACTGTATCTACTGTTATCTATTGTAAATAGGCCACTTATGCACATCTGGTTAGATGCTTATTGCATTTCATTGGCTCTGTACATGTACCTTGCACAATGACAAAGTTGAAATTAATCTAATCCAATCTAATAATTAGGATGAATCCAATACATTTTTAAATGCATTTAAGAAGCTCACTGAAAAAACTGTTTTGTTGGACCACCTTTTGCTTTGATTACAGCATGCAAATGCTGTGGCATTGTTTTGATAAGCTCATGCAATGTTCAGAGTTGCATTTAAAAAAAATCTTCTGGGTAAAAGTGATCTTAAAACCTCTGATATGTAAACAAGGCTAAGTAACTCAACTATGCATGAAAACTGGATGCAGAAAAATAGCAGCAGGCTTTTGACAGATGAAACATTAAATATTTGGGTGTAGCAAAAAATAGGTTTTCTGAGAAAGGGGTAAAGAATAGTATTATAATCAGTTTTTGCAGGCAACAGTGAAGCATGGTGGACTTCTTGCAGAGCTCTGATCTCAACATATTCAAGTCTGTCTTGGGATTATATAAAGAGACAGAAGTACAGTGTATCCGGGAAGTATCCACAGCGCTTCACTTTTTTAAAATTTTGATTCAATAATAATTTTTTTTTATTCCAAAATAGATTACATTCATTATTATCCTAAAAACATTTTCCAAGAAATAATCCATAATGACAACGTAAAAGAAGTGTTTGAAATATTTGCACATTTATATTAAAAAAAATATATATTTTTTTTTTAAATCACATGTACAACAAGTATTCACAGCTTTTGTTCAATACTTTGTTGATCCACACTTGGCATCAATTACAGCCTCAACTGTTTTTGAGTTTGATGCTACAAGCTTGGCACTCCTATTTTTAGGCAGTTTCACCCATTCTTCTTTGCACAGCCATTTTCAGATCTCTCCTGAGATGTTCAATCGGGTTCAAGTCTGTGCTCCGGCTGGGCCACTCAAGGACATTCAGAGAGTTGTCCCGTAGCCACTCCTTTGTTATCTTGGCTGTGTGCTTATGGTCAGTCTGAGGGCTAGAGTGCTCTGGAGCAGGTTTTCATTAAGGATGTTTCTGTACTTTTGCTGCATTCATCTTTCCCTTGATCCTGACTTCCAGTTTCTGCCTCTGAAAAACATTCCCACAGCATGATGCTACCACCATCATGCTTCACTGTAGGGATGGTATTGACCAGGTGATGAGCGGTGCCAGGTTGCTTCCAGACATGATGTCATCTGGTCCAACCGACTTTCCACTTGTCATCCTCTTAATTGCTTCTCTTACTCCCTCCTTACTAATTCTATCCACTTCTTGCTTCACTATCACAACACTTTCCAACCATCTCTCTCTCTATTTTCCTCATTCATCAGCTGCTCAAAATACTCCCTCCAACTTCTCAACACACTCTCCTCACTAGTCAACACACTTCCATCTCCATCCTTTATTGCATTAACTTGCAGCACATCCTTCCCAGCTTGATCCCTCTGCCTGGCCAATTGGTATAAATCCTTTTCTCCTTCCTTAGTGTTCAACTTTTAATATAGCTTCTCATATGCCTTTTCCTTGGCTTTCACCACATCCCTCTTTACTTGCTGCCACATCTCCTTATACTACTGCCTACTTTTGTCATCTCTGTAGATCCCAATTCTGTTTTGCCAACATCAGCTGCATCACTGCCTGGTTTGGGAACTGCACCGTCTCGTATCACAACACATCTTCTCATAGAACATAGTCCATCTGTGTGCACCAATTATATACATAACAAAAAAGTGAACTGAAAATATGTCATATTGTAGGTTCTTCAAAGTAGGCATCAAGAGAATGCCAAGAGTGTGCAAAGCAGTAATCTAAGCAAAAGTTGGCTACTTTGAAGAACCTACAATATGACATATTTTCAGTTGTTTCACACTTTTTTGTTATGTATATAATTCCACATGTGTTAATTCATAGTTTTGATGCCTTCAGTGTGACTCTACAATTTTCATAGTCATAAAAATTAAGAGAACTCTTTGAATGAGAAGGTGTGTCCAAACTTTTAGTCTGTACTGTAGGCACTGATGACATTTATCATTACCCCTTCAAGTTCCTGCTTTATGTTCATTACTCTATCAGAAACTCTCTTCACCGCCACTACACTCAGTGTACTCTTCCTTCAGAATCACCTCTACACCATTTCTCTTTCCATCCACACCATGGTAGAACAGTTTAAACCCCCCTCCAATGTTTCTAGACTTACACCCTTTCCACTTCATCTCCTGAAAACACAACATATGTACCTTTCTCCTCTCCATCATATTAGCCTCCATATCACTCCATCATCTCTCCCCCTTTACCAGTTGAGGTACCAACATTTAAAGTACCAACCCCAACCTTCACTCTCCTACACTTTTCCTTTTTCTGCTGTCTCTGTAGATGTCTTCCTCCTCTCCTTCTCCTCCTTTGGCCAACAGTAGCCCAATTTCATGTTTTAGACTGGATGCCCAGTCTAAAAAAAAAAAAAGAAAAAAAAAAAAAACCGCGCCAGACTATATCCACAGAAGATGGATGGTTAGTTCTAGTTAAGTGGCTAGTTCCCCAAGATTTTTGGAACAAGCTAGTTTTGGGCTCCTCTAAACACAGTACCTACATTCACAGCATATGGCAGACACCCTTAACCAGAGCAACTTTCCTTAATCTCATTCATACAACTGAGCACTGAGGTGTATCTTTGTTTTGCAGGCAAAGGGTGGTCACACCAAATATTGATTTTATTTCATTTGGATTTATTTTCTGTTCATTAACTTTCCATTTTGTTAATTGCTAAAAACTAACTGCCTAAAATGTGGGCTATATATACAATTGAATGTTTTTCTACCTGTTTATAATGTTTCCCAAAAACCATTTTTTTTTTTGCTTTTATACAGGTGATCACACTTGCTGATGTTCAATTAATCAAGGCCATTTCATTAACAGCTACTTAGCATCTTAAATCCTATAAAAGTTGTGAATGCATACAGTTTTTCACACATGGCTGTTCCATTTTGGCTTGTTTTTTTAAAAAACAAACATTGATGGTGTAATATGGTTGTTGTTTATTTGAGGTTGTATTTAATATCTAATTTTATTCCATAAAAAGCATGAAAACATCTCTGGGCTTCACACAATTAGTTTAAATGCTTAGCCCTTCCCCCGAACAAACATCTGATATGTATTCACACACAAACACACACATATTTACATAGACAAACACTGTAAGGCACGATATTACACTTTATATTACATTGTAAGGCACCAACATTTACACTTACATAACTTACTTACATTTCAACCTCATTTATCACATCTACCTCATATTTATTGCACCTTAACTCTTTATTTAGTTCTGATATTTATTCTTACTGTGCATTTGGAAGAATGACAATAAAGCTTGAGTTAAGTTGATATTGCATTAAAATTATATAATGCCATTTTTTTTGTTCCTGGTGCTCCCCACTATACAAAATCCCATTCTCCTCTGCCCACATAGCCTAAACATCGATCATAATTTCTGTATTTTGTAGGCATCATGAAATAAATAAAATATATATGTGCTACTAATAATTCCTCTAAGGTCCCAACTCTGTTTCCTATAATACATCAATATTAATTTAAAGAGGGAGGAAAAATGGAAGGGGGTGGGCTAGTCAGACTCATTCTCATTCTGTCTCCCTCGTTCTCCCTCCCTCTCCCTCTCCCTCTCATAAATCCACGCCCTAGTATAGATGCAGAAGCACAGACACCAGCAAACACACACAGTTTCACTCTCTCTTTCCCTGCTGGTGGAAACAGCTCTTTTCTACAATACGGTAAGGCCTTCTCTTTTGATTTCATACTGATATCTGTACATGTAACTGTAGGAAAAAGCTAGAATCGTGGACCTAGGATTGCAGGAAACAGTGGATTAATTTTCCTTGGGTGAGATGGAGGTGGAGAGTCAGGCACTAGGCAGGTTTACGCTTTCAGGCTTTCTACAAGAGCAGACTCTGCTAGTAGTTTTAGCACATCAAAACTGATGACCATTGCAGCAGAAAAGGGTGTGGGGTTCACAAGCATTTGGTGGCAGGAATAAAACAGAATGGGGAGAAAATCATTGTATGTAAGAACAAAAGAGACCATTACAGAAGTAAGAGCAAAATGCAACACATATGTTTTAGGCACACATCGGCAGCAGTTTTGTTGTGAGACCACATCAAATATCGGATATCCAAATAAGATTAATCAATGTGTTATTTATTGAACATATTTAATTATTCTTAGCCACATTATTAAAAAAAACATGGAAACAAGACATATTTTCAGTACATTTCCCAGGGAGATATTTTGTAAATGTAGGATGAATGCAAGGTCAAAGCTTTGTAATTTCTGTAACGTGTACTTACCTCTATTGACAGCTAGCATGTCTGACAAGCCAGATCTCACAGAGATTGCAAGGTTTGACAAAACCAAGCTGAAGAAGACAGAGACAAAAGAAAAAAACCCATTGCCCACCAAAGAGAGTGAGTAAATTCAAAAGAACAGTGTGCAGTATGTGCTGTTAATTTGGGGTGTGGTATGGAGCACTGTTGTGGTGTTTCACTTAGGTGTAATGCTTTGTTCATCATGTCTCTTGTCACATTTTAGTTTCCTCATTTGTAATATAATTCTAATAATGCCCCTTTCAGTGCTTGCTTTTTTACACAAACACATTTCTCTCTAACATAAGTCTAAAATAAGCAATCTGCATGCAGCATCCTACCATTCACACCAACATATTCTCATGTCAGCAGATAGATGTCATCTTAATTTCTGCCAAAAACCTCCATCAGCAATGCAGCAAAAACACTAGCACCTTTTAGAATGCATATGCAAAGTGATCTATAATCATATTTGTTGTAATATTCCCTGACTGAAATAGGGACTAATACAGACAAAACTTACTTTGTGTTTCAGCTATTGAACAGGAAAGAAAAGGAGATACAAGTCCCTAACCTGATGGATAAAAGGAAATCCAAGCACAACAGTTCCTTTGCTGCTATATTATTAAATATGAACTATATTTAATGATTATATGTTTTTTGGGTACTGCTGTCTCTTGTGATGCATGGTTGCCATGGTGATAAATCTCACCTTTGGAAAATTAAGACACGGTGACATAAGATAGTGTTTGAGCATGGATATTTCAACAAATGTAATTCATAACAATTTTTAATTAACATTTCATGAAATAAAAAGAAATATGAAACCTACACACAGTATTGTATGAGGTGGATAATTTTTAAAACCCTCAATAATATGCCTGGTTGAATATGTCTGTAATGTTCAGTATTAAATTATACACTGTATTATGCACTATATGCCATATAATTTAGTCACAGAGCAATTCTTTCTAGAAAATAAGTGTTCATATAAACTTGGTGTGTTTAAGCCAATATAAAGGTAAGCTGCTTAAACTGCCACAGCAGCATCCACAACTATCTACAATGAACTGGATTCTATACATTTGCCTTTGAGTGGGCATTGACTTTAGTACATATTAGAAGAATAGCATACAGGATCTAATGTCTGGGCTCTGTAATTATATATACAAAATGCATTGAGACAGTTTGCACCAGTAGTATGGCTGTTACATACCCTGCTCTGTGATTAAGCTTCCTCACAGCACTGAGACTAACCTTCCTTCATATCTAGCAAGTATAGTGAAGATTTGTTCTTCCATTCCATGCAAAGCTGATCTTGCTTCTTAATAAAAGTCCTTTCTGAAAGTATTGGAATGGCAAAGTTGGATATTTTGTTTTGTTTTATATTGAACATTCATTCATTTTCTCCCGCTTATCCGCAATTCAGGTTGCGGGGGCAGCAGTCTAAGCAGGCCCCCGCCTTCGACTGCTGCCCAATCGTCACAGCACCGCCCCTTACGGTCCCTCCTGCAGGTGGTGAGCCCACGGGAAGGCGGCCCCACGTCACTCTGACATCACGGACCTTGATATTTCGTAAGGGACCCCTGGAGCATAGAGGGTTAAGGGCCTTGCTCAAGGGCCCAAGAGTGGCAGCTTGGCGATACCGGGGCTTGAACCCCAGACCTTCCGATCGGCAACCCAGCGCCTTAAGCGCTGGAGCCACCAATCCCCACTTAACCGCTGGAGCCACCACTCCCCTTATATTGAACACATTTTAGTTAAAAAGATTAATATGGCACAGTGGATTAGATTTAGCTTTCATTTCTGATATTTATATTTAGTTGTGTTAAACTTAGAAGACAACATCTTTAGTTGGAACCCACTATTTCAAGTGATCAGACAAATTGGAACATGTGACTGACAGGTGTTATTTGTTGCCAAGGTTTGCCTTGTTAGATTGATTGTTACGCACTTAACTGTTTTTAAGCAAAAAGAAAAATTTAAAAGCCTCCATATGCCTGAGATAAAGGTTTCACGGTTTACTATTCGAAAAAGACTTTAAGAGTATAAATATAGAAATATAAACTAAAAACTAAAACTAAATCTAATCTTCTCAGTTAGCGGTAGGAATCAGAAAACCAGACAGCAATTCATTTGAAAAAGGGTTTTAAAAATCTGGAGTAAAAAGGTTCTGATCATTATACCGAAGATGGCAGAAGGACACACATCCTTCACTCAAGTAGAAGTACAAATAATCATCAAGTTAAAGTAAAAATGTTCTGACTATGACTAAGTTAGGTAAAAAGTAGTCATTTCTGGTAACTGGACCTCACATCATATTAATATATTAAAACAAAAGAATTTCAAATTCAAATAGTAATCTAATGAATGTATCCAGGCTAAACAACCACAGGTGGAAATTGGGCCACTGATGGCCAAAAGAAAAAATGGAAGAGTGGGAGGACATCTACAGTGACAGCAAGGAGAAGTGTAAGAGAGTGGATGGTATGGTTGGTACTTCAAATTTTGGTACTATGAAGAAGAAGGAGGTGCATAGTTTGACATATAAGAGTGGAGGAAGGTGCAGACAAGTGGACTATTGTAACAAGTTGAGTCAGGGTCAAGGGATAGCTTGCCTAACACAAGCTGCAGCAGAAATTAGCCAAAACACAGACAGGTCGCGTTCCACATCTCATGCTTTATTCTCTTGGCAACAGCGTTACTTGCTAATCAGAAGATAACTTAAAGGAGCAACAGAAATAATAAAAAATAATGATCAATCTTGCACACATGCAGTACTCATGAACAATGCGGCGGCAGACTGTTCCCAAAATGCCGCTCTGCTCTTAAAGGATTTCACACGTTACACTATGTTCTATGCAGGAGATGCAACCTGAAAGAGATTGAAGACTGTAAGGTGTTGGTAGGGGGTAGTGTAACTAGACAGCATCAGATGGACTAAAAAAGAATACGATGTTGTAAACTGAAGGAGGAAAACTGTAGTGTGAGATTCAGGGAAGAGGTCAATAAGGGGCTAGGTGGTGGTGAAGAGGTGCTGGATGATTGGGAAACTACTGCAGAAATGGTAAGGGAGACATCTAAGATACTTGGTGTGACATCTGGAAAGAAAAAGGAAGACAGAGAGATGTGGTGGTGGAATGAGGAAGTGCAGGAAAGCATAAGGAGAAATAGGTTGGTAAAACAGAATTGAGATAGGCAGAGACATGAGAAAAGTAGGCAGGAGTATAAAGAGATGTGGCAGCAGGTGAAGATGAATGTGGCAAAAGCAAATGAAAAGGCATATGAGGAGCTATATAAGAAGTTGGACACTAAGGAAGGAAAAAAAGGCATCTTACCGATTGGCTAGGCAGAGTAACCGAGCTTGGAAGGATGTTCAGCTAGTGAGCAGAGTGTATTAAGAAGGTGGAGGGAGTATTTTAAGCAGCTGATAAATCAGGACAATGAGAGAGAGAAGGTTGGATGGTGTGGAGATTTTGAAGCAGGAAGTGGATAGGATTATTAAGGAGAAAGTAAGAGCATCTATTAAAAGGCTGAAGAGTGGAAAGTTGGTTGGCCCAAATGACATACCAGTAGAATCATGATGTTTAGGCGATATACCAGTGAAGTTTTTTACAAATTGTTTTACAAGATTCTGGAAGGTAAGAGTTTGCCTGGGAAATAGAGAAGAAGTGTGCTGGTACCAATATTTATGAGTAAAGAAGATGTGTAGACCTGCAGTAACTACAGGGGAATAAAGTTGATCAGTCACACCATGAGGTTATGGGAAAGAGTAGTGGAAGCTATGCTGAGAGCAAAAGGTAACCATCCATGAGCAACAGTATGGTTTCATGCAGAGGAGGATCACTACAGATGCAATATTTACTTTGAAAATTAGGGTTAGAGTTTTTTAGGGAAAGTCAGAAGTAGTTGCATTGTGTATTTTTGGATCTAGAGAAAGCATACAGCAGGGAACCAAGAGATGAGTTGTGGTATTGTACAAACCCGATTCCAAAAAAGTTGGGACACTGAACAAATTGTGAATAAAAACAGAATGCAATGATGTGGAAGTTTCAAATTTCAACATTTTATTCAGAATACAACATAGATGACATATCAAATGTTTAAACTGAGGAAATTTATCATTTTAGGGAAAAATAAATTGATTTTAAATTTAATGGCATCAACATATCTCAAAGTAATGTGGGACAAGGCCATGTCTGCAAACATCTTGGGACTCAGGAGACAAGTTGCTCAAGTTTAGGAAAAGGAATGTTGTCCCATTCTTGTCTAATACAGGCTTCTAGCTGTCTTAGGTCTTCTTTGTCGAATCTTCCTCTTTATGATGCGCCAAATGTTTTCTATGGGTGAAAGATCTTTACTGCAGGCTGGCCATTTCAGTACCCGGATCCTTCTTCTACGCAGCCATGATGTTGTAATTGATGCAGTATGTGGTCTGGCATTGTCATTTTGGAAAATGCAAGGTCTTCCCTGTAAGGGACAATATCTGGATGGGAGCATACGTTGTTCTAGAACTTGGAAATACCTTTCAGCATTGATGGTGCCTTTCCAGATGTAAGCTACCCATGCCACATGCACTCATGCAACCCCATACCATCAGAGATGCAGGCTTCTGAACTGGATAACAACTTGGGTTGTCCTTATCCTCTTTAGTCCGGATGACATGGCGTCCCAGTTTTCCAAAAAAGAACTTCAAATTTTGATTCTTCTGACCACAGAACAGTTTTCCACTTTGCCACAGTCCATTTTAAATGAGACTTGGCCCAGAGAAAACATCTGCGCTTCTGGATCATGTTTAGATATGGCTTCTTTTTTTACCTATAGAGGTTTAGCCGCTAACAGCGAATGGCACGGTGGATTGTGTTCACCGATAATGTTCTCTGGAAGTATTCCTGAGCCCATGTTGTGATTTCTATTACAGTAGCATTCCTGTATGTGATGCAGTGTCGTCTAAGGGCCCGAAGATCACGGGAATCCAGTAGGGTTTTCCGGCCTTGACCATTATGCACAGAGATGTTCCAGATTCTCTGAATCTTTGGATGATATTATGCACTTTAGATGATGATAACTCTTTTCAATTTTTCTCTAAAAAAACTCCTTTCTGATATTGCTCTACTATTTTTCACGGCAGCATTCCGGGGGCATTGGTGATCTTCTGCCCATCTTGACTTCTGAGAGACACTGCCACTCTGAGAGGCTCTTTTTATACCCAATCATGTTGCAAATTGGTCCTCCAGCTGTTACTTATGTACATTTAAGTTTTCCTTATTGCTACCTGTCCCAACTTTTTTGGAATGTGTAGCTCTCATGAAATCCAAAATGAGCCAATTTTAAAATGTCTCACTTTAAACATTTGATATGTTATCTATATTCTATTGTGAATAAAATATAAGTTTATGAGATTTGTAAATTATTGCATTACTTTTTTGGAATCGGGTTTGTATGAGGACTGTGTGACAGCAGTGAAGTGTGTAGTAGGAATGACAGACTGGTTTAAGGATCGGCTCTAAGCCATTTCCTGTTTGCAGTGGTGATGTATAGGTTGACGGACGAGGTCAGACAGGAGTTTTCATGGATTATGATGTTTGCGGATGAGAGTAGGGAGCAGGTCGAAAATAGCTTGGAGAGGTGGAGGTACATGCTAGAGAGAAGGGGATGAAAGTCAGTAGGAATAAGACAGATTACATGTGTGTGAATGAGAGAGAGGGCAATGGAGTGGTGCAGTTGCAGAGAGCAGAGGTGGTAAAGATGAATGAATTGCAAAGACTGTGCAAAGTAATGGAAAGTGTGTTAGATAAGGGAAGAAATAGTGCAGGCAGGGAGCAGTGGGTGGAGAAGAGTGGCAGAAGTGATTTGTAATAGAAGGGTATCTGCTGGAGTGTAAGGGAAAGTTTATAGGACTGCGGTGAGTCCTGTGAGTATGTTGTATGGTTTAGAGACAGTGGCATTGACTAAGACAGGAGGCAGAGCTGGAGGTAGCAGAATTGAAGATGCTGAGACATTTCACACAAGGCTGTGTGCAGAGGAGTGACATGGGTTATATTGGTGGAATAATGCTGAGAATTGAACTGCCAGGGAGGAGGAAAAGAGAAAGGCCAAGGAGCAAGTTTATGGATGTGGTGAGGGAAGACATGTATGTAGTTGATTTGAAAGAGGCAGATGTATGGGACAGGGTAGTATAGAGATTGATGTGGTGAACCCGAAAGCAGCCGAAAGAAGAAGAAGAAGCAGCAAGAAAATTTGTAAATTTAAAGATTTTAGACTACATCAACCAGACCTTAACCCCATTGAACATGTATTTCACCTCCTAAAGAGAAGACAGAAAGGACAAACCCAGAAAAAGCAAACAACTGAAAGAAGCTGCAGTAAACGTTTGTAAAAGTAAATAAACCACATATCAAGTGTTATGTGACAATAGTTTTGCTCAAAAATAAAAAAAAGTTTAAGCAAAAAATCAGTGATATCTTACTATGATGTATTTAGGAATGGTGGACTGTAACAAACTATATTAGTAAAAATAATTTCTTGTTTAAAAGGTATTTTTTATTTACCTATAAAAAAATGTATTACTTTGATTTAAAATGACAATTACATAAAAGTTGGGGAAAATGTAATAAAAAATATAAATATTTCCAAACCTCATAAATACATATTTCTTTTTACAGTAGAACACAGAAGACATATCAAAGGCTTAACTGATGAAATGTATAAATGTATTCAAAATATAAGGTAAGTTTTTTGATGTTTGATGTCTGCATCAAGTCTCAAAAAGAAAAGTAATATCAAAGAAAGTGCTGCTAAAAAGAAACATCTGGAGGGACAGTTTGAAACTAATTAGCTTAATTGGAAACAGGTAAGTAACAATTTTAGAATAATGTTTATCAACATCAAATTGCAAAGACAAAATGACTCTGTAATGGAAATCACTCCATGGGTTCAAAAACACCTGTTTGTCATGTCATCCAAAGAAATGCATCCAAAGAAGAAACCATATTTTAACATGATCCAGAAACACTGCCATCTTCTTGGGGCCAAAGCTCATTCAAAATGGATGTATTTATTTATTTAAATCTGAAGCAATGTGGAAAACTGTTCTGTCGTCAGACAAATAGAAATAAAAAAAATTATATCTGGAAATCAGGAGACTGGAAAACATGGCATTCCTGATTTCCAGATATAATTTTTTATTTCTATTTGTCTGACCACAGAACAGTTTTCCACATTGCTTCAGATTTAAATAAATAAATACATTTTTAAATACATTTAAATCTCTCTCATTTTCTAATTAGGCTAGAACATGTCTTACAAAATGTGGGATGGGGCAATACAGGGCGGAAAAGTAAGTGTTACTAAAAAACTGCTGTGAAACATTTTGCAACTACTCCGGTTAATTGGCAACTGGTCAGTTTCATGATTATATATAACAAAGATTATCTTAGAGAGGCAGAGTCCCTCAGAAGTAACATGAGCATGGGTTTAACAATCTGTGAAAAACTCTACCTACAAATTATGGAACAATTTCAGAATAATGTTCCTTAAAGTATAATTGTGAAGACTTTGAATATATCATAATCTATAGAACATAATATTATCAAAATAAGAATCTGTAAAAATCTGTGTGTTTGAGGGACAAAGGCATAACAAACAAATATTGGACACCCATGTTCTACACTTCAGTGTGTGTGTGTGTGTGTGTGTGTGTGTGTGTGTGTGTGTGTGTGTGTGTGTGTGTGTGTGTGTGTGTGTGTGTGCGCGTGCATGCAATAGTGTCTATGGAATGAGCGGTTTTCAAACTGGAAAGGCACTATCAATGCTGAAAGGTGTATACAGGTTTTAGAGTAACATATGCTTCCATCCAGATTATGTCTTTTTAGGAAAGGCCTTGCATATTTTAGCATGACAATGTTAAGTTATACTTGTTGCATCTATTACAACAGCATGGCTTTGTAGTAAAAGAGTTCTGTTGCTGAACTGGCCTGAATGCAGTCCAGACCTTTCACCAATTTAAAATATTTTGTGCATTATGAAATGAAAAATATGACAGTGTTGAACAGCTAGAATCCTGTATCTGATACAAATTGGACAACATTCCTCTACAACAACTACAGCAACTGTTCTCCTCAGTTCCCAGATTTACACAGATTGTTTTTAAAAGAAGAGTGTATGCTACACCTGGCAAAAATAACCCTATCCCAGCTTTTTGAAGCATGTTGCAGCCATTATGTACAAATTAAGAGGTGGTATCAAAAAGTTTAAAGACTAACTTTGTTTTAGCGCTATCTCTTTTGCTGAATGTCCTCCCTCAGATGCCTTAAAACCTAGCAAGTTGCTACTAATGGTCAGCCCCCTGTGCATAAATTCTCGATGCAATGCCATTGAATGTCAATGTCAATACAGCAAAACAGAGCATGTCCAATTCACACATGATGACACCAACAATGATCATGCACAAGTTTACAAATGGTTTTGAGTTGAGCTTGTTGAAGGTGTTCCTGATATCTAGTCTTCTTTCAGTGATGTTCTTCTGCTCTTGAAACATGCATGCATTTAAAACACCTCAAACAACTCTATGCAGCATTAGCGGAAACTTGCTGAATCATGCCAAACATCTTTGTGGCAAATTTGCCCAGTTTCATTTAAAATTTGCTCTTTGTTCTAACCATTTTTACAGCTCCCAGTGTACACAGGATGATGTCTTTTGGCATACTGACTTATGAAATCCGGTGCTCCCTGTGACTGTGCATGCAGCCTTGTCCTGCTATCTGTTGGCATGTTACAAAACTAAACTTGAAACTTTTTAATTTACCTCGTACCTTATATTTTCCTTAAAATGATACATGTCCTCAGTTTAAATGTTTGATATGTTTGTGTTCTATTGTGAATAGAATATTTGTTTGAGATTTGTAAATCATCGTATTCTGTTTATTTATATTGTAAAATTGTTGTATTATGTTTGTAAAATTAAATAAAAATTAATTTTATAGCACTTTTAACAATTGACTGTAAACTTTAGCATTATACATGTCCTTATTATCCATAATGTGTCATATTTCAACAAGCAAATCTGGCATTTTATTTGATCAAGATAGAGTAGCAAAAAGCAAATTTAAATGAGCAAACTGCCATAAACTACAACTAATAAATGAAGCCTTTAAATAGGATGCAACTTAGCATAGCCAATGCACTTACCGACATGTTTTTGGGAGTTGGGAAGAAACAAGAGTTTCCAGAGGAAACACAAACTCAGGAAAACATAGACAGTAACCCAAACTCCAAATCAAACCAGTAATGCTGGAGTTTTTAGGGTGCTAACAAAGCATACCACACTGTGACTCCCTTTCGCCAACTCTGTAACAGTAATTCCAAATAAAGCAAAGAATTGACTGCCGCTATACACATAGCCATTATTTACCTCTTTTACTTGATCATGAATTATATGGGTTTAATCTAAACCTCTTCTATAGACAAAGCCATGGGAAGTATGTTTGGTGAGTGTGCTGCAGCACTCCCAACTTTCCTGATGTATTTAACTGCAACACTTAATATGAGCATCAGCAAAAAAAGTTTACATAGCCAATAATAAAGCACAAAGAAAAAAACTCGTTTTTGTGTGTGTTAAAAATTCCCATTTTTTATTTTTACTGAAAAACACTTTTTGATTTTTAATTGTATAACATTACACAGAACTTTTGGCTAACTGACCTCAAAATCGAAAAGTTGAGGGTATTGATGGAACAGCAGTTTATGGCTGTTTTAAAAGTTCACTTAAGAATAATATATGTAAACAAACAAAAAAAATAAACAAAGAAAAGAAAACTACAGCATAACAATTATAGGCTTTTTCGTTGTTTAAAATGTATCCACCTGTATAAAGCTTAGATTGTTAAATTAAAATTAGCACATTAATATAAACTTTTCACCAATGTCCTAGCATTAGAAACTGTGACAATTTATTAACACCTGACTGGAGAATTGTTGAACCAATAAAATATAATACTCTTTGGATAAAGTGAGTGCAAAGGTAAAATAAATGCAGAATAAAACTGTATTTATTAAATATTTAAAATAACCTTATTTGAATTGTTCAGTTATACATTTACAAAACAAATACTGAAGCTATTACTGGATTTTTTTTAAACTAGGTTAAAGGCCCACTCGTTCTTGTTCAGGCTTTCCAATGTGGAAATACCAGTCACAGAGACACCAAAACATGTATAAAAGATATTCAAAGTTTATTGTTAGAGAGAATGCATATATAGACCTCCATGATGACTATGAGACCATTGAGTAACATATCAGTACATGATAAACAACATTGTCAAAGGCCATTCTGTTCTCTGAAAATATGTATGCATCTTTTATAAGGATGTGACAGTCGCAGCATGACATTATGAAAGGAATGCTTATAAGAAGTAATCACACAAACTAGCTAAATTGCTCCTGGTAGAATACCTGAATAACAGATTTGGAATATTATTTAACAAATTGTCTCTGACTGAAAAAAATGTAAAAAAAAAACAAAAAAAAACTACTCATTACAAAATATTTCACAATTATCTCCTAATAGGTCCTGTGAGTCCACTATTTTTCTTCATTTAATGGTTTAGATTGTTAATGAAAAAAAAAACGAAAGTAGGTAACTCAGTCTGCAGTAAGAGGCAATCACTTATTGCACACTTTCGACAGTACAGGCCCGTGGTTCCAAAACGAACGCTGCAATCAATAAGTAAATATATTAGCAAATAAATACAAAAAGTTGCGAATATGCATCGGGCCACGTTTACGAAGACATCCCAGTGAGGTGTCTACTAGTTTAGTCTCTCTCACACACATTAGACCACTCATATGACTGCTTACTTATTTCAATCCACACCTTATGGCTTGCTAATGACGTGTAAGGAGTCGCACCTCGGTCTCCTTTGATGCCTGCACTGTATGTGATGGTTTAATGAATCCGCTGAGAGCATGGCGTCAGTGCTTCAGAAACGCGCCAATATCTCTGCTGTTAATCGTGTTTTATTACCGGACTTATCAGGCTAAAATATTCCCCGAGAATACTGCTTTAATGGGGAAAACAATGTAAAGACACCGTTCCTAAGTAACATCATGGTATATGCAAAGTTGAAAACACAATGCACAATGCACGTCTTGCTGTATTACTTACATGAAAGTAGTTAAAAAAAAACAAAAAAAAAACACTTTTATTCAGCTTGGATTTTGGCTGGTCTGCAAAGCTCTACTCCAAAGCACAATGCTCGCAGTTTGACTTAATTAACCGCACCTGAGTTTCTCGCCGTGTTTATTCAAAATGGAAAGCTTTTGCCGTAAGGTAAGCCAAGTCCTCAGTTCATTTTCCTGGGTATAGATGACTAGTTCTTATTGCTCCTCCTTCACACCTCTTTGGAGTTTTGGACCGCGGAATACACTTTTTGTCGATTAATCGATGAGTCTAAAACACCTCGGGCGTTGGATTGTTGTTTCTTAGTTTGCTGCCCCATAAATCGACAAAAAATAAAAAAAATAATATAACTTTCGGCATGTGTTTGCATGTTACAAACGAGGGGCATCAAAGATCTCGGCTTAACAGGTTCTTAGGTTTTTTTGACAAGTAGGTGTGGGAGTTTGGGTTTCAGCCTCTGTTAGAGCTTGATGTCGCCGATAACCAATTAGTGCGGATTATCCTCACTTGCGCGTCCCACTATTGTCTAAAACGGGCTGAGCCAAGTGGCTCGAGAGCTTATCTATTGTCTGGCCATTAAATCAGTGATTTGATTGGCTCATGATTTGTGGTTTCTGCAATTAATCTTTTCATGAGAGTCTATATGAAATCACATTTCCATATAGAAATAATCGCAAAAGTCATCGAAAGTAATTAAACGTCAAATTATTTTGTCGATTTCTCACTGCCATTAATCTATACCTGCATTCCTTTAGCACATAGGAATAACATTATTTGACTCGTTGGGTCTTATTTTACAATATTTTATTTAGGTTTGGGAAACATTCCACTGTTTTATTATTAGGGAAAACGGTTCTGTGGAAACTGACTAAGCCAATAAACAGAACCAAATTCCAAACGTAACTTACCAATACATTATAACGCATTTTGGTGTTCTAGTCTGTAGAAAAAGGTCTAAACATTACTGGGATGTTGTACCCGATTCGTTCCCAGTCTTTTAACACCCATGTGACAAAGACTTTGACATTATTTATATGGCCCTTAGCGTGCCGTTTTGAATTTTGGGTTCTCGTGAAAGATGCAGAAGAGCAATTGAAATGTTATTGGCAATCATCAGCTAACAGACAAACATTATAATCATTAGAATTTAAGTTTTTCTCAAGATCTTTTCGAAAACTGACAAGATGTATCCATTAAAAAGGGCAACTACATGTGCTATGCAAATGTAATAGAAAATGCAAAATCAGAAGGGTGTGTATTGTAAAAAGTGGACTATCACCTCCATAGACAGTAGAGATTATGCTGATTCATGTGTGGAACACTGTACACATTAAGAAGTCTAGTTGGATTTTATCAGGCGTATAATACTAATACTAATTGTACCAATATAAAACTAATAATAATAATAATAATAATAATAATAATAATAATAATAATAATAATACTAAAATACTATTACTAATGATAAAACAAGTAATAGTAGTAGTTGTAGTTGTAGTAGTAATTGCACTAAATAACTCAAAAGTTCGTCCATGGGAAAAGCAGAATATAATGAGCATAATAAAGGGGCTATTAAGCGCCACTTTGAAGTGCGGCTGCTCTACTGTTCCCTACGTCTGAACAAATCGCCATCGAATCACTAGATTTCACAGTGAAATGTCAAAGTTGGAAAAAGCCTGTCATTCGATGTCGGCGAGGGGTATAAATACCGTGGTCATTCGAGCCCGTCGTCAATTGCCTTTATCTCTTTCTGGATTACTCCATCAGTATTTGAGCCTTGGGTCACCGAAAGAAGGCATCCCAGAGGACTCGGAGGACGCACTGGCATCAATGGGCTCTTGTCAATTTCTCGCATCTTTGGTCCTGTCTATATGCTGTCATGTATTATCCTCAACAGCATGGTACAGTTACATTACTTTAGGCTTTTTTATATATATTTTTTGTTTTGTTACAAACAATTACTTTACAACCGTTACGAAAATCCATGTTTAATGTTGCCTTGTTTTATTTTCCTCTCTAGGTCAGTGAATAACTTTCTGATGACAGGACCGAAGGTAATTACTGCAAATTCTTATCCATATGATCTGCTACAATTTGCCAGTTTCAGTAATAGATATATGACAACACATTTAAAGCAGTTGGATAATTTTTACGTGTTTGTATTTTTCTAGGCATATCTTATTTATTCCAGTAGCGTGCAAGCAGGAGCACAGCGCGGCACTGAAGAGTGTAAATACCAGTTTGCGTGGGACAGGTGGAACTGCCCGGAGAGTGAATTTCAACTGTCAAAACATAAAGGATTGCGAAGGGGTATGCACAAATAACGGCATTAATTATAATAAAAGTGTTTTCAAATCATCACAATCTGCATAAAGTCTGCACATTCGCTCTCAGATATATGTATTCATTTATTTTATTTTTTTATAGCAACCAAAGAAACGGCTTTTATACATGCCATAAGTGCGGCTGGAGTTATGTATACATTAACCAAGAACTGCAGCATGGGAGACTTCGATAACTGTGGCTGTGATGACTCAAAAACTGGAAAAATTGGTAAGCTTATTCGGCCATAGTTACTACTTCTACAAAGAAAGATTCACATAATAACAAAAATATGCTTTGTTGTAAAAAATGAGTGCTCACATCCCTCATTTATGTGTTGGCAGGAGGCCGAGGTTGGATTTGGGGTGGATGCAGTGATAATGCTGACTTCGGGGAGAACATTTCTAAGCAGTTTGTAGATACGATGGAAAATGGGCATGATTCGCGTGCTGCTGTAAACCGTCACAACAACGAGGCTGGTAGACTTGTAAGTCAAAATATTTTGTGACTAGTGATAACCAATCATTTCTGTATAAGTATACGCATTCCTGCAACTTATTAAATTGAATGTATTATGTCGTTTACGCAGGCTATCAGAGCGATGATGAAGAGATCGTGCAAGTGTCACGGTGTGTCGGGGAGCTGCAGCGTTCAAACTTGCTGGATGCAACTGTCTGACTTCAGGGACGTCGGTAACTACCTGAAAATCAAATATGACCAGGCACAGAAGCTCGAGCTGGACCAGCGACGCATGCGCGCCGGGAACAGCGCAGAGAACCGCGGCGCGATCGCTGACACGTTCAGCAGCATCGCGCGCACCGAACTCATCCATCTAGAGGACTCCCCAAATTACTGTGTGAAAAATCTGAGTCTTGGATTGTACGGGACTGAAGGCAGGGAGTGTTTGCAGACTGGCAATAATTTGTCGCAGTTTGAGAAACGAAGCTGCAGAAGACTTTGCCACGAGTGTGGTCTAAAAGTAGAGGAAAAAAGGATAGAGATCGTGAGTAGCTGTAACTGCAAATTTCACTGGTGCTGCACGGTGAAGTGTGAGAAGTGCACACAATTCGTGACAAAATACATCTGTTCAAAAAGAAACAAAAACATTCGACCACATAACAGTACACGAAGGAGGCAGCGTGTACGCAGTTAATCCTCTTTGCCTATATATAAAATCCCAAGTGTATATTTGTACATGCTGACGATTATTTTAAAGCTATCAATAAGAAAATGAAACTTTTTTACTTTGCTGATTTAATTTCCAGTACTTATGTTCTATATGTGCACTTTTTGCCCTTAATATTTGGTTTACTAAAAGATAAATATTTGTTCCTTATAATGAACACAAACTTCTAACACATATTGCCTGACAATGTTTACTGCACAATGGTTTAAATGTTTTTGTTACTTTTTTTCTTACCCTTAAGTGTATATGATATTTTAAACTCAGAATACATTAAATAGTTTGGAAACATGTTTGTGTGAAGTCTTTCTTTTTTTCTACTTCGAGAAAATAGGAAACGTGTATTGGCACAGGGTGTAATCCTTTACCAGGGCCGTTGGATCAATGCATTACTATCAATTATCATGCACTGCTGCCCGCAGAGAGAAATAAACACGCTGATATTGATATCCTTTGAAGTTCAGTAGAGGCGTTTCCTCCGCATCACTGGCAGCTGTGGACCAATAGCAAGTCAGCAATTCTATAACAAAAGGTGACCCCCCCTCTCATCAGCCCTGATGTGGATTGTATAAATTTCTAAAACCTGTTTGAATTGAAAGAAGATCTTCATCATTTACTCTGGTAGCAACGTGATCTTGCAAAAAAAAAAAATGGTTTACTCCTTCCTTTGGGCCTTTCTATTCCTTACTTATCATAAAACCCTTCTAGGCCACACATGGTAAGAATGCAAAGAAAAATTTGGTTTTCAGTTTATTGCAATAACGCGAATGCTTTTTCTTACCATATGATTAACTTATTTTCTTTTTTTTCTTATTTTAGGCTTGTTAACAATTTGCTCATGACTGGACCAAAAGTAAGTAATATGTGTCTTGTTATCCACTTTTACAATTCTCTACAAATCATGTGTAGAAAAATTTGCTGAAACTTTTTTGTAACTCTTCTGTTTTTTTCCTATATTGACAGGCTTACTTGAGCTACACGAGTAGTGTTCTCGCAGGAGCCCAAAACGGAATGCAGGAGTGCAAGCACCAGTTTACGTGGGACAGGTGGAACTGCCCGGAGAGCACGTTTCACCTCTCAACTCACAGACGACTCCGAAGTGGTAAGATATAAAATATAGCGAACATCGGTGCACGTACAGCAAAATCTTCAACCCCACTGCCAGCTCTAACTTGATTTTCTGTGTGTATGCATATAGCGACGAGAGAAACCTCGTTTGTGCACGCGATAAGCGCAGCTGGTGTCATGTATACTTTAACCAGAAACTGCAGCCTCGGGGATCTGGACAACTGCGGATGCGACAACTCAAGAAATGGAAAAAATGGTAAGAACAATTAGATATCACACGAACGTTTATTTAAACAGTTATAGCTTATTACTCGTTCACAAAATGTATTAATGCATATATTTGATTAGGTAGCAATTTTATCCAATTATCTAGCAATTGTCATTCGTTATGGATTCACTGATCTCAGGAGGTCGTGGCTGGCAATGGGGAGGATGTAGTGATAACGTGGATTTTGGAGAGAGGATCTCCAAGCAATATGTGGACGCATTCGAGACTGGACAAGACGCCCGTGCTGCTGTCAATCTCCATAACAACGCTGCAGGCCGTCTGGTACGCACTGGCATCTTTATCTTTTATAACTACCCGGATTACATTTGTAGTAAATTTGATGACAGCTAATTAAATCTGTTATCAATACTGTGTTGCAGGCTGTAAAAGCGACTATGAAAAGGATCTGTCGCTGCCATGGGATGTCGGAGAGCTGCGCGATGCAGACGTGCTGGATGCAGCTGGCTGAGTTCCGTGAGGTGGGCAATTACTTGAAAGTAAAGCACGACCAGGCGCACAAACTCGAGGTGGACAAACGGCGCATGCGCGCGGGGAACAGCGCGGATAACCGCGGCGGCGCTATCACAGACGCGTTCAGCAGCATCGCGCGCTCCGAACTTATCTATTTGGAGGATTCCCCCGATTACTGCGCGAAAAACCTAAGCCTCGGACTACACGGCACTGAAGGCAGGGAGTGCTTACAGAATGGCAAGAATCTGTCGCAGTGGGAAAAGCACAGCTGCAGAAGGCTGTGCCACGAATGCGGTCTGCGTGTCGAAGAGATCCGCACAGAAATAGTGAGCAGCTGTAACTGCAAGTTCCACTGGTGCTGCACGGTGAAGTGCGAAAACTGCTCACAGGTTATAGTTAAGTACGTTTGTGCACGGAGACAAAGTGGCCAGGGACACCACCGGCGCAGATTCCGAGGACCAAAATGACTGCGACAATTGCTTGGGGACTCTATTTAAACAGATTTCCCTTCACTTTTCTCTACTATTATATTTTTGTAATATCTTTTTACCTTTGTACATACCATAAAAATGTATATTTAAATATCCTAATAAATTAATGAAAAAAAAAGATGTATTTTCTGTTTCACTTTTTAAACATGAATGACAATATATTCAATATATTGTAGATTGATTCCGTTTTTAAAACTTTAGTTCAACCACTGCACGAACATGCATTCGTGTCCAGAAATTATAAATAATAAGTTACAATAAGTAGGCAACAATGTTCACCAAAAGGGCTTAGTTGCTAATACACTAAGGATGATTTTAGTGAGTATACTTTGAGAGGATTAACGTGTCACACTTTGCACTTCGTCTTGGGCGTTCCCTTTAGGATGATCTAGCGTTAGGTTACTTTGATATGCAGACAGCAGTAATGCGAATATGCATTTCACTGTGGAATTTGCAAAGAGAAGCCACGGTGATGTACCGTATAGTCCTACTTAAACATTACAGTGAGGTTGTCAGGTACATCACATTGTGCTCAGTTCACAGCCTTTTGTGTCAAACATGACTCATTGCCAATCATGACATTTGATTCCTTGATAAACTATCTCTGGGTTTTACCCCTTAACTATTTCCCTTAATACATAGCTAATCTCTTCTGCTCAGTGGGACAAACCATAAATCTGCTGACCTGCCTGACCAGATGAATGATGCTACACTAGAGTCAGTGGGGGTCTAAATCAGAAGGAGAGTGTGACAGTGGAGATTGGATTTAATAGGATGCTTTGTGTTTTCTTGTAACACTAATACCCCAGAACTACTAAATTTGCCAGATTTGCAACTGTTAAAAAAACAGTTATTTTTACTAGCCTTAGGCATTGTCTAGCACATTCTTGACCAAAATGTAAATATTAAACACCTACAAAATTAAGAAATGCATGTAATGTGGCTATATATAAACTTTAGCAAGGCCTCTATTGGATTTCAGGCATCAGTGATAATTGTTTTAACATTATAAGAAATTGATAGGCAATCATGGGTATATATGTTGCTGTTTGTATGCTGCATATCTATTCTGGCTGTTTGACTTATCACCATTTATCCCAGTAGGGGTCTGATATCAGAGACAAAATAACATCCATTCAAAGTTAATAACATTCATTCACTGTCTTCTTTCCTTTCACACAAATTCGCCAGCTTGTCAAATTGTTCTTCCTCTCAGTTTTTTTCTGTTTGCCTTAAGGGATACCATGTTTTTCCCAGGCTGTCCTGCTGTGCTATAATGAATGAGAAACAAAATGGTCATCTTTCTAAATACAGTGCCAGGTTGTTATCCAAGTTAGCCACAGCCACCCAGAATGTCCCCTCCCCTTCCCTCAGTGGCTATTCATATGGATAGAATTAGACTGTGATCTCTCTAAAGCCCTTTGGTTTTACCCCTCTTCAAGCACGGAGGGTAAACTCAGTCTGTTCCATTCCACAAAAGGGCCATTTCCTTTATGCTTAAAGTCTCCACATGCGCATGACAAAGATACGCATTGCTGCACTGCTTTATCAGAAGCCACTGCAGTGGCAAGCATTCTCTCAAATGAACTAGTGACACCTCATTCTGTTTAATATTTACTACAACTTAGCTAGGTCTCAGTCAAAATTCATAGGTACTGACTGATGAGCAAAACAGATTGGATTTTATATAAGGATTGGATTGAGACCATCACTTTACTAGTAGTAGGATATCTACCAGAAAGAAACATCAAAACAAACAAACAAATAAACAAACTAAGGTTGTATGGTATTAAATAGACAATGCAAATAACTTTATGTACTCGGGTCCAGGCCAGTGTATTGTAGTATCATAAATATATGCACGTCATTTACACTTTGCTTTCCGCAGTTCTATGAGACAAGACAGTCCCTCCCTTCTTTATGGGGCTCTTTGTGCCTAAAGAGTGAGGCAGCAGCCTTGTGCAAAACCCCCTGCAGCTGCAGCTTTATTCAGCGGGAGTCCTGCTGGCTTGGAGGTGAGTGATGAGCCTCCTCGCAACTCTCACCTTGGTGAGAGGACAGGATGGGTTTAGCAGCTGGCCCACAGTTTTATTCCCACTGGGAATTTTCCTCAATTTTTGTTTGATGTAAGCAATACATAATTGGATAAGACAGTCTCTGTCTTATATTTTGTATAGATTTGTAACTTTTATACAAGGTTGATATTCAACTACTTGTATAATTACGTTTATATTTAACACTTTATTTAATGGGTATATTTATTACTCAACATTTGTAAAAAAAAAAAAAAAAAAATTTTGTTTAATAAATACAACACACGGTATAGGCCAGACTTTCAAAAAGGCCAAACTGATTTAATGATGTAGATGCAAAGTAATGCACACAGACACACGCATTCATGGCACGCACACACAATCACACAGACACACACACACACACACACACACACACACACACACACACACACACACACACACACACACACACACACACATACACTCATACAAAGAGAGAGAATATTAGACACACAGGCAACCAAAAAGTTTATAAGAATATGGGTATGAATCTTCTTCTTCTTCTTTCGGCTGCTCCCATTAGGGGTCTCAACAGCGGATCATGGGTATGAATATGACAAGTGCAATTAGATTTTTTTTTTTTTTATCACCAATGATATCTGTTTTATTTAGTCCTGACTGTTAATTTTGTAATGTAAAAGATAAAATTAAAAACGTTATCTACTAACATTTAATGTACAAAACCAAAAAGTGGTCTGAGGCTTATTTGTGGACACAGATATGCAAAAGTGTAAACCAGGCCTAACCAGCACTGAAACATCAAATCACATGGTACATCTAACCCCATTTTTGTTTTTAGTGTAGACCCTGTTGTATTTAGTGCTGTCGACCCATCGCCCAAGATGGATGTTAATAACATGCATGAACAACAACAAAAACAAAAAATTTATAACACAGTAATTGTTTCACAGACCAAAACACAAACAAACAGTTAGTTATTGTTTCTCCTGCTCTCCACCTGAAACTGAGAAGCCAGGGGAGTTTTTGAATCTCTGTGCTATTTGCATTTTTTAAAAACTCTTTAAAATAACTACCTCAATTATCTTAAAGAGTTTAGTGTATGCTTCTAAAAAACTAACCTTTACACATTTAATAGATGTAGCATAGAAAGCAAGACCGAGAGAAACAAGAGATGGAAAATTTGTTGACAAGTAAATACAGTGAGCTCCAAAATGATCAAGTAATCCGGAATTTTTTATTTAAACTCGGCTTTAATGTATTGCAATTTTATTTTTTCAAACAAAACACTGGCTTTAACATTATTAGCACCCTTGAAATGTACTCTTCACGTAATGTTTAGCAGGGACAAATGTCTGTTTAAAAAATAAATTAATTTATAGTAACATTTACGCCAATAAGTGGCAATAAATCTAAATGGCACTAACATCAGAGATCTTAATAAGTAATTACATCAGGCAATATTTCACACATGCTCTGCTTTTTAGGGGGTGGGTCATAATTGTGTGTGTCTGTGGGTGTGGATGTGAGGTAAGATGTGTGACTTGGTAATGGGGTGGGTAAGAGAGAGGGTCAACATTAGCAATCACATGAATAAAGCTGTCCATATTATTATAATGAACAGAAAAGCACAGATAGTTGCATGTCGCAGAGTAAGTTTGCAATAGAGCAATCATTTCTCTCCTGTTTTTTGTAAATGTTTAACACTCTCAGGAAAAGAGCACATTTACCTCCTAAAGATTCATATGGGGTTTGTATAGCACTCATAATGAGTGAATTGCACCAACCATGTGTTGCCCTTAGCCTGTGTGGTTATATAATACTAAAAGTATACATACTAATAGCTGCAGAATTTTCAATTATCATTACTTTGGTAACTATTAAAATATTCCTTTTCCAAATTATATTTCATTAGACTTTAAATGGAATTAAGGTCAAGACTTTGTGATGGGCAATTCCTTTACAATTTGAGTTCACTGAATCTTGGAATTGTCATCTTGGTATATGTCTGTGCCATGATGGAATAACCCAGTCATTCAGCACATTCAGGTACTGAGCTGACATAATTTATTGCCACATAATGTTGCTGAGCCATTACTGCCTCCACAGTCAGTTATAGTAAACACTATTAATGAAGGGTGCTTCTCTTCATGAACTTCCCATTTTACCCTGATGCATGTATGAATTTGGAATACTTAAAATCCACATGACCTTTATTCATTCCTCCACAGTCCAGTTTTTATTCTGCCTAACAAATCAATTTTATTTATGTTTAAGCCCACTAACAAGTGACTTTCTTGTGGTCAGAAATCTATTCGCTACACAGCACACTTCACTATCAAATACTCGTCAGTTCAACCATTGATTTGTATTGTGTGATTTCACCAAAGATCATTTTTAGGATCTCCAATCCAATTTCTGACCACAATTATTCCAAAAAGCTGACAGCTCACCACTACACTTCCAGTTATAACAACATGTTGGACACGTTCACTGATTCAGCAATCACCATCATAGTTTTTTTTTTTTGCTTGATGCAGTACAATAATTTACCCCTTTTTGTATAGGGTAATCTTTACCACAATGACAGAGTCTGTTTTTCAACATGATTGATTAAGAAATTAATTTGTGCATCATTTAGGGTTGAAGGAATTGCTGACAGCTGAAAACAGATTAATCACTGCAGTAATGATCCAATCATAGAATCTTAAGTATGAATCTTAAGAATTTATTTTGCAGCTCAGGCAGTGTATATTATTTTACTTAATGCATTTCTAAGTTTCTGTATCCTTTTGATCAACCATTTGACTTTTTGTTACAGTCAGATTCTGCATAAACTACGGTTATGGGCTTACACTTTTCACTTCAAGGTAGAGAGGAAATTAAAATATTTCTGAAATATCATGGAGTTAAAAAGAATCTTATTACATGTTAAAATTCCTAAAAGGAAACTACTCTGATAAAGTGCTAATACTTCAGGCATTTACCTAAGCATATTTAGCACACAAGTTTTACTTTGATTCTTAAAAAGTAAAAAATAATTTTGTACTGTCCCTTACAGAATATTAATAATTAAATGGAGCAACTCGATTAAGAATAGTTAAAAACATTTACAGATAGAACAATTATGATGGCTTCACAGTTATGTAACACAACAAGGTATATGATAAAAATTAATGTTAATAATAATACAGTAATATTAAGACTATTAAGTATTATTTAGTAATTTTATTACTATTACTTCTAATGTTTGACCGAATGCAGCATGTATTTGATGTAATCCAATGTTCTAGTTAGCAGATCAATGCAGCAAACGAAATTTAGACTGAAATTGCCATTTGGCTCCTGAAAAATTAGCTGCCTGAGTTTAACTACAAACCCAGTGAATAAGAAATAGCGCCCCCAGTTGCCAACTTGAGTGAGACTGTATCAGGTACTCGTAGGTCCCACCCTGAAACTACTATTCAAGTTTGATGAAGATAGATTAACGATAACCTTGTCAAGTTTTCAAAACTTGATTGGTCTATGGCAGCCAGTGGTTGAATTGAGGGGGGCTGGGGGGATTCTAGACCCACCATAAGGCATTAGGGCCCTTCCTATGACAAGTCAAAAATATACTTAGGGGGTTCCCAAGATTATTATCCCAAGGTGTTGGGGGGGTGATGGGATGGAGGGATTAAAGGATCGCAATACATACATTAACAACAGACAGATGCAAATTCCAGAATGGTCAGACTTATTGTTTTCATAAAAACAGCTATTGGACCCTCTACCCCTGAATATGACTATATTCCAGAGATTCTCAGAATCTTGCGCTGAACTGTTCAACCTAGAAAAACAATCATAAGCTATTTAAGCATCCAGACTCCCGTTGGTCATAATATTTAAAGTGGTGGCCATAATCTTTAAAAATGTCAATATATTTTTTATCATTATTGTGGTTCACACTCTTTTATGTTGTTTGACATCATTATTGTAAAATGTGGAGTACTGGGAAAATTTATTGCTACACTTTATTTCTTAAGTGATATCCATGTTGTGGGCAAATATATAATCAGTGTCCAATGGCCAATTTAATTCACACTGAATCACTTATTAGTGGGTCACTGCCTGATAGTACTGTTCATGTTTTGTTACCATAGTTTAACAATGTCAAGTGAAAAGCTACATTTACCAATTATCCCTTACAGAGGATATACATATATATCTGAATACCTTTAACAAGCACTATGGATAAAACAATAACTGTGGGAGAATACTCTGACACAGCTCAAACAATTGCTAAATAATTTTGCGTGGCAGGTGGATTATCCTGCCGAAAGAGACCACTGCCATTAGTTAATGTAGTTGTAACTGGTTTTCAACAGTGTTTCGGTAAGTGGAACAAGTCCCATCCGCATGAATGCCAGGACACATAGTTTTCAGACAATATACTGCAGCCTGATGCAATTTATTCCCAGGTATGAGATGCATATGCTCCCAGCTGTTCACATGATGTAAAAGAAAATATGATTAATCAGACCAGGCTACATTCTTTAATTGCTCCATGGTCCAATTCTGATGCTCACCTTTCTCTTAGCCAGGATTACAACTTGTAATTCCTGAGCTGCAACAGACAAAGAAAATACCCCTTCTTTAATTTTCAAATGTTTAGGAAGTGACTGAATGTTAATAGCATTAAACATTTTAGGTTCTGTGATGCACAGTACTGTTTTTTGTTCTAATTAAGTGAATTACCATGGCTAGTAAAAAAAAAAAAAAGTGACAGCCAGCTCATGTTCTAGGTTCATGTTTATTGCAGTAGAAAGAGGGACTTTGAAAAGAGTAGAAAACACCACAGCAAATCAAATGACTGTTTCCAAATGACTGTTTTTACAAACCTGTGTGCTTCACAAAACAATAGTTTGATTTCCAGTCAAAAAGAAAGCTTTTACATTGTTTCTGTTCAAGAAAATGCAATAGTGCACCATTCTAAAGTAGTGCTGCTATAAACAGCTCTATTGTTATATATAAAACAAACACCATCAAACAGGAAAAAAAAGCTGTCGAGGTACTTCTATAAATAACCACAAGATGGCCATATTGCTACATTAATCTGTAGGTGGTCGATTCCATTTGAGTCTGTAAACAATTGTAAAACTGTTTCTATTTTGCATTCTTTACTGAATTTAATACAACAATTCTCATTACAAAATATTGGCACCATCTTAAGTCAGAAAATAGATACATTTACAAGAAGCTTAGTTTTTGATATAGGGATCAAGAACGACATTTGTAATAGCAAATGTTCCATTAAATGAACAGTTAAAGCATTTGTTTTCAATATTTGTAAATGAATAATTGTAAACGAAAACTAATCACAGACTTTTGGACCCCAATGTATATACATAAGGCCCAAAAAACATTAATTCCTAGAGTTTACTGTAAACACTGTACTGAATGTAAAATGTACTGCATACTGTATATTCTTTATATATCAAACACAAACTAAAACCCAGATTTTAGGACAAAAATACTGAACACAGAACAGGGATCTTCAGTAGCACATAAGACCGATGACAGGAAGGAAATCTGAAGTATGTCTAAGATAAAAATGAAAATAGAACATACAGGTGAGCAATAAAAAAAGCAATGCTTAAATAGTGGCACAGCTTTAGAAGAATTTCTGTTTTGCCAACTACTAACAAATATATATATATAAATATAGCTTGCAGGTTGGCACAAGCAGATTACAAAGATGTCTATCATGACATTTAATCTAATTTAAAACAAGCTGCAGCAGAAATGGTATGATGGTATGATCTAAGGCTGAGCCATTACTTTCAAAAAGGTTTCAGCCAACAGCAAATTAAGATCAGTCAAGCATTCTACACTTTTCCAAGTACAATAATTTGTCATTAAGACAACGTGTAGATAAAAAGATTGGGAAAAATAGGCTTAATGATTATCTCATATCTAAAAACTTTCAATACTGTGATTTCAATAAGTGTTTAGTAAATTCCCTTCCTACCATTACCTCTTTACTCTGCCAGTTCTGGAGATGCTGTCAAACCCGTGGAGTCTTCTACACAAGAATGCAGACATGCCATTTTATCAGGATGTGTGAAGCACACTGTTAAATTACACTGCAGCAGCTGAGTCTTCACTGCAATCAAAGAAGGAACAGTTGATGAAACTTGACTACATGAATAAAGAGACTATAGGGTACAAGTAAACAAATCATAAATGTACACAGGAGCACAGTGTAGATGTTTAGAATCGACTTACAACCGTTGGAAAAGAAACCTAATAATAATAACTAACATTGTGATTTAGTTTATGTGTGTGCCAACCTGTAAGTCATGCACCACCTTTAATATTATATATGCCTCCCATTTGACCTTGCTCATTTCTTACAGCTACCCTTTTTTCCTTTTTTTTTTTAACTGATAGGCATCAGCAGATGTTAATCTGGGTCAGAGCACTAAAGTAACGGGAGTTTCCCCCAAAGCAGTTTGCCAACTTGTGACCTATGCAGTATCAGATCACCTAAAAATGAATTGCCCCTAAGGTAAAACACTGTCTTTTTTTTTTTTTTACTGAAGCTGCATCCTTGGTTACAAGCTACCACACCGAGCTCCTATACAAAACTAAAGAAACTCATCAGTGTGCCATTTTCCCACCTTTCTCCCCCTTAAACAAGTACAGTTAAAAGCAAAGTTTTCAAATAAACGTGGTGTACATCTGTATCACATACTTTGTTGTATCTTTACTACAAATTATAGCTATTTAATTATAAGGTGAACTTGAAGATGTACACTTCCATCACTAAAAAATAACTAAAACTACAATAACTACATTACCACGTACTGTCTGGAAAGCTTGAAGCAGTTTATGTCAAAACTACAGGTTTATTGAGACGTGTTTTTTTTTTTTAGAAAGATTGGCTTTTCCTGGTTACATCTAAATATATTTCAATTATAATCATAAAATGTTTTTCACACCTTCCATCTGATCCAGAGTCTCAGAAATGGTATCCAGCTGCATCAGTATGTGATTCAGATCAACAGTGGCTGATGTGAGGGAATTACCTGTGAACTTTTCCATATTCTCTTTCTGGAAAAAAATAAATAAAAAAAAAAATAAATAAACACCAACATTAAACAAATACTGAATAAGGACATTCAATTGTAATAAAATAAAAAAATTATAAAAAAGAAAGAAAAGAAAGTACATTTACAGCATCTGGCAGACACCGTTATCCAAAGCAACATACACTTACTGCTATTAGTGGCAGCTTAGTGGTGCTGGGGTTTGAACTCATAATAATAAATGCATAAATAGCAATAAATGAAAAATAAAAGCAAAAATTAAGTCTGCCAAGCACATTAAGATTCTTTCTTAATTTTTTTTATTGATATCAAACAATTTTCAGTCAAACGTACAGGCGTATTACGATATTTAACTATCACCTTAAATCGAAATACAGTACAAATAAACTTCCAGTAGAAAAGGCGTCTACTCTTGGGCTGTCTTTTGGATTGCAGCTGTATTGTATTGGTCAACTGGATTGTC
Source organism: Silurus aristotelis (assembly GCF_946808225.1). Lineage (NCBI taxonomy): Eukaryota > Metazoa > Chordata > Actinopteri > Siluriformes > Siluridae > Silurus > Silurus aristotelis. The sequence continues at coordinate 14,021,651 of NC_139587.1, read as the reverse complement.
TTTAGATCCACTTATAACAGCTTTGCACTGGACCAATTCGTCCTCCAGCCTCTTGAGAGATTTTGCGAGTTCAGGGTCGGTCCTCATCGCCACCATGTCGTACGCCATCCAAGTCACATTCACTGCAGTGGAGAACGACAGACTGTTACTACAACACAATAACGACTAGCTTTCTGTACCAGATCATTAAACACGTTTGGTTTACTGTATACGCATGTCACCTGAAATATTCTCCATCTGCTCCGTCATCCTCTCTAAATCTTTACTGATTTCTAAAGTTTCACGTCGGAAATCCGTGATCTGGTCGCCGAATGAAGTGTTGTCAACCATCTGAAAACCGAAACAAGCACTCTTAACTAGGTTAGTTAGCGAGTGCTAGCTATACAACGCGTCATTTGGTTATATTTGGATACTTTTATACATAAATAATAAGTCATTCAGCTAATACGAGTTATTTATTGGTTTCAAATGCCTGGTAAACCGACCCACCGGATAACTGGTTACGGTTAATTTGCTAAATACAAGTCCACCTGGATATAGGACGAGACTATGACTAGCCAGCTTGATTAGCAGTTACTAGCCAACCTGTTTCACTGAGTTACAGGTATAAGAGTATATACACATGATATCACCTTGCTAAAGTGACTTCCGTTGGTTTAAGTCAATCGTGAGTTTTCCAAGCGCCTGCTATGGTCTGAGGGATGCTTTTTTTGGTTTTTGTGTATTATTATTATAAATTCTTTTTTTTTTTATACCAATTTCTGTTTGTTGCCGTGGCGACGCAAACCCTTCTTGAAGCACGCGCATAAACGCAAGGAACCAGCAGTCCGGATACTTTCTTTACCCCAAAATCTGCTTTCCCAAACCAGTGCAAAGTTCATGTAAAACTCGTGAAAATAATGAATACGTTAAAAACTAATTTTAGTTTTTTTGTAATAGAAGTGATACGTTACCAAACCTTCATCCACTGTACCTCTGAATCAACTCTGGATGATTATAACTGTATATAATCTCATATTGTCATAGTATAAATTCATATCTCAAAATCTCTACATTACAGTATTGTGCTTAAATCTATATATATATATATATATATATATATATATATATATATATATATATATATATATATATATATATATATATATATATATATATATATATATACAGTACAGACTAAAAGTTTGGACACACCTTCTCATTCAAAGAGTTCTCTTTATTTTCATGACTATGAAAATTGTAGATTCACACTGAAGGCATCAAAACTTTGAATTAACACATGTGGAATTATATACATAACAAAAAAGTGTGAAACAACTGAAAATATGTCATATTGTAGGTTCTTCAAAGTAGCCACCTTTTGCTTAGATTACTGCTTTGCACACTCTTGGCATTCTCTTGATGCCTACTTTGAAGAACCTACAATATGACATATTTTCAGTTCACTTTTTTGTTATGTATATAATTCCAAATGTGTTAATTCATAGTTTTGATGCCTTCAGTGTGACTCTGCAATTTTCATAGTCATGAAAATAAAGACAACTCTTTGAATGAGAAGGTGTGTCCAAACATTTGGATTGTACTGTATATATAATATATATAAACTTTTGGTCTGTACTGTATATATAATATATATACAGTACAGACCAAAAGTTGGGACACACAAGGTATGTCCAAACTTTTGGTCTGTACTGTATATATACAGCTGCTGCCATAGCCACTGCCATAGCCTTTATATTTATTTGCTATACGTATACGTTTATTTATTTGTCACTTTGCACAGTGATACTATTTGCACGTCTAGTAGATGCCAAACTACATTTCGTTTCTGTGTACCTGTACAATTCAATGCAATAACAACAAAGTTGTGTTCATCTACAACCATGCAGAAAAATTAAGCTTGGTCTGACTAGCTACCAGATTTGTAAACACAGAGTCAGATCAAATTTTATTTATTAAATCAAAGTCAAATCAAATTTTGCATTTTTCTGTATTTTTGCTAAGCTTTTTAAATATTTTTTAATTAATTAACAATCATTGTTGTGGCGTTTAGCAGTCACTGCAAACAGGGTTGATGGAAGTAAAATAAAATGAATCATGCTATGTAATTATTTGTATAAATTTGTTAATCATTTTAAAGTGGGCTAAAATTAAGATAATTTTTCCAGCATGCAGCTTTCAATATTTGGTTTAATTTTATTACTTTACTATTTTTGGTACTGTACATTATTTTATTGAAAATTACTTTAAAAACAATAATTAAAAAATTTGAAAAGTGGGGTACACTGAATAAGTGATAAGATGTTATTTTGACCTGAAAGAAACAATGCAAAATTCAGATGATTATTACTTGTTTGTCTATATAAAGGTTTATTTGTTTAAAGAAAGAAAGAAAGAAAGAAAGAAAGAAAGAAAGAAAGAAAGAAAGAAAGAAAGAAAGAAAGAAAGAAAGAAAGAAATAGACTTGTTTGCATGTTTAAAAATCTCTCTGCAAATCTGTAAATCAATTCTTCAAATGATGAAGAAAAACTGACCAAAGGGTAAATACAGTCATCTAACAAGAAAGAGAAAGTAACCAATAAGAAGAAAGAAGGGAGGTGCCATGTATGTATGAATAAAACAGGTGCAACAGGTGACAGCTCTGACAAGAGTGCAAGGGCAAACAATGGCAGAGTGAAGAAAGATATTATACCTCTCAACTGGGGATCTGTTTTTAAAAGAAAAGAACAAGAACATTTTCTGGACCAAAGAAGAAACCGTGCACTACATCTGGAGCCATCTAAACCATTTTAATTAGGATAGAAAAATCATATGAAGGAATAATCATGACATCGTATGAGCAAGGACATTCTCCAACTCGATGTGGTCCACAGTTTCCTAACTTGGGACAGGAGCCTCCAGAGCTGAGCCTTTACAGCGATAATTACTATCCTCCTCCATCATTGCCAAGTCCACAGAGGACAAACCCTTCCTCATATGATATTGGGGAATATGCAACTTCGTCTCCTAACCCATACCTGTGGTTCAGTGGTACTGGGATCAACACTTCTGCATATCTGGGTGGTGCAGCAGGTCCTGCTGTGTCTTCCTTTATGCCACAGCACTATGGCATGCAGAGGCCATACCTTGGCCAAGGAGGTCCAGGGGGTGCTGGTGGAGAACTGGGTTGGTTCTCCATACCTTCTCAGGAGGACCTAATGAAGCTGGTTAGGCCACCTTACTCATACTCAGCACTCATTGCAATGGCTATACATGGTGCCCCTGAAAGGCGCCTCACTCTGAGTCAGATTTACCAGTATGTAGCAGATAATTTTCCTTTCTATAATAAAAGCAAAGCTGGCTGGCAGAACTCCATTCGTCACAACCTATCACTGAACGACTGTTTCAAGAAAGTTCCACGGGATGAAGATGACCCTGGTAAGAACTCTAGAGTCTGTTTTTTTTTTTTTATATTTGTTTAATTTCTTTTGTGAAATACTACTAATAGTAAAATTTACTTTACTATTACTTTTGTGAAACTGATTTTTTTCTAGTATTTTTAAATCATATTCCAGTTAAATTCATGTCAAATCCTTCTGTCTCACTCTTAAGGTAAAGGTAATTACTGGACCCTTGACCCAAACTGTGAAAAGATGTTTGACAATGGCAACTTCAGGCGCAAGAGGAAGAGAAAGTCTGATGGTCTTGCCAGGGAGGGTGGCTCTGGAGGATCTCTTAACTCAGAGGCAGGAGATGGTAGTGGGAGTCCCAAAAATGCAACGCTTGACATTTCAGCCTCACCTGAGAAAGCTCCAGCCATGGGTCCACCTCCTTGCCTGAGCAACTTTCTGACAGAAATGTCTGGGGTATCAGCTGGGTCCGTGGACATGGGTGGAGAACACATTAATCGCCCCATTCCTCTCAGCCTGTCAGTGGATGGCACACAAAAAGTAACCCAAGCATCAGGGTTCAGCTCCTATTCCCCTGGTTCCACAGTCCCTGAGTGGGCATCTCCTCTTCCTCCACCTCCTCCAATTTCTCCTTTAGGTTCTCATGCTACGTTAGGCTATAGCAGCCCTGCTCTCAACCAATTCAATGGCCATTTCTACCCTGGCATGAACTCAGCTGGCATTCTGTATCCCAGGGACGGTACAGAGGTGTGATAGAACTGGATAAATGTCATCAGTCATTAAGAAGTATAACAAGCTGCATAGTGAACCACAGACAAAGACTGGTGAGAGGGGAAAAAGCTCTACACATGCACACTTACTACCAGTTGACTGGTTTTGGTTGAATGCCGAAATGGCCCCGTGAGTGTGAGATTACAGCAGATTCCCACAGGAACAGCTTAGTCAGCATCGTGATGTGCGTGATACTAACAAAGGCTACCAGCAACTTGAAGTCAGGCTTGCTGCTGACATAATGCCATTCCATCCAACTATAATTGCTGATCATATCACTTAAACTGTGAGCACTTGTATTAACAGTGAACATGGCTTAAAAAAGTCTTTAACCAGCAGAGTAGCCTTAAAGAAAGTGCATGTGGTGCAGCATTCTTCATTGTACACCTGTAATTTGATCTTTGCAGTTTTTTTAACTTGACTTGTTTGTCTGCTTAATAGAAAGTTGTGATGTATTTTTGCTTTTAAGTGTGTGAGTAAATGTACAGAATTTTATGTCTTCTGTTACTTTTTTTAATAAAGAAATTTACATTTTTCCAATGCTTAATTAACTGACCACAATGATGATTTACTAAATTATATATTTGAGAGAATAGTAAGAAACAACTCATCAAGATAAATACTAAATGCATTGCAGAAAATATTATTATAATAAAAAAAATAAAATGTTGAATTAGTATCATAAAAGTTAACATTACTAATTTCTGTCAGATGTGTCCATGTTAGAAAGTCTTCCCTTAAAGTTGTCCATCAGCATTTATAATAAGCCTGTTGTATCTTTTTAAAAATATTTTTTTTATATTGTATTATATTGTTCTAAGAATTAGTCTTCCATTGTTATGTAAAAAAAAAAGTGATCCTAAGTGTAATTTGCCTAAAGGTCAAATGTAACTAATGCATTGATATATGAATTAGTCCAAATTTGTAAATAAAACATATTTCCTTATTTTGTTATAATTCCAGATAACCATGGGAATATTGTATAGATTAAAAAAATTAAGTTTCTAATTGAAGTATTCAGTTTTAGAAAAGTTATTTTTAAAGACTGGGCAATCAGCATTGTTTTTCATATGACCAAAAATAAGATAAATAACTCATAATAACAACAAAATACAACAAATTGTCGTACAATAAATTATACTAACTTATCAAGTAATTTATAATAAATAACCACATCTTTTACATGCTACATAATACATAACTGCATAAACAATATATTAACCATATCATATTAACATTCAATAATTAATTAGTTTCAATAGTAATAATAATTCCTTTTGTTATCATAAATAAGGTGATATACACCATAGTGGCAAAATTTATAGACACCCTACCTTCACACTGATATATTTTTCCCCAAACTGTTGCCACAAACGTTAGACATACAAAACTGTCTACAAAGTTTACATTTTACAAAGTAATGTATTAAACAATATTAAAAAATTTGTGTTGATTTTTTTTTTTAAAGTAGGGAGCAACTTATATATAATCAGCTTGACTTAAGAGCTACCTTATGGTTGGTCATAAAGCTAGATTTAAAACGGGTTGGTGTGATTTTTTTTTGTGGAATTATCTATGTGTAATTAAATATTATAGTCAATGCCCCACAAAAAAATAAAAAATAAAAATAAAATAAAAAATAAAAACAGTTTATAATTAATAATTAATATTTAATTTAAAAAAGATTGTATTAATCTACCACACAAATATGAAGTACAGTCTTCTTTCATTTGTTTCTTTCAGTTCCTTTTTTCTGCACCCAATCTTCTTGATACAATTTTTTTTCTTCTAATTACCTGAACATAGACTAGTATTCATAATTTTACGTGTTCCCTGCGGGTAACGTAAAAAGACCAATTGTTAGAATCAGCAAATTCAAACCACAATGAAGTCACCAGAAATAAGAGTATCTGGCAGATTACACAAATTTTACTTGTTTGGTGTGTTTACAACCTGCATCCTTCTCCTTAATGCCTTAAGGTCATTATTTACCCCTAAACATAGGCAGTGCTCATGCAACTGAAGGCAAAAGATGTAGATCATAGTGAGATTTCTACACAGAGACCCCAAATGTACTTTTAAAAAGAGCTAAAGGAAACATGTGCACTGATCCACTTAGTATAGATATTATTCCAGCATGTCTGCATGACAAAGAGCTCAGGTTGTTCTCTTTCATTGATTCGTTGAGATTGCCAACAGACAAACGGTTCCACCAAATTACTTAACCAAACAGTAATCATATGGATGTCTATGGCAGTCTATCTTTAGCTGTCAGCAAATGCTAAAAGGATTTCTTCAAGAAACTGGTCTGTGCAAAGACATCAGATCATATAGCAACCGTTTTGCATAACAGCTCATAACATACCTGATACTCAGCAGCACAACAGCAAGAGACTGATATTATGACTGATTTGTGGCTCCTGTTTGGCTCTGACCAGCAAGAGTTAGATGGTTATCATCAAGCACTGTTATGATGGAAAAACAAAGGCTTCGAGAGAGAAGAAAGAAAGTTAGAATAGAAAGATCTCTTCTTAGAATATGGGCTTATACAGATGGAAGGATTATTGTTTGTCTGAACATGCAAAGGACATGAATATACCAGCACTGTCAAAAACACATTTACAGAAAGTTGTTGTAACCTGTAGCTCAATCATAATGCAAGCATAATGCAAATTTCCCAACTGTTTAACACCAATCTGTAGCATGTTTTTAGAAGATATACCTTTATTCGTGAGGTAATTATTTGGCTTCTTGTTCTTGTGTTGTCTGTTACAAAAAAAAAAAAGTACAAAAACTCTTCTAAGACAGCCATAAAACAGAAATATGGACACATCTAATGCTTTTTGACAGCTTATAAATTAATTGTTGCTATTTTTCTTTATAATACCCAGTAAACATTTCGATTTAACAACTACTCAGGTTATGTGCTTCATATATATTATAATATTATTTATAATAATTCGAACAACAATCTTTTCATGCTGCTCAAAATGTGAATGTTTTACATGAAAAGAATTGTTTCAGTGACACCAACATCATATGATTCACCCACAATATGCACAAGATTGTAGTGCATGCATAATGCATAGTAATAAAGTGGATTTTATATGCTTGACAAAAAGTTTAAGGGCCCCAGCAGTCATTTCTTGATTCTTTGAGCTTTCCAGTGCCGTAGGGGTGTAGAATTATTGTTCAACAGCTTAACATGATTAAATCTATAAATCTCCAACCAGGCCTGCTGCCTGTAAAGTAGTGTGTACTTTATTCACACACACACCCGCACACATGCAAACAAGCACAGACTCACACAGACACGCACACACACACACACACACACACACACACACACACACACACACACACACACACACACACACACACACACACACACACACCCTGACACATGCACACACACACAGACAAACACACATACACACACTCACCCGCACACAGGCACAGGCACAGACACACACACACACATACCCGCACACATGCACACTCACACACAACGTACTTTCTAACAAATAAAGATAAAATTCATAAAATTTTATAATTAATAAATTATTAAATGATTTCAACGTAATAGAACTGTAATTTAGCTGTAGCTTGAATGTATTTTTTTGGCATTGATTTGATTGTCCTGAAAAATAATAATAATAATAATAATAATAATAATAATAGTAATAATAATAATAATAATATTAATATTAATAATAATAATGAGAATAAGAATAAGAATAAGAATAATGATATTGATACCTGATATGGGAATATAACAGGATAAAACAGCATATTTTTATCAGATCCTGAGAATAAACTTTGTGATTGTATACTTATATTCCAAATACAACACTAAAAGCTACATTTGCAGTTTCTTTTTAATGCAGATATGTAAATACTGGAGCATTTCATTCCTTTTCAAGTTATTAAATAGCCAGTGTTATCTGTCTACAATACAGGATCAGTCGTAACAACACAACATACAATCATTGAGCACACTATTAAGAAAACGTATTAATAGTGCATACTGTTCCTCTCATAACAACCCCAATTCTTCATTGCAGCTAATCCCCAAAAAATATTCACCCCTGATTTAATAACAAATAATAAAGTTTTTTTTATGTGAACTTTTATGCTGTAAACAAACCCAGCCATTATGGTTGCGCAAGCCATTGCACTCTTAGTGCTGGTCCCAAGCCCAGATAAATGGGGAGGGTTGTGTTAGGAAGGGCATCCAACGTAAAACGTGCCAAATCGAATATGTGAATCATGAATCAGAATTTTATACTGGATCGGTCGAGGCCTGGATTATCAACAACCGCTACAGGCATTGTTAGCCAACAGGGTACTGATGGAAAATCGGCTACTGTTGGCCAAAGGAGGGCAAGGAGAAGAGGAAAGATGTCTACAGAGACAGCAGGGCAGGAGAAGTTTAGGAGAGTGGAGGTTAGGGTGGGCACTTAAAATGTTGGTACTATGACTGGTAAAGGTCGAGAATTAACTGATATGATGGAGCAGAGAAATGTTGACATGTGTGTTCAGGAGACCAAGTAGAAAGGGAGTAAGGCCAGGAACATTGGAGGCGGGTTTAAACTGTTCTACAATCTTCTAAAGGAAGATTTTAGTAAGAGTGTAGTCGAAGGCAAATAAAGTTTCTGATAGGGTTATAAATATGAATATGGAAGTTAAAGGGGTGGTGATAAATGTCATCAGTGCTTATGCTCCACAAGTGGGTTGTGAGATGGAGGAAAAAGAAAAATTAGTTAGTTGATGTGGTGGAGAGTGTACCTAGGAAAGAAAGATTAGTGATTGGGGCAGACTTTAATGGCCATGTTGGTGAAGGGAACAGAGGTGATGAGGAAGTGATGGGTAGGTATGGCCTTAAGGAGAGGAATGTGGAAGATAGATTTTGCTGAAAGGATGGAAATGGCAGGGGTAAATGCTTATTATAAGAAGAAGGAGGATCATAGGGTGACGTATAAAAGTGGAGGAAGGTGCACACAGGTGGACTATGTTCTATGCAGGAGATGCAACCTGATGGAGATTGGAGACAGTAACGTGTTGGCAGGGGACAGTGTAGCTAGACAGCATTGGATGGTGGTTTGTAGGATGGCATTAGAGGTGAAGAAGAAGAGGAGGACAGTGAGGACTGAAAGAAGAATAAGATGGTGGAAACTGAAAGAGGAAAACTGTAGTGTGAGATTCAGGGAAGAGGTCAGACAGGGGCTTGGTGGTGGTGAAGAGGTGCTGGGTGATTGGGCAACTACTGCAGGAGTGATAAGAGAAAGAGCTACAAAGGTACTTGGTGTGACATCTGGAAATAGAAAGGAAGACAAAGAGACGTGGTGGTGGAATGAGGAAGTGCAGGAATTCATAAGGAGGAAGAGGTTGGCAAAACAGATGTGGAATCGTTTGAGAGATGAAAAAAGTAGGCAGGAGTACAAGGAGATGCTGCAGCAGGTAAAGAGAGATGTGGTGAAATCCAAAGAAAAGGCAAATAAGGAGCTGTATGAGAAGTTGGACAATAAAACTCTCTTTCAGCTTCTCCCGTTAGGGGTCGCCACAGCGGATCATCCACATGTTTGATTTGGCACATGTTTTTACACTGGATGCCCTTCCTAATGCAACCCTGCCCATTTATCCGGGCTTGGGACCGGCACAAAGAGTGCACTGGCTTGTGCAACCCTATTGGCTGGGGTTGGTTCCCTGACTGGGAATCAAACCCGGGTCGCAGTAGTGAGAGCGCCGCATCTTAACCACTAGAACACCGGGGACCCACGAGAAGTTGGACATTAAAGAAGGAGAAAAGGATTCATACTGATTGGCCAGGCAGAGGGACCGAGCTGGGAAGGATGTGCTACAAATTAGAGCAATAAAAGATGCAGATGATGTGTGTTGACTAGTGCGGAGAATGTGTTGAGAAGGTGAAAGGAGTATTTTTGAGCAGCTGATGATTGAGGAAAATGAGAGAGAGAAGGTTGGATGATGTGGAGATGGTGAAGCAGGAATTGGAAAGGATTAGTAAGGAGGAAGTGAGAGCAGCGATTAAGAGGATGAAGAGTGGACCGCGTGGAGATGTTTAGGAGAGAGAGCAGTGGAGTTTTTGCCCAGATTGTTTTATAAGATTCTGGATAGTGAGAGGATGCCTGACGAAAGGGAAAGGAGTGGGCTGGTACCAACCTTTAAGAATAAGGGAGATGTGCAGTAACTACAGGGGAATTAACTTGATCAGTCACACCATAAAGTTATGGGAAAGAGTAGTGGAAGCCAGGCTGAGAGAAGAGGTGACCATCTGTGAGCAACAGTATGGTTTCATGCCAAGGAAGAGCACCACAGACACATTATTTGCTTTGAGAATGTTAATGGAGAAGTATTGAGAAGGTCAGAAGGAGTTGCATTGTGTGTTTGCGGATTTAGAGAAAGCGTATGACAGGGTGCCGAGAGAGGAGTTGTGGTATTGTATGAGGAAGTCAGGTGTTAGAGAAGTATGTGAGGGTGGTGCAGGACATGTATGAGGACAGTGTGACAGCAGTAAAGTGTACAGCAGGAACGACTGGTTCAAGGTGGAGGTTGGACTGCATCAATAATCTTCTCTGAGCCCTTTCCTGTTTGCAGTGGTGATGGACAGGGTGATGGACGAGGTCAGACAGGACTGTCCCTGGACTTTGATGAACGTGGATATTGTGATTTGTGGTGAGAGTAGGGAGCAGGTTGAGAAAAGCCTGGAGAGGTGGAGGTACATGCTGGAGAAAAGGGGAATGAAAGTCAGTAGAATTAAGACAGAGTACATGTATGTGAATGAGAGGAAAGGCAGTGGAGTGGTGCGGTCGCAGGGATAAGAGGTGAAGGTGGATGAGTTTAAGTACCTGGGGTCAACAGTGCAAAGTAATGGAGTGTGCTAGAGAAGTGAATAAAAGAGTGCAGGCAGGGTGGATTGGGTGGAGAAGAGTGGCATTAGTGATTAGTGATAGAAGAGTATCTGTAAGATTAAAAGGGAAAGTTTATAGGACTGTGGTGAGACCTGTAATGTTGTATGATTTAGAGACAGTGGCACAGACTAAAAGACAGGAGGTGAAGCTGGAGGTAGCAGAGCTGAAGATGTTGAGAATTTCTTTGGAGGTGACAAGGATGGACGAATTTAGAAACAAGTTTATTAGTATGTAGGACGTTTTGGGGGCAAAGTGAGAGGCCCGTTTAAGATGGTTTGGACATGTGCAGAGGAGGGACATGGGGTATATCGGTAGGAGAATGCTGAGGATGGAGCCAACAGGAAGGAGGAAAAGAGGAAGGCCAAAGAGGAGGTTGATATGAAAGGCAAGCAGGTAGTTGGTTTGAAAGAGGCAGATGTAGAGGACAGAGTAGTATGGAGACAGATGATCTGCTGTGGCGACCCCTAATGGGAACAGCCGAAAGAAGAAGAAGACTTTTATGCTGTAAATGCATTGAAATTTTCATGAAAAAAGTTTGTAAATTTTTTGAGACGGCACATGTTGGAACTAGCCTTTAGAACATGGCAGTAAAATGCAAACAGGGAGCAATAACACTAATTTATTGAAGCTATGGTTTTCAAGCTATTATTGATTGGTATTAAGTAGCCTAAAAGAATAATAAGAATACATACCCTACACTATTACACTACCACCACTAGCATGAAATGTTGACGCAAGGCAGATTGGATCAATGAGTTCATGCTGTTGGTCCCAAATTGTGACTTTTGTTGTGACCTTCTCAAGATTCATTAATCCTTCAGCACTTGCCTTTGAATTGAATTGAATAGAGCAATAAAATGGTCTCCTCATATACAAAAATTTACTTTAGGATATGCCCTTCAATAACAAGTTTGCTTACAAGTTTTATACAGACTCAGTGTGATGTAGTTGAGTAAGAAACGTTTTAAAAGTTTTAATTAGCTTGGAGTGTCATTCAGGTCATAGGTATATGTACAATGTTGACACCATAAACTCCAAACAGACAGGGTGAAATCCATAAAGATAAAGGAAGGTGCCTATTATTTGAATCAGACTCAAAAAATTATACAACAGTTAATATTGTTTTTTTACATGTAATATTAGTAGAACTTCTGTTATTTCAGCAATTTGGTTTTTAAATATATATAATTTTACTAGCAAAAACTGTTGTACTTTGTATTGCACTACTGTTATATAAGGCAAATTGCCATGCTGCCACAACAACACCAAACAGTGTCCACACGCTGCACTGTTATGAGTAAAACAGTATTGGCCTTTTAGTTGTGTTTAGTAAACTCAGATTTAGAACTCCAGGAAGAGATGATGGAAGAGGCAGGCCTTCCAGTTCTTGTGCTCTGTTGTCTGTAAATACTTGCACACGCTCCAGACACATTAAGTGAGGAAGTGTTGAACAACTTTAACTTTGCTATCACCCAATTTCTGCAGCACCACTGCATGCTCTACTTACTTATGCCCACTGAATTACTCATGTTCCTAATGGGATTTTTTTTACCAAAGATCCATGTACAAGAAACAACAAGTATACGTTTTGAAAACAGTACTAAAAACTACATTTTTGTTTCCTAAATATACCATAGTCAAGTCACAAATTCACTCTATTATAAAGCAATAGATAAAGCTATATTTAACATAAAACAGAACTACAACAAAACAGCACTACATCACTCAAACTATGATGAATGTGAAAAACTGAAGACCCATTTATTGCTATATTTAAATCACCAGCACATTTCATTAAGAAATTAACATGTTAAAGTGTAAAATGATATCTTGCAGAACTTCTGCAATCATTTCTCTTGCTTCCTTATGTTCACAGGCAAAGAACACAAGTCAAACAAAACTGAACAGTACACATAAAAAAATTATAAAAAATTTCAAGGATGAAGAAAAACACCACCACCAGTGTTCTTTTAATCCCACAATTAAGGCTTGTATTTGTTATATAAACTTCATAGTAAAAGCAAGATTTCTTCTCATGTCTATATCTTAGGGTATCTCAGACATCTTTTATAGAATAGTTATAGAAATTAATCATAGGAGAAAAAACACAACACTTTACTGAATTGCCCATTTACAGTATAAAATATTTCATATTTTGACATTAAACAGTCAAAAGCATATGGCTTTTATTAAACTCAATACCCACTACAACTTGTGGACAAATACTCACAAATAGCTAACTAAGTGTTGGCTACAGTAGACATTGACTAAAGTAAATTTTCTTCTGATGGCCTCAATAATAGTTAACAGAGTTACCTCAGTTTAGCTCAAATGCCACTGTGCTAACTGGAGTACAGAGGAGCATTCAAAAATCATAATTGTATATTCTTTAAGTGTTGACTTAATAATGATTCTTATAATCTGACCCAGACCTATACATTATACTCAAAGAATGTACCTGCTGTGCCTCCCTGTGGTTGAAATTGTGAAATGTCATCTCGTTTGCGTGTGTACAGGCATGTGTGTAGTGTATTGTCTTTGTCTAAAACATCCTTTATTTGAAATCCATACACTTCTTATAAGTGATCATTAGCATGGCAGGTTTTTTTTTTTTACTAGCAAATATCACCAGAACAACTTCAGTGCATCGTGGCATAGATTCTGTGGATCTGTATGGAATTAACAAAATCTTTCCTGTATTAATCTATAAAATATATACATACAAAAAAATTATATATATTATATATATATATATATATATATATATATATATATATATATATATATATATATATATATATATATATATATATATATATAATTATTATTATTATTATTATTATTATTATTTATATAAATATATATTAGCAAGTTTAAGAATAAGTTGGTTGAAATTGATGAAACATGATTCATACCAAAGAAAAACCCTACATGTTCTAAGCATAAATTAATGAAAGATATGTATTAAACAACAAACTGCAACAACCTGTACATTTGGAGTAGTTCAACTGTGTTTACATTGTGAGCAGGATCAAAAGGTGCTGGTGGCCCATAAGTTGAAGTGTAAGCGGGCCTAAAGTAAACATTGTGAGGAGAGGGCAGGGGGATTGTGACTGTTAAAATTCACTGGACTGTGACTTCGGCATGTAGACTCTAGGATTTCCATGGCAACAAGTAGCATGCTTTGCATAAATTCAATCAAATTAGCCCATTTAGTTATTGTGTTAGGAGCAGGAACAATGTCTCCAGGGAACAGACTAACTGAGCTGCTCTTTTGTTGTTTTATTTGCTTTTTATATGCCCCCAACCACATCCAAACTGATTTGCAATTCTCATCCCTCCTGTAGAATTAGTTTTAATGCCATTTACAATGCAGGTATCCAGTAACTGCCTGCTGAAGTTTTGAGACACCCCTGTGTGTTTTATTCGTTCCTCTACAAGAAAATATTATTAACAAACAGACACAAAAATACACAATTAACACCTAATTACACTAATTTGTCTATATATACACTAGATGTCCAATGTTTTGCAATATTTAGATAAAATTTCACATTTGTTTAATAACAAACCCAAACCTAAACCCTGTAGTTCCAGCATTTCAGCTGATCAACTGCATTTGGGTTAACTGGATATGATCCTTTTTTTTTTTTTGCCTACAAAAATTGCTGCAAGAGCTGAAATTTGTGATCATATCAATACTCGAATTCTGGATATAGAATATTTGATAATAACATTTCTATTTATTTCTTTTTAAATTACATTCTAATTAAATTGTATTTAAGTTCTATTAATTTTCTATATATTAGGTGGTTACGTTAATAAAACATACAAATGTTTATTTCGCACACGCACACACACACACACACACACACACACACACACACACTAAATAAAACGAAGAAGATGCACACTTCTTCTCTCAGCTTATCCTATTAGGGGTCGCCACAGCGGATCATCCGTCTCCATACCCCCGTCCTCTACATATGCCTCTTTCAAACCAACTACCTGCATGTCTTCCCTCACCACATCCATAAACCTCCTCCTTGGCCTTCGAAAAGTCACAATTTGGGACCAACAGCATGAACCCATGGATCCAATCTGCCTTGCGTCAACATTTCATGCTAGTGGCGGTGGTGTAATAGTGTCGGGTATGTATTCTTGGTATTCGTTTAGGCCGATTAATACCAATCAATCATAGCTTGAATACCATAGCTTGAATATATGAGTGTTATTGCTCCCTGTTTGCATTCTACTGCCATGTTCTAAAGGCTATTTCCAACATGGGCCTTCTCAAAGATGTACAAACTTTTTTTTCTTTTGGCTCTTCCCATTAAGGGTTATCTGTTTCCATACTATTCTGTCTTCTACATCTGCCTCTTTCAAATCAACTACCCGCTTGCCTTTCATATCAATCTCCTCTTTGGCCTTCCTCTTTTCCTCCTTTCTGTTGGCTCCATCCTCAGCATTCTCCTACCGATATACCCCATGTCCCTCCTTTGCACATGTCCAAACTATCTCAATTGCGCGTCCCTCACCTTGTCTCCAAAACGTCCTACATGCGCTGTCCCTCTAACAAACTAATTTCTAATCCTGTCCATCCTCGTCACTCCCAATGAAAACCTCAACATCTTCAGCTCTGCTACCTCCAGCTCCACCTCCTGTCTTTTACTCAATGCCACTGTCTCTAAACCATACAACATCGCAGGTCTCACCACAGTCCTATAAACTTTCCCTTTTACTTTTGCAGATACCCTACTATCACAAATCACTCCTCTCACTCTTCTCCACTCACTCCACCCTGCCTGCACTCTTTTCTTCACTTCTCCATTACTTTGCACCAGGTACCTAAACTCATCCACTTTCTCCACCTCTTCTCCCTGCAACCGCACCACTCCAATGCCCTCCCGCTCATTCGCACACATGTACTCTGTCTTACTCCTACTGACTTTCATTTCCCTTCTCTCCAGCATGTTTTCCACCTCTCCAGGCTCTTCTCAACCTGCTCACTACTCTCACCACAAATCACAATATCATCCGCAAACATCATAGTCCATGGAAACTCCTGTCTGACCTCGTCCGTCAGCCTGTCCATCACCACTGCTAACAGGAAAGGTCCAACCTCCAACTTGAACCAGTCTGTCGTACCTGCTGCACACTGCTGTCACACTGTCCTCATACATGTCCTGCACATCTCTTACATACTTCTCTGTCAGACGAGACCTCTTTATACAATACCAAAAGTCCTCTATTGGAACCCTGTTATATGCTTTCTCCAACTTCACAAACACACAATGCAACTCCTTCTGAATTTCTCTGTGCTCATTTATGAACATTCTCAAAGCAAATATTGCACCCTTAGTGCTCTTTCTCAGCATAAAACCTTACTGTTGCTCACAGATGGTCATCTCTTCTCTCAGCCCGGCTTCCACTACTCTTTCCCATAACTTCATAGTGTGACTGATCAACTTTATTCCCCTGTAGTTACTGCAGGTAACAGCACACTCCTCCATTCCTCAGGCATCCTCTCACCATCCAAAATCTTGTTTAAACAATCTGGTTTAAACAAGGGTTAAAAAACTCTACTGCTATCTCTCCTAAACATCTCCATGCTTCATGTCATCTGGTCCAACCGACTTTCCACTCCTCATCCTCTTAATCGCTCCTCTAACTTCCTCAAATCCTTTTCTCCTTTCTTAGTGTCCAACTTCTCATACAGCTCCTCATATGCCTTTTCCTTGGCTTTCACCACCTCCCTCTTTACCTGCTGCCACATCTCCTTGTACTCCTGGCTACTTTTCGAATCTCTCTGCTGATCCCAATTCTGTTTTGCCAACCTCTTTCTCCTGATGTTCCTGCACTTTCTCATTTCACCACCACATCTCTTTGTCTTCTTTTTTATTTCCAGATGTCACATCAAGTAACTTTCTTGCTGTCTCCCTTATCACTTCTGCAGTAGTTGCCCAATCATCCAGCACCTCTTCACCACCACTGAGCCCCGTCTGACCTCTTCCCTAAACCGCAGACTACATTCTGCCTTCTTCAGATTCCACCATCTTATTCTTCTTTCAGTCCTTGCTCTCCTCCTCTTCTTCTTCACCTCTAAAACCATCCTACAGACCACTATCCAAAGCTGTCTAGCTACACTGTCCCCTGCCAACACCTTACAGTCTCCAATCTTCTTTAGGTTGCATCTCCTACACAGAACATAGTCCACCTGTGTGTACCTTTCTCCACTCCTATACGTCACCCTATGCTACCTCACCCTTCTTCTTAAAATAAGTATTTACCACTGCCATTTTCCATCCAGCAAAATCTACCACCATCTGCCCTTTCACATTCCTCTCCTTAAGGCCATACCTACCCATCACCTCCTCATCACCTCTGTTCCCTTCACCAACATGCCCATTAAAGTCTGCCCCAATCACTAATCTTTCTTTCCTAGGTACACCTTCTACCACTTCATCTAACTCACTTCAGATTCTTTCTTTCTCCTCCATCTCACAAACCACATGTGGAGCATGAGCAACAATGACATTTATCATCACCCCTTCAACTTCAAGCAATATGTTCATCACTCTATCAGAAACTCTCTTCACCTCCACTATATTCTTACTGTACTTTTCCTTCAAAATCACCCCTACACCATTTCTCTTTCCATCCACACCATAGTAGACCAGTTTAAACCCCCCTCCAATGTTTCTGGCCTTACTCCCTTTCCACTTGGTCTCCTGAACAAACAACATTTGTACCTTTCTCCTCTCCATCATATCAGCTAACTCTCTTCCTTTACTAGTCATAAGAAGAAGATGCACACAAGCCCTAAAAATGTTATTATTGTATTTTTTCTAGTTGTCATTATACATTTTTTTGGTGGTCTGTAAAAAAATATTTGAGACCTTTAATGTACACTTGGCGTATCTGAAGAACACACTGCAACCTGCATTGTCAAGCAAAAGACAGACCGTACTGCTTGTACACCATTTTGGCCACATGGTGGCAGTGTAGTACTAACAAACATATCTAGCCGCACCACTGAAGAAAAAATAAATGTACACGAGCCAATCAGAGGGCAGGTTGCCTTTTAAAACCGGGAAACTCGAAATCAAAACAAATTAGCAAGAAGTCGCTGCATAACCAGTGTTCGGTAAGTTGGCAGGTCCGTTTGTCACACGTTAAGCAAGATTTGTGGAATGAAAATATGAGATTAATTGGTTGCTTGGAGTGTAAATGAGGGATTAGGTGTACACAATTGCCAGTAGCTAGTCAGTTATCTAGGAGAGTTTACCCATGTCCCCTCATGCTAATCTATCAGACTAACGCGAGGTAATCTCATTCTTAAATGTGTAGTTCCTCGAGGTTTTGTTTTATTATGCTCGTCGTTATCCGAACACCACTGCTTATTTTGCCACGACAAAGCATATCTGTAGACACGATGTACAAATACATACTCTTGTGTCCCTAAATTCAGGAACTCGATATATCAAAATCCAATGCTCTGAAAATTCGTGGTCTACAGAAGATGCTAAATAGAGTAATAGATTCTTCTGCCGTAAAATAAACATTGGACCTGGTATCCCGTGTCCTACACATTTGTCATAGTGTCTTCCTTCACCTATTAGCTGAAGTTTAATCAAGTGTGCTGGAGCAGGAAAAAAAAAAACTCAAATCTGTTCTAAATAGCAGAGATGCCCAAACCTTTACTTATAAAGGACCAAAAACTCATTGTATGAAGACATTGGCTAAAAATAAATGTTGCATTATACCAAACATTATATTAAAAATAAAGTTGGCATGGTATCACCTATTTGAGTTAATATAAAAAAAAAAATACAGAAACTATGAAACATTACAATAAGAAACATCCTCCTCCTTTTCCCAAATATGGCAGACAAAATCAGAGTTCACTATGTGCCAGCTTTGGCCTGTGAGCCCTAGTTTGTGGATCTCTGGGCCTAATGGCTCCTCCAGGATCAGGCTTGGGAGCCTAATTGATTAGAACTGTTTGTGTGCTAGATTTGTTGGAAGCCATGGATGCTATGGTTTATCTTGATCAAGAAAATGGCACACTTGCTGCTCCGTCCTTAAAAAGTCGCCAGCGGCTTCAGTCTGCTCCTGGTAAGATGGAGTCTATTTTGCACCAAGTTGACTCAGGTTTTGATCAAATGTTGCTTTTGGTCACGCTTTTCATTGCACACTTGTCTGCATAACTGTGTTTATAGAGCGTGTCCTCAAAACTCCACTGAAGACATGGCTCCGAGCTCCTGCGCAGTCTGGCCGCAAAGCTTTGG
Organism: Silurus aristotelis; assembly: GCF_946808225.1. Taxonomy (NCBI): domain Eukaryota; kingdom Metazoa; phylum Chordata; class Actinopteri; order Siluriformes; family Siluridae; genus Silurus; species Silurus aristotelis. The sequence continues at coordinate 14,002,271 of NC_139587.1, read as the reverse complement.
GAACTGTTAATAAGATTGTAGCCACTCCAGCAACCTCTCATAAAGGGGATGTGCTGAATAAACCGTTTGCAGTGCAGGTTGGTGGTTTAATTTCATTTGCCTGCAATTGTATTAAATCAATATTGCCCACTTTCATTTCATTTAATTTTTTTATATATAGCAATGTAAAGTGGCACCACAGCCTGTTGGCGAGGACTACCCAGAGATCGAGAAGTGCTTCCCATATGACCCGAGTGGTAGGTCTCTTTCATTATTTAACTTTTGAACAATCTATGGAAGGCACAAGATTGAATGACCTCAAAGTAATCCTAGTTTTGCTCTCAAAAACCCTGTTTCTGCATTTTCTTGTTAAATGCAGCTGAACAAGGGTTTTAAATATGGTAATCATTTTTGGTCAAAGAAAATATTTCCCAATAGATGTCACAGTTGGACTGATCATGGTGTTGTCCTGATCAGGCTGACTCTACATGTGAAGTCATTATAACAAACCTTTACTAGAAATACAGTTTTTATCCAGAAAATTGAATACTGAACTGACACACAGTTGGTAAAAGGGATTTTTTTTCCCCCTCCTCCTTCCTTGTACACCATTGACAAATCAGCGCTTCATGATGTTTTGTACATTTCTTTCAAAGATGTACTTTTTACGTTCAATTGTTACTTGTAGGAAAGTTTACATATCCCCTACACTATTATGTGGAAAGTACACTACCATTCAAAAGTTGACACCATATTCATTGGTATTTCTGTATTTTTGTTTGCAATGTATATAAATACTAAAGACATTGAAATTGATGACAAATATGGAATTGTGCATAACTTTTTTGAGGTTCCCAGGTGTTTTTTTGTTTTCCCCTTTTTTTCTCCTTCCTTCACTCTCTGGTCCAACTCTTTTCAAAGCATCTCAATTGGATTTAGATTGGGTGATTTGTAAAAGACCAGGTCATCTGATGCAGCATTCATTCATTCTCTTTCTTGGACAAATTTCTCTTATGATTTGAGGTGTGTTTGGAGTCACTGTTCAACTGGGAAAACAAGCTATGGTCCCATTGAAGTGTAAACCAGATGGGATTAAATGTTGCTGCAAAATGCTGTGGTAGCCATGCTGGTTAAGTGGTCCCTCAATTTTGACAGTGTCTCCAGCAAAACACAGCTCCATACTTCACAGGGGGAACCACACATTCAGGAACTGTCCCTTCACCCTCTCAATCTAATAAGCCCATTCTCTCCTGCTGAGGTAACTCTTGCTAATAAGAGCTTGTTTTATCATAGTGTTTGGTTTTTAAGACTGCATTTGGAGATATTTTAAGTCTTGATTTTTTTGGATTGGCTAATCTTCGTTTCTTAAAGTAACCATAGACTGTCTTGTATTTACTTAACTGAAGATGTAGTTAAAGTATGTCTTGCCAAAATGGTGTATCCTTTTCTCTGCACGATGTATACTGACATTAAAATGGCAAATCAAATTAACAATTAACTCTTGACAAGGCACACCTGTGAAATTAACTATTCCAGATGACTACATTGTGATTGTGATTAGAGAATGCCATGAGTTTGCCAAGCTGCCATCAAGGCTACATGTAGCTATTTGACAATATAAAACATTTTGAATTTTAGTGGTTTTTTTATTTTTATTTATTTTTTGTCTTTAATGTACATGTTTAAAAAAAAAAAGTTGTCCAGTTTTTGGATAAATCGGATTTTACCAGCAGTATATTGGAATAGTTTGTATGCATTGTATTTATAAAAAATAAAATAATTTAATCGGGGTGGTAAATGATGCCGAACAAAGATGTATGCAAAAAGGGTTATTGCACAACCAAACCCAATCTAAGTCTGTTTAACAAATTATGATTGTAAGGTATAAAGTATGTATGAACATAAGCAGTGCCCAAAGCTTAAAACTACTGTATACTGTGAAAGTTTAAATTCAGACCAGTGTCTGTAAAGTTTATTTCCTGGTTCACTAAACACTAAAAGATGAATTAAAGATCATGCTATTTCAAAACTCCATATCTGCCTGCCAATTTTATGATGGACTGTCTTGCATGATCTACAGACTTTGAAATCTGCTCCGTACCAGAGGAAGTCTGTCTAAGCCGGTTTTCATTGGCTGGTTTGGGAAAACCGCAGTGGTGTCCAAATCCCCTTGGAGATGATTTCGATATGATTACACCAGCTTTGCCACGGTCTCCTCTCAAGATGCCTTCAGGTATATAATCTGCTAAAATCCTTATTTGAATAATTATTACTATATTTGTAGAGGTATAACAACAAATTGTCTTTATATAGTGCACTGCAGCGATGACCTGGAAGCATTCCTAGAAACCATCAATGAATTGACTGTGGATTTGCCACCTGAGTGTGACTTATAATTGATTATTGCATCTGTTTAGAATAAAACTTAATTTTTTAATAAAGGTTTTTACATTTTGCTTCATTTTGTCTCCTTATCTTGTTATATCCCCTGCAGTGAGAATCAGTTAAGTTTAATTTATATAACTGCCACTGAGCCAAGTAGACAACAAACATGCACCAGCTGACTGGCACCAATATACATCTGGTGTGTGTGTATATGTTAAACATCAGCATGGGGCGCATGGAGTAACTAAAAGCAGTATCATCTCTCAGCATGAAGGAAACTTTAGCAGTTTTCTGCTGATAATGGGATATGATACACTGGAAACTTTATTTGAAACCTTTTTGAATAACACTGCTGATATAATGGTACAAATGCAGCTTTAAGCGGTTTACAGTGAAGATTTAATTATCTCCACACTGAGCTGTGTAACAATGATACATGACCGATGCACTGAAAACATCTCAAACATGGACCTGTTCATTTAGAGGCATTTATTACAAATAGTCCACCCCATGTCAAAAATTAAAGTGCAAGTGTTAATCACATTTGAAATTGTAATCTTGGAAACAAAGTGAAATCAATGGGGAAAAGATCAGTAAAATTCTGATATGGCTAATTACAAGAACAGCCCTTGTAATGTGCTGTTAGTGTTGCAGCCCAGATAAACAGTACAATATTAATAGCACCACTTTGTTATGGTTTCTGGAAAGTTTTTACACAAAAGTTAAAAAAAAACTACATGGAAGAAAAACAGCAGTCATCCCATCCTCAAGAGACAGTTATGAGCACTGCCCAAAATCACATGAACATATCACATTCTAACAACCTAACTATGCTTTCAATGATTCTTCCACATTTATATCCAATATGCTTTGCAACCTTCATACTGATCAGCCACATGTAAACCACCGTTTAGCCAAAACCCTTGCACTAGTCAAGGCTCCCCCCCCCCCCCCCCCCCCCATGACTTCTGAAAGTATACTTTGATATCTGGAACCTGGATGTGGGACCTTCTATGGATTAAATTGTTCAATACATCCAAAACATGCTTGATCAGATTGAGATCTGAGTTATTTGGGGGGCACACTCTTTATAATCCTTAAAACATTCCAGAACTTTGTCAATTGTTCACTAGTATTCTGTGGTTGGACCACTTTAGGTAGGTACTAACCAATGCATCTGGGGAACACCCCCACAAGATCTTTGATGCTCTGACCTCTTTGAGCGATCACAAACTGGTCTTTGTTCAGATCACTAAGCTCCTTATGCTTGCCCATTTTCCTGCTTCCAATATATCAACTTCAAGAACTGACTATTCACATGCTGCACAATACATATCACCTATGTGCCATAGTAGCAAAATAATGTTACTCATTTCACCTAGCAGTAGATGTAATATTCTGGCTGATCAGTGTTTATAGTCTGTTTAGTGTAATCTGTTACTAAACTGTCCCTGTGATTGTCACCGGATATCTCTACATAGTCCAACGTAGTGCTTCGAAACATACGTATTCACTTGTACATGTCACTCATGCTTTTGCCACACTCTCATAGCATGTATCTAAGTCCACTGGTGTGATCCTGTATATATTTTCAATTACGCAGAGGTTACAAAGAGTACGGCGCTTAAAGATGTGCAGGTTTGTGTTTACATGCTGAATGTCTTTCAAGTTCTTGTGTTCACTGGATCACCTCCTCCCCAGTCCAAGACATCTTCAGCACATCCCTTTTTTGGATTCCCATTCCTGAAACAAAAAGATGCTTCTTTATTTTTTTTAATCATAAAGAAATGTAATGAGGCAAAATAGCTCTAATAAGCCTGTAGTTTTTCTCTGTGAGAAATTCTGCCAGCATAAGCTTCTACTAATCAATAAGACATTAAAATCTGATTAGCTAGAACCTCCCAGCTGCAGTTCATTGCACTCTGTGTTGGTTTCATACAGATAAATAAAAGAGCACTAGTGTATTTAGCCTGTCTCTTTACCTTGGCTTTCTGCATAACGTTTCCCTTTGTAGACGCATAGATAGACAGGGGGCGTTTCCGCATTTCAGATGCACAGTTGACTGGAATTATTGAATCATTGTATGGTACCTCGGTTTTCTGAGTCTTCTATAAAATGAGAAGTTAGAGCAGTTAAACTTTACTTATTTTTCAAGGTATTGCAGTTTAAACAATGTGTTTTCATACCTTGTTTACTTGTTTAGACTCTGCAGGTGCCCCTAAAGCTCCTCCAGCCAGAGACTTCTTCAGATTTTCTTTAACCTGAGTAAGTTTGAGCTCGAGGTCAACACGTTCACCTTCCTTGACCTGGCAGCTCGCCTCCAGCTGGGCAACACTCTCCTCAAGTGCCAACCGCTGTTTATCTGCACCAAACACACCATTATTGTACCACATCCTACTGACAAATAAAGCATCAACAGTAAAGTGAAATGTGCATATACTGACACTTTTCTTATTCACTTATTAGGAACACAAATAAACTTACACCCTTAATTTCAGCATAAAACTTGAAAAATTAGACTATCTGAGTTAAACACAACCCCAATTCCAAAAAAAAAAAAGATGGGACACTGTAAAATGTAAATAAAAACAATGTAATTATTTGCAGTAAAACAATCATATTACATGGTAAAACTGAGAATATATATGCCATTTTAAGGAAAAGAAATAAGGTAATTCTTAATTTGATGGCTGCAACAGGTCTCAAAATCATCATGTTTTCACACTGTGTAGCATTACGTCTTCTCTCCATATACACCTGGGAACTGAGGAGACCAGTTGCTGAGGTTTTGGGAAAGGAATGTTGTCCTATGTGTGTCTGATACAGAATTCTATCTGCTCAACAGTTCTGGGTGTCCTTTGTTGCATTTTTGTTTTATGATGAAGTTCAGGCACGTAAGACTCTTCTACTGCAAAGTCATGCTATTGTAATAGATGCAGTATGCAGGTAGCTTTGTCTTGTATAAAAATGCAAGGCCTTTCCTGGAAAAGACACTTTCTGGATAGAAACATTTGTTGCTCCAAAACCTGTATATACTATTCAGTATTGATGGAGCCTTTCCAAATGTGCAAACTACTAATTCCACAGGCACTAATGTACTCCCAAACCATTAAAAATGTGGCTTTTTAAATTGAGCGCTGATAACAAGCCAGGTCCCTCTCCTCTTTAGCTTGAAGAATGTGGTGTCCATGGTTTCTATTCATCTGACCAGTTTTCAATGCTTCTGGATGCTGGCGTTTCTGAATCATGTTCATGCATGCCTTCTTCTTTGCAAGATGGAGATTAATCTGCATTCTTGTATTATATGCCAAACTGTTCACAGAAGATGATTTCTAGAGTTGTTAATGAGCCATGATTTCCATTGCAGAATCATGACTGTTTTAAATGCAGTGCTGTCTGACGGCCTGAAGATCACGGGCATACAGTGCACTTTTTCGCCCTTGTCCCTTGTGCACAGAGATAACTCCAGATTCTTTGAAACTTTGGATGGTATTATGTACTGTAAATGATGAGATATTAAACTGTTTTGCAATTTTATGTTTAGGAACATTATTCTGAAATTGTTCCATTATTTGTGTACATAGTTTTTTACAGGTCAGTGAAGCTCTGCCCATCTTTACTCCTGAGAGACACTATTTATATCCAACCATCTTACTGACCTGTTGTCCATTAACCTAATTAGTTGCCAAATATTTCTCTATGTTCTATTGTGAGTAAAATATGGTTTTATGAGATTTGCAATATTTGCATTCTGTTTTAATTGACATTTTACACAGTTCCAACCTTTTGTGGAATTGCGGTTGTATGTGGATATAAAGCCCTGTGTCATCTGCTGTTGTCCACAACAGCCTTTCATAGATTTATTGTTTTGCATGTACAATTTGGGACTATAGGCTATGGCCAGTAGATGGAACTACAGACAGATTTCGCATAGAATATGCTTAGAAAAAACTGTGTTTATTAAACAGTTTGGTGAAACTGTTTCTATCCATATTTTTTTTTTCAGGTATCCAGAGCCAACTTTGCTTTTGCTTTTATAACCTACTAAATAATTTTACTATAATGGGTGATGTGTACATTTACAGTACAACAGTAAGAATTGTGCCTCAAATTATTTCTCACCTGTTGCTATCTTCATTCTTTCCTTGGCTCCTCGTTTTTCCTTACGCAGTAACACCAGTGCATTCCTTATATTGTCTTTCTCTCTCTCCAGCTCCTCTTTCTCCCTTAGGTACCGGCGCGCATCCTCCTCGGCCCGTGTTTTCCCATACCTTCCATACTGATTTGCGTCTGTAAGGTAAAAGGCCATATGTCAGGTTGCAGAGAACTGTGGGAGCACTGGCAATACTTTTAACACCCTCAACAAGGCCACTGCAAAGGCACAGGGTAGAGAGAGCTATATATCAAACTCAAATGCCTTAGAAAGCTCGGGTTGCATCATTTGCCTGGCCCATGCTGGTGAGGCCTTTGAAGTGACAGTGTGGGAACTCTCTGACTGCCCTGAAAACTGGTGAGAACAAGAAGCTTTAAAGTATGCTTGTTAAAATTCCCTAGGTGTTAAGGTTTCTTTGACCTCTATTACACCCTTTAGGTTATCACCCCTTATTGTCCATGAGGGTGAATAAAAACCTCCAGGGACTTACAACAGTACTTTTATAACATAGAACATTACATAATATTGAACAGCAGAGCAGTACATAGATAGTTGGTGGGACTCACTAGAGCTGTGGCGCTTAATGGTGATCTGAGGCTTGGCCATACTTCTGTCACTACTAGCAGACCGGCGCTTTAGCAAATACCCATTTTTCAGCCTCTCATTCTCCTGCTGTGTAACAAAACAGAAAAAGATTGTAAATGAGTATAATTGTAACTGTTCCCAAGAGTGGTACTTTGTGTAGCGAAAAATTAATAAGGGGCTGTTAGTGCTAAATGGGTCCAACAGCCACCACATGCATACAACAAGTACCCATAATATACCTGTTCTGGCCTCATTTTCCAATTAATCTGTTCAGGCATTCATAGCATAAATAATGTGGATGCCTGAGCTGACCCCAGGCAGGTACAGAAAAGAACATGCTTCAGAGGGAATCCTCAGTCTAATAGGATCATGCTCAATTTTAGAGCTCCCTGACAGGATAGCTAATACATAACATTTAAGATGGAAATATAAACACTGTTTTCTGAATATGTATTTGATTGCAGATGCTTTTTACAAACCTGGGTTTCCTCATGAGGCACATCATCATAAGTCCTTGATTCTGAGGAGGTGACCCATCTGAACAGAAACAAAAACATTTACCACTCGTTGACTGATTCAAACACTTTTGCACTGATTCAATTCTATAAACGTATTTTTTTTTTTGATCACTCACAGAAAGGAGAAACGAGCAGCTGTACGAATATTGGCGATGGTCTCCACATCCACATAGTCATAGTGCAAGCACTCTGGATCCGCAGAAGAACCAGTTTCTGCCAATAAAACTCCAAGCCAGCGGCCCATTTCTTCAGAGCAGCTTGCCTGACACAAATAATAAATGACTGAGAACTTAACCTTAGATCTGACCTTGAAACGAACTGTAAAACTATACAGTTTTATTAATTCCTAGACTGAAAATGATTTAAAATTCATTAGAATTCATTAAAATTTGAATCCTTCTGTACCTCTAACACTGCCACCTCCGTGCCACCTCTTAGTATTCTGAGAGCAAAAGGGTGCTTGGGACCAAGACCTGGCACCACATCACAGCCTCGTAGGACAATGGAGGTGTGTGGACATCGCCATCCATCTTTTTTTTTTTCCTGGTGAAGGTGGAGTGAGCCACATCTTACACGACACCACTGCTCCTTCCAGCACTGGTTCACCAAAACATTTAGATAGCCTGCCAAATATACAAACATAAGCCCAGTTAGTTCAGTTGGTACCAAAAATAAGATAGGATGGTTGGTTGGTTGGTTGGTTGGTTGGTTGGTTGGTTGGTAGAATTAATCTCAAGGTCACGGGTTTGGCACACAAGAATATACATAGTTATCAAAAATGTGTACGCTTCAATGGTAACTTAAGGAAAAGGGGAATCTGTAGTGCAGCAGTAGTGAAACAGAAATAATCTCACCACAACGAGGGTCCTCATGAAGTGACTGTGTTCGTGAATCTCCAGGTAAAGGTGGCTTCTTTTTTGAAAAGCTAATCATCCTAGTAATCTTTCGCCCTGCTGCTCTGCTCATTGTGCCTGTTAATTCTGACAGAGGAACCCACTTTTGCTTACCTAAATAAAAACATACAGTATTGTTATGAAAGAGAAAGAAATGTAGGGTGTACACATCTGACTCAACCACGCAAATGAAAACCATTTTGCGCTTTACTATAAGCTTTTTATCTAAATTATTTAAAAGTTTTAAAACGTAAAAACTTTAATGATAAGCTTTAGAAAGAAAGCAACTTGCCATTCTCCCGGCTGTCACGGCTGCATTCACCACTCGGCAAGCTGTCGGAATCTGATGCATGTTTCTCACCAGACAATCTCTAAAAGACAAAAAAGTATTTTCAACCATATCCTACTTAAACTATACTCATCAGGAACAAGCAATCTCAAAGGTTTCAATTTAATGTGTCTTGAAAAATGTAGAGACAAACAAAACAATGCAAGGTTTAAAGTCATGAGTCAGCTGCAGTATTTCTTACTTGGGATTACATGTAGGCATAAATAATAGAAACATGCATATATACAGCAAAAAGCAGTGACAATTTGGTGTTCTAAGCGGTCAGCCTTCTAGCCAATGTCATTTTGCACACATACACACAACTTCACACATTCTCATAATCTAGAGTACAGGTTAAAATATTGCATATAAGTTGTAATAGTATAAAAAAAATATTTTCTATAAGCAAGATAAATTAGTAAGGTGGCTTTAGTTGAAAACCTCTAATAGGAGTTCTTTGTTTTTTCAGTGTGGATATTAGCCAGAACTGTGGAATAATTGGTGTATACATTGTATACACCAAAAGCCACATCAAAGCGTATTGAGGTACATTAGATTCCTACCTTGTCCAAGTCTTTTTCTGGCTCTTTCTCTCTTTTTCTGGGGATCATGGGTGATGTTGAGATGTCTAATGGATTGCCCAGACTATTTACTTCACGCACCACCTGCAACCCCACACAGAGGAGCAGCATATCAGCAACAGATTTTTACTACACAGGAAGTGTTTCCACCAAAGGAACTCTTTTTTTGTGCAACATTATTTCTGGCCTGCACTCAGCAGACTAAGCTGTATGTGTATTTGTAACAGATGGTTAAGCAAATTTTTCTTGTATGGTATGAAAAGTCCTTTTTAATGTAAAAGAGAAAACCATGTTTACTTGGAGCCATTTGTCTGCCTGTTCTTTGCTCTGTACAGCAAACACCAGAGCCTCTCCACCTGGCAGAGAGAAGCGAAGCTCATGCTTTTTCTTCCGCCCATCCTTAGGCACATATATGACATTGCACAGATTAAGCAGAAGATCAATGTAGGGAGACTGGTCTTTGGAGCTTTTGTAGCACTAGAAAAAGAAAACAGCAATGTCACAGGAATGACAAATTATCTTTCAGTATTAATGTTAGCTAAAACACATTGTTTTTATATAAAAGTATGGAAAACATTACAGATCAAAACTCAACATGGCTCACCTGAAGTCTGTTCTCACGGATGACTGTGAGTTGTTTGGCCCACTGACCAAATCGCTTCTTTTTCAGCAGGAAGGCACAAATACGGCAATCCTTCACTGGGGCCATTGAATTCTCCTCTGACGGCCACTTGTGGGTTAAACGCTGACCCCTTTCATCCTCTTCCTCATCATATGATTCATAGGAGCTGCTCAGAGGATCCGAATCATTATCTATAGATCAAAAATGTATAATCAAAACATAAACTAGTACAGTATTGATTAAAACATATGACAAACTTGAATATAGATGTAATCTTATAGGAACACATGCCTAGAGTGGTAGGATGGTTTGATTATAAGGGCTGGAGGGAACATAATTCACAAGAATATTGCATGCTCTTTAGTTTACATGTCCGGCCCTGGCAGCATGTTGTAAATATAACCATACAAGACAAAGTAAAAATAAATATCCTGATGTCATTCTGTGTTCTCTTTGGTAATATATATTTTTACTGAGAGCAAGAAGCATATAATAATCTACAATTACATGTAATATATATTTTTACTGAGAGCAAGAAGCATATAATAATCTACAATTACATGAATTTTTGCGCTGCCGGTTCATGCTGACATTTGGACAGTCCGTGTCTTCATAGTATCCATCCTCAATCGAGTTAGGAGGACTGGAGCTACCTAGAGGTCAGAAGACATTGGTTGTAAAAGTTGGCCAACCAAAATGGCCATGAAATTGTTACTGTGCATATGTACTAGTTCATGAATATAATCAGAAAAAGCTACCTAGACCTACCAGTAGTTTATGCATACTTGAAGAAAACAACATTACTTAAACAAACTTACAAATGTTTCTTTTATTTAAGCAATATGTTTAAAAGAGAAACTTACTGCGGCTGGTTATGTATTCTGGCAGGGTGCCAGGGCTGAGTGGCACAGCCTCCTCATAGTATTCCTCTGGAGGTGGTGTGGTGGGGAGTGGAGGTGCTGAATCTGGTATCATCTAATCAAAGAACAAGGGGCAAAAAATATTCTGCCATAAGGTGTGGGCCCCCACTACTCAGTCAAACACTTTCATAAACCTTTGTGTAGTTACACATGCTATGATGAACATGTTGTTAAAGGAATTGTGTGAGCAGAAAATGTAAATCATTGCATGCAAATGCTGTAGTGAATTAAATGAGAAGGTAGCATCTTACAAGTTTCGATGGTGACGTTGTTTGAATTGAGTCTTTCTTCTGTTCTTCTACTTTAACTTTCAGCTCACTGAGGTTGCAGTCTGTGAAGCCAAGACATTTTTGGTGCATAATAATGGCATTACCAGGGAATACTAATTGAAACTCAAAGCTAGTGTTATTTACCAAAGTTATCAAAAAGGGCTTCCACAAAGCTTGTGCCATTTCTGCAGACAGAGGTGTTCATGTACATGTATTCTGGTCCAGTGACTAAAAAAGAAATAGAAAGGGAACGTAAGATAACCACAGGAGAATATAGGAACATTTTCAGATAATTAACAGCCTTTTAACAGGTCACCATTTCTATCAATGTCACAGTAAGTATGTAAAATAAAGAACAAGCTGGTTTAATGTAAACAAATGTAGATGCTTTTACAGTTTAAATTTTCCATCTTTCATCATTTATTTGTACATTGCAAAATATTTTGGCAAGTAAACAATCTACAATAAACCAATTTCAAGCAAGTGCCGAAAATTGGGGCACCACAGTATTATCCATGAACAGGACTCATTCTTTGCATGCTAGAAATGGATGAGTAGCTATAGGTTGACTAGAAAGAAACACTTTCCCATTTAAATCTCGTCAAACAATGTGGTTAAATGTGTCATGGTCTGTTTTGGTCTGATGAGGCCAAAATAAAACATTCTGGGCATAATTCTGAAGGATATGTTTGGTGAAAACAAGACAGATTATCACCCAAAGATCACCACACTCCTAAGAAATATAGTGATGATGGAAGCATTAGGATAAATTAGAATAAATCCAGGGCATTTTTGTCTGGAAATATACACTTAAAATTCCAGATTAAGATTTTATACAAAAAAGAAAGCAACAGCAAAATGTTCTTAAATTCTTAAAGCAAGCTTATGGGTGCATGCAGTTTATTGTTTTTTCTTTTTTTTTCCCTAAATAATAATAATCAACAGTTAACAGTGGCGTGTCTAGATATAAACTCAAATTTCTTTTTATATACTTCCTTTATAATAAGCTCATAATAAATATATATATTACACACACATTCTTGAAAAAGATCTGCTATATGTATTGTAAGATCTACTATATAACTACCTGAGGGCTTTAGCTGTTTGAGGAGGTTCCTAACAGCACATTTCTTCTCCTCGGTAGCAGAACTCAAGGTCTCATGGTCTAGCAGCTTGAGCAACACATTCAATTCAGTCACCAAGTGTTCCATTGCTATGGAAAAAAAAAAACTTTCATGGTCAGACAGACAATACAATTGTCTATGCATGTCATGGGTTAATTAGTCTGCATTTTAATAACCACAGTGCAGGTAAAACAGCAGTTGCAACATCATTGACCTTGATTTTATATGCTATTTAAATGCTTAAGGATGTCTATGTTTTTATGGGGTTCCTGTGCTGGAGTAAGTGAGATCAAAATTCATAGTTTATTGTTAACTCTATATTCCAAAAAGCAACTCTAGTGAGGTCAGTGAACAATTATGCACATTTTTTTGGCTCCTAAAGTAAAATATTTTGACCTTGGAACCTCTCACTAGGGCTCCAGAGCTCTGATCAAGCTCTCCTGCTAGTAAGAAAAATCCTTCCCCACAAGGAGACATGATATCTAACCCAAGAAAATCAAACTCTTCCAGAAACCATTACACAGGTTGCATTGGGAGGATGGTGAACTCTCCGTTTTCCTCCACCTTGCCACCATGTCATTCAGTGATACATCATCTTGTTTGCAGGAATGTTCTCAGCAGGCACAATTCAGCCCAAGTTAGATTCTATTTAACATTAAAGAAAATGTCTTGGCAAACAGATTCAGATACCCCTGAAATGCTGGAACAAACACCCCCTAAGAGCAAAATCCTCTGGAAAGAAATTGTTTGGTGTTGGGAGATTCTCAGAACTGTGTGTGAAGAAAGATTTTACACGGCAAACACCTCTGGCCTCAGTGGATATTAGCTTCTAATCAAAAGGGTGGCCATAACACTTGCCTTAGATTAAAAAAAATTAAATGGGAAGAATCCTGGAAAAGGGCCTTCAGGCAGCTGAACACTGAATAAGCATCGCTCCCAAATCTTTTATCTCAATCAAAAGTTAAAAGTGCTTTTATATATATATATATATATATATATATATATATATATATATATATATTATATATATTATATATATATATATATATATATATATATATATATATATATATATATATATATATATATATATATATATATATATATATATATATATATATGAGACAGGAGTTAGAAAAAGACTTCAATTTTACATGGTGCTAAAATTAATCTGCCAAGCAGCACTCTGCTGCGAACAATGTGGCCACCAAATGTTTTTAAAAAGAAGTCCAGAACATAAGTTCTCTCAAGTCAAAAGTGAGCTGACATCAGCTTTCTCCACGGGGAAGGTGAAAAGTTTACAAACCAAACATAACATATTTTGTTGTATCTGCACCCACATGCTCTAGACTAATCTATTTGGAAAAAAATAAGGACATTAAAACTATAGCAAAATGCTTAGTGGGTTTTTTAGTAAAGTTTACAAGAGTGAGTAAAATGCCTTTGTTTATTTTTGCCTCACCCAGTGCAAAACACCGCTCTTCCTGCCATCAGCCCTTTCAGCTGCCTTCAGGGTACTCTCCCAGTACTGTGTATGTTATGTGAACATGTGTATTTCAACATTTAAACCTCCCAATTCACACTTGTTGACACAAGGCCCCTGAATTCACAAAAACAAGCTTAGGTTGACTACCCTCAAGATGACCTCTTCCAGGAGATATGGCTGAGCAGCAGCTTAATGTCCCAACTAGGAGTAGATTCAAATTTAAGTATTTCTTTTGAAATGCCCCAAAAAGCTGGAATTTGGGGCTATGCTTTTCGAGAATGGTGACATTCAGATTACAGTGGTACAAAGATGCCAGGACATGGATTTAAGACACTGGATTTAGATAATCTGAATAGACATAGGATCAAAGATCTTCATAAGATAAAAACAAAACAAAACAAAGAAAACACACTCCTTTGGGGCTAGTTTCAACTAGCTTAAAGCAACACCAAAGGAGTGGAGCATACTTGATTCCCACAGCTAAACTTCTCAGCGGAGAAGATCAAACATACAGAGCTCCACTATATCTTCAGTTGCACCTGTGGAGGGTCACTTCCCAAGCCAAGCAAAACACGGGCCTTCTTGCCCTCTCTCCTCCCAAAAACTGCACATGTGGTCTTCTCTGATAATATACCACATCAAAAGCACTGTACTGTGAACACAGAAACTGACACCGGTGCTTCAAATCAAGTCCAGACAATCTGAAAGGTTTACTGATAGTATAGGAGTTTGTTGTTTTCTTTCATACACTCCAAAATATTTTCCATCGGTCAGTAAGACCTGAGAGACATATCACAGGCTGATTATCCATCTGTCTTCTTAATCACATTCTCACTTTTCAATCACAACAAACTTTTGCGAGATAAACTAAAAAAGCTTTATTGAGAAATTTGACTTTAGGACTGCCGATTGTGTTTCAGGAAGAAAACACAAACCTGCTTCTCCTGCAGGTGAACTAGTGCTTTCGTACAATAGCTGAAAAACTTGCCGTGTTCAAGATCTTTTACATGACAAAAGCAGAGGCAGCTAAATTGAAGCAGCAATTTACTTACTAGTGAGAACCACAGAGAACAACCCAAGTATGCGGGTAACACCTCAGTGGGACATTTTTTCATTTGCAAGGTTTAAACATGCATGAATAGGACTATCTTAGCTTGGGTTGCCTCAAGCTTTTACAAGTAGTCGAAACTGCTTTATAAAGATTTATCAAGTTTAATGCAAGAAACTGACATGCAGTACATCAATCAGAAGAGAGGAAAATTAAATTCGATAATAACAAAACACATACCATTCACATTTGCTGTAGTGGCAGCCAGACCCACCATCTTCTATTAAACTGAAGAAAGTCACTCAATCATCCACAAAGGTACTGTAAATCACTTGTAGACAAAAGAACTGTAATCTGCAGTATGTTCAGACAGTAAAATGACTCAGTGTAGGTGTGTTGCCATCACCTCTTCTTCTAGTTCCGCCCACTCCCTCTGATGCAAAGATGGCTAACAGGGGAATTTACCCTCCCTTTCTGCTCTGATGTATCATCGGGGGAGGGTGTGTGTGTGTGTGTGTGTGTGTGTGTGTGTGTGTTAAGCCCCCCCCCCACCCCCCACTCGTCTGCAATCCTAATGGATCCAGGACCTAGGACATGTCTTGTGTAAACACACACCTCCCCCTAAGACTAAATAAGAGTTTTGTGCTCTGCCTGATCAGCTATTATTTACACCTTTACTCTCTCCTGTTTCACATCCTATTTAGAATGCTACTAGATCCCTGAACAATTGGGGATAGTCCATGCCACAACACACACTTGATATAATGTTAGGTAATAGACAAAGGAGTCATTCTTTTGCCATGCTCAGGTGAACAGAGGGTAGAATGTCAATTCATTGTGTTTTCTTTCTTGGAATGGAGCCGAATGACACACATGCATGAGCCACTCCAACCCAAAGATATAACCTGAAGACTACCGAGCAGGAATCGACATGTCAAATATTTCACCGCACACTCATGCATGTGGCTCACCATATGTACACACTAGCATGCACACACTCAGATAAGCTCCTTGTATCAGTGACTCCATCTCTTTACCTTTGAAAGCATAGCACCAGACACTTTTCCAGCTCTTTAAACAGTTAAACACTCCTGACAACATGTTCAGATCTGTCTTGTTGGAGCTACAAACGAGACACTGTTGGATGATGCCAGTTTAAGTCGAGCACAGCAGATAACTACAGTACCACTCCAGAGCAATTATATCAATGAACATAATAGTTATACACGGTTTAATTTATTTGCCAGGCAGATTTCGCATGTGGGGTCCTTAAAGCTCACAGAGATAAAATAGAAATCACCAAACCAAAAGCTTATTATTCTTTTTTAAGGAAGACAAAAAATGTCTTTGATGAAAGTTAGTCCATTATGCCAGTCACACACCTTGCTCAAAATAATACGATTCTTAGATGTTTCTTAAAACTCTAATTAAACAACTGTCAACTGCTACAATTCGTGCACCACCATTATCATGCCGGAGCATACAGGTTGACTAAACTCTACACATTATCCCTGCTGAAATTCACTGAACAGCATTACGTGAATAGACAATTTTGGCCCATAATAATAAGTGTCACATTGAAAGTATAAGGCCTGCTGAAATGAAATCACTAAAACAATTTGGCCCATGATATGAAACGACAGCTGCAGTCCATCCATATTAAATAGCACAAAAATGAAAAGTTCAAAGCTCTAAGACTGAGTGTTGGGTTTCTCCACATAATCCCCCATAGCTTTCCCTCATAGTGCATTAGATTTGTGAGATGACACCTTGTTTTACTGCTCCAAAGTCAATACTGAGGGAAATCCCTCCAACATAAACGGGATCACTCATCAAATATGGAAATGCTTTGCCACAACAGATGTTTTGGCTGTTGCATAATATTTGATTTACCCCCTAATTTAATGTGTGCCTCCATATGATGGACATAGAGTAGTCATAACAGTCATTCAATTTCTTATTATGTGACGTTCAGAAAACTACAAGAATGCTTAGTCACGTTTTACAAGCATGATCAAGAACATCTCTGTGACTCATCCCAGGTAGCAAATAGAGCAACAGTGTTGTTTTCAGATGGGACTGATCTCAAGGCAAGACAGGCTAGATTGATTCATAGCATTTTGTTGTGAATAGTTACTGTGAAAGTAACTCCAACATAATAATCCTCTTCTAACTGTACAATGCAAAAGACCTCCTCCTGAATTCATACCATATTCTGGTTGACAACATCTACAAGTTCCAGGTGACTGAGAAGCCAAACCCATGACATCACACAATGATTCCCAAAAAGAATTTAAAAAAAATAAAAGTTATTATTTAGATATTTTAACAAAACATGGGAAAACCTCTCAAGCAAAGAAATGTTATTCATAGGGCTCTAAGGGTTTTGTTATATTTTCCCAATATTGTAATGTTTTTCTTTTGTTTTGCTTTGTGAGGTTGAATAAATTATAGGCCACATAACAATATTATCAGTTTGTGAATATTAATTAAAGAAGCATCAAACTTGTACTCTGCTTACCCTCTACCTCTCAAAATACACATAGGTAGATGTAGGTGTGAATGAGTAACACCTAACACTTAGGACAATTTGGCATTTATATAACTGAGCAGTTAAGGTCTGCTTGGCAGTGCTGGGATTTAAAGTCAACACTCAGATCAATATTCCAATGTCTACCTTTACCCCAATAACCTAAATTGCTTGTAGGTATGTTTAAATATTAACCACCAGGGTGTTTCTCCTTCATGTGTGAAGTTGAAGTTGAACGGACGGTTTACTGGATTTAATAAACACAAGTTTTGTGTGTTATTCAATGTTTAAAAAGAACAGTCATTGTGTGGCTTGCTGTAGAAATTCTACAATTTACTCATTATACAATTTACATTCGCTTACCCACAGTCATGGAGAAATAACAATACACATTTCTGGTATTATTTATCCAGACTTAAATAACAATTGTGTGCTCCCCTGTCAACAAAACAAAAAAAAAAACATTAGGTGACAACACCAGCAAAACCTTTTTTTTTTTAAAGAAAAATTTCAAGTTGCAGTATTTTTTAGGACACAAAAAAAAGTACTTATTTGCTACTTCCACAATCAGTAATAGAGTAATTATCAAGAAGGCATTACAAATGAAATGCACAAGATTAGTTCTAATCAAGAAATATGACTAGTTTTTTAAAAGCTGACTTTATTTCGGTTTGGCATCTCCAAATGATTTGAAATTCACAGTTCTGCAGTGAGAACGTTTGTTCCTGCAGTTTTAGTTCGAGGTGAGACCGTTTAATGCTCGCAGAGAGTTTAATGCTCATGTGATGCAGGCATCTGTAAGCACATTAAATGTTTATGTTCATGACAGCACAATCGGAAAAAGACAGAAGAAGTAAAGGATTTTATGGAAGGGTGGATAGGGAAAATCTGTTCTCCCCCAAAAGAAATATGATAGTATGACTGAGGCCATCTGTCCATCATATTAAGCTAGGCAAAATTGGGTCATGCAACAGGAGGATGAATCTAAGCACACTGACAAATTGACATCTGAATGGAAAAAAAAATAAATAAATAAATCAAGCTGTTTATAGGCTATGGCAGAATCTTAAGTGAGATTTACATAGACAAATACCCTCAAACTGAACTGAAGCAGTGTTCTAATGTTGTGGGCAAAAAGACCTACAGAAAACCTTAACCTCTAGTTATTCTTGCAAACGGTGGTTCTAAATGTAACTGTAAATGGGTTCCCCCCAAATGACTTCTAAAAGTTGACTTTGTGAAACACTGTCACCTGAGTTTATTTGATAATAATAGTTGGTTAGGACAAAACAATTGTTATTTAAACCTTGATAAATATCTATTTTTCTCATGACTGAACAACCTTAATCTAGTTGATGACATCATGCTGACTAGCTACATCAGACAATTATCCCCCCTATTATTTACACCTAAATGTTCACTCTGCTAAATAGTATATATAGCATACAGATTATAGTTCAATTATAGAACATTATAGTATAGCACACTATGTTATATACAATTTACACTATTGAACATTTACTGAACATTGTTAAAATAATAATTTTAAAATCACCCATTAAATGCAAACAAAATGGTGAGACATTAGATCTACTTTTTAACGTGTGCTCAGTCACCAGAATAATAACTATATAATGGGTAGAGTGTATCCTCAAAACCTATTAGATTTTACATATAGGCGCATGCTTACACATGGGAAGGCAGCAGGTGATTACGTGCAAAGCCCTATAATGTACACATCTCTGGGTATATCTAAAACTGCATTAAAGTTTGTGGGAAAAGGAAATTACGTGTTACTCCTGCTGCTTAATGCTGGATGGGAACATGCTTCAGGTTAACATTTAATTAAAGCAATATGCACAGAAGGTATAGAAGATGGAAGACAGAGAAACACTTACACTTTTCACTGTGTAGGCTGCATACATGCTTAAATGTGGCTGCAACAACCTATAGAAAATAACTACCCACATTTCTTTACCTTCTTCCACAAAATGCCAGAGTGCATTAGGTTGTATTAGATGGCACAAATACATTAAACCTGTATTTAACTTTAGCAGTTAGGCATGCTAGTAATGTTTGTTAGTAACTGAAAAAGGGATGTTCCACAAGTTTATTTCTTTAGTCAGCAATGGTTTATAAACCAACTTCTACTAAGACAATTTAGCCCATGAGGGTGGTTACTGAGGCTAAGTTCTAGTAGGAGGCCTCTTTGGGGTTGCGGATGTTCATCATCTCCAAATTCACTGTGGCAGAGTTATGAGCATGATACTCCCACTCACCTGTTTAAGCATTAATTAGCTTTGAAGACCATCTTTTGCTCAGCAGGGAACAAGAAGCTTTGAAGCTTATAAGCCTTTTCCGCTTTCTTATTGTGACCTGAGGCTCCACTACTACCACGACTTTATTACACTGCACAGTACAGTATAGATTAGGGTGGCACAATATTGAGGAGAAAGGTGATGTGATAAATATTTCAATAGGAGATACAAGTTAACAATGATGCATTATCTATCAAGAAAATATATAAATAAAGCCTGGCCAAACAATAAAAATAAACACAGATTCCTTTTTTTATTACAGCACACATGGCATCATTTTATGCAATTTTATGCAAGTTTATGCAATGTCACAACATTTATTTCTCTCCAGAGTTGCGCTATTTTCTGGCCAAGATCTTGTATTGATTATACGAGTCGCACCGCCGCATACAATCTTCTCCAGCACATCAATCAAAGATTCAAACAAAGATTCTCAATAGAGATAAGGTCTGATCTCTAGAGTGGCCAATCCATGTGTGGAAATAAATGTCTTATGCTCCCTGAATCACTTTTTCACAATTTGAACCCAATTAATCCTGGCATTGTCATCTTGAAATATGTCTAAACATAGCTGTAAGTTCTACTTTTGTTCTTTGTGATTTGATTTCAACAAATCTTTAAGTGAAACCCCTGAGTAATTTTTTTCGACCACATTTTTTCCTCAGAGGTGATGATTCACACAATCCTTCTATGTTTTAATAATGCATTGCACAGTTTTAACCCAATTTTATTAGTTTATCTTAGCAATCTGTTAGTAAGCTCCTTGGTTTTTCACTATGAAATGCAATGCAACATGATTGCTTTTAAAGGTGGATATACCATGGCACTGTCTTTATTTTATTTTCTATCATTTTTAATAACAGCAGCTCATAACCAGGCCAATAGCATTGTATGTTATTATGCCATAAACAACGTATAGATTAAATACAATTTTTCTTTGCCAGTAACAAGACAAGCTTCATGTTTTTGTCTTAACATTTAAGAGCTAGGGAAAAAAAAAAGTCTAGTAAAACAAGCACTTGTTTAGAGCTGCTCCAAAGTGATGACAGGAACTAACTTGAAAGCTGATCAAAGCAGGAGTCTTATCAGCATCTTTCTGCATATCTGCCCAGTACTGAAGTTTGAGAAGGGTGGGAATTCCCTAAAGGTTGGCAACATGTGGGCCAAATGCAACTGGAGAGTTTGTGAGCTGAAGGAATCAGTACCAAAAATTTTCTTAAATTTCTTCATTTCACTGTTGTTGTTGTTAATATTACCCGCCTACACATTTACATAGTTAAATGTACCAGTCTGTACATACAAATGCAATTTCTTTATCATTGCAATTAACCAACTATGAAAGCAAAAACGCTTAGTGGATTAATTTAAGTGGATGTTATAGTGATCCATAATATTGTATTGTGTTATTAAAGTTGTTGGAGCTGATGGCAGGTTTTGAAAGACTGTAAATTAGGGATATTGGCACTGGTGCCCTTAGGTTACAGAAGTTAGTGACCTATCACCAGCTAAGCCAGCACCCTATAGCCATCTTTTACAGTTTCCCCCATTATGAGATAAAGAGGATGAGTCAGCGATCACTAGACAAGGGAGCCTTCATTCTGTCAGCCTAATTAATGTATTGTCCAAAACCCCTATGATTTCACTTTGCAAATATGCCTTCTATTAGCCGCTGCTTCTTCTGCTGAGAAGACCTTCAGTGTTCCAAAGAGAGTGTTAAGACTGTGCAGAGCCATTTGACATTGTGGCTGCAGAAAGACTAGAGGTTTTGTCTGGGACTAGACAAGGAAAAGATGTCAATGGGAGTGTGTGTGTGTGTGTGTGTGTGTGTGTGTGTGTGTGTGTGTGTGTGTGTGTGTGTGTGTGTGTGCTGCAAAGTCAGAGAAAGCAGAATTCCCCTCAGTAGGGTGCAGTCTTGACCTTTACCCTCTCCTAATATATCAGCTCAGAAAGGAAGCTTCAGTTGAGAAAAAAAATGTCTAGAAAGCATACAGGCACCTTGTTTTACAACACTATAGCAGCTATCTGATGAGCCAAAGACTTCACAAAAATAATTCATGAATCACTTCTGTAGATAATAAAAGGCTCACAGTTACCAGGCACATATAAAGTCAGCATGTTTCCTTTTGCCTCACCTTCAAATACACCCTAAAATCAGGTTTAAGTGGATCATTGTTCCTCAGTGTAGCCTTACACATCAGTCTGTCTGAAGCAACAACAATAAATCACATGAGATATGCTGACCCTCCCTGCAGCTGCAGGCCTATTTTGGACTTTATTATCCAGTTAAAATAAACAAGACTTTGAAGCAAAAGCATAACCTGAAACAAAAAAAGAATATTGTTGACCATGTTTGCAGTACACTGCACGTTTGGCTTGCCCCCAAGCTGCCAGCTGGAGCTTCTCTTTATTGCCTGGTCATGGACAGACTATCACTGTGGCAACCTGCAGACACAACAGAAGTGTGCAATCACAACCTAAACTTACTATAGGTGTTGTGGGGGTCTTAAACCTGGGCACAATTGCCAGATAACGATGATAGATAGAGCTGTCATAAGCTAAACGAAGGTGACAGTATAGCACCCAAGGTAAAGCAAGGCAGTTCCAATATAACAGGTTATTGTACTTCAGTGTGTAAATGCCAAAAGCCCGAGAAAACTGAGTGCTCTGTGCTTACCTTCACCCCAGACATTCTTGCAACAATCGTGCCCAGTCTTGCAGACAGTTCAAGACAGAAAGCACTTTCTTTAAATGCTACATTTGATAAAACACTGCGCATTAAATCATTTCATGGTTAGATATAAGACAGTGGATTAAAGAATGAAGTAGTAGTCTTCACATTTGATTCATGTGTCATTAAAAAATTTACAAGACAGGAGATCTTTGTTCTTAACACTTATAAGCATTTCCATATGCGGAAAGGGAAAGACCAAGGAAACAATAAATATGATTCAGATCGAATAAAAAGACAATCCCACGTATGAAATAGCTCCATAGGGAGAGCTGTTCCCCTTCACGCCTACCATATAAACTCATCAAAGATATTATGAACTGCACATGCTGTTATCTATCCCACTTGGTTATTTGCTACTCACTGTTTAACGATTCACAACAAATTTAAGTGATGGCTAAATTAAGTAAAACAAAGAAATTTGTTTTAATAAATTTATATATATATATATATATATATATATATATATATATATATATATATATATATATATATATATATATATACAGTATATAAAAACGAGTAAAAGTAACTCAACCTGACAGGCTATTTAGAAACAAGAAAAAGAGGAAATGAAAATATACCAATGAAAATAATCAATTGGGCAGCCATATTGTTTAAAAATAGAGGCTGTAAAAACATACATACTCCCCTAGAGACCTTTCTCTCTCTCTCTCTCTCTCTCTCTCTTTCTCTCTCTCTCGGGTTTGAAAACAGATGCACTCTATAAAAGAAAATGAATTAGCCAGGCTGAATTTCAAATATTCTGAAGAAGAGCAAGAAAGTTTGCATTGTACTCGAGTGTAGTGAAGGAATGGCCCTTCACCTACAGCTCCAGTGAGAAAGGGTGTACACTAGCCTTAGCACATAGAAAAAGGACATGACTGAGGGATTGGTTACGTTTATTGACATAAACCAAGAAATGACATTAAAAATTACTGTTTGTCTTTATGAGAGAGTGTAGTCCAGTCCTATGATGTTAAAAATTGTAGTGAAAAGCTCCATGTTCTTAGAAGCACATGTTGAATGTTCCTCTTCTAGATTTGACATGGGGATATACAGCAAAATAGGATATAACTTTTGCCTCTCTAATGTCTATTTTTAATCAGGTGAAAAATCATCCTTTCCCAATTTCAGTTTTAGTGGCTGTGTGATAGTTATAGTTGCTTTATGCAGCAATGCCTTAGGAACCACCGCATTGATTTCAGGGGGTCTTTTGCAAAGGAAAACACTTCACCTCCTATCTGCTACTGGAAGTCCAGAAACAAAACAACACTGAGCACTTAGCTAAACAAGCAGCTACTAAAACAAATTACTTTAAAAGCACTTCAAATATACAAACACTTCTCATTGGGGGTCTTGTTAGAATGCCCACTTTCTAAATACAGGCTTCAAGCATTATAAAATGTAATATGGGATCCCAACCACAGGCTTGGGGAAAACAGAAAACTTAGTCCATTTAAAAACCATGTACGCACTCACCCACCCATCCAACAAATGTTTACATTTTGCAGTTGTATTTGATTTGTATTTGAACTTGAAGAAGAACCTGGCGATAAAATGTCTCCGGAGGGCCCCCCACACCTAAGGGTCCTAGTTAGTTGCACACCCCAAAATGCAGTGGCTGAACACACAGGCTTGGTTAAGTTATGGTTCGTTATAGTGAGATTAGTAATATTAGATACAAGAGAATAAACATTTTCGACTAATAGTAAACTGATGCTAAACTTTAAGGTTCTCCTAAAAAGCAGGAATCCATAAGTGTTTGGTGACACACCAGGAACACATTCAGGAATCTGGACTTTCTGTTCTAAGACTTTTCCTGAGATTCCAAGCCACCTGTTTGAACGATTTTGAAAAATACAGCCACAAATCACGCTCTTCCTGACAGGTTAAATAGGATAGCTACAAGCTACTCACATTTCTCCTTGTTTCCCTCCATGTGTGGCGCGTCATCCACAACTCCTGCACTTTTCCAGCGTGAGCATTTTCCTCCGCGCGCACGGCCCCTGTGACAGCAAAACCACTACAGCAATATTCCCAATAAAGATGCGCTAAGCTTCCCCGTGGCGCCTGGGTCCTAGTGCAGAGGACGCCCGGTTTAACCGCCACAGAGCACTTAATGATAGAAGCTGCGAGTTTCTATTACAAAAATCCGAGTATTTATCCATTTTCACTTATATTACATATGAGTCCTAAACTTAAATTATATCAATAATAACTTTTATCAATAGTAATATGGAGTATTCCTTATTTATTTTGTAAGTGATTATTTGTATTAATTGGTAACAGTTACTCAATTGGAAACAGTGTGTTCAAAAAAATAGCAGTGTATGCCGTTTACTGTACAAACTCAAAACTATTTTGTACAAACATTTTTGTTTCTAGGATTTAGCAATCCTGTGAATCACTAAACTAATATTTAGTTGTATGACCACAGTTTTTTAAAACTGCTTCACATCTGTGTGGCATGGAGTCAACCAACTTGTGGCACCTTTCAGCTGTTATTCCACTGCATGATTCTTTAACAACATTCCACAATTCATTTACATTTCTTGGTTTTGCTTCAGAAACAGCATTTTTGATATCACCCCACAAGTTCTCAATTGGATTAAGGTCCGGGGATTGGGCTGGCCACTCCATAACATTAATTTTGTTGGTTTGGAACCAAGCCTTTGCTTGTTTACTAGTGTGTTTGGGGTCATTGTCTTGTTGAAACAACCATTTCAAGGGCATGTCCTCTTCAGCATAAGGCAACATGACCTCTTCAAATATTTTGACATATGCAAACTGATCCATGATCCCTGGTATGCGATAAATAGGCTCAACACCATAGTAGGAGAAACATGCCCATATCATGATGCTTGCACCACCATGCTTCACTGTCTTCACTGTGTACTGTGGCTTGAGTTCAGAGTTTGGGGGTCGTCTCACAAACTGTCTGTGGCCCTTGGACCCAAAAAGAAAAATTTTACTCTCATCAGTCTACAAAATGTTCCTCCATTTCTCTTTAGGCCAGTTGATGTGTTCTTTGGCAAATTGTAACCTCTTCTGCACATGCCTTTTTTTTAACAGAGGGACTTTGCGGGGGATTCTTGAAAATAGATTAGCTTCACACAGACGTCTTCTAACTGTCACAGTACTTACAGGTAACTCCAGACTGTCTTTGATCATCCTGGAGCTGATCATTGGCTGAGCCTTTGCCATTCTGGTTATTCTTCGGTTCATTTTGATGGTTGTCTTCCGTTTTCTTCCACGTCTCTCTGATTTTGCTCTCCATTTTAAGGCATTGGAGATCATTTTAGCTGAACAGCCTATAATTTTTTGCACCTCTTTATAGGTTTTCTCCTCTCCAATCAACTTTTTAATCATAGTACGCTGTTCTTCTGAACAATGTCTTAAACGACCCATTTTCCTCAGGCTTTCAAATGCATGTTCAACAAGTGCTGGCTTCATCCTTAAATAGGGGCCACCTGATTCACACCTGTTTTTTCACAAAATTAATGACCTCAGTGATTGAATGCCACACTGCTATTTTTTTGAACACACCCCTTTCAACTAATTGCCCAATTGCACAGCCTTACGAGCGTGCATATCATGAATGCTGGGTCTTGTTTGTTTTCTGAGAATCTACTGCACCTACTGGTAACTTGCCTCGTAGCAATAAAAAATATACTAAAAACCTGGATTATTCTGGTTAGTCACTTTGTACTGCTATTAGTTTGAACAATACTGTACTTCTGACTTTGATGAAAGTGATAGTAAAAATACATAAAAATTCTCCCTCGCTCGATTCTGACATTTAACAAACGCAAAAAAATATGTTCATATTTATTGATTTAAAACAGAAAACGTTTACTCTGCTTTAATGTATGACAGTAAAGAAATAAAAGTTTTTGTTTTTTTTCTGAAGTGTATGTAAATATCTGGTTTCAACTGTATTCTTTTTCAATGCACCTTTCTTTTCTTTTCTTTTGTTAAACAAAAAAAAAAAAAAAAGAAAGCCTGAAATTTATATTTTCAACATGCTTTTTTAAGAATATCTACTACATTGTACTGTTATTTATCTGATTTTTTTCACATAGTTAAAAAAGACAGAGCCTTATGTATTCACCTGTACACTCATGCAGTTATCAAGTCTTGCCAATCATGTAACAGCAGCACAAGGCTTGCAGTCATTCTAATACATTAAGGTAAGTGAAGAACATCAGAATGGGGGAAATTTGATCTTTGGTCACATTTTGGATTGTTGTCAAAGGGACCTGTTTTTAGTATTTCAGATATGTAAAACTTCCTGAAATTCTCAATACAACAGTGTGAAGGGATTACATAGAATAATTCCACAAAAAAACTAGCCACTGTTCAGTGCTTCTGACCATTATAATGAGCATGGTGTATAGACACCTGATGGTCACTAGACAAGTTTTCCTCACACCATGCTATATCGAACACACGCACAAATGCGCACATGCACACACGCACAAACACACACACACACACACACACACACACACATTAGTGGACAGTAACAAAATCAATGTAATTTGTTACTGTGCCTTTTTGAATATTTGTACTTAACGGGAGTATTTTCATTTGGGATAAGTAGCTTTAACTGTACTACAATTTAAAGTCAAATACCAGGGTTTACTACACTAGATCTTGCAAAAATAAAATGTGAAATAAAAAATGTATAAAAAAATTGTCATGCTGGCAGCAAGCCACTAATCAGGGTTGAGCACATGCTCTGTTTTGAACTTGCTTAGCACCAACATAAAGTTCAGCATCACTTCAACAGCAAGCAAAACATTTATATGGTTTGATGGAAGAAAGTCCTGACTCTAACTTGCCACAACCCCCGTGGCCTTATTTGTCCTGAAGTTAATTATCCATTTAGTGATCCAGAATCTTAGAATATGCAAGGGGTTGATAGTTCACTTGCTAGTCATCTTTCTTGCCCCTTTCAGAGGATGCTCGTTCTAAAAATGAAGTCATGAATAACTTCCATCCAAGTTATTCATTTTATTTGTACTTTTTCCTTTTAATCTGAAAACTTGTAAAATGTATGTCAAAATGTATGCTTTTAGATTATAGTCAAACAAAGAGCATAGCAAATGAGGGAGAAGATGAAATAAGAGAAGGAGCAGGATAGAGATGCCAAAAAATACACACAGAAAGAAAACAAAAAATAAGCTCATAAACAGTCACTGATTAAGCAATGCTACCATATTTGCTACACAAATGTACACAAACATTACTTGCAGAACTTACAAAAGTAGCGTTCATTCATCCTCTCTGCACATAATACACTGTGGGGCTAAACCCCTCCTAAGGTTTAGACCCTAGAGTCACAAATTACAAGTTGAGCCAACACTTTCAACACTGTTCTCTGGGGCCAGTTCTTCCCTTGCAACATGCTATTGATTTTGCCCAAAATATATAGGATTTTAGCAAGAAGGTGACCTACTTGTGGCCCAAGATGGCTTTTAAGACTTTGGCTCTTACTGCATATTTTACTTTGTTGTTGGAACAGATCTGCCATCCAGAACAGATGGTGAGATTTGAGCAAGGTCCCACTGAGAATCTAGCAGTCAAGAAAACAAATATAAATGGAAAAACATCTAGCGTTGCCTAATTAGTAATAAATTATATTTTACATTTCTATATACCAGTAACTACTAAATAGTTTTTATACATTTAATGCCTCAACAGTGACTCAACAGATTAGTTATTGATATGTGCTGATTATGCAATGCGATGCTATTTGGACAGCATCTGATTCACAGACCAACTGTTTTTCTGTGTATGCTATTAAAATTGATGTGATGATCTTAGAGGAGGTTGGACCATTCAAGCACATGGTGAAATCGGCAAAGACCCCTGCAAAGACCTTTTATTTATTTGTTTATTTATTTATTTATTTGAAAAACTGTATTATAAACTTTTATTTCAATTCTGGCATTTTGAAGAATGTATGAACGTGTAATTTAAGTTGTTGTAATAAATGTCTGTGTTGGGGTTAAGAAATGAGAGAACTGTCTTGAATACCTGAAATTACATTCTAGCCTATACATAAACCTGCACTGTTTCCAAACAGACTCTTCATTATCCAAATGAACTTTAATGCTGTTGTCATATTACTTATATTTATACTCTAAATGTTTATTTATACTTCATTACATATATTTATTAACAGACCTTAATACCAATAATACTTAACTATTACCATTGCAATGTAAAGGATACAAAAATAGGGATATCATTTCAGTTAAAGTAAAAGCTGTTAATTTATAATTTCCACACAGAAGAAGTTTTAATATTCACCCTTCTGTGAAAACTTTTAAAGTGGCATTACACCAGCTAGTCATTTCCTGTAACAGGGCCTTCTGTCTGGTTTTATCCCTTACTTATGACAGCATTAGTTAAGTGTTTAATCATAATTTGTGAAAGCATTTTAAAAAAGGCCCTTCCTGGGAGCATTTCAAAAGAAGCATTGTGTTGTGGTCCAAAATAAAACTCTAGTCATGTGCACTGTCAACATGTTTGTTGAAAAACAAGGACTGTATATGAAAAGAAGAAGAATTACCCATTTTAATATATGGTAGTTCATGGGAATAGAATAAATTCTATTCACAAGCAGGGTATTTCATCCACAAACATTGGCCAAAAATAGCTAGAAGTGCCAAACTTGCATCTAAAATAACAAAGAAATGATTAAAGAAACATAAAGTCAATGATCATATCAGTCAATGACTTTGAACTCAACTAAAAACAGGTGGTCTGAATTGAAGAAGGTATTCACCAGGCATAAGCCTAATAATATAAAAGAGCTTAAAGTATTCTGCATAAAGGAGTTCCCCAAAATTCCTCTACAAGTATTTCCAACCTTGTTGAGCACTACAACGAGATCTGCTGGCTGTCTGCACTATGCATAAATAGAAGAAAATGGTGTTATGCAGAAAATAACTGGCATAGAAGAACAGTGGGTAGGATTGCAGCCTTTCAGAGCCAAGGTCCCTGATTTGATCCTTAACTTGAGTTATTGTCTTTGTGTAGTTACACATTCTATGCTTCCTGTGGGTTTTATCCATGCTCTCTTGTTACCTTCCACTGTCAAAAAACATGTTGCCAGACTCATTGGCTAAAAATGTGAATCTGTGTGTTTATGGTGCCCTGCAATGGACTCTGTCATATCACATAAAGTATATTCCAGCCTCATGCCTAGTGTTCCTGGGCTAGTACACTAGACTGTAGACTGACCAGGTGTATATAGCTATTGTTTTATGAACAATATGCCTAGTTAGTTCATCCAGTAGCTTAGCTCATCCAGTTAGCTTAACTGTAACCACTGACCTGCATAGTGACATAAACGTTTACAATAAATACCACATTGCAAAAAATACAAATACCACTGTAAGTCTGCAATTATTCTTAATTATTATGAATAAGTGTAGGCGCACAGTTGTTTTTTAATAAAAATTTTTGCTAGCTGTTAGATGTCACTACATGACCTTGGTTGGGATGTGCATCAGTTGGTAATTATTCGTTTCACAATGCTCCTGTTGGTTATCTGTGGTTGATGGAAATACAGTTCCATATTTACCTAATTTATAGTTCTGAATTTTAGAAAGTGAATCTTCCTTAATAAGGGCAAACAATTTCAAAATACAACAGAAAACCAGCTTTATTTAAATAGACGTGAGCTACATAGCTAGTTGTACCCACTGACAAATAAATAAAGTTAACGTGATAGGTAGTTATACTGTTTTAAAAAAAGGAAGAATTAAAAAATATGTTTACTTTCCCACTGACTACTGTAAAGTTGGTATGACACTTTAGAACATTCCAGTGGCCTCAAAACAAAAGAAACAACCCAACAACAAAACAAACAAATAAACCAAGAAGAAAAAAAAAGTGACAACTGAACCGGTGATTTGTAACATAATCTACACAATGCTTACAATTATCAAGTGGTATTACAGACTTTAGTACTGGGTCCCACTTAAGTGCAATACATTTTCTTTTTAATTTGTAGCAAATCCATTTTAGTAAAACAACATTATTTGAGACCCTTCTGATTGTCCAAAATTGATAATCCTGCTTGTGGAATGAGTAGTAACAAACACGGCATAAACAAAAACTTTACAAATCAGATTGCTGCTCAAAAAATATCACATTCCCCATTTTAAAAAGAGACACATTTAAATGATGGAGAGATAAAAAAATAAAAATAAAAAAAGAAATTGCACCATAATCCGTTAATTTACTCCTGATGTGTTTTAATGCTGTGTGTGCATGTGAATATTCCTTAAGCTTGCCTAGAAGCAAATGACCTCGTCACTCATAACTACTGCTACATTACAAAACTTTTCACATTTTAGACTGGGTCTATTAAATAATTGTATTTGTTGAAAACAATTTACATTCATATGTTTAAACCCAGGACCTTTATTATCTATAGCATCTGTAGTATAAGCCCTCCTTTTTGTTTCTAGTTACATCACACATGGTACTGAGACTTTGGTTTTAGTGTTTAATGGCAAATTTTGCCTGTTTCCTTTTACCTTAATGTTATTTAGCTGTGTATTTCCATTGTAGACAAAAAATGGTCCATAAAGTAAAACAAGATATTAGTTTTCAAGTGTAATATACAAGCGAGGAACAAAAAAAGGTTATGTTATTAATATAGTGTCTACATTCTAGTCACTCTGCTGGTGCATAAGTTAACACAAAAAATATAAGGCAAAACTCCAATTAATTTTTTTTTACATTTCAATCTCTATTCTTGTCAAGAAATGGGACAAGAATCTAACATGACTTCATGCTTTCCTTATTATTTTAGAACTGTTGCTCTCTGTCTTTTTCGCTTCCTGCCTTGTTTTCTTCCTTCCTCAGTGATCATAGCCCATTTAATACTACATATGTGCCTGGCACATGTTCAGCAGCACAGGATTTTACTGTTGCTCAGTGAACTTGAGGAGTGTGACAGAAAAAGGTAGCATCATTTCGGCTGCTTCTGGACAGGTGTCTCTATTTCTGCATGTAGGAAGCAGGAATGTTTAGAACAGCCTAGCCTGTTTCTTCATCTCATTCCTCTTCCACAGTGCCAGTCGGTCAAACTCAGCCATGGTCATGCCAAAAACCTGGTAGAATTCCTCAGGAGATAGGTGCCTCTGAAAGACACATCGAATTAGAAGAGTGTGAATTCATATGACATAAGACAAATATTTACAGGTTTGTCTCTGTATGTAGTGCATCATTAATCATTATTTATTATGTTTTGCAGACGGTTTATTCTAAGTTCAAAACACAGCGAGTGCCGTGACGACTTTAAAAATACTAAAGAAAAAGTAAAAGTTCAGCAAATCACAGCAAGGCTAGAGCATTGTTTATTTATCCAAAAAGTGTCTCAACTGTACAGTATATCTTATAAACTCAGGTGATATTTACATTATTATAATAGCCTACTTCATACTGACTATTTTTTAGTTTTCAAATAATTTGTGTTGTATTTACCGAATAAATAAAATGTAAGCATACAAATACAATTGAAAAAGCTAACTATCCTTTCTGCTTAGTAGTTTGTCTCTTTTACTTCCACTGTTGATTTGGTTATATAGTGCATATTTAGACTAGCCATTATTTGTCACATATACATTACAACACATTAAAGCCCTTGGAGTACAGAGGGTTAAGGGCCTTGCTTAAGCTTTAACCACTACCTTAACCACTGAGCTACCACCTTAAGTGTTTTTAAATGCAATAGTTAATATGATTTATATTACTTTATCTATAGTCTATAGTCTATATATCGCTTCAGTAGGAGGGGGAAATTATGTCCATATCCAGCTTGATGAAAATGACATTTAACCCTCCCACCTCCATTTTACTGTACATAGTAGGCATATATGTTCATTGTCCCAAAAAGTGGGTCATTGTGTTACTGTAAATAAATTACTGAACAAATGAATAAAAGCTCTGGATGATTTAGTTGTGTATCTATGTAAGTAATGTATAATAAAAGTATAATCTTAAACTAAAGTTAGCATTTTAAAGTATGAGAAAAACATTATCAAGACAAATTATTATTTTACAGTGTAGCTTAGCTCATGACATTAAACAAGTGGCCATGGTTAAGCAAGCTGAATTCATATGCACATTCAAGCAAATATATAAAAGTACTCATTACAGGTTTTGTATAAACAAAAAAGGTTATAGATTATACTTGTTTCAAGTTCTTTATTAATTTTGAAAAGGTGACAGGAAGGAAGCTTGGGGGGCCTCCAATATAAATTTTGCCTAGGGCCTTCAAATGTCTTAAACTGGATAACCTGCTTGAAGTGTTTGAAGAATAAAATTTCACAATGACTTACTTCCAGTCTCGCTCTATCCACGTCTTTTGGCAGCCTATTTCGCCCCCTGGTGGTCACAATCAGTGCCTCATATGGGTAAACCTGTTCGGAGAGTTGCATTAATCACACATTATGTACCTGTACATTTTATGATAAAATATTTTTATAAATTAATTAATACATTAGATATACTTGTGGAAAATAAACATAGCACTATAGCTTATGGATAATATTACATTTTGTTTATACAAGCTATGGCTATCATCACTGCAACTAACATTTACATATGTATTTGATATTAAAAATATGTTTTTACACACACTTGCAAATTAAGTGCCAGTTTTTTGGTGGCAAATTTAACAATACTGTTGGAATTGTATGCATAGACAGACAGTTCAATATTGAAAAGGTACTCAAATAATATATCTGCCAATGAAACAGGACTATTTCAAGCTTGGAATGAGTTCATATGAATAATTTTTATATTTGTTTGATTTTATTCTCAAACAGGAGATACTACATACATGTGACTATATTTAAAATATTTCCACTTGCATGCACTTGCAGGTGCACATTTACATTTACAGTGGAGATTCAGTAAATTTCTTTTCTGTTCCTTTTATCATTTAACTACCATTTTCACACAAAATCTTGTACTTTTTTCCAAACATAGGTAATAGGTCATACGTCTATATTTATTTTTACGTTTTTTTTTTGGTTCATTTGATTATATAATTATTTAATTTCCTTCCCGTGGGCTCACCACCTGCAGGAGGGACCATAAGGGACGGTGCTGTGAGGAGGCCTGCTTAGACTGTTGCCCCCGCGACCCGAATTACGGATAAGCGGGAGAAAATGAATGAATGAATGAATGAATGATTTAATTTTCTTTTCTTTACATTACATCAACCTCAACATACATGAGTAAGCCATAATGTTTCTGTTCAGGGTGTTCAAATAAGTGTTTTGAATAAGATTAGATCTTTTTTTAAAGTTTAACACATCTTATAAATGTTATATTTGCTCCTTCTTTTTAATTACAAATATCTTTCCAGTTCCATTTCCTGTCTTCTTCAGGAAATGACATAGATGTTATGAAAAACTGTCACCTTTTCAGACTTACGTAATGCAAATATTAAGTAACAAAGATGACCAAATATTTTAGACTTAATTTTAATATTAAATAATAAGAAAATATAATGAAATACATTTCTTTCATTTCTTTCAAATAGTTATTTTTATTTATTTTTTTTTTTTACCAGTTTTTAATATTATTCTTAGGAATGAGGAAAAACAAATTAGATTATCTTGGATGTTAAGCCTCTTTTGTCAGAAAATTTCATTTCATCACAACAATACAGTAACTGCTACAAAACAGGGGTCTGTCTCAGACTACATGGTGGCATTTTTGTTCTGAGGTCAGCTCTTAATCACCCCATGAGCCCTGGGTAACATCATTTAATGCAAAGACAAACTAATTTCCCTGTTCTACTGTTGTTGCTTTGAGCTCATCATGACGGAGTACTGTAATTCACCTCTCTATATACTATTGCTTAGAGACTGTGTCTGTTTTAGAATGGCCTCAGGACTCACCTTGTATTCTGCAAAACAAAAATACGCAAGAGACAGGAAATACTCTGTTAGATTCTGTTCATCACAAAAAAGTATTATAACCTGCCATTGCATTTAAATGACTATAATTCTAACTAACCTCTGATTCCCCAGTTGACCTCATTGCCACTGTCATACTGAAAGTAGTCTGTATTTTGCTGCTGGAAAACAAACATTATTATTCACAATGTTTAAACAAAGCAATATGATATGCATTTGTATTCATCCACTTGTTACATATTACCCTGTGCAGTCCATTTCTGCCATACCCTGGTAACGAGGCCGATTTTGATATATACTCTAAAAAAAAAGATCCAAAGAGCAGGCACTGAATAGCATGAAATAAAAATGCCAGCAAGTTTTTCTCTAAATGAAAGTGGACAGTAGGGGGAGTCGTTCAAAAACGCTAATGTTACATCTCTTGCAGCCCTTCCACCAAACCCTTCAATTAAGATTACAACTCCTATATTTCCAAAACTGTGCCCTGTATTGCTTAATCCCCAGATGAACTATGAACACCTAGATTGAGAAATCACACATGACCTGCTTTTGTTCTAATACTCTCCTACTAAATCCCCACCACCTCCCGGTTATTTTAATCTAATCATGCTTATTGTTATCAAATAAATATGAAGAAAAGAAGCATTGTACTTCTCACCATTTTCAGCTGGATAGAGTGTCTGCGGAGCTGAAAAAAAAAACACAGAATTGTGACACCTCACCATGGAGTCTTTATCTTTATGAAATGATATTCATGCAGGACATATCGTAATGACACAGACAAAGCTGTTCCAGTCATGGAATGCATTTTTGTGTGTGTGTGTGTGTGTTTTTAAATTAAGCACGGCACTGTTTGTTTTGTTTAAGCTATTCAGTACAGACCAGACTAATATTTTGTAGAGATCACAACCACTCTATTAATATTATCTCTATAGTCTATATTGTCTCACTACTGAAACACATACTTTACCAATACTTCACGAAGTAATAGAACACAGTATAGTATGCTTGCCCTATATCAAATTAAGAAATTCATTTTCATTAGAAGACATGATATAGGTGATTATAGGTTGAGGAAAAAATGGTTTATAAGTACAGTAACAAAGGAAAATCTAAAGTCACCTTAACTTATTTATTAATTAAACTGACCTGGCTTTGACCTCAAGATTATCTATAATACTAATAGTCCATACAGTGCATGTATTAAATATTAAGGGGAGCTAACAACTCATCTGACATAATTCATAATTTTTCTTTGTGTTTTATAAATAGAAATGATCACTCTGTGTGTTTCATTCTAATGTTCCAAGTCTTTCTCTGTGTTTTTGATATTCTGAATAATGATTGGTATTGCCTTGTTTAGTCTATATGCTGATCACCTGTCCTTTTGTCTGATTTTTTTATTTATTTTTTTTACATTCACTCCGTCTCATTTCTTGGAAGTGTTCTAATAAAGATCTAAACCTGCATCTCACCTTAGATGCAGAAAAATATATTAAGTGACCACAGTTGCAAAGGCAAAAGAAACAAAGATCAGGAGTGAGTGAGGAGGAATGAGAGAAAAAAGAGAGAGAGAGAGAGAGAGAGAGAGAGAGAGAGA
Organism: Silurus aristotelis; assembly: GCF_946808225.1. NCBI lineage: Eukaryota > Metazoa > Chordata > Actinopteri > Siluriformes > Siluridae > Silurus > Silurus aristotelis. The sequence continues at coordinate 13,966,244 of NC_139587.1, read as the reverse complement.
GAGAGAGAGAGAGAGAGAGAGAGAGAGAGAGAGAGAGAGAGAGAGAGAGAGAGAGATGAAAAGTGTGCAGGGAAAAATTCAGCTGTTTTGTGCACTTTCCCAAGAGGCACACAGAAATAGAAATGAGGAGAGCAGGTCACATACACATGTGAGGAGAAAGCAACAGAAAGCGACACAAAGGAGGGACAGAGAGTGTGCAAGGAGAGGGAGACAAAGAAAGAAAAAAGTGGCAGCAAGAGAAAGGAAAACAGCCTAACATTACTATTTTGATGGGTTTGGTGTCTGAATTTTTACTCTGCTCGCAAAGAAACTGCAGTAAAGTGTGCCAGGGCATCACTGTTTAACAAGGCGCCTCAGTGCAATTTCATCGACTAACACCATGAACTGTAATTTGCCTGTGACTGTCTGTGACTATACACAGCTGATCAACATACTGAGTAATCTACAACCAGGCCTGCATGCATTTTTTTCCCTGCTAGCTCTCCCCTGAGTGTGTTTGTGATTCAAGACCTTAAGGGAGAAATGGGCTTTTTCCGCAACAACGGAAATTAACTCCAATGCTGTGAAGAAAAACATTTGTGAAATACAAAGTGGTGCATTTATTTATATAATGATATATTATTTCTCATGAGCACTTCTTGTGTTTAGAAATGTAAAGATATCAGCAAACAGAATGACTGATAATACCTGGTATCTGATATGTGATCGTTTAAACAATTCTTGGTAACCAAGAACTCTTGGCAGAATATCCTCAGAACTATATCATTATCTAGAGTTCTGTATTACACAACATAAGCAGTTAATGTTCTTACAGCCATTGATGATGGTGTTGTAGCTGGTGTTATGCAGAGTCTCCTTGCTCCCAGCGTGGGAGTTCCGTGTACTGCCCCAGGGGTCGTTGTCATATGAACCAGAGCGGGCTTTCATCTCTTCCTTCAGGATCATCCTGCCAATCCCACCCTGGATCTAAAAAGGTGAGAGCGTTTGTTTTTTAACTGTTGGAATAAAGATGGAACAGTGAGAGAAGGAGGGAGAAATAGTTTCATACTCTTTGAAGACCATAATTCCACCCATCTTCTTCTCCTCCTGATGAGAATCTTCTTCGTGGAATACGTAAAGCTGTGCGAGTGAGAGAATCTAGATGTTAAATGAATGGATGAAAAATGCAAGCAGCTCAAGAGTATTTGCTCTTACATGACTCATTAAAGCAGTTTGTGCTTCTGCTTGAAAAACAGCCACTGCTTATCACTACCAAATCGTGTTACGATCTGTCGGTCCCAATCGTGGTCGTAAGTCGACGACTACCTGTATAACATTATAATTCTGTAACCTGCAGTTTTATATTGTTTTATAGTTCGGGGGAAACTAGACATAAAAACACATAAAAAGACATATATAAAAAAAACTTTTACAATTTATTTAATTTCTCATTTCACTGCCTTTTACATATCTTATTTCACTGCCTAAAAGCATGTATTATGTATCATAAATAAATTAGAAACGATCCAATTACATTTCTTATGTTTCATTGCCAGTGAATATTAGGGCATTAATGGTAAAAAAAATAAATTAAGCATGTTTATATGATATACAATGTGTGAGGTGTTAATTGATCAAAATGTTGCTATTTGTACTTATGTAACACATCCGTGGCATTGACACATATCTGGTATAATTTTCATCTTAGTACAGCAACAAATTTATTCAAGTATATCATTAGATACATACATTTAGGGGACACGGGGCTCTGGAAGTAATCAGATTGGGTGTGCTGGTAGTGCTCGGGTGAGTAGGCTGTTGAGAACCTGGTTGACTGAAGGATATCTTCACTGGTCTTGCTCTTTGTGGCTATATCCCGATTGTCTGTACAGATGGAGGTCAGAAAAGCTAAGATTTATCAGGATACATCTATTTCTTTTAAATGAATATAACTGAATTGCTGAGCCTTACAATTAAAATTACACAAAGACAAATGGACGAGAAAAAGCACACCGTGGTCTACTTCCGTTAAAAAGACGTTTTCTACGGGAGTAGAAAGGACATTATTCACTCCTAAATAAAGAATGGCAAAAAAATAAAAATAAACGCTCCAAAAGCTTAAATGACTCAGCACTCTTAAAGACTAAATGACCACTGTTGAGGCTAAGCTGCTCTGACAAAATATCTCAAAGTTCATTCAACTAAAAAAACTTAATTGCTTTTTAATCATTTCTCCAAGACTGATCAAAAGTCATTTACTGTGATTAGAATAAAGCAGCCAAATAAAAGATATACAAAATTAGAAAGACAGAAGGTAGGAGGATGGACAGGAATAAGAAAATAATGAAAGACAAGTACAGACGAATATGGACAAATGATGCTGACGAGTGAATTGTACTTACAGGGTAAATGGTTGAGGAAAGTACATCAGAAGTGTGGAGGGAATATTTATTAATGTGATAAGAAATGAAAAAAAAAAAAAAAACAAACAGAAAAAAAAAAAAAACAGAAAAAGGGAATTATTTGCAATCTACGAAAAACAGTCTGTAAATGTTAACTTTCATGCCCATATGAGGAAGATAGAAACAGAAGTAAAACAGTATGAGCTCTAATATGAATTTAGCATAGTGTAAATAGGCTAATAGGAAAAGATCTTACTGCTACATCCATCTGTTTCTGTCATCTGTCCTCCATATGGGAAACAAACAATTCTGTTTGAGGAATTCATTACAGGCTTGTGATGTGAATAAATCTGTTGTAATATCACTGCTCAGTAGCATTCGTACTTTTCTAAAATATCAGTCTACATATGTATTTTGTTGTGTATATCACTATTTAGTTAACTAATGCCTGTCCATTATTCAAGCTAATACAATTCTGACCAATAGTGAAAATATGCACAAAAAACAAAACAAAAAAACAACTAATGGATTATTGGGTTTCTTGCAGGACTTCTAGATTTTATTTTTACATGAAAAAACAGAATTATGCAGATTAATATTAAAGTTCAGTATTACAAATATATAAAATATTCTCAGATTTCATACTGTTTTTGTTTTTGACAGTTGAAGGTCTTTTGTGATTTATGATTTATAACAACAATGAACTTTAATAAAAGGAAACTTGTAACAGAAAACCACACAATAGATTTCAACAATAAAAAAACAACAACATGAAATCTGTATTTTATTTTGTAATGCTTTAATATTGAATGAAAATGGAAATTATGTATTGTGCATTTCCATCAATGCTGTTTGCCACTAATTAATTAACAATGCGTAATGAATGACCTTTTCTTTAAAAAAAAAAATAAAAAATACAATATATATTTTTTCTTATCTGCCATTGAACCAGGTCCAGTTAAGTGTCAAGAACTCTCAAGAAACTATCCTCTTCACTGCACCTGGGGACAATACACACTTTGATTCTCTTCCAGGCAGGTTGATTAGCTCAATATAAAAGTTCTTGATATTAACAATTTGACTTAAGTAGATATGTTTAATAGCCACTTCCTGATTTCTTAATGCCAACACACTTTTGTCTTATTTGCGTGTTTTCTATTGTTCTCCATATTGGTGACTTTAGCCTCTATGTCACTTTTCTCCTCATTGATGGCTGCAAAATATTTATACAAATCTAAAGTGATCTAAAGTAAAACATATTGCCACTGTCCACTTGCACATTCATCCAGTCATCTAATCAGCCAAATTATGTAGCAGCAGCACAGTGCAAAAATCAAGGTCTATAGTAACTCAAATAAGCACTTTTTTCTTCTGTAGTGAAAGGAAAATACAGAAAAAAATGTATACATTCTTTTATTACTGCTTTATCTGTGTTAAGCTGATTTAAGACAATGACTATTGTAAAATAGTGTTATAAAAAAAAAGCATTACACTATGCAACAGTAGAAGAGCAAATCAGTTTCAGTGCCTGTCAGGAACAAGCTATCATGGGCACATCGAAATTCAGATTTCCCTTCTTGACTAACAAGGGTGAAACTCAATGTTATCTTCTGTTGTTGTAGCCCATCCAACTCATAATCAATGTTTTGTGCATTCTAAGAGTGTGATTATTTAAAAATAACTATAACCTACTTGGCAGCTAGAACCAAGTTGGTCACTTTCCAAATTTCCAAAATGTTTTTTGTTTGATGAACCACTTGGGACTATTGTGTGTAAAAATCTCAGGTGATCAGCAATTTCTAAAATATTCAATTTAGCCCAGTGGTCCCCAACCTTGTTTGCGCCACGGACTGGTTTAATGTCGGACAATATTTTCACGGACCGGCCTTTAAGGTGTGGCGGATAAATGCAACAAAATAAAACAAAACGACCGGCATAAAAACTTGCATTTTCTAAATATAATAATAAACGTGAATCCACTGTGTTGTTTTTTGTTCATTTTGCTAGCTTGGGTGTTTCAATTTAGCGGTAATTTATTATTTGTTAGCGGCCAGAGAAGCCCCTTTAAGAAGGTAGCAGATGGAGGTAAGACGTGAACCGAGGCATCATGACATGCATTAAGAGTGAGTCATAGACAGATGTGGCGGAGAGAATCCAGTAATTTTCCAAAATAAAACATCGTTCAGAATCAGATAATAAATAAAACGGAAAAAATGTATGTATTCTTTCTGTGTGACCCGGTACCAATTCATCCCCGGGGGTTGATTAGATTTAGGGGGACTAGATTAAGATTTAGGGGAACTAGATTTAGCCCTTCTAGTACCAAAATTCAGGCAACAATCCAAATCACAGAGGCTTGTCCCCCATTTTGATGTTTGATTTAAACATTATCGCAAGCTTTTAACCTGTATATACACTTTATTCATTATGTTGCTGCCACATGATTGGATCATTAGATAACTACATGCATGTGCTAATGTAAAGGTACTTGTTTAGTATTAAATTACAGTACTTATTGACAGTACTGAAAATAGGCGATGAGTAGGATGGTAACACTTTCCATCTGTTGATAATTTTTTTAAACCTCAAGCCAAACAGACATTGACAAATTACATGAAAAAAAAAAAAAAAAACCTATGATAGGGTATAATAACCTTGCTCTAATAGGTCTCTTGTTGTCGAACTTTATTGTCTCTGACATGGCACCATTCTGTGTAATTGTTATTGGCCTCATAAACCCACATGCTGCTAAAAGGTTTTTTTTTCCTACAATATTTAAATCTGGATATAATCCTGGTTCTCAAGATGTATGAAATGCCCACGTGTAAACCGGGTCTCTGTTGTTATTAAAATGTCACAAGCCTGTACTGGCAAAGCACAATTACATAAGCTCACACTGGAAATATCTACTATACAAACTCCACACACAAGAATACAGACAGGTGACTAATTAAAGCATCTTCAGTGGCACAGATTCTACAAATCTCTGGAGCTATAGTGGAGAAATAAACAAAAGATTTTCCCCCGGTTAGTGTTTTGATAATAGTTGTCTATTGCACTGTCAAAATCACCCATAGGTGTTCAATTAGGGTTGGTCCTCATGTGTAAACTTTAGCACATGGGTTAAGTAATTTTCATATCCATTATATCCAATGAAAAAAAAACCTGTGCAGCATGAGAGGAATGTTTCAGTACAGGAGGATAATGTAATCTCACAAAATAACTTTGTATTAATTTGCAATGACCATTCCCTCAAAAAAAAAAAAAAAAAAAAAATAGTTGGACAAAACTTTGGCAGAAAACTGCAGACCACAGCATAACAGAGCTTTCATTTGGACTTTTAATTTGTCACCTATCTGTACAAAATTGGTTCAGCAAAGACCTTAATAAATGCCACAAAGACAGAAAAAGGCGTGACCTTTATATTGAAAAAATATTTACAAAGCTTACATTATATTTTTAGAAGTATGCCACTGTAACTGCACTGCACAAAAAAAAAAATCACTGGCCCACAAAACTTCTTGACCAAGAGTTAGGCCAGCTACACAAAGTGAAAGCAATTTTCACCTAACCACCAAACCACATGGCAATTCTATTTTTGTTATGTTTGGCTTGTGTTAACAATCAGAATTGATAGGACCTTTTAAGTTCTTGGTGGTTGCATTCGTCAGTATGCTCAATTCAACTCAACTTAATTGTAGGTTAATAATGAAAACATAAACTATATAGTGCTCTGGCCATCTCTGCTGAAGACTCTCAAAATAGCATACAAATCTACAGCAATGCTTTACTCCTTTGTTAATCTGCACCCTGGTGTTAAACTAAAAGAATATCTAACCCTAATCCAGCACAAATTTCCTAGTGGCCAAAAGCCAAGACTGAGGAACAGGGTAGGCCGAGAACACTACCATGTCTCTTATAGATGGGGGGCTTCCGGTAGATGTTAGGCTCTCCTGTTGCTGAGAAGAAAAAGAGAAGTGAGAGATGAAACAAAGGAGAGACCGATGAGGAAAAGGAAAAAGAAACAGTGTGTATTTCCTCTGCACATTCTGTGTTTTTAGAAAGTGTGTTGAGGACACTATAAACATGAGCTATAGAGCTGAAAAAAGAGCCATCATCACTGGATGCTAAAAGCATTCTGGCTCAGCATGATGAATAGAAAGTTAAAAAGCAGCGAATGATGTTAAAGCCACTGTCAACATTTTTAAAAAGCAAAACCACATGTATATATATGCTGTACGCTATGACTCAAGACTTGTGTAAAATTAAATGTATTTTGAATTTCTTTACTTTGTCTGTTGTCATAGATGCTTTTCTAGCACTAGATCGTTGTTAAAAGCAGGTTTTAATTATAATTAAATCTTTAATTAAATCTTAAATCTACCACAGGAAATGCTTATTACAAAGCAGATCTATAATTTAAACTGTGTTGCCAGGGGCTTTAAAAGCAATGGTGTGGCTTTGTGGCATACCTGGCACATGGAAATGCTTCGGTGCTTGATTGGTAGTGGGTGTGCTGGACCTGGCCTCCAGCTGCGAGTAACAGGGTGAGCTTCTGCCACTTTCAGTGCCTGTGCCAAACCCCCAGCCAATGAGAGTGACAGAGGCAAAGCATGAATGAAAAGATATCACCCAACCCTCTCATTCACTCTATCACAGCACAGAGCCGGCAATTTCTCTGCTCAAAAAATTAGACTGGGATTATATGGTAGGCATTTCAGTAGGAACTGTGTACTGAGCCAAATATAGCAAAGCGAAACCAAAATAAACAGAAAAGGCAACAAGCAATGGATTGTTAAATATTTCTTTCAAAGCCATCCATTTATTATCCACTTATTGTTGATTTGGTTACATTTCTTAGGTTTTATTCATTCCAGAAGTAATAATTAACATGCTTATCCTGTCTGTAAACAAGCACAGTTCATGCACATTTCTTGTCAGATGCAGCCTTTATAATTGTTCTTTGCACTGTACATCACATGCACAAGAGCTTTTTGCAGTGACTCACCATATCGATAGTAGTGCTGTGGAGAGCGAGGGAGCAGAGGTGACATGCTCTGCCGACTGTAGGTAGGAGAATCAATATAGCCAGGACTGGAGGACCGCCTCTGCCTCAGATCTACATTGTCATACATGTCCTGCCCGACAGAAAAATTCATTTTTGTTGTGCTGATTAATCTCTTTTAATACAGAGTATATTTGAGCTTAATCTGTAATTGTGAACTGGCCAACAAAATATTTTAAGACAAGGCTTATTACCTGAGAATAAGGTGAAAGTGTGCCCAGTGACTGTTGAGGCCATGAGACAGACATACAGACAGTAAGATAAATTCACATGTTAACTTGTGATCACGTCTGACCACCTTTTTTTTAACGTGTTTTTGTGAAAGTAAATACCGATTTATTAATACTTGTGCTTAAATCTACTCATCATTAAGTAACAAAGATGTTTTCTACAGTCTCAATTTCCCACTTACATCAGAAACTTTGATAACAAAAAATCTCCAGTGGATGGAAGGAGAATTTCTCACTTATTACCAGCCTATTTGTGAAGGCTATTGAGAGGGATTGTCTTTAATGAACCGAATAAACAGCACAATGCTGCAGAGGCATGGTTGGCAAGGACAAATGTGTCCACACTCACAACACTGATTTATTCTAAAATAAACTATTTTGGAAAGTGCTGACAGAAATTCTACAACAACAGCAGGTTGGAATAATATATAGAAAACACTGTTAAAAACAGTAATTATGTTTTACTTCTGTTTACTATTTTCTCAATAGTAATCATGGCCAATTTCCTATGTTTTCCCATCACATGACAACTATCAACCAGAGCCTAAAGACAACCACATGCTACCTCTGAGACACGTGAAGCCAGCTGACTACATCTTTTTTTTTTTTCTAAATGCTGCCAATGCAACAACAGGGGGTGGCATAACAGATTTGGTGGAAAGTGCTCTCTGTCAGCTACCGTATGCATAAGCTCACAGGCACCCATGACATGGCTAATGTCATTGTGATTAATTGGGGAAAGAGTACGAATCCCCTCCCGCCCTGACAGCATGGCCAATTTTACTCTCTTGGACTCCTGGCCACAGAAAACGTTGGCGATATCAAGATCCAATACTAATTAAAACATTTTAAATACAAACTAATGTTAAAATTATGGCGTATACTTCATGTATTGAGCATTATTTACCATTTAGACTGTGTATTATATTACAGCATATAGGATTATACATTATCCATTCTATATAAAAAAAAAAAAAAAAAACAGAATATCTTAAATTGGCAATAACAGAAGTTTCATATACTGTATATGCATGCAGAAAAAGATCACATACTTAAAAAAAAAAATCTCAACAGACAAATATGGGGAACTGGTTTTCTTCTACAGTACGTGTGAAAGTAACACATGCATCTGTCAACTTTGCCTATTCTGCAATCAGCATGCACTGAACAGACAAACAGACAAGACAGAGACATAAGCATGTTGGGAACATTGGGCCAGGCTTTGTTAAGCTACACTAGATTGGGTTAGCTGCTCTACACCTAGGAGTGGCATGCTGGAGAGAGACACAGCACAGAGCTAAAGTGCCACTAGCGCAGTACCTCGCCGAAGCTGAGGCGCTCTAGCCTGTCGTCCGAGTAGAACCTGTAATATGGCTCATAGGTTAAGAATTCAGGCCTCTGCAGATCGTAAATGGCCTTAACCTTAGGCAATGCGGCCAGATCTTTGTACTCTAGGATCTCATTCTCCACTCTGGCCTGAAGAAAAGGGGCACAGGACAGACATACACACGCACATACAAACACTAAAACGTCAAAATGTAATGAGAACACAAACGCTAATGTTAAAAACAACATTGTGCTTCACTTTAGTAGTGAGTGTGAAAGTTCTATAAACCTTCACTCCTCATGAGGCAGCCAATGTTTTTGTTTCCCATCACATAGCAAAGAAAACACACCGAACTCAAACCTTGGTTGTGTTCAGCATGGCACAATCCAAAAGGTTTGAACATATGACAGAAATACATCTGGCATAAATATTATGTCATAATTTATGCTTATCCATCACACAGGTGGAAACTATATGCACATTTGACTTCTGATTCTGTTTTATTATCTTAAAAAATTTGTGCTGCCAAATCTAATATTTTCATGTAATTTCATGATTTCTTTAATTCCCAGTTCTGCTCATGACTGCTTATACAAATACACCACCAAAAAAGTAGTATATCCACTATTCCTTATATTGATATCAGTTGTTGCCATTATAAAACTATTTATAAAAATAGACACATTTAAGTGGAAATAAATCTCTTCAGCTGTTTGCGAGCAATGTCATTGGTTGCATGTCTTGGAAATATGTGACGGTTATACTGACCAATTGTTACCAAATTGGCTTCGTATTTTGTATTTCATACATTGTATTTTGTACAATTATTCTTACATACTTGATATCATGCAAATATACACCATATATAAAAGTTATTACCAACTATTGTTTGCATATCATGTTAAATGCAAACCTTTTTATTTGACTAAAGTTAGTCTACTTTCCCTCATTGAGTCAAACAGCAATTATATTCTTACACATATGACTCGGCTAGGTGAACTGATGCTGGACCCTGGGGGTGAAATGGATGTCTCCGACATGCGCCGCACTCTGAGCTTCCTCTCTGCTCTAGCCGCCTGCTTACATGCAGGATGCCAAACCTCAGAACCTGAGAGGAACAGATAACATCTTGTTTTACACACTCCTGTTTAGGATAAAGATTAGTATAGTGCTACTAATGCAATCATTAGTTAGTTGTAAGCATATGTGCTCTCTAATTCATTATTAATACTTGATCAGTGTTTTATGGCTATTATATCACTCATGCAGCATTATGCAGCATATTTCGAGCAAATTTATAATTATTTTTATTATATTTATATTAAAATTTTTGCAGATGGCACTTTTTCTCTTATTGCATATTAATAATGCTGAAAGTAGGTTTGCTAATTTGTCTTCCAAACATCTCAGAGCATGATGACTAAGATGTTATACATTAATGCTGCTCCTTCATAATCTCGGGGTGGCTAAGTGAAATAACTGTATATAATGTGTGTGTGTGTGTGTGTGTGTGTGCGCGTGCGTGTGTGTGTTTCTATGTAGCCAACATGCTACACATATACATATACAAAAAACACACAAAAATTTTTTTAACCTAATATAATTGATGTATAACAGCACACACTTTTGGCATGAAAGATGAAAACTAAGTTAATATTAATTTGTTCATTCTAATATGTTATTGTTTTATTATTAAAGCTCATACAGCAGAGGCACCATATAATCTAAGACTAATAAAAATGTATATAAAAAAAGAGTGAGAGACAGAGAGAGAGAGAGAGATTTTAACTAAAATATAAGGAACAATAACATTCAATGTAAGTTTTGCACATGAATAAAATAAATTAATACATTAAACATTGTAATCTGTGGCAAATCACTGTAGTACAAGTGGTATTAATGGCTGTAGTATAACGCACTCCAGACTACATACAAAAATAATGCAATCCACTTGTGTGTTATGGCTGCATCACATCCTGTTCAGGGTATTCTTGACTACCAAAAAAAAGGTCTGTCATGGTCTGTCATGTGTAATTACTTACCTACCACCTGCTAGAAAAAAGTTCATGTAAATAATGTTTATGATAACAAATAATGAGAAACAAATACATATGAGAACATGAGAAGTTTCACTACATTCAAATTATTTGTAGTCACATGGTTTAATTACAGTCCATTTCAAAGGTTTTTTCTGAGCCACCATTTTTCTCTCACAGGAAAGAATCAATAATCCTGTATGATAATTATTCAGGGCCAGGAGGAAATCTATAGACTTCATCCTCCATATTTGCTTTTTTTACAGTAGTATAAGAGAAGAAACATCTTATGCCATTTCATATGCAGTACTTAATATATGTATGTCCTCTAATTACATGTTTATATGATTCTTAGATTCTCTATTGTGAATTGATCCAGGCTGATAATTTAATGCATTTGGCAGTTTCCTCACCTGTCAGGTACATCTCTTCTCCTTCTGTAAACATCAATTGACATCGAGCACAGCGAGCACATGTAGGGTGATAATGCTTCCCTCCAGCCTGGAGAGAGGGAAGAGAAAGGGAAACATCACATCATAAGACCTATTCCTTAAATTGTAAAACCTGTAATAATGGTAATTGCGATGATAAATGTAGTAGCTCTTGGCATAATTCTTTCAATATATTTCAGGGTCTGTCTGTCATGCTTTTGATGGTGGTTCCCATATTGATGAACCTCATGTTTACATGTTGGATTTTACAGAATGTGTTTACTTTGCTGATGTCTGCTGTAAGTTTGTAGCATTGCAGAGAATCTTTTGGGTTTGACCCTGTCAGGGATTCCCCTGCCACGCCTCCCTCGGCCGCTGTCAGGGATTCCCCTGCCACGCCTCCCTCGGCCGCTGTCAGAGATTCCCCTGCCACGCCCCCCCGGCCGTTGTCAGAGATTCACCCTGCCACGCCCCCCTCAGTAGCTGTCACGCTGCCTCGTTATCCTTTGCCTGCCATGATCACCGACAGCTGTGGCTCGTTATGGACTAGACTATATAAACTCACGTTCTCGAGTCACAGGCTGTCGGTTCTTGAATTGTCATGCTGGTCATTCTGCGACCGCCAGCCTTCCCGCTGGTTCTGTCTCCAAGACTCTGTTTCCGCGTCGGAATACTCTTTGGCGTGGAGTTACTTTTGTTTCAGGTTTTGCTTTCCGTTGGACGTTTACTTTCGTGTTGGATTACTCATCCCGAGCGGATATTCTTTGTTTGCTTTTCTTCGTGGCTTGTGAGTGTTTCTTTTGTTGAACTGATTTAAATAAACCATGATTGAGTTATTTCCGCTTCCGTGTCCTATCCAGCAGCCTGACAGAAGAACCGACCGAAACCGAATTCGCCCAGCCGCGATGCCAACCGCGATGGATCGGCAGCCAAACCCGGCTTTGGATTTCCAACGGAAGATCAGTGCCGCTCCTCGCGGTTCGGAACCACAGACGCCGGACCATGAGAGGGCGGCTGCGCCACGCCCCTCCGAGAGCGTGGAGGGGATTCCCGGCTTGCTTCTCCGGGAAAGGAGAAGAATTCCTGACAGGTTCCTGAGGAGCATCGGCGAGTATGCGGAGAAAAATCTTTCCCAGTTTCCCTTCGAACGAGCCAAGATCGCCTTCTGCGTTTCCCTCCTGTCTGGTGACACTCTCTCTAAAAACATATTATGGAGCGGGGTTCTCGTGGACGCTCTGCACCATCTCCAAATGTCTGCGAGCGCACCATGGCATCCCAGCATTCCCACGAGCTGTCCGTGCTGCCACAGAACATCTACAAGCGCGCTGCCCTGTTTCGAGGTTCCCGTGGGCATGCCTCTCCGCCACAGTGTCTCCAGGAGTGCGCCTCTCCGCCACAGTGTCTCCAGGAGCACGCCTCTCCACCACAGTGTCTCCAGGAGCGCGCCTCTCCGCCACAGTGTCTCCAGGAGCGCGCCTTTCCACCACAGACCCGTCACGAGTGCGCCGAACCGCCACGGACCGTTCACGGGGGTGCCGCTCAGCCACAGAGTTCCGCCGAGGGTGCAGCCCCGTTCCAGAGTCCCCAAAAGAGCTCAGCCCCGTTCAAAGGCCGTGAGGAGGACGTCGTACCGCCGCTTGGCCGCGAAGAGGATGCCGTACGCCACCTGGCCACGAAGAGGACGTTGTTCCGCCGCCTGGCCGCGAAGGGGTCGGTCCTCCAGGTCCCTCTGACGACGGCAAAGCTCTCCAGAGTCTCTCCGAGGGTGTCGTTACGGCCCAACGCCCTGCCAAAAGTGCCCCTGTGTTCCTGGTCTCCGCCGTGGACGTTGCTCGGCCTCCGGTCTCCGCCGTGGACGTTGCTCCACTTCCGGTCTCTGCCGTGGACGTCGCTCGGCCTCCGGTCTCCGCCATGGACGTCGCTCGGCCTCCGGTCTCCGCCGTGGACGTCGCTCAGCTTCTAGTGAATTGTCTTGAATTGTCATGCTGGTCATTCCGCGACCGGCAGCCTTCCCGCTGGTTCTGTCTCCAAGACTCTGTTTCCGCGTCGGATTACTCTTTGCCGTGAAGTTACTTTCGTTTCAGGTTTTGCTTTCCGTTGGACATTTACTTTCGTGTTGGATTACTCGTCCCGAGCAGATATTCTTTGTTTGCTTTTCTTCGCGGCTTGTGAGTGTTTCTTTTGTTAAACTTATTTGAATAAACAATGATTGAGTTATTTCCGCTTCCGCGTCCTGTCCAGCAGCCTGACAGACCCTCATCTACAGTGAGGAAAATAAGTATTTGAACACCCTGCTATTTTGCAAGTTCTCCCACTTAGAAATCATGGAGGGGTCTGAAATTGGTAGGTGCATGTCCACTGTGAGAGACATAATCTAAAAAAAAAAATCCAGAAATCACAATGTATGATTTTTTAACCATTTATTTGTATGATACAGCTGCAAATAAGTATTTGAACACCTGAGAAAGTCAATGTTAATATTTGGTACAGTAGCCTTTGTTTGCAATTACAGAGGTCAAACGTTTTCTATAGTTTTTCACCAGGTTTGCACACACTGCAGGAGGGATTTTGGCCCACTCCTCCACACAGATCTTCTCTAGATCAGTCAGGTTTCTGGCCTGTCGCTGAGAAACATGGAGTTTGAGCTCCCTTCAAAGATTCTTTATTGGGTTTAGGTCTGGAGACTGGCTAGGCCATGCCAGAACCTTGATATGCTTCTTACGGAGCCACTCCTTGGTTATCCTGGCTGTGTGCTTCGGGTCATTGTCAAGTTGGAAGACCCAGCCTCGACCCGTTTTCAATGCTCTAACTGAGGGAAGGAGGTTGTTCCCCCAAATCTCGCAATACATGGCCCTGGTCATCCTCTCCTTAATACAGTGCAGTCGCCCTGTCCCATGTGCAGAAAAACACCCCCAAGCATGATGCTACCACCCCCATTATTCACAGTAGGGATGGTGTTCTTGTGATGGTACTCATCATTCTTCTTCCTCCAAACACGTTTAGTGGAATTCTGACCCAAAAGTTCTATTTTGGTCTCATCTGACCACATGACTTTCTCCCATGACTCCTCTGGATCATCCAAATGGTCATTGGCAAACTTAAGACGTGCCTGGACATGTGCTGGTTTAAGCAGGGGAACCTTCCGTGCCATGCATGATTTCAAACCATGACGTCTTAGTGTATTACCAACAGTAACCTTGGAAACTGTGGTCCCAGCTCTTTTCAGGTCATTGACGAGCTCCTCCCGTGTAGTTCTGGGCTGATTTCTCACCTTCCTTAGGATCATTGAGACCCCACGAGGTGAGATCTTGCATGGAGCCCCAGTCCGAGGGAGATTGACAGTCATGTTTAGCTTCTTACATTTTCTAATGATTGCTCCATTAGTGGACCTTTTTTCACCAAGCTGCTTGGCAATTTCCCCGTAGCCCTTTTCAGCCTTGTGGAGGTGTACAATTTTGTCTCTAGTGTCTTTGGACAGCTCTTTGGTCTTTGCCATGTTAGTAGTTGGATTCTTACTGATTGTATGGGGTGGACAGATGTCTTTATGCAGCTAATGACCTCAAACAGTTGCATCTAATTTAGGATAATAAATGTAGTGGAGGTGGACATTTTAAAGGCAGACTAACAGGTCTTTGAGGGTCAGAATTCTAGCTGATAGACAGGTGTTCAAATACTTATTTGCAGCTGTATCATACAAATAAATAGTTAAAAAAATCATACATTGTGATTTCTGGATTTTTTTTTTTAGATTATGTCTCTCACAGTGGACATGCACCTACGATGACAATTTCAGACCCCTCCATGATTTCTAAGTGGGAGAACCTGCAAAATAGCAGGGTGTTCAAATACTTATTTTTCTCACTGTATATACCTATATCTATATATATATATATATATATATATATATATATCTATATATATATATATATATATATATATATATATATATATATATATATATATTTCTATTGTAAGCCCCAAACAATTGTTGGAATTGCTCTAATAAAGTACATAATGATTTGTATTCTGCTCTTTTACTTTACAGTGATTTTGTGTAAACAAACAGTTCACAATTTTTTTTTTACCTTTTAGTAATAGTTTTAATAGTTGTAATACCCTTTTTTACATACATATTTCTCCACAATGTATTTATCGCCCTAATAGTAGTTTTCTACCTTTCAATTAGTGATTATAATTGGTGTTTCATGTTAACAAAGAGATACATTACAGGCTCTACAGACAGAGCAGCATATTTCTTTACATCAAACCTACTAAATGTTGCACACTCTGCATAAAAGCTTTGAACCATTTGTTTGAATATTCCAAAATTAAATCACACTCTCTGGAAGCCCATTTTATATTAGTAATGTTAAGGATTGTGTTCATAGTGCTAGAAAGATGCACTGAAGAGTTCCCCTTAATTTCTCTCATGAAACGTTAAAATTTTGACCAAGGCTACGCAACTGAAACAGAAGTTCAATAAACTCACAACAAAGTGTTGTTTAACACATTACAAAAAAAATTTATTGGATAAGTGGACAGAGGTTAAATATGCTTTCATTTATATTTTCTCTTGCTATGCTCAGTATTCAGAAGCTTTTAAAAAGTTTGAGCAGCAGCTCAATAATGTAGGATCAGTAATTATTCCCTAGGGTTGTCTGTATTATAATACAACTTTTTTTTCCACATAGGTCTATTTTATTTTATTAGCCATTTAATAATAGAGAGTAAAAGCCCTGTGCAGAGGGAATTTGTTGATCTGTTAATAAAGAGGACAGTATCGCTGACACCTGTTCCGCATTACCTGGTCCCCTTTATATGCCCATGCTCCAACCTCACTTGCTGTTGGATCTACCTGATGACTACAGTGACCAACCGGATTCCTGATCACCAGCACCAGTTTTGCTTCAGATCCCACCTGGAAGCTCACTGCCGATCACCGGGAGTCATGCTTGCGGCTTCAGATCATGCAAGCGGGGCGGCGCCACGCACCTCAGAGAGCCTGATGGCATTCCCGGCCCGCTTCTCCAGCAAAGCAGCTGAGTAGAGCGGATTCCTATGGAGCGTATATACATTGAGGGGCAGTCATCCCAATTCCCCACCGAACAAGCCTGTCTGGGGAGGCTTTCTCTCAGGCCTATAAGATGTGGAGTGCGAACAGGGGCAATTTTGGCTCGTAGGCCAATTTCATCGGGCAGTTCACAGGGAGGTTCGGGATGATAACGGTGGACATCCACTACAGTCCCCTCCGTTCTGGGAAGACCCCAGACCAGATTACCGATGTCAGGAGGCGCCAACCCAAGCTCCAGTCTCCAAGCCCCACGAAGTACACCGCCCAGCCTCCAAAATCCACTGGGGCCATCGCCCAGTCATCTCTTCTCACTGGGTGTGCTGCTCAGTTCGTGAGTTCCGCCAAAGGTGCTGATTCCCTCCAGAGTTCCGCCAAGCGCGCCGCTCCACTCCAGGGCCGCAGATGGGACGTTGTACCGCTGACTGGCCGGGAAAAGAATGTTGTCCCGCCGCCTGCCTGCAAAAGTGATGTTGTACAAGGACCCTCCGGAAGCGACGACACGGTCCCAAGTTCCACTGGAGGTGGCATCACGCTCCAAAGCTCCTCCGGAAGCATTGGCGCGCCTCAAAGTCTCGCAGAAAGCACCGTCGCGATCCAAGACCCCTCTAAAAGCGATGTTGCGGTCCCAATTGAGAGGGGGGTTAATTGATCCTCCTGCCACGCCCGCGGCTCCCGGTGCTAATCGTTGACACCTGTTCCGCATTACCTGGTCCCCTTTATAAGCCCATGCTCCGACTTTACTCGCTTTAGGATCCACCTGATGACTAAAGTGACCACCTGGATTCCTGACCGCCAGCATTCCCCGCTGGTTCTAGTCCCTTGTTCCAATCCTAAGGATTATACTCACTGTATGAATAATACCCGCTTTACGGATTATACCTGCTTTATGAATTATCCACATCCACAGATTATACTCGTTTCAATCACATTTAACAGTTAAATCACATTCAATCTTTTTCCATATGTAATATGATATGGCAACCAACAAAATGTAGATGAAAAACTCATAGTAATATTTTTAAGAAAAAAAATTTGAAACAAGGATACAAGTACTTTTTGTTATATAACACTCTTAAGAACCTGCTTAGTATATCCTGATTTCACTCTTTTTTTTTTGCAGAAATTCTCCAGATCTATAAATGAGATTATGAAATAAACTCCTCTGTACAGCACTCTTCCACATGTTTTTAATAAGATTTAGATCTGGGAGTTGGGACATTCCATTTTTTTGTCTGTTGACTGATCAGTGAGTCTTTCTTGACTAGAACATCAATCTAAGTTGAAGACAATTAGTTCCATAACATGATACCGATACTGATACATGTGTAGCTGTTAATTTTATGACAAAGGGCTTCTGTCTAACCAACTTAGCCTATAATATGAAAAATACTAGATTGTTATTACTTGGGAAATGTTCAATTGAAAGCATCACTGTGAATCAATATAATGTTTGTCGATGAAGAAGAAATGTCTATTTTGATAGGAATGGTCTGCCTCATCCACAAGCCATGAGGACACACTTAATGGTTTGATGAGCATAGAAATCAACCCAACCCAACACCAGTGCTTTTAACAAATATTAAACAAGCAAATGAGACAGTATCCTTTGAAAGTATGCAGTTAATCCATCCAGTACAATTCAAGAAACTTGAAGAATCTAATCCTATCCATAGACACTTTACGTCCTTTTTTTTCCTTTAAATGTCATCTGTCTTTCCATCAGTCTTTGTCCTACTAGCTATAAATAACCCAACAGAACACCCACTAGAACACTAAGCACTTACAGGAGCCACTTACGATAGTGTCACATAGAGTACAAGTGTGCATGTGCTTATACACAAATGAATGATATGGAAAAATGTATAAGATGTGCTTCAATGTGAAAAAGAAGAAGAAGTGCTTAAATGTGACACTCTTAAGCATAATCAGCCTGAAACTGTACATACTGTATGTGCTTCAAAATCATATCACTGCTCATCTGTTTGTACTTCATCAGATACTTCATAATGTTGACATCAGATTGCAAATGTGTCTCACACTACAACTTCTCTCATACTTTTTTTTGCGACCTCTTTTCCTATCATCCATAGTGTTTCCTATTTCTCTTTTATCACATTTGGCTTTGTTTGTTTTGTCAGTCTTTCTATAAGAAAAAAATTGTTTAAAGGTTTCTCCTTATTATCTTTAAAGATTAAATAGCATCACATTTGTTTTATTTAAATATTAACTCCTTTACATTATGTAGCCAAAATATGTGGACACCTTATTATGACAGGGAACTGGTACCTTGGGCTTTTAAAAGAAAGTGTATGTATCCTGTCTACAGAGCCCTTGAGCCCTTAGCCATATACTTCTCAGTTGTATTAATGAGATCATTGTAAATTGCTCTGGATAAGGTTGTCTGAAAAATGCCATTAATGTAAACGACACACCTTCCTCAAATTGGAAGCTCACAATTGTCCAGAAAGCACTAGAATTACCCTCACTGGAACTAAGGCTTGTATCTAAACAGTAGCCTACCAAGAAAGTCATTGTTCACTGTCTTTCTCTTTCCTTTCACAACTATTTCTCTTGGGAGTTTATCTTCTGGCATCGTCGTGCGTTTAAAAAAAAGTTTTTTTCTCCCGATGCTGTGCAGCCCAGAACACAGGTGAGGTGCGTTTTTTCGTTTACGTTCAGAGATTTCATTGGTCTAATGTTATGGGGCTCAGTTTTTTTTAGCTTGAAGTTTGTGAAACCGGGAAAAACCCAGGAAAAATTCATAAATAAGCCGCTTTGTTGTTTATGACGCGGGGTTCAAAACGTGGGAAAAAAGTAGCGGCTTATAGTCCGAAAAATACGGCAAGTAGTCCCAAGTATTTATAATACTCAAATACTTTTCCTACATATCTTTTTTTATTTCTAAAGAACTTTTTATAGATAGTTAGCAGATAACCGTATAAGCTTGTATTTTAAATTCAGTCTTATTGAACAAAAGTGATTCAAGCCCTCCAATCACCTGAGATATAGCCTTTTAACCACTGGTGAGGGTTGTATTTGTTTAATACAAAACATTTTTGACAAACAGGAGAACAAACAGCTGTCTGTAAATACCATGTGATATATTTTTGTTTTGTTTTGTTTCAATGCACAGTGCTGCTTTATCAGGCAATCACAGTAAGGCCTAACTGGATGATGGTAGCTAAAATACATGCTGACACAAAGCAGGCTTTGTTCTTTTGCAAATAGCTTGCAAAAGCATTTTTCTCTCATAGAAATTCCAAAATCTTACATCCTGTTGCTTTAAAATAAGGCCTGCGAAGCACATAGTGACACCAAATCATTCTCTTTTTGTGCAGTGGTTTTCTCTCTCACCGCTTTCTCACTGTGTTCACACATTCAATATACTCCTTCCTCCTCTTTATCTCTCTGTCTCTCACTGCCTCATTAACCATCTCTCTGTGTTCTCCTTTCTGAACTCCTCTCCCCTGAGTCCTTTTTTGGTGTTCTCTGTTTATGGTAATGCCAATAACTGCCTGTTAAGAGTGTGCTGGAGAGCTGTGCTTCAAAAAAGCAACTCTTATCCCACTGTCTCTCTGGACTAACACATTCATCTCTTCATATTTAGTGTTCAATCTTTTTATAGCCATGTACTGCCTCAGGCCAAGTCCGGTTCAGTTTGAAAATTTT
Organism: Silurus aristotelis; assembly: GCF_946808225.1. Lineage (NCBI taxonomy): Eukaryota > Metazoa > Chordata > Actinopteri > Siluriformes > Siluridae > Silurus > Silurus aristotelis. The sequence goes on along the minus strand of NC_139587.1, from coordinate 13,946,034 downwards.
CTCTGTTTTTGAACAAACAGAGGAACTGTACATATTGTTTAAAAAATGTTTTTTATGTTTTAAAAACAAATGGTTGTAAAATGAAAAGTACTTTAATAAACTAGCCTTTAATCAATAATTGATCAATTAAACAACTTGCACATGAACTGTCCCCAACACCATTCACATATGGGGAAATAAGAATTAAACCTTTCAAAATATAAACTGAAAAATAAAATAATAAATAAATAATAATAAATTCAGGCAAAAACAACTTTAATATTAAGCATTTTGAGAATGTACTCTGTATAACCTGGTATCATTTCACAACATCAGTGGAGTTTACTATCATCGAGTTTACTGATTGACAAATCCCTAACCAATGTTACAAAATCTATTGGAAACTCTTCCTGGAAAAGTGGAGGCTAAATGATTTCCCAAGTCTTAATTTTATTTGGTATTTTTACAATATTTTTGATCAGTATTAATGACAGTATGTTTATTGTGATTTATATAACTAGCTACCTTTAAAGAATATCTAAAACTATGTTATTTATTTTCTGAACTACTGTCTTTCCTGTAAACAATCTACACTCCCAATGCTATTTAGCCAAATGGGTGCAAAAACCTTTATCAAAACTCTTTCAATCATTGTTTCAGAGTTTATTGACCAAATTATCACCAGAAGGTATTCAATTATTAAACAGACCTAAACAGGTGCATGGAAAACACATCTAGCATTTGAACACATCTGCCTGAAGTAGTTCAAGGAACAAAACTAGAAAGGGCTGTGTGGGCTGTTAATTTGATCCTGATGATTTAATATTCTTAAAACCTGTGATCTTCAATATTCAGGGCTTCTTTGGCAGCAGAGCTAATCAGTGATCATAAAAAATAGTGCAGCATTCACAGGGTTGATGTGCACACATCCGGCAAACACACTGTGTTGAGAGAGAAGAGAGAGGAGTTGAGACAGAGAGAGAAAGAGAGAGAGATAGAGCAACCATAGAGCATAGCAAATTAATTACTCAGCATTGTCAGAATGTGAATTGTATATGTCTACATGACCAGTGTCATCTATTAAACTTCAGAAACTGAACCAGCAAGAAAATTAGTGGTGATTGTCTGTAGAGCATTTAAAATGTATAGCTAACAAAGCAGAAACTATTGGCTCACATTGAATTTAACCCAGATACATCTTTATATAACCTAGGGTTTAAATGTTAGTCTGGCCATCACACCCACCTCTAGCACCCGTCCACTGATGTATCGATTGCAGGTCTCACACTTTATCCCAAACTGGGCATGGTAATCTGATTCACAGTATGGGATCCCATCTCTGAACCAAACAGCACAAAACAGTTTACAGAATAATTAAACAACCAGAAATATACAACATTAAAACTCCTTATAGTCAAAACTATTCCTTTAGCTCTCATGCAATATTTATAGAGGTATGATAACTAAATAAACAGCATATTATCTCAAGGGCTGTTTATGTAAAACCTGTAATGACAAACCCAAAAACCCTAGACTGAGATATTAAAAAACATTTTGAAATGAAACATTAGCATTAGCAATGGTGCTAAAAATTTAAGATAAATCAAGTTTGGCTTCAAATATAATTACTGTATATCAAATATATTGTAGGTTTGCATAAGTGAGGGATTTGAGGAAACAGAATAGGAGGGATAATGTGTGCTCACTTGCTTATGTACTCTCCAGTGAGAACATTTCCGCAGGTCTGGCACTTAAAGCAGCTGACATGCCACTGTTTCTCCAATGCCAGGAGAGACTGGCCTTGCTTGATCTCCTCCTTACAGCCTGCACAGTCTAGAAAGAGAGAGAGAGAGAGAGAGAGAGAGAGAGAGAGAGAGAGAGAGAGAGAGAGAGAGAGAGAGAGAGAGAGAGAGAAAGAGAGAGAGAGAGAGTGAGAGACAGAGAAATGTAAACTCTCCAGTCATTCATGGCATAAATCTGTAAAATATGGTTTTAATCATGAATTATGAGAGACATAATGGCTTGAGGTACCCACACACACACACACACACACACACACACACACACAAAGACTAGTAGCAGTAAGAAGTGGCTGTGGGGGTGTATGAGGCATAAGTGTAAGCAGGGGCTTATGTGCTGACAAGTCAGCTGATGGTTTGTTTTCATTTGGACATTAGCAGCTATTTTTGGATGTAGTAATCCACTTCACTCTCTTCTACAGACACCGAAATGTCAGTCAGGTTCATACCACAGCCTTATATCTCTCTAATATCCCATCTCCTAATTCTGCTATCATCTGCAGTCTATCTACATTTACTGCTCTTTAGTTCTTGGTGGCATTGAAATAAAAAACAAGAACAAAGCAAACTAGACATATGCAACCACTCCAGCCTGCTCTAGCAGAACAGAGATAAAGCCTTACCCTACCCCCTTTGAACTTGGTAAGCAATTCTCTCTCTCTCTCTCTCTCTCTCTCTCTCTCTCTCTCTCTCTCTCTCTCTCTCACACACACACACACACACACACACACACACACACACACACACACACACACACACACACACACACACACACGCGCACATACACACACATACACACTCACACATGCACACAAAAACAGTCCTTAGACCAAACACCTGCTCCACTCTCCCCACAGAGAAATATAAAATAATTATACTGAAACTACTATTTACAATAAATAAGAACCATGCTAATTAAATATAAATGTTTATTTACACAGTTTATAGACTTTTAGAAAGATTTTTTCTCATAAACAACAACACACATATTATGCATGCAGTGAAATGCTAATATTACATTTAGAGTTCAGCAGTGTGTATGTGTTTATGTGTGTGTGTGTGTGTGTGTGTGTGTGTGTGTGTGTGTGTGTGTGTGTGTGTGTGTGTGTGTGTGTGTGTGCACGCGTATGTATGTGTCTTTGGTACGCCACAAGAATAAATAATAAACTGCATAGTGATTCCTAAGGACATTTCATTCATAAAATGTATTATTGTTTTGAGAGAGACTTACGACTGGGTCCATGAATTTTAATCGGCTCATTTAAAGCAACAAGTTTGTGGGAGCACTGCTGACACACACACTTCTTTCCACTGAATGTTACTCTGTCTCCAATTGGAAAGGGTTTTCTACAATGGAAACAACATGAAAATACTTGCCTAAGAAAAATGTATGCATTAACTTAATTTACATATTTTCTAATGTAAAAAAAATGCTAAGAAGCGTGTTATAAATAATAGTTAAGTGTTAATAACAGATAACCTCTGCGGTTTGGTATTTTGTATCAATATCCATTTGGATTTTTGGATTCAGTACCAGCTGTAATAAGAAAGAAAACCATTTAACAACCGATTTTTACATTTTGTTTGAATGGCAGTTCTCTGAACCCTACAGAGGTTAAATAGCATCTTAGAGGCCAAAAAGGTGCTTCTAAAAGAGGAGCACTGGGGATCAGATGACATTTCACTTCAAACAGATGAAACCGTACTCTCCCTGAGCCATACAAATACTCATATCAGTGACATGAACATATTAACTATTTTACATTTATAGTATTTACAACCTGAAAATAGTCATACAAGTGAAACCCAGTGGCATAATGAAAGACATGAGCAGTGCTGAATGTTTGGCAAATTAACCAAGTTTTTTTTTTGCTGCTGGCCAAAAACAGCAGCATGAAAACATTACAGTATCAAATTTAACTAGCAGAAAATAACATACTGACAGTTGCATTATGGACTGGAATATGCTATCAAACACCTCAGCTATCCTGCTGGTGTGTAATTAATGAGGCTTTAATAACGTCTCTAGGTTACACATGTAACCCTGGTTCCCAGAGGGAACGAGACGCAGTGTCAACAACACTTTGGGAACGCCTCTGCGTGACCACGCTTTGAACCACATGTGTAATTAATCCAACAGAAGAGCGCAACTTCACCAGTGGGGTGACGTCATGACCAGGAAGCTATTAAAGCTCATGCAGTGGAGACAGAGCTAGCTTCGGAAATGGAAGGAAGCGCTCGCAGGGATGCAGGGAGTGTGGCGCTGAGACACAGCGTCTCGTTCCCTCGGGGAACCATGGTTACATATTTATCCTAGAGATGTTCCCCTTCAGGAACTCGAGCTGTGTCAACAACGCATTAGGAACGTGAGTACAATACTGTTAGACTGACCAATCCCTGCTTAGTGTGGATGGGCACAGCTAGGCCGAAGGACAGAGGAGCCAGGAGAGGCATCAAGGCTGTAGGACGTGACAGAGTGGTAAACAAGTGGTAAAAGTGGTAAACAAGCCCACAGCGTTGCAAATGTCCTGGCAAACCACTACAGAGGAACAGGTCTTAAAGGCTGCCACGCTCCGGGTTGAGTAAACTCAAACCCAAAAGGAGCGGTGAGACCAGAGGACTTATAAGAGGAGCAGATAGCATCCACAATCCACCTGCTGAGGGTCTGCTTATCCTCAGGGAGACCGTTTAACACCCAATTAAGCTTCTCCTAGTCGAGGGCCTGAAAAAGAGTAGGATAGAATGCCTGCACAACTGGTCGTGGGGCAGCCGAGGGCACCTTGGGACGTACCCCGACCTGGGGTAGAGAAAGGCACTGGCCATGCCTGAGGTGAACTCCAGACAGGAGAGGGTCACAAAAAAGGCATGAAGGTCCCCAAATCTCTTTAGAGACGAGATGGCCAGTAGAAAGACACTCTTGACTATCAGAAATCTCAAGGACACCACTGTTAATGGGCTCAAAGGGAGGCAGGGCCTCCAAAGCTATGGCAGGTCTCACAAAGGCACTCTAGGTTGCACCTGAGGTCTCAGCCTCTGGGTAACGTGGAGGAAATGTGTCACTAGCGGGTTCTTCCATAGCGACTGCTCAGCAAGCAGAGCATGATAAACCGCAATTGTGGACACAGAAACCTGTAGGGTAGAAGGAGACAACCCTTTGGCATACTGTTTCTGAACGAATTCCAGCACTGGGACAACCATGCAGTTAACTGGATCTAACTGGTGGCCTTTGCACCATATAGTGAACAGGGGACACAGCCTCCATGGCTCCAGGCGGGGGTGAAGTAAAGTGCCCCCTTGCCTGAAACATAAGATCCCGCCTGGGAGGAATCTAGCAGGGAGGGTTTTCGAAAAGGTTTACCAGGTTAGCAAACCATGGCCATCCCATGATACCAGAAGGAGATGGAATTTCATCCTGGCAAACTCTTTCCAGAACTTTCCAGAACTGTTGTTTGATGTAAGAGACCACAGATGTGTTGTCTGTATGGATCAGCACATTATGGCCCCTTAAAGGAAATGCTTCAACACTAGAAGCACAGCCAGCATCTCAAGGCAGTCCACAAGAGATGACCTTTCCATAGACCTTGGGCAGAGCGGGCACGCATGACCCCCCCCAAACAGTGAGGAAGGCATCCATTTTTAACATTATGTGATGACAAGGAGCCCCCAACACGAGCCCTGCAACATAAACCCGGGTTCCCTCTACATGTCTAAGGCGTATTCTCCCGTAGGGCACCGCGTGACCTTGATTGCGTGAAGTGGGTTGCCCCTCCCCTTTAGTCCTGAGCTACCACTGAAGGGGTCTCATGTGCAGGAGGCTAAGCGGTATCCCATTGGGCATGGATGGCATCAGACCCCGCAGCCTTTAAAACTGCTTTACAGTGAGTGACTGGCCTTCTCTCAGTCTCTTGATGGCTGTGAGGATAGACTCAACTCAAGCAGGAGACAACTGTTCCCGCATAGTGGTCAAATCCCACACCATGTCTAGATAGGTTGTCCTCTGTACCGGAGAAAGTAGACTTTTCTTGGCAGTATTAACCCCAATTTCTTCATGTGGGCGAAAACAACATCTCATCGCTGCTCCAGGCTGCCAGATATTCTCTTAAGGGAATCAGTCTCTCAAGACTGACCTCTGGTATGCCTAGAGCAGGTTATACCTGTTCTATGAGCCCCCTAATTCCTCTACGTTTCCAGGCGGAAACTGAGAGAGGCACTCGCTGGAGGCCGCTGTGCCCTGAAATTCCGGAGGTGGCATAGTTAACAAGCCGATCTCCTGAGGGCACAGATAAAAAGCGAGTGCCGTGTGCTGAGGTGTACAATGCCCCCCAGAGGAATCCCTCAGAGGTCCTGAATGGTCAGGACTTCTTTGTCACAGTCCTCTTGTTGAAATGATGGTCCTCAGATCTGTCACTTCCCTGGGCTTCAACCTGGGGCGTCGCCAAGAATCCCTGGCAGCGGGGGGTTTGAGTGGCAATGCTAAGTTCCTGGACCTCACAATGCCCACTCTTACAGTATTTATAGTAAATGCTATTCTGTATCGTTTAAGGAACTTTCTGTACACATAGGGAGATTTTGTGGTACTTTATGTGTGTGCAAATTTGACTGTGGACAAGCACATACGTGAACATATGTGTACATAAACATTTTGGGTGACCTTATACAGTAATTACCTGCTGTGTCATTTTCTTCTTAGATAAATGCTACACTATCAGCTTTTTCATTCATGTTAAATATTCATTGTTATTAAATATTGGAACATTTATAATTTCTGTCCAGCCACACAATTTTAAGTTTCTTATGTTTTAACATGTTATAAACAATTATTCATGCAGCATTTTTTTCCAATGTATATGAATGTAAATATGTAAATAATATAGATACAATGTTTGTTAAATTAAACAAATATACAGTATAAGCAAATAAATTGTGGCATCCATTCTCGTTGAACGCATAACTTGAAATGCTAGATCCTTACAAAACTACAGCTTGTAAACAGCAGCTTTTTTCTTCATGATATAGCGAGCTGTTTTCCTGCCTGTTACTGTTATGGCCTGCCTGATAAGAGTTTTGCAGGCTACTCCCACTAGAAACAACCCGCTGAGCTATTTTGTGGCCACTGGCAGTGGGATTTTGTGAAGCAATTTCAGTCTTACTTGGCAAATAGATTTTTCTCTGCATGTACATTCAGCAAATGCTAATTTGTTCCTTGGTGCTGAAGGGACAATAATGAAAGGGGGAAGTAAGTGATTTAGTGTAATTTCCTCCAAAACTGGGCTGTATAACAGGAAATACAAAGAAGGAAGAAAACAATCAAGTTTCCAGGATTTCTGAGAAAGCATAAAAAAAATCCTCAGAACCCTCCTTCACTTGTTCCATTCAGGAAGCAGCTTCGTAATGTAGGTAGGTAGCAATTCTGAACAACAATGGTGCACTTTCCATTAGAAAAGCTTATACCGTTGTTAATTAGAAATGTGCCTTTCTTTGGGCAAATTTAAATGCAACTTCAACCATTTTTTGTGGAAGTAATAAGAATTTTTTTAATGGCAGAGTGAAATATAGTTGTCACTGTCTGACTCTAAGCTAATAGAGTACTCAAGATTTCTTATAACCGTCTAGTTATTCTTCATGAAATAATCCAATTTGAGTAATGGTACATAGATGTTTGGCAGGCAGGTAATGGATCAGCCAAAGAAGGCATTTGTGAGTTTGCTGCTCATTAATTTTCTGGGAATCTCAATTAAATTAAATTAAATTCATTTTTATTTGTATAGCGCTTTTAACAATGAACATTGTCTCAAAGCAGCTTTACACAGATAATGTGGTGATTAAAAGTGAATATGTTCTTTATAAGTAAATTTATAAGAATCTGACTGTATCTGACTGTATTGCAAACAAAGGGGTTGGTTCGAAAAGTTTGCAACAATACAGTAGTATGCACCTAACATATTTATAAAAAAAATAATAATAATAATTTTTCTACGTCTGAGAAATATAGCAGCATATGGACATAACCTTTCATAGTGCAATGAAGATTAAAGGCCATAAAGATGCATGTTTTCCTTCTCATACTCTGCCTGGTATTTTATTAAATATAATAAATGTGATAAATATTTATTGATAGTTTTAATTAATTAATCATCACCAACAGCATAACTCTATCAAAACAAACTTATCTGCAGAGCACAAATCTTTTTCTCTTTCAACTGCTGTCAAGCCCATTTGCTAATAATTAGTTAGAACATTATTTATGACAGCAATTCTACTATACTGCGCATATAAATGCTACATTTATGTCTGTGACCTACAATGTTATTAAATTATATTAAGGATTTGGTAGCACTTTTAAATCATTTTAATTTATATAGTATTAATAAAAAGTCTTTTTACATAATACAAGCACTTTTTTTCTCACCATGAACAGAAAAGAAAGAAATAGATCTTTCTGCAATGGTAATATATTTTCTAAAATATTTCTTAACTAGATTTGTTATCTGAATGTTAAGCAGTTTGATACAAGTACAGGTAATTGAATGAAATTGTATGGCCCAGCAAAGCAAAGTCAAACAAAAGTGTTGACATTGTTAAATACCTTGTTAATGAGGTACAGGTGTAATAGTCACTCATTAATGTCTGATTAAGTGTTCAGACTGGAATGAGCATATGACATATTTACCATTTTAACTTAAAGTCATGGTCACACAACATATAACTGAATAAATCAAATAATTTTTTTGTGGCTTTAATAACACATAAAGCAAAGTAGCAGTACTTTGGTAGGAATCTGAAAGGCTCACCTGCAGACATTGCAAACAAAGCACTTTGGGTGATATGTGTGGCCCAGGGCTGATACCACTTCTCCTGTGATGAAGTCCCCACAGCTGTCACACTTCGTGCCATACAGACGTTGGTAGTCTGCTGTGCATATGTACTCACCCTTCTTCTGGAAAAAGCCGGAACGGGCCAAGTTACAGCCACACACTGCCAGGAAGAAAGTGCATGTTTGGAATAGCACATCTATACAGACTTGCACAGATAAGTTTCTATCCATCCCTGCAATATTCAGGATTATACAAATAAAAAATGGTCTTCATAGTCCATATTAGTTATTTAATATAGAAAGCTTTTTCAAACACACACCTCAAAAACAGACATGTACACACAAATACTAAAGAATTTTGTAGCCATTTAGAGTTTACATGATTTTAACTATAAAAACTCACTTTAACTCACGAGGAGGATCTGAAGCATAAAATGTGTTATTCCAAGCAACATAAAGAACATCTCTTATTCATCAAATACCATTAGAGACCTGAACATCCAGCTGGACAAACTAAAAGCTGACTGATGCTGCTAGCATTATATTAATCTAAAATATTTCTGTATGTTTCATTCCTTCATAACCTCTACACCCTTCACAATCTACTGCTCCACTGCTTTTCTCCCTCCCCCAAATTGTGCACAGAGCCAATAGATACCCTTTGCCCTACATTAATCACTTGCCTCAATAGCCCATTTCCTCTCTTTCGTTTGTTCAGGTTTCACGGGACCCTCTATGACTTGGCTTAATTATTATAATTTTTTTACCAATCTGTGAGGGTGAAGTGTAAAGGCCAGTCAACCACATCCACTCACACTGCTTCTCATATGGCATCACATAGCAGTGTGACACTCAGAGAAATGCAATATCCACCTGCTCCTGCATGCATGAGCTCACAAACACCAGTGATAGGCTAGCGTTTCTGTGACTGATAAAGGACAGAGAAAAAACATCACTAATAAAGAACTATACACCATTCAACCCTTTACACATTCTAGTGCTACAAATGCTCTGTTAATCAGAAATATATGCAGTTAGTTATTCATCCCTAGCCACAGAATAAAAAGGATTATTTAGCAAATACATTTTATTAGGGACATTTTAACATTTTGGTTACCCAAAGTGGAAGTTCCCATCTCAAAGAAGTGACTACATGAATTCAGTATAGTTGTATAGAGTTGTACAGAGTTGTACAGAGTTGTACAGATGCAATGCTTCAGTTAAAAGTGAAAGATTTATAAAACACAAAGCAGATGAAAAAAAAGCAGGGAGCAATAAGCTGAGAAATTTGTAAAGAATTAGTATGAATATTAATTTTACATCTTCTAAATTCTGTCATATTTAACAAAGTAATATTCGTTATGTTTTAAATATTGTGTGTTGAATAATGTATAATCATATGATTCCAATGAATCCCCAAATCATAAGATTGTCAGAGATTCCCACTTGTACTGGTTACGTGCTGGCTTGCAGTGCTACTACTCACTTCTCCAAGTGTCTAGCCAGTTGTGTCATTGTTTTTAGGTCTCTAAACCTTTTGCTTGTCTTCTTATAACTCTGAGAATTATGTGACAGATGCCAACTAGTCTGGATTCACAAGCATCTAGCCCACCGAGATTTCCCTATTGATTATTTTATACTCTTTAAATAAAAACAAACAAAAAAACAAACAAAGGTTGCCTTATTAAGACCATATAACCTGATTGTATGTAAAAAAAATAAGCATTTGTAGGGCAGTTCTACTCCTTCTAATACAAATTCCATTTTAGCCACATTTAACAGACCACAAAGCAACAGAAATGGTTTATTGGCACATAAGCATTAAACATTCTGGTAAACAAGGCATTTAAATCTTTAAAGAGAATATATCAAAGACAAAACCCTTCAACCTAATCTCAACAGCAGTTACTTCCAGCTAAATATCAGAAATGTCTTTGAAAATTTTTTAGCATATGTTTACTATATAATATGTTATTTTAGCGATATAATGTCATTCTGCATCCTGAATGTTATGTACAAAACCTATTGTACAAAACCTATTGTAAATTGCCAAGTGAGCACAAAAATTATCGATGAATTGGAAAATGCTTTTATTTAGTCCTACTAGTCCTCATAATTTGATTTAAATAGAATAATTAGAGGTGGTCCTGCATGTTATTTTGTCAAACCCTCCAAGACCAAGTGTAAATTAGCACTATGCTTGCCGATCTGAGTGATGCTTAGCTTCAGTTAATGTTCACATCAAGCATGAGTATGTGGGCTAATAAGTCTGTGGCATAGATGTAGCTTAGGGCTAGTTTGATTTTTGCAGAAACCTATTACCTCAGTTTCTCTAAATTCCCACACTACATTCTCTAAAGTTTACACAGAATTGTGTAAAAAAAAAAAAAAAAAACAGTAAAACCTCCTTCGAGAAGAGGGTCTGCAGGCTGAAACATCTTGTTCAGGAAAGAGATCAGCATATAATTATCAGACTGGTTTGGCTAAAAGGAAGTCTATAGTAATTCAGATAAGCAATCTTTAAAAACAATGGTGATATCAGATATCAGGTATAAGATATCGGATATAAGCATATCAAAATGCACAACACTGATCCTTGAGGTGGATAAGCTAAAACAGAAGATCATATCAGGTTCCACTTCTTTAAACGAAAAAATTGAAATCTATAGATATCATGTGCACAGAATCACTTGAATATTTTGGTTCATAATGAGAAAAATAAAAGATATGTTTTTGCTAATCTATAACTGTCCAGTTTGGTTGAGTCAGCACCCCTAAAAAACCCCCGATTCCTGTTCTTGGCCAAGAGGAGTGGATCTAATTTAGTTTAGTACTAGCCCACTAGTTTAATGGTTTTGTGTTTACTGGGGTTGTAAAGAATTATTATTTGATTTATCATATCCTACTGGCAACTTTAAACAATCTTGCTTTTTTTCTTCTATGCTCTCTTATCAAGTGTTTCCACCTACAGAATTGTATGTAAATTTTACATTTTACAATTTATTCATTTATTTATTTTTTAAATAGAGACTGATGTGTGTAAAAATACCAGGAGATCAGCATTTCCTGTATGACTCAAACTCATAACCAATTCTTATACCGACATTTGCACTTCATTCTGTTTAAATTGACAGTTACCTGTTCTTAACCTGTATCTGCAGGATTTTTTTTACATTGCGCTGCTGCCATATGTTTGGATGATGATATAAGTGCATGGATGTATACGGGTATACAGGTGTGGACAGTGAGTGTAGTTTAATTGCACACTTTAATGAACCCAACTTTTTACCCTCAGCATTATGTGTATGTTGTTAAGCAATTCCTACTTAAATAACAATCAAAAAACAAAAATAGAACCAAACAGTCTCATGCCACAATACCAAGCAAACATTTGATTGATTACTATTTGTTGGTAGCTCGATTAGTGAACCTTGTAGCAGGCTGTAGTTGGCTTTCTCTTCCAAAGCTGCACAGTTATGGGACAGCCTTCTCATTAGTGTTTGGGACTCATTGTTCAAGTCAAGATTGAAAATATATTAGTTTAGTCAAGGCTTTTGTAAATAGTTTTCTCTTAGAGTTGCTCTTATAAAGCAGACATAGAGGGATCATGTTTATAGAGTGTTTTGGTAAATTGGGATGTTTGAATGCTGTAATCCCTCCACTTTCACACTCAGTTTTGTTGACGGGGTGTGGCAAGCCGTCTTATATCCAAGAGATTCCTCATGTCTGTGTTACCTTCTGGTTCTCTCTTTTAGTTATGCTGTCATAACCAGAGTCCCTACTTGCACTCTAATCAATACTGCACATTATCCTTAGCTATATTTTAGCAATAAGGATAAAAAATAATACATGTTTATTTTCTCTTTCTGTTGCCCCTCCTCTTTCTCTCTCTCTCTCTCTCTCTCTCTCTCTCTCTCTCTCTCTCTCCCTCTCTCTGTTTTTCTGTCAAGTCAAACATTCTCATGAGGTACAAGTGATCCTGTCACTTTCTTTTTTCCAAACCTACCTGATTCATCCTGATGCCCTACCTCTGGATGGATTTCTTTTAGATTGGAAACCACTTACTGCAGCTGAGGATTGTTCCACATAAACAGATTAAAGATCCATTAATGCAGAGGGTTAAACTGAAGAACCATGAAGATGGTATTGGACTGTAATTAATACAGTTCTCTATAATGGATGACTCTGATCACCATGAACAGATTTACACTCGAGTCTCCATCAGTGAACAGTTTATAAACTCAACAATAATTGAACTATAATGAATGGATATCCGGTGCTATCCAGACGAGGATGGGTTTCCTTTTGAGTCTGGTTCCTCTCAAAGTTTGTTCCTCATTCCATATTAGGGAGTTTTTCCTTGCCACCATCACCACTGGATTACTAATTAGTGATAAACTTAGAGATAAACATAGAGACTAATTTGAAATTTATATTTTTTATAAATGTATAAATTATGCATTTATAATTTTTTTCCTTGTAAAATTCCTTTGGGACAATATAAATAAAATTAAATTTAACTGAATTTAATAATTTTGAATCCTGACCTTTCTAGAAGTTCCCAAGAGACAACAGGGGCCCATATAAAAACTAGCCATTTGTATAGGCCTATGTCATTTGGATTATATGTACAGACTGATAATTACACCAGAACCTACTCTCTGTGACTTTATGCAATGAATAACATATCTGTAAAGTGCTCATCAGAACAATTAAACAAGACAGCTAAATCTTTTAAAAGGTGAAGGCTACTGCAGATTTTCTAGCAGTAGTGTGGTATGAATCATTTTTTTATTATAATTTGGCATAGGTCTTTTCATCTGTGCTGATAATAAACTCAATATAACAAATGTCGCAACTTAGTCTGACCTTGGGTAAAAATAACAGGAGCAACAAAAGTTCAAAACTACGCCCCGTAATGGCATCATTTCATCTTGTTATTTTTAGCAAGCACTAAAAGAATTAATTTAAAAACATGTGGCAACTTCTGCTGCCACACCCACCAATTTCTATGTCTGGATGCCAAAATCATGCAGTCGTCTGCCTTCACTCTCTCTTTCTCCAACCTTTTAAATGTTAAAGACTTCACAGTCAACCACAAGTAAAATAGTTACAGTTTAAGTGCACAATTTGTTGTGTATCCAGCAGTTATCACTTAAAAATAGTAGTCAAATTGCAAGGCATGCCGTGCAATCCACACCAATTACTTATTGTGGCATGAGTTTTCTCTGCTTGGTCTTTATTTTAATAAATACTGTACTCTTACTCTCTCTCTCTCTCTCTCTCTCTCTCTCTCTCTCTCTCTCTCTCTCTCTCTCTCTCTCTCTCTCTCTCTCTCTCTCTCTCTCTCTCTCTCTCTCTCTCTTAATTTGAATCACTTCACACTGTTTCTCAGTTTTACAGCTATAATACATCACCAGCACAGCACTGGGGTCCCTAAAATAAAACTGATTAGGGGCTGGCCAATAGAGTGAATAGATAAAAAAGTAATTATCAGCAATACGCTATTTAAATTCCTTTCTTTGATTTTCATGGTACCAACTATCCCACCTTTCCATTATTCTCATTCCTATCTATCTATCTATCTATCTATCTATCTATCTATCTATCTATCTATCTATCTATCTATCTATCTATCTATCTATCTATCTATCTATCTATCTATCTACCTCTATACCTCTCTATTCTATTTATTTCGAGCTTCATATTTAGTATGTCGTGTTATAAAGTACAAGAATTTAACCCTTGTTACCAAATAAAATTTTTTGAAGAGTTTCTTAATAGCTTATTTTTTAACAGTTATTGAAGGTCCACAAATATAATGAGAAAAAAAGTTCTTTAGTCCAAAGGACTCACAGCAATGCCTACAATGCCTACCTAGACCAGTCACACCAGAATGGTGGTAATGCGTTACTCATAATCTGTAATTATGTGTTGACTGAGCCAAAAACACTGCAATATAGAGGAGAAAATGACAAACTAACTGAGCAATTACTTTTTCTGTGTTTTTTCAGTGGCATCCACTAACACAACAGATGGCCAACAAAGACAATATACATTATTATGTTAAATATGGAAGGCCATTTTTCACATATATTGTATATTGTAATCATATTTATTTCCCTCAATAAATGCTAGCCATAATGCAGCAAAGTACCAGCATGCCTCCTAAACCATGCTTTGAAAGAAGATTTTGGTGCAAGCGAGTATTTCATATTTAATTAAAATACATAATTATGCCTTTTTTTTAAATAAAATGCTTTATCTAGCCGTCATTTGTCTCAACAAATCTTAAATAACTAGTTAACCTGACCTGAATCACTAGGATATGCTGACTAACTGCTTTGTTTCATCAAACAAGACCTCAAGTTCTATTTAATTACAAAAAGCAGATATGACTGAAGACTAAAAAATATTTAAAAAAGGGAACTCCTCAGTATTGATTAAATTAAATGGCTTACATCACCATAGACATTATTGAAATAGCTGACGAATTAACTTTTTCATAAACACTGTAAAACGAGCGGTTAAGACTGATGCATCTCAATACCTCACAAAACAGCATACCTAAAGGGAATTCTGTGTCTACCACATTGATGCTATCATGCTGCAAAGTCCCTCAACTCTAGGAGAATTTCTCCCCAGCAACCACTGCATGGCCTTAATGATTGGACAAGAACATGTTGCCATAGCTACTGGAAGCTCCCATCCTGTTCATATCCCCCCTCCACCACAGTGCCAGACAAGTCGGAGAAAAAGAAAGCATTCTGCATATTTCACCAAGAGACGTTCCTGTCCTCATACTACATGAACAACATTACTGTCTGTTTTCAAAATAGAACAATCCTAAAAAAAGGGCCAAATGCTCACGCAAAGGTCAAAATGATATAAATAAAATATATATAAGCAGAACCCCCTCAATACTAGCTTATCAGGATTCTTCAAGTTTGTGCAGTCTATTGTAGGAGATAAATCTTATCTATAAGTTGCATTAATTGTCCTAGGTTTATAATGCTCAAGTGCTAATTTTACAGACATATAGCTTTTTATTCACACACACACACACACACACACACACACACACACACACACACACACACACACACACACACACACACACACACACACACACACAAAGAGCAAACTCTCTGCTGGATTCATCCATTCCTTGCTAACTCAATCAAGGCTAAGAAATGAAAAAACATATCTAGGGTTACAGATAGCTACTTGACTAGTTAAGAACAGAATAAGAGAAGGCCTAGGCTACAGAGAAGTCACCATTAGTACCATGAGTTAATGCCAGATATGTTTAATTTTGCTAAATAGTTTTTCTTGTTTTTTCATCCTGCTTATAATCTAAATGAATCACATATGACATTTTAATGATTTTTTATTTTTTTTTACTTTTATATCATTATGAAGCTTTATATGTAATAAATATGTAACCTAGTGTAATGCATAAAAATGCTCTTACCAAGGTTGAAGCGGATAAATGGAGGCTATTCACAGTTTGAAGCTAGTCCTATATTGTGCACATGCAGATAGCTACACATTGTGTAAAAAGTGTATGAGATAATGAGAAAGGTAAAGATGTATTATAGCTGTAAAACTGAGAAACAGTGTGAAGTGATTCAAATTAAGAGAGAGAGAGAGAGAGAGAGAGAGATATTTAAATAATCCTTATAATCCTTTACATTTTGTTAGTTTGTCCAATTACAAATGAGCTATGAAAAAAACCCTTTGAATTAAAGCAGAAAGTCCAATTTAAATGGCTCATTGTAAACCCACTGTTTCAAATTAGTGGGGCACAAGACTTAACTTGTGTCCCTGTCAAAATATTTATCGACCTGACTGTATGTACTGTATGTACAGTCCATACATGTGTATATGTGTATAAATATATTGTATGTAGGGCAAACATTTTCTGACACATAAATACAGACTAAAAAATACACATGAATTATTAAGCCACTGAAAAACCTGGTTCAAGGCATGGGAACGAGAAAGTAAATGCAGTTACATGTCATTAGAACAGCATGTCAGAATAGTTTTTACCAACAGAAAAACAATCACCCCACCACTATGGCTCCATATAAACCCAGTTAAAGCTTCAGTCTAACCACACAAACTACCGGCTCTCATTTCTAGACTGATAAAATACAGACTATGTGCAGAGTGAAATTAAAGTTGTATGAAGCCAAAAAATTCTTTGTAATGTGGCACATATGAAAATGTTACAGTTTATGCTTGCCTTTGAACAACTGTTTATTAACTAGAAGAAGACAGAAAAGTCCAACCACTTTGTACAAAATCATATATCATGGTAAAGTGCAGATGGAAAATCGTAAAAGTAAGCCAAGAAAATCAATCTTCTTGCTGGTGGTTTAAAGAGAGGTTAGTGATAGATGATAAAATACAGGGTCTGGAAAGGACACAGAAAGAGAATGTTAATGCAGCATTTTCCACTCAGTGTTTTTTTGTCCATTTTTCCTTAAATTAGTTTATAAAGCTACTTTTTTATATCCCTCTTTTCATTTTTCATTTTACATTTCATCTCGAAATCCTAGTCGCATTCTCTCATATATTCATGTGCTCATACTCTCTGCCCTAAAGATAATGCCTACTCATATTGCATTCGGGCCAACAGGAAAATCAACTGCTTGACAAACATATTATTCCATCTTAATGAATTAAACAGCACAATTTGTCAAACTTAGTTACACACCAATGCTTCCTGCTGAAAATTCCAGAATAAAAGCACAAAAGTGTAGGACAGCTGAATAATGTTGGGCCTATTACATTTCTGGTTTGTAGAATTACACAAATGAAACATCAGAACCTAAAGAAAACCATTCTGACATTGTGAGAACATGCAAAATTCAGTGTAGGACAGGACATATAAGGCAACAGCATTACTTAATTACTGTACCACTGCATAACTATATTGTTGGGGGAAAATGGAGGGGGGTTAAACTAGTGAGTAGGTTTATTCAGCCATGATTGTGAAACTTTTATAATCACTGTCTTTTCATGAAAAAATAAATAAGAAATAAATTTAAAAAAATGCTGAAGAATACAAAATAGATGCCACAAATTGCACAAAAATGAATTTAAATTCTGCTTGAATTCTTGCTATTATTATTTAAACATTCCTAAAATTTTGACTAGCTGCTTTGTGCCTGGTGTAAATCAAGGTGTGAATTAGCAGTGTGTAGCAATCTATTGACATCAAGCATAAAACATATAAGAGCAAATCTAAGAAAGATCTTAAAAAATATTTGTGAAGATACATCAATGAACACTCAGTAGAACACCTGGCTATGCAGTGAAAGTTATAACATTTCACAATGCAATGAGAAATAAATTTAAACTAAACAGATGTTTGGCCACAATAAAGCCCTATATTAGTGAGGTTAATTGTGCCTACTGTACAAGCCTCTGGATGCAGTGATATAATCTGGAGTTGTTTCAGTGGATCAGGTCTAGGCTCAGTAACAATACTGTATGTGGTAATAATATTAAGTCAGCTGACTACCTGAATGTGATGAGTGACCAGTTATCCCATCAATGGATTGTTCCATTGAATGCCACAGAATTGCCAAAGTGTGGTTCAAGGAGCATGAGGAATAATTTTCACACTTGAATTGGTCACCACAGAGTTCTGACCTTAATCCGATTGAAAATCTATTAAATGTGATGATGAAGATTTTACAGTGTGTCTCAAGTCTTCTGTCGTTAATGTGTCGTTAAAGATCTCAAGCAAAAATGAATGGAACTTTGGGTGAAAATACATGATACATTGCATAAAACGTTAAAAACAGTTCCATGATAAAGGAAGTAAAAAGATGTATTGATTAAATTATATATACAGTACAGGTATATAAAACATTAACTTGTGGCATGGTCTCCATGTCTGCACCTGATCACCAATTTGACTAAACAACTTGTAATCACACACCTTTAACATGTTATTTTTTCAATATACATACACTGCCTGTAAATAAAAAATAAAATAAAAACTCACACACTCTAATATTTAATTGGACTGCCTTTTGTTTTGAAAATAACACATTCACCATGATGACATGGTTCTGATAGGCTTATGGAAGATTTTATGTTGATGATGGAAGAGCCAGTCCACTGTATAAAGTCTTCTCCAGCAAGTCCCAAGGATTCTCAATGCTGTTAAGGGCTGAACTCTGTGGTGGCCAATCCATGTGTGAAAATGGTCTTGTGCTCCCTGTTGTGTCATGCTCTTTTTCACAATTTAAGCCCTATGAACCCTGAAATTGTCATCTTGGAATATGCCTGTGCCATCAGAAGAGAATATAAATACATTGATGGAAAAACCTGGTCATTCAGTCTATTCAGGTAGTCAGCTGACCTGACTAGTTGTGGGCACATAACATTAGTGAAACTAGACTCGTCTAAATGAAGCAACCCCAGATCATAACACTTTTACCACAGGCTTGTATGATATTCACAAAGGCATGATGGGTACTTCATTTGTGTCTCTTCTTACTTTGATGTTTGAATCACTCTGGAACAGGGTGAGTCTGGATTAATCAGACCACATTACTTTTTTTCACACTGCTCCAGAGGCCAATTTTTATGCTTTTTAGGAAATGAAAGCCTGTAAAGAATATGTTTTCTGACATGGTTGTTGAAGAAATTAGAAGTTTTACACTGGATCAATTAAGGTTAAATAAGTTGTTGCTGCTGAAATGTATTAACCACTGCAGTATTACACAGTTTTGCTATGCTCATGTACTCTCGTGTGTTCTGTTGACTCCCACACACTTAGTTGAAAAGGCTCAGTCTAAACAAGACAACCAACATTAAGAAATATCAGTCACATAAAAATGAATGAATAACCAAAGAATGACTGAAAGTGGGAGACATGAACAATCTGTGCATAGAGATCTGCCTGTTGAAAGTCTATTGTGTAGGGGCACATGCATCCACCCAAGGCCACCCTCCCTGCTCTAAAAAAACTGTGGAAGATCCACTTTATTTTCACATCAACATTTTATTATATTGCAACAAACACCTAGAAAATAAATAATAGCATTAGTACATCTTGATCCTGATCTATACAACATTCAATTAATAAATGTTATATGTTAATAAATACTGCAATAGTATAAGCCCAGGTCATGCATTTGTGTAGTATTGCTTATTTACAGCTCCAACAGCCCTACTGTCTATTTGGAGTTTCATCCATGTATTCATTCAGACTTCCTCTTTACCAAAACATACAGATAGGTGGATTTGCTAAATTGCCCCTAAGTGTGAATGAGAGTGTAAATGTTTGTGTGAACGCTGCTCGAAAATGGTCATATGTTTCACTAGTAAATTATTGGGATCTGATACAAGAAAGATTAAATATGTTTCATTAAATACAGTTTATGAAATAATATTTTTTTTATGTATTAAGTGTTAATGGAATGGTGGACAGAATGTAGGAGAGAACTACAGGATGAACAATACTGCTGAGTAAAATTAACCAAGGCAACATCTCATGAAAAAAGAAAAAAAAACAGGTGATATAACCTCCACCCCTTTGTTGCTTTTGCTCAATGAACCTCCTCTCTACCTCTGCACTTCTTTTCTAAGTTTCGATATAGAACGTTCCTATTGGTTTGATGTTGTTGAGAATAACTGACAACCAGGGCGCCCCTTCACACAGTTACCACAGCAACCATTCAAATGCAATGTCAGCGTGGAAAAAGCAGTTTGGAGACCGACACTGGATTATATGCCAGCTATACAAAACATCTAACAAAGATGCAATAAAAGTATCTATAATCTCCCAACTATAATTTGACAGTTTATTACCTAATCAAATTTAAGATGAACAATAAGTTATACTGGAAATTATTTTAGATAATTTGAAGACTGCAAAAATGTCAGTGTGCTGTGATTTGCAGGTCATATTATTCAGTTTTCAATATGTACCATTGCAAAAATAAATAAATAAATAAATAAATAAATAAATAAATAAATAAATAAATAAATAAATAAATAAAGCAGTGGCTAAAACTACCACCATGATGATTCATGGAATATGCAAAAGCAGATGATCTCATTATTCAACAGGTCTCTGGTTCAGAGCCTGGGAGACAGACACAAACAAACACTAAGGAAGTCCCAAGAGCACAGCCAAGGAATAAATGGGCATTTAAACCTCTACTCACTAAAGGTAAAGAGATCAATTTAAAGCATAGTATTTTCTTATAGCAATACAGACAGCTAGTGATTAAACAAATTGACAGTAATAGCAAAATGAATACTGTTCAAGTACATTATAACCTGTTATACCTGTAGCTAACAAAACTTGCCCTTTAAGTTTTATTAAAATTAAACAAATAAACAAACACTGTATAAAAAAAAAAAAAAAAAAAAGAAAATAGATGAAACTTGTTTGTTTTAGTTTTTAGTTGCTGTGTTATGTTCCCTTACATCCTGTTTAAAAGCAAACCTTCCATCAGCTGGACCCTTGAGTATTCTTAAATAGATATTTATATTTTATTTGTGTTGAAAATTACTTCTTCCATATTATTATTTTTTAGTAATAATTTCACCATGTATTACTATTAATTCAATTCGATACATTTTTATTTGTATAGCGCTTAACAATGAACATTGTCTCAAAGTAGCTTTACACAGATAATGTGGTGATAAACCATGTTGAAGGTTAATAGGACAGCAGTTGCATGTATTAAACTAAACAAGTTTTAATAAATCAGTTCTTTGCATCACTTAGCATAGCATAGCAACTCCTTACCTTGGCAGGTGAAACATTTGACATGGAAGTGGATGCTCTGCACTCGCACAACCTCCCCTTTACATACCTCTCTGCAGCGAATGCAGCGAATAGGTCCAGGGCTGCACTCGCTGCCATAACAGCTTTGCTGATGAGGTACTGTTGGGAACAAAAGAGATGCCACATTAAGTAACTTCTAGCAGTAGTTAAGGTTGAAGAAACACAGGTACTAAACAAAAACTCCATATGTGTCTTTGAGACCTTGAGTTGTACATGGCATGTGGGATTTGAAGCCTGAGGTTAAACCTCTAATCTCTCTCTTTCTTTCTGATTATTTTTCATCTACTCTATTAAAATGCAACACATGAACATAAACCTTTTGCCAACAGGTGAATAAATTATTGTGAAATCACTATGTTAAAAAAGTACATAATTTATTTATTAAAGTTGTTGATAAGCCTCTGTATGTGATTACAAATCAAGCATGGAATAAGTGCTAATTTCAGAAGCACACTAAATGCTAACCTGATACAGCAAGTTTCTGTTCAACTTTAGGTAAATAACATTCATTGTGATCAAATAAAGAACCACACAGTCCTCAAGACACCTCTAATGGACATTACTAAAACAAAACATGTGCTATGATCATTTTCCACCTATTGAAAAACACTACATTCCACTGACTCTGTTAAAAGCCACTGAACAATGACCCATTAATATGGTTATGCTCCCACAGAGACTCCTGCCCACACTAGCAATATTTCTCTGGCAGGCTCTGGACCTGGATTCCTTCCCACATTGTTTTCTGCATTCTGTATGTGGCCCAAATGTAACAATGTTTTTTGTCAAATACATACAAACACTGCATGCATTAACGAAAGCGGGAAAGATCCATTCTCTGTCTCTAAATGCTATATACATTTTCTGTAACATAAAAGAGATACAGTAAAAGTACTAATGCCACACTTATAATCAAAGTGATCAGACCAATATCCAATTGCATTTTAGGATTGCACTGCCAATCATTTCCCACATTTTTTATCAAAAGAATTTCACTGTTTATGTTAATTGTTTTAAAGATGGCATATAACATATATAATAACATCAGGTTTCTATTCTGCTGTCAATAATGACTTAATTAACACTTTTCCACTGTTTATGTGTAAACAGTGGTCTTAAAATCCTACAGTAAAATAAATCATGTAAGTGACAGCCCCAGAGAACATGATACACCATCGTATAGCCTACATTATTGGGTATGTTTGCAGAATGTGACAGTCCTAAAGCTAAGTGCAATACCTCTGACGATGTGGGTGTGTAATTCTTACTATCACATGGAGTTGACACAAATACTTATTGCTACACCCTACATGCTCTACTATATTACGTCGTTTAAAAACGTATCTTGCATGTTTGCAAATAGTATTAACATTTCACAATGATTAATATGTGCAAAATAAAATTTACACTTTACTTATGCTTAAAACACTTCTCCCAGCTCTCCCCTACTTTCTCACACAAAGCAACAGCAATAATAAATACTAAATTATTATAATAAAAATTTATAAACTATTGCAACACTTGTATATATATATATATATATATATATATATATATATATATATATATATATATATATACATACACACACAGGAATACATATATACATATTTACATATATACAGGGATGAGGGTGATAATGTACAGAAGGTACATTAATCACCCTCATCCCTGTATATATGGACCTCATATCCTATTTGTCTTACAGTTTTTTATTGTAAATAGGTCACTTATGCACTTCTGGTTAGATGCTAACTGCATTTAATTGGCTCTGCACATGTACCTTGCACAATGACAATAAAGTTAAATCTGATCTAATATAATCTAATCTAATCTAATCTAATCTAAAGTGTATGTTTAAATAATGGGATGTCTTATTGCCAATGCTATCCATTATAAAAACAGATTCTAAATGCAATAAAAATGTTAATTTGAATCACAAATATATACTATAGAAAGAAATGTATGACAAGTTATGATCACTTCTTTCATATGTGCAGCCTCAGCATGTGCTCAAAAAATTATAAATGATGAAACCTCAGATCAGCTTGCTTAAAACTTTAGCAATGAAGAGCAATATTTAGCAAAGGGCCACTGACTACTGACCCAAGGTGTAAGGTGATAACCACTGGGTTTAAGGACTGTGGCTATTTCTGTACTAAGAAGACTCCAAGAAGATTACAGTCACAGAGGATTGTATGAGAGTGGAAGAGACACAGAGCCAGTTATAAGAGGGCGATTGGTAAACAAGGCGGAGTTAACTGTGTTTGCATAACACAGTCTCATCAAAGAACTATGCACATTACAGTGGCTTCAAAATAATTTGCAAATTACAAATTTTTATCAAAAAACTGGCAATACACATAGATGTTTGCTATCCTAATTTTAAAGACATTTGATATACATAACTCTCACTATTTTTGCATATGTTCAAGAATAATTAAAATGAATATATTCTTTGCTGCCCAACAGCTAATGTGATGTATTATAATTTTGTACAATTAGTCATATACTGTACTAGTTAAATTCCTATACTTATTTCCTATTGCATAATAATCCTGAGAAAGTATAGACTTCTGGGCATTGTAGTCTAAACATGATTTAGAAAATCCTTTTTAAAATCTTTTTATAATTTATGTTAAATTCAGTCCCCTCTGAAGGTTTTTCGATTAAAAGATGTACAGTAGACAATGTGTTGATTAGAATTGCATCTTTCAAATAATATATATATATATATATATATATATATATATATATATATATATATATATATATATATATATATATATATATATATATATATATATATATATATATATATATGAAAGATGCAATTCTAATCAACACATTGTTGATATATACATTGTATATATATATATATACAGTACAGACCAAAAGTTTGGACACACCTTCTCATTCAAAGAGCTTTCTTTATTTTCATGACTATGAAAATTGTAGATTCACACTGAAGGCATCAAAACTATGAATTAACACATGTGGAATTATATATGGAATTATATACATAACAAAAAAGTGTGAAACAACTAAAAAATGTCATATTCTAGGTTCTTCAAAGTAGCCACCTTTTCCTTTGATTACTGCTTTGCACACTCTTGGCATTCTCTTGATGAGCTTCACCTGAAGTCACCTGAAATGGTCTTCCAACAGTCTTGAAGGAGTTTCCAGAGATGCTTAGCACTTGTTGGCCCTTTTGCCTTCACTCTGCGGTCCAGCTCACCCCTAAACCATCTCGATTGGGTTCAGGTCCGGTGACTGTGGAGGCCAGGTCATCTGGCGCAGCATCCCATCACTCTCCTTCTTGGTCAAATAGCCCTTACACAGCCTAGAGGTGTGTTTGGGGTCATTGTCCTGTTGAAAAATAAATGATGGTCCAACTCAAAACCGGATGGAATAGCATGCCGCTGCAAGATGCTGTGGTAGCCATGCTGGATCAGTATGCCTTAAATTTTGAATAAATCCCCAACAGTGTTTCACCAGCAACGCACCCCCACACTATCACACCTCCTCCTCCATGCTTCACGGTGGGAACCAGGCATGTAGAGTCCATCCGTTCACCTTTTCTGCATCGCACAAAGACACGGTGGTTGGAACCAAAGATCTCAAATTTGGACTCATCAGACCAAAGCACAGATTTCCACTGGTCTAATGTCTATTCCTTGTGTTCTTTAGCCCAAACAAGTCTCTTCTGCTTGTTGCCTTTCTTTAGCAGTGGTTTCCTAGCAGATATTCTACCATGAAGGCCTGATTCACACAGTCTCTTCTTAACAGTTGTTGTAGAGATGTGTCTGCTGCTAGAACTCTGTGTGCCATTGACCTGGTCTCTAATCTGAGCTGCTGTTAACCTGCGATTTCTGAGGCTGGTGACTCGGATGAACTTATCCTCCGCAGCAGAGGTGACTCTTGGTCTTCCTTTCCTGGGGCGGTCCGCATGTGAGCCAGTTTCTTTGTAGCGCTTGATGGTTTTTGTGACTGCACTTGGGGACACTTCAGAGTTTTCCCAATTTTTCGGACTGACTGACCTTCATTTCTTAAAGTAATGATGGCCACTCGTTTTTCTGTACTTAGCTGCTTTTTTTTTGCCATAATACAAACAGTCTATTCAGTAGGACTATCAGCTGTGTATCCACCTGACTTCTGCACAACACAACTGATGGTCCCAACCCCATTTATAAGGCAAGAAATCACACTTATTAAACCTGACAGTGCACACCTGTGAAGTGAAAACCATTTCAGGTGACTACCTCTTGAAGCTCATCAAGAGAATGCCAAGAGTCTGCAAAGCAGTAATCAAAGAAAAAGGTGGCTACTTTAAAGAACCTACAATTTGACATATTTTCAGTTGTTTCACACTTTTTTGTTATGTATATAATTCCATATATAATTCCACGTGTTAATTCATAGTTTTGATGCCTTCAGTGTGACTCTACAATTTTCATAGTCATGAAAATAAAGAAAACTCTTTGTATATATATATACATACATACACACACACACACACACACACACACACACACACACACACACACACACACACACACACACACACACACATATACATCTAGATGAGTTAAAAAATATCTGAACATTGCATTGGTGGCAGACCACCCAATTTTAAGTGAGCCAATGTATAGAAACAGATCTAAATATCTAAAGTAATCTTAAAGTAAATAAAAATAAAAAATGTTATTGCCTCCAACCCGCAATAACTAAAACAATCCCACAACCCTGTGACATACCCAACTGTAAAAAAATCTTTTTAATGTTTTTCAAAATTACAAATTATTTTCACAAGGAGCTCAACTGGGTAAAGCGTTGATAATTGACTTGACCAGACCATGGGCCACACACTAACCCTTGACTTGGCCCATATTGAAGTCCTTTGTTCTGTTGGTAGTTCTTGCTACATGATCAAGTTGAAGTACAAGAAATTATTTGTAATTTTGTTTATGCTTTTATCGATGGATGTTGTCACAAATCAGCTTTAAACAAATAGAAGAGAAACTGATACCTCATTTATGCTTGACTGATGAGCCTGTATTTTTGAATCATTAGCAGGCCCTTTGGTAGGTTTATCTTACTTTCAGAACATTTGTGGCTCATTTCTGTATTTCTAGATTTCGTGGAAACTTTATACAATTATAAATTCAAATCTTGTTTTCATTGAATGGCTTGCATGGCCTCTTTATTACTGCTCTGAAAATCTTCATTTAACAGTGGTTTGTTATACCCTTAGCCATGCCTTGTTGAGGTTTTTCTTGAGCTCTCATAATGGTTCTGCCATCAACTGCTGTTGTTTCACTGGTCTTCCTGTTTGCTGTCTAACTGTTAGTATAACTATGGTTTCTTTATTTTTCAGGATATTCCAAATTGTGGTATATGACCAATGCTAATGCAATGTCTCTGATGTATTCCCTAAAAAGGGCTCGCTTTACTTACCTTGACAGCTCTCTGCTCTTTAAGTAGCTTAGCATTTTTCACATGTGAAACGTATGGCTCTGATCTAGCACCTTATATTCAGCTTTTGATCTCAAGCCCAAATATATGTATGAGCAATGACCCTGCAGTATAAGGACATTATAGAAGTAGGATGAAGCAAGTACTTCAGTTTGGTTTCACCTATATAATGAAAGCACAAGGCTGGAAGTTGAACAATAAACTTATAACTACAGAACGTTTTTGTTCAGATATATAATTTTCTCATAGAAAAAACATATTCCAAAAACACTTGAAAAGATTTAGCATTTATCATAATAATATTGGGTTAAACGTACTAATCTTAATGCACATTCAAGTTACAATATTATAGCCATTTTTCCCTAATTGGCTAAAATAACATTAATTTAGAGCATGTGTGAACAGGCATAATGTCTTATGTAAAGTAATGTGTGAAGGAATAATCGTCATTTATAAAGAGGTCTTTATGAGGTGTCAGCTGAAGCGTCTGGGGTTTAATCTGCACTCCCCTTCAGCCCACGCTTAGCAAAGATGTGGTCAGGGTACTGTGCAGGTCACCACATAGTTTCTACTACCAGGTTTCCTATGGTACCTTAGTGAATTCAGCTAGACATTATGTCACTGTAATACAATAATGTGTTTAAAACATTGTTATAAAATGTGTTAGTGAAAACAGTGTTTAAAATGTTATTCCTAATGTTCCTGAACATTCCACTGTGGATTCCTGCGAATTTTAAGATAATCTGCAACTTGCTGTCAGATAGGTTCAAAATGAGAACCCATGAGCTCCGAACTGTGAACTATCAGGGGTTGACTGTATACAGAAATTTAAAATTTCTACCTTTCAAAATTATGCTGGCAAGTGGATGAGCTACAATACATTGCTGATTCATTAATAATAAATAAGAGTGTGCACACACGCACACTTTCCTGGAACCAGTAGTCCACCGTGGGAACGTTGGAGGGCTTGTCCATCCAGGGAAACAAAGGTGGCTGGAAGCCCAGCACGCACTGGAACGGGGTTAGGCTGGTGGCGTCCTGGCACAGGGAGTTCTGTGCGTACTCGGCCCAGGGGAGAAAACTGGTTGCAGTACGACCGGAGGTAGCGTCAGAGCTCCTGTATCTTGCGTTCCGTCTGTCCATTGGTCTGAGGGTGATATCCCGAGGACAGACTCCTAGGAGCCGGAAAAAGAAGAACACACTTCCACACATGGGATGTGAACTGGGGTCCCCGGTTGGACACGATTTCCTCGGGAAGGCCGAAGTTCCAAAAGACGTGATGGAACAATGCCAGTCTCTAGAGCTGTGGGCAGGCCACGGAGGGGGACCAGCTTGCAGGCCTTAGAGAAGCGGTCCACGGCCACGAGGACGCAGGTGTTACCGTCCGAACGCGGCAGAACGGTGATGAAGTCAATCCCCAGGTGTGACCATGGCCATTGTGGGATAGGCAGTGGGACCAGCTTCACTGCGGGTAAATGTCAGGGTGACTTTGAGATGTCACAGATGGGGCAGCCTTGGACAAATCAGAAGACCTCCCTGCTCATTCCGGGCAACCAGTAGCATGCTTGGGCCAGGAGGAGGGTTTGTCTTCTCCCCAGCTGGCTGGAACCTGGGGCTTCTTGAATCTAATTTAGCAGGGACTGCTGTGGACAAATGTCCTTCCGTACGGGCACGGGTAGGTGATGCACACACTGCTCTCTGCACCGAGGGCTCAACTCGAGGATGTCACAGGGGTTTCATGAGCACTTGGGGGAGTGTTTTGCCAGCCAGGGTTGACCCAGTATGACGCTTGCTATAGAGTTCTCCAGAATGAGAACTGGATGGAACTGGCCATCCTGGAGGATGACCACCGGGGCACAGTACTTCACCCAGCCACGCTCTAAGGGTTTTCCTTGGATGGTTTGAACGGCCAGCTCTAGCGTCCCTCCTTCCCGGCACAGCTGGAGCTGGTCTAGGCAATCCTGGAAGATGAAGTTGCCCACGGAGGCCAGAGACCAGAATGGAAAGCGTGGGGGTTACCAGTGTGACTGGGAGTTTAAAGAGATGGGTGATTTTTGAGGTGAAGTCGACCGTACTCACCGCGGGGCGTGGGGGTCTGGTTAAACACTGGGAAATGAAGTGGCCATGATCACCATAACACAGGCATGCTCTGGCCGCGAGGCGTCGCTCTCTCTCTCTCTCTCTCTTCAACAGCCGATGGGATCCGACCTGCATGGGTTCGGGCTCTGGAGTGAAAGAGATGAAGGGGGGAGGAGCAGGTTCTGTCTCTGGAGACTGACAAGCCACCAGCTTCTGGGAAATGCGGATGGACCGCTGAATGAAAGCCTCCAATCCAAGTGCCTCAACATAGATGGCCACGGCCAACTTAATGTCCGGGTTTAACCCTTGGCGGTATGCCCTGAGGAGAGCGGTTTCGTTCCAACCGCTGGTGGCTGCTAGGGTGCAGAAGCGGAGGCTGTAATCCATCAGCTGAGAAGACCCTTGGTGCATACTGAACAGCTGATCTGTTGTGGTGAGGGCCCCAGTGGCGGTGCAGAAAACCTCTGTGAAGTGGTTAGGAAATTGCGCGTAAGGCACTATTGGCGCTCCATATCACCCTTGCCCAGGCCAGCGCCTTCCGGTGAGTAAGGAGGGGAATAGCTGCAAACAGAAACTAGGAAACAGCATGTACCAGAAAAAGGGTATATGCCGAATCACAGGTAGTCAAACGGTGAGTGAGTGCGAACGGGGGCCTTATAAAGGGAGGGTGTAGACTGGAGACAGGTGAAGGTGATTAGTATGAAGGCAAGGATTTGCGAGTGTGCTGAGTGCCGAGGGGGGGGGTGGCCGGTGGTTCCCTGACAGTGTGTGTGTGTGTGTGTGTGTGAGTGTTAATATCTGGAAAAGGTCACAAGGACAGGAATATCTGACCTTTTTTTTACCTTGTGGAAATATTACTAGTATTTACAAAACTAATTTAAAAACTGCTATTATAAAAAAGACATAGCAGAAAATGTACACTTTAGTTTCTAAAGATAAGGTTAGATCAAGGATCAAGATGTTGCATTAATCAATTAATCATTTCAGTGAAAAGTCTTTACAAGGATAGTAAAACAGTGTGCATTTCTGCTTTTTGGAAATTGATATGCTGAGACTCCACTGTAAGCATAATTCTCAAAATATCACATTTTACTCCAATTAAACACAAGGCATCCATTACATTTTGAAAAAGTATATATTTGTTCATTAACAAGTGTTTTCCAATGGTTTGATTGACATTAGGGCCTTTGGTTACCACCATTGTATTGTTGCATGCATGACACTATGATTATTAGGTAAAGATAAAATAAAAACCCTACATTTAGAAGGTAAGAAGGTAATTAAACACTATCAATTTCCTTTCAGGAATATTTATTGGCTATAATCATTGAAAGGCCACTTTAAAATGTCTTTCTGAGTTAATGTGATTTGCAATTGTAATTTAATTTAGTGTTGGGCCCATAAGCATTACAATTATTTATACTTAATAACTTAATTGTAGCAGAAGTAAAATAGCGTACTAAATATAGCAAATCTTGTGTTATATCTGTGAATGTAAGTGTAATGCTGAATTTCTGTTGCATTCAGTTCTAAATGCCGAGTATTTTGAAATATGTGTGTCAGGTGTGTGTGTTGGTTGGAATTGCTCAGTGGCAGGTAAGTTTGCATACATTTTAGATAGAGTTTATATTTTTAGACTGTGTATATTAATTAATATACAATATGCGTATAGAATATGGGACTTCATATTTTCAAGGTGGGATCAAAAAGTTCTGGGGAGAAAATGCCAACAGATGGCAGCACAAGGACACACGCACAGTCACAGGGAGCACCAATCTTCACTTCAGAGTGCCAAAAAACATCGTTCTGTGTACCCTAAATCAGGTCCGGTCTCAAATCAGATTTTACAGGTGACTGGTTTGTCACGATAGATCTGAAGGATGCAAACTTTTATGTATCCATCCTTCCGTCTCACAGGAAGTTCCTGGGGTTCGCTTTCGGGGCCAAAGCTTACCATTACCAGGTCCTTCCATTTATTCTTGCCCACTCACCCTGCACTGGTCCCGCTGAGATGCTTGGGCATCCGCATTCTAAATGATATCAATGATTGGTTGATACTGGTTCAATCAGAGCAGCTGGCGGTCGGCATCGAGATGTCGTTCTCACACACATGAAGGAACTGGGGTTAAGGTTGAATGACAAGAAGAGTGTGCTTTCTCCATCACAGAGAAGCGGACCTGTTTGCAACTCAAGAGACATCGACCTGTCCCCTTTGGTTCTCCCCTACTCCCCCAGCCCCTCTAGGGCTGGACGCTATGGTACAGGCGTAGCTGAGGCCGTGTCTGTATGCCTTTCCCCCTGTCACGCTGCTTCTGGAAACCACTTAGATCCAGTTAACTGCCTGGTCAGCCCATTGCTGGAATTCCATCAAGAACAGTTCGCCCAAAGGTTGGCTCCTTCCACCCTGTTTTTGTGTCCGCCATTGCGGCCTGTTATGCCCCTCTCGCAGGGCAGTTGGTTGAGGCCTCCGGTACAATCTAGAGTGTCTGCATGGGATTTGGCCATTGTCTTGGAGGACCTGTCTGAGCCTCCCTTCGAGCCATTGACCATGGTGCCTTTGAGGTTCCTCACAAGACTGTGTTGCTCTTGGCCATCTCCTCTCTCAAGAGAGTATGGAATCTTTGGGCCTTCCTCTATTCCTGGTATTTACTCCAGTCATGGCCAGTGCCTTCCTCTACCCCAAATCGGGGGATTTTGTTTCCATTGCACCCTTGGTCATCCCACAATCTGTTATGCTCCAGGCATTTCTTTCCTCCTCTCTTTCAGGCCTCAGACCAGGGGTCTGTGAAGGAACAAAACTGTGCTCTCGTATGCTGTGGCCCTGCGAGGAGGGGTCTCCCTGCCAAAAAGCAGACCCTCAGCATACAGTGGGTACAGAAAGTATTCAGACCCCCTTAAATTTTTCACTCTTTGTTATATTGCAGCCATTTGCTAAAATCATTTAGGTTCATTCTTCTTCCTCATGAATGTACACATAGCACCCCATACTGACAGAAAAACACAGAATTGTTGACATTGTTGCAGATTTAATAAAAAAGAAAAACTGAACTATCACAGGGTCCTAAGTATTCAGACCCTTTGCTCAGTATTTAGTAGAAGCCCCCTTTTGATCTAATACAGCCAGGAGTCTTTTTGGGAAAGATGCAACAAGTCTTTCACACCTGGATTTGGGGATCCTCTGCCATTCCTCCTTGCAGGTCCTCTCCAGTTCTGTCAGGTTGGATGGTAAACATTGGTGGACAGCCATTTTTAGGTCTCTCCAGAGATGCTCAATTGGGTTTAAGTCAGGGCTCTGGCTGGGCCATTCAAGAACAGTCACGGAGTTGTTGTGAAGCCACTCCTTCGTTATTTTAGCTGTGTGCTTAGGGTCATTGTCTTGTTGGAAGGTAAACCTTCGGCCCAGTCTGAGGTCCAGAGCACTCTGGAGAAGGTTTTTGTCCAGGATATCCCTGTACTTGGCCGCATTCATCTTTCCCTCGATTGCAACCAGTCGTCCTGTCCCTGCAGCTGAAAAACACCCCCACAGCATGATGCTGCCACCACCATGCTTCACTGTTGGGACTGTATTGGACAGGTGATGAGCAGTGCCTGGTTTTCTCCACACATACCGCTTAGAATTAAGGCCAAAAACTTATATTTTGGTCTCATCAGACCAGAGAATCTTATTTCTCACCATCTTGGAGTCCTTCAGGTGTTTTTTAGCAAACTCCATGCGGGCTTTCATGTGTCTTACACTGAGGAGAGGCTTCCGTCCATAAAGCCCCGACTGGTGGAGGGCTGCAGTGATGGTTGACTTTCTACAACTTTCTCCCATCTCCTGACTGCATCTCTGGAGCTCAGCCACAGTGATCTTTGGGTTCTTCTTTACCTCTCTCACCAAGGCTCTTCTTCCCTGATAGCTCAGTTTGGCCGGACGGCCAGCTCTAGGAAGGGTTCTGGTCATCCCAAACATCTTCTATTTGAGGATTATGGAGGCCACTGTGCTCTTAGGAACCTTAAGTGCAGCAGAAATCTTTTTGTAACCTTGGCCAGATCTGTGCCTTGCCACAATTCTGTCTCTGAGCTCTTCAGGCAGTTCCTTTGACCTCATGATTCTTATTTGCTCTGACATGCATTGTGATCTGGAAGGTCTTATATAGACAGGTGTGTGGCTTTTCTAATCAAGTCCAATCAGTATAATCAAACACAGCTGGACTCAAATGAAGGTGTAGAACCATCTCAAGGATGATCAGAAGAAATGGAAAGCACCTGAGTTAAATATATGAGTGTCACAGCAAAGGGTCTGAATACTTAGGACCATGTGATATTTCAGTTTTTCTTTTTTAATAAATGTGCAACAATGTCAACAATTCTGTGTTTTTCTGTCAATATGGGGATCTGTGTGTACATTCATGAGGAAGAAGAATGAACCTAAATGATTTTAGCAAATGGCTGCAATATAACAAAGAGTGAAAAATTTAAGGGGGTCTGAATACTTTCCGTACCCACTGTATAGACAGTGAGGAAAATAAGTATTTGAACACCCTGCTATTTTGCAAGTTCTCCCACTTAGAAATCATGGAGGGGTCTGAAATTGTCATCGTAGGTGCATGTCCACTGTGATAGACATAATCTAAAAAAAATCCAGAAATCACAATATATGATTTTAAAACTATTTATTTGTATGATACAGCTGCAAATAAGTATTTGAACACCTGTCTATCAGCTAGAATTCTGACCCTCAAAGACCTGTTAGTCTGCCTTTAAAATGTCCACCTCCACTACATTTATTATCCTAAATTAGATGCACCTGTTTGAGGTCGTTAGCTGCATAAAGACACCTGTTCACCCCATACAATCAGTAAGAATCCAACTACTAACATGGCCAAGACCAAAGAGCTGTCCAAAGACACTAGAGACAAAATTTTACACCTCCACAAGGCGGGAAAGGGCTACGGGGAAATTGCCAAGCAGCTTGGTGAAAAAAGGTCCACTAATGGAGCAATCATTAGAAAATGTAAGAAGCTAAACATGACTGTCAATCTCCCTCGGACTGGGGCTCCATGCAAGATCTCACCTCATGGGGTCTCAATGATCCTAAGGAAGGTGAAAAATCAGCCCAGAAATACACGGGAGGCGCTGGTCAATGACCTGAAAAGAGCTGGGACCACCGTTTCCAAGGTTACTGTTGGTAATACACTAAGACGTCATGGTTTGAAATCAAGCATGGCACGGAAGGTTCCCCTGCTTAAACCAGCACATGTCCAGGCACGTCTTAAGTTTGCCAATGACCATTTGGATGATCCAGAGGAGTCATGGGAGAAAGTCATGTGGTCAGATGAAACCAAAATAGAACTTTTGGGTCATAATTCCACTAAACGTGTTTGGAGGAAGAAGAATGATGAGTTGCATCCCAAGAAAACCATCCCTACTGTGAAGCATGAGGGTGGTAGCATCATGCTTTGGGGGTGTTTTTCTGCACATGGGACAGGGCGACTGCACTGTATTAGGGAGAGGATGACCTGTGTTTCTCAGCAACAGGCCAGAAACCTGACTGATCTAGAGAAGATCTGTGTGGAACAGTGGGCCAAAATCCCTCCTGCAGTGTGTGCAAACCTGGTGAAAAACTACAGGAAACGTTTGACCTCTGTAATTGCAAACAAAGGCTACTGTACCAAATATTAACATTGACTTTCTCAGGTGTTCAAATACTTATTTGCAGCTGTATCATACAAATAAATAGTTAAAAAATCATACATTGTGATTTCTGTTTTTTTTTTATTTTTTTTTTAGATTATGTCTCTCACAGTGGACATGCACCTACGATGACAATTTCAGACCCCTCCATGATTTCTAAGTGGGAGAACTTGCAAAATAGCAGGGTGTTCAAATACTTATTTTCCTCACTGTATATATATATATATATATATATATATATATATATATATATATATATATATCCTTGCACAGACTATGCAATATTTTAGTACCATGACAACTTATTTTATGGACATATTATGTATCTCCAAGAAATTGTGGTTTCAAGGCAACTCTGAAAAAAATATAAATGCTGCACTGCCTCATGTTTCGATTATGTCTCAGTCAAAAAGAGAAAATAATTTAATATTAGCAGTGTTAAACAGAAAAGCTGTAAGCTTTAAGTGTGGAAACCTTGATGTCTGCATGTCCTGTACATAAAAAAAAACAAATTTGTGTTTTTCTATATCACACTAGCTAGTAAGAAAATCAGTGACCACAATCAGTTCTCAGGAATTAATAAGTCGAGTTTTTTTCCTCAAAGTATTAGCAGTATACCAGTCTAATGTTTCACTGGACCAAAGCTGTTCAATTATTAGAATTTCTCTTTTTGCCACAAACAAGAGGATTCACATATCACCCCTGTGCTATCCATCTTATGCTGAGAACAGTGGCTTTTCTTTTAGCTGCTTGCTGCTGACAGGCTCAACTTTAGCTAAGAGGTGAAATGTCTTAAACAGATTGAATTTGGCAGGTTTGCTAGAATATGCTGCTGCTTAACCAAAAACTATATTCTCTTATGAATGTGAAAGGTCAGGACATGCCTTAATCAGCTGAGAATGGACTTTAGCAGCTCATAATAGAAATGCCAGACATGTGACATGTGTGCATAAGCAAACCGAGTTTCAGCCAATGTGGACGAAAGCTAAAAACAGCGTCATTAATTTTTTTGAGAAGACACCTTCCTTTAGTGCAGACACACACAAAAAAGCTAATTTCAGGATTTCAAGGCAAATTCTTTCTTACATTTAGGCAACTGACAACTAAATTGGAATGTCTCTAAAAGAAGCATAGTTTTTTAATTAGGAAAAAGTCATTATAACAATTCACAGGTTGCAAATCCAGGTTCAAATGTTCAAATGACCGATTCCTTGGTGCTTTAACATTCAACTGCTTATGCTTTGGTTTTTCCACATTATTAGTCACTATATACATTTTATTAGCCTTAAAAATAACATAAAAAACAAAATCACATTTGACTTAGTTAAATGTATATTGTTTAAACAAATCTTACATAAAACAAATTACACTTAATAGGAAAACCATATTGGCTGAATATATCACAATAATTACCAACTCGTGAAACTGAGTTAAACAATAAGAGGATGTAAGCTAATTCTTAACCTGACAATAATTTATTTTACTTTTTGAGTATAGGTAGCTCCCATATATATCACACGTGACCCTAAAATAGAAAGACTAAACTAAAAAAGTACGGGTTCTATTACATGCTGGGAATGAAACCGGAGAGGAAAAGTCATCGAGTGAACCACAGCAACTAATGGCCTGTGCTTATTTTTTTCCCCATATAATTATTAGTTTTTTTTCGGCTCTGCTTATAAACTGTATTTGTTTCAATTTAGAGAAAGTTCATCACACTGCAGTAAACCATCACACTGCAGAACGAACCCGGTGTCTACTCACCACTCATTGTGCACAGACCAATATTCACATCCAATAAATCCGCGGCAGTGTTTCAGCAATATTGCTGTCGAAGTTCGACAAAATCACCCGAAATAGGATTAACCTCGATTAAGGGTTAAAAAAAACAAAAAAAACAATCGATATTGTCTCCGTGAACTGACATTAAATCCTTAAGAAACGGAAACACCGGGCTGTCCCCGCGCTGACTAAAGCGATCTCAGCTCGCCACTTCTCCCAGTGACAGCCTTTAGTTGGAACTTAAAGGCAACAAAAGGGCTACAATTAAGAGACAATGACACCCGGTTGAATTTCACGCCACTGATAAATGATGCTGTTATTCACGCTGGTCGCATGCTGTAGTAAAGTCCTCGCACGGAGCGCATTGGTCGGAGATGCTGCTGGGAGTGCTCGCCTTTATCTCGGCCCGAGTGACGTCACACAGCACCTCGGAGCTGTGGCGTGCGAGCGCGCAGCGTATTTCCACAGCAGTGTGTGTGTGTGTGTGTGTGTGCGCGCAGAATTCACGGACTGTGTATGGTGCAGAAAGAGCAGACCAATGTAAAGAAGGGTTGGGTGTTTTTTTTTTGTTTTGTTTTTTTTTGCTCACCACTCCCAAGCATCGTTTAGATATCCAGCGCCCCCTCCTGCAATGCCCGAATAAATACATTAATGCATTTCAACACAACTGTATGTAATACGTGTGTATATGTACATGCATGCTCATATGATGTTATTGTCAGATGCGGATTAATCGAGATCGCTGGATATACCTATGCTTTATCTATCAACTCTACCAAGCAAGAAAAAAAGAGAAAAAAACAGTCTTAAGCTAATATGTGGCGTCATACACAATTTTGCTCGATAAATTGACTGAAACAATGCAAACCAACACCCAGTCTAAATTATGTAATAGTCTAATTGTCAAAGTACCCTGTTTATTAATACATTGGATTAAGTGAGACGTATACATATACTACACACACACACACACACACACACACACACACACACACACACACACACACACACACAGTGTGTATACAGTAATTCACAAAAGTAAGTACACCCCTCACACAAGGCAATTCTCATCTTGGCAGTGTGTTTGGGGTTATTTTTATGTTGGAAAACTGTTTCTGAAAGAAGGGCATCATGTTCTGATTCAGAATGTCACAGAACATGTTGGAATCCATGTTTCCTCCAATGATCCGCAGCTCCCCATTACAAGCAGCACTCATGCACCCCTAGACCATTATGCTGGATCTGGATAACACCACCATATTTGACTGTAGGCAAGACACATTTTTCTTTGTACCCCTTACCATGGAGTTTATCTTAGTCTCATTACAGCACAGGACATGGTTTCAAAAATGTATGGTCTTATTTGTTGTTTTGTGTGCCAGCATTAATAGATGCTTTCTTTTGGGATGAAGGCCATGCAAACCAACTTGTTGCAGTGTGTGGCATTTGGTCTGAGCACTGACAAGTGGACTTTTCGCTTCTGCAACTTCTAAAGCAATGCTGACAGCACTCGTTTCTTTTTTTTGAAGCCAGCTTTTGCACCTGACTTACAGCATGGAAGACTCAACCTCTTTGATCAACCCTTACAAGGCCTTTTCTCAGTGGAAACCTTCTTGGGAAACCTCTGTATGACCCTGGCCACTGTAACTCAGTTTCAGGGTGTTACCTAACTTTCTGCTTTTCCGTTCATTTATGCTCACATATACTTAGGAATAACATTTTTTAAATGTATCAGTCAGGATTTAGGCCTCATCATAGCACAGAGACAGCACTAGTTAAAGTGGTAAATCGCTATCGCTATCAGTTTGTTGATGTAATGGTGAGTTTTCCACACTCTCTGAGGTAACGATTGGTGTTTCGCAAGGATCTGTCTTAGGCCCACTGCTTTTCTCTTTATATATGCTGCCTCTGGGTGAAATTATACAGATGAAAGAGATCAGCTTAACAATGTTGAGGAGTGTGTAAAGGACATCAGACAGTAATGCTTGATATCTTCCTTCTACTCAACTCAGTTAAGACGAAAGTACTTTTTTTAGGACCACACGGAGCTAGAAGTAAACTTTCCGATTAATTAGCATCTCTGGATGGTGTTTCTGTCTCAGAGACTCTTTCACTCTCTCTCGGTCAAGTTAATCATGCTCCTGAGGTTCCTGTGACCACTGTAATTATGGTGAAATTATGGAGTAAGAACATTAGATTTAAGGATTTAGATTTGGATTTGGACTGTTGTTAATGTCAACAGTCTGCTACAAAGACTCACGACAACAGTTTGCATCTGATCACCATCACTGCACACCTCAACATTGTTTATCTGTAATGTATGGACACCAACCATGTTGTATAATCAAGACTTGTTTATAAGGGACAAATTTACACATAAAGAACATCCTATTTATTCTTTATCACCACATTATCTGTGTAAAGCTGCTTTGAGAAAATGTTCATTGTTAAAAGCGGTATACAAATAAACATTTATTTCAATTGAATTGTTACCAATCTTCTTATAGCACAGGCCATCTCTGTGAAGAGCAAAAATTCCAATTCTTAAATCCTCAGACAATTCTTAGCCATGTTGAAGATCCAGTGGTCAGTATGAGAGAATTGTACTTAAAGTTCTAAATTTTAACTGCTCTAATACAAGATACACAATTTGTATGGTCCTGTCAAGCAGACAATAACATGAACATGATGAAAATAGATGTGGCTTTACATGGTTAAACCATGTACAGCTATTATCACTTGGGGTGGACTCACTTTTGTTGCCAGTTATTTTGACCATAATTGTTGTATGTTGAGTTATTTTTAGAGGAGAGTAAATCTATACTGGTATATAAGCTGCGCAGTGACTATAAAAGACATCCACATTTCATTTCTATATTATTGTCCCTTGAGAAGATATATTAAAATGGTTGCCGGAAATGTGAGGGGTGTACTCACTTTTGTGAAATACTCTATATACATAGACCGCTAATTTTGGATCTATCCAAAAATTGTCAGCTCCATGGGCTCAGTTAAGCTCAGTACAGTTCAGTACAGTGAACTTCACTCACACACATACACAACTATCAACACATCTGCCATTTTCACTTTGGATTCCCAACAAGAAACCTGTGACACAATAAGTATTGAGTCTTGTTAATAGATTAGTATGAGCCAGATTCTGCATGTTTATAGTGCTACAGTACAAGCCATGGTTTTGCACATCTTACTATCATCCTAGAAAATTCCTACACAACACTGTTGCTTTTGTCTACATAACCCTTTCTGCATAGATTGAATGAAGCAGTGGGTGTTACTGCTGGGTGTTTAATCTGCACCCGAGTACAGAATCATCTTATAAATTGAATTAATTCTTTAACCAGTTTGTCACTGGTTCTCCAGCTGTCTTTACTAAATATAATTAATCACACATTACCACCATATAAACAGCTACACCCATCCTCCCATACTACTCCACTTTAGCTTCAAAATATCTGCTGCTCCTGTTCACTGTCTCTGTCTCAGGGTTCTTATTGCCTGCAAAGATAAGATAATCTAAGCTTATTAATTACCAACAATATTTACCTATTACTTACCCATTACTTACCTTAACGACTTTCAAGCATTTGAATGGCCAAATGGGCAAAAGCTAAAGGCTAACTTTTGGCATGTCTGCACGCTTAAAACATATGCTTGCTGCTGTAACAAGCACAGTATTAGATGTCAAGTTGCTCTTGATAAGTAAAATGTTTCTGAAACCCAAGCACATCCTTTAAACAAGCCTATATTAATATCATTGATATTGACTTGTTTTTGCTATGAAAAGGGAGCTACAATAAAAAATGCTTTCTAATTCTAGCTGTTATGTTTATGTATGTATTTATTTATTTGTTATTGTTATTATTAAATAATAATAATATTTTGAAAACATAAAAAAAAATTTCAAAAGCTGCAGCTGATAAACATTTGAATGGCATGAAAACAATTACTGACCACTGTTTTTCAAGTCTTGGTACATTACGAACGAGCATTTGAAAGTGGAAAAATGTGCAAAAGTGAAAATTTAGACAAAGCCGAAAACTTAAGACAAGCCTCAAATGACATGGCTTTTTAAATTAATACTGTAACACTAAAAAATTGCTTCATACTGGCATTTTCATTTATGATCACTCTCTCCAATCCAGCCTGCACTGATGTAATTTACGGAAAATTACAATTACAAAAGTCACGAATCAACGAATGATTCTGAACTAATCATTCTGGTGAACAGAATTAAGGTTCGAATAACTTGGAAGAATTGAAATTACCACTGCTACAAAATCTGTTATGCCCAGTATATACTCGAGAGGGCAGTGTTTTATCACATTTTAATTTATGGTTTGCACCGTATAACCTAGTATTTAATCTGCTGTTTATTCCGTCTATTGTGATATCTTAAACAGGAAGCGGCTGTTCTGACTATCCAACACCGCCCCCCCTCTCTTAATTAACATACATACTCCACTAATAGTCCACTAATATTTGCACCCTTGGTAAATATAAACAAAGATGGCTGTAAAAAATAAAGTATATATATATATATATATATATATATATATATATATATATATATATATATATATATATATATATATATATATATATATATATATATATATATATCTTTGTTACAATTATGTGTGCAAAAATTATGAACATAATTTTAGTCGATACTTTGTGCTGCCTCTGTTTGCCAAGGTAACAGCACTTATATAAATCTATCAAAAGTATCTATCAAAAGTGTTTCAAGAAAGGAACAGTTGTGAACCGGTGATGGGGTCATGGCTAAGGCTAATTGATGCATGTGGGGAGATTTATTTATTTTATTTTTTAATTATTTTACAAGAATAGAGGATTTATTTTTTTTAATCATTGCAATCTTCTCACTATAATATTTTTTGGCTACTTGACCCATCCTCTTCAAAGTGCATTTAAGCAAAATTAGCTCACGCCCCTGTTACAGGATGATTCATAACATTTCCTCTACACTTTAACCTCTTATTGCCTAAATGGTGAAAATATGCATTTTCGACGCTTTTGCATTTTGTAAAGCTCAGCAACCTTTTGTCACACATCGCAGCTTTATTGTAGCTTGTAGTATATATAGTATATTGTAGTGTATGTTTCTGTGGCTCTGTTCTGAGGCTGTCCAATCTTGAAGAAAACAAAGGATGTCAGGAAGAGAGGAAACAGGACAATGGAGGGATATGGGAGCTGCTGCCACTCTTTCACACTGCTTTATTCACTGCCTGACTATGCATATTCCATCTCCACTTTTATATTTTTACAGGGCCAAAAGTTAGTGTTTGCAGTGTATGCAGACTATGCATAGGCTATAGTTGTACTTATGTATCTGCTTTGTCAAGTCAACAACCTATCAAGCTTTTTCTACCTCAGCTGTACTCAAGACAAAA
The DNA here is from genome assembly GCF_946808225.1 of Silurus aristotelis. Classification (NCBI taxonomy): domain Eukaryota; kingdom Metazoa; phylum Chordata; class Actinopteri; order Siluriformes; family Siluridae; genus Silurus; species Silurus aristotelis. The sequence goes on along the minus strand of NC_139587.1, from coordinate 13,904,172 downwards.
TTATGAATTCAGTTCTGTTTTGGTTTTAATGTTATATATAATGTTATATCACTAGCCAACCATGTGATATGATGTGAAAGAAAACATGATGGCCCAGATTTTATGCTCATATGCACATTGTGTGTGCTGTTGGCAGTAGACAGGTACCAGCATTAGCAATCTGACTAGTCTGCAGTTATGTGGCCCCATTGCAAACTGCAATGGAGATTTTGACACCTTTCTAACACAGCCAGCATTATCTATTTTAGCAATTATAGAACTATAGAACCTGTTTTGTGGAATCAAACTTGACAGGCTAGCCTTTACAACCCAAACACATGATCCTTGGGTGTTTGCTGGTTCACCCATAACATTCCATAATATGAACAGATGTAGTTCATCAGCAAACTGATTAAAAAAATTTACTTAGATTTAGTTTAATCTAATGGTTTAAAAAAAAAAGATGTATCCAGCATGTACAATGTCTGTTTTTATTGGAAAGACAGAGTAGGCTAAGTGTTTTTGCAGGGCACATGATCAACAACAGGAAACTTGTCTTCCGGGCATTAAAACACACACAAGCAATGGGATGGTACTGTACAATCCTGAACTCCCTTCTCATCTCCAGCTCTGAGGCAAACTCCTAAACTGGCCTGTTATTGAACTTTATTTATAGTTAGAATCCTTTTGCAGCTTTGCAGTTTTCCAATCCTAAAGGAACATGCCAATGTTTAGCCAAACAGTAAAGAGCAAAAAAAGACATAATACATTAAATAAGATGTTATTATACTGTTGTCACATTTTGGAATATTATGTATTATGTTACTGTCAGGGATTCACCCTGCCACGCCCCCCTCTGTAGCTGTCAGGGATTCACCCTGCCACGCCCCCGTCTGTAGCTGTCAGAGATCCACCCTGCCACGCCCCCCTCGATAGCAGTCACGCTGCTTCCCAAGATTACCGACAGCTGTGGCTCATGAAAGATCAGACTACATAAACTCACGTTCTTGAGTCACAGGCTGTCGGTCGTTATATTGTCAAGCTGGACAATCGCGTGGCTGCTCGACCGCCGGCTGTATATGCGAATTCCACTTCCGACTTGGATTACTCATTGCCGAAGGCTTTATGGATTATGCTTGGGACATTCAAACTCATAGCGGACAACGCGTATCGAGCGGATGTCTTTGTTTGTTGTTTTCAACGGCTTATGAGTGTTTTTGTGTTGTACGGTTGTTGAAAAAGAAGGACAATGATTGGACTATATCGGCTTCCGCGTCTGCAGCCTGACAGTTACTTACATATCTGACATTAAAAGATTTTTTATCAGTGTTTGAAAATTAAAAAGTGAGATGCATGTAAACATTAAATTAAAGTAAAAAAAAAATCTGAAATGTTTTTGTACATTTCAGAATTTTTAAGGGTACTTCAAATATACAGTTTAATCATGACAACTCTCTGAATGATGTTAGTAATAACTTGTTAATATGATAGTTTAGTTGAAATATAAAGAGTTATGTACGTATATGGAAAACTTCAAGCATTTGGATGAAAGTACAAATAAAGCTTAATAACTAGACAATACTGTGCCAAAGTCTTACACACTAACACTATCACACTAGTATTTTTCATGACTAGGGATGTTTAAAAAGACACTCTGTTAAAACATTTTTCATCCTTAAAATGTATACAATTTGAAAAGTGTAAATCAATGAAACATTTTAGTAATACATCCATCCATCCATCTTCTCCCGCTTATCCGATGCCGGGTCGCGGGGGCAGCAGTCTAAGCAAAGATGCCCAGACTTCCCTCTCCCTAGACACTTCTTCCAGCTCTTCTGGGGGGACACCAAGGCGTTCCCAGGCCAGCCGGGAGACATAGTCTCTCCAGCGTGTCCTAGGTCTTCCCCGGGGTCTCCTCCCAGTGGGACGCGCCCGGAACACCTTCCCAGGAAGGCGTCCAGGAGGCATCCGGAACAGATGCCCGAGCCACCTCAGCTGACCCCTCTCGATGTGGAGGAGCAGCGGATCTACTCTGAGCTCCTCCCGAGTGACTGAGCTTCTCACCCTATCTCTAAGGGATCGCCCAGCAACCCTGCGGAGAAAGCACATTTCGGCCGCCTGTATCCGGGATCTTGTCCTTTCGGTCATGACCCAGAGCTCATGACCATAGGTGAGAGTAGGAACGTAGATTGACCGGTAAATCGAGAGTTTCGCCTTGCGGCTCAGCTCCTTCTTCACCACGACAGACCGGTACATCGACCGCATTACTGCAGAAGCTGCACTGATCCGTCTGTCAATCTCCCGTTCCACCCTTCCCTCACTCGTGAACAAAACCCCAAGATACTTAAACTCCTTCACTTGCGGCAGGAACTCCCCACCAACCTGAAGTGGGCAAGCCACCCTTTTCCGACTGAGGACCATGTCCTCGGATTTGGAGGTGCTGATTCTCATCCCAGCCACTTCACACTCGGCTGCAAACCGTCCCAGTGCATGCTAAAGGCCCTGGTCTGATGAAGCCAACATGACAACATCATCTGCAAAGAGCAAAGACGAAATCGTGTCGTCACCAAACCGGACACCCTCCGACCCCTGGCTGCGCCTAGAAATTCTGTCCATAAAAATGATGAACAGAACCGGTGACAAAGGGCAGCCCTGCCGGAGTCCAACATGCACCGGGAACAAGTCTGACTTACTGCCGGCAATGCGAACCAAGCTCCTGCTTCGGTCATACAGGGACCGGACAGCCCTTAGTAAAGGGCCCCCAACCCCATACTCCCGGAGCACCCTCCACAGGCCGCCGCGAGGGACACAGTCGAATGCCTTTTCCAAATCCACAAAGCACATGTGGACTGGTTGGGCAAACTCCCATGAACCCTCCAGCACCCTGTAGAGGGTATAGAGCTGGTCCAGTGTTCCACGGCCTGGACGAAAACCACATTGTTCCTCCTGAATCCGAGGTTCTACTATCGGCCGTATTCTCCTCTCCAGTACCCTGGCATAGACTTTCCCAGGTAGGCTGAGAAGTGTGATCCCCCTATAGTTGGAACACACCCTCCGGTCCCCCTTCTTAAAAAGAGGGACCACCACCCCGGTCTGCCATTCCAGAGGCACTGTCCCCGACCGCCACGCGATGCTGCAGAGGCGTGTCAGCCAAGACAGCCCCACAACATCCAGAGACTTGAGGTACTCAGGGCGGATCTCATCCACCCCCAGTGCCTTGCCACCGAGGAGTTTCTTTACTACCTTGGTGACTTCAGCTTGGGTGATGGACGAGTCCGCCTCTGAGCCCTCAGCCTCTGCTTCCTCAATGGAAGACGTGACGGCGGGATTGAGGAGATCCTCGAAGTATTCCTTCCACCGTCCAACGACATCCCCAGTTGAGGTCAACAGCTCCCCACCTCTACTGTAAACAGCATTGGTGGGGCACCGCTTTCCCCTCCTGAGGCGCCGGACGGTTTGCCAGAATCTCTTCGAGGCCAGCCGATAGTCCTTCTCCATGGCCTCACCGAACTCCTCCCAGGCCCGAGTTTTTGCCTCGATAACCACCCGGGCTGCAGTTCGCTTGGCCTGCCGGTACCCGTCAGCTGCCTCAGGAGTCCCACAACCCAACCAGGCCCGGTAGGACTCCTTCTTCAGCTTGACGGCATCCCTTACTTCCGGTTTCCACCACCGGGTTCGGGGATTGCCGCCTCGACAGGCACCGAAGACCTTACTGCCACAGGTCCGAGCGGCCGCTTCGACAATGGAGGTGGAGAACATGGTCCACTCGGACTCAATATCTCCGGCCTCCCTCGGGATCTGGTCAAAGCTCCGCCGGAGGTGGGAGTTGAAGATCTCTCTGACAGGAGGCTCGGCCAAACGTTCCCAGCAGACCCTCACAGTACGCTTGGGTCTGCCAAGTCTGTCCAGCTTCCTCCCCCGCCATCGGATCCAACTCACCACCAGGTGGTGATCAGTTGACAGCTCCGCCCCTCTCTTTACCCGAGTGTCCAAGACATACGGCCGCAGGTCAGATAAAACGACCACAAAGTCGATCATCGACCTACGGCCTAGGGTGTCCTGGTGCCACGTGTACTGATGGACACCCTTATGTTTGAACATGGTGTTTGTTATGGACAAACTGTAACTAGCACAGAAGTCCAATAACTGAACACCGCTCGGGTTCAGATCAGGGGGGCCGTTCCTCCCAATCACGCCCCTCCAGGTGTCACTGTCGCTGCCCACGTGTGCATTGAAGTCTCCCAGTAGAACGACGGAGTCCCCAGTCGGAGCACTGTCCAGCACCCCTCCCAGAGACCCCAAGAAGGCCGGGTACTCTATACTGCCGTTTGGCCCGTAGGCACACACGACAGTGAGAGACCTATCCCCGACCCGTAGGCGCAGGGAAACAACCCTCTCGTTCACCGGGGTAAACTCCAACACATGGCGGCTGAGCTGGGGGGCTATAAGCAAACCCACACCAGCCCGACGCCTTTCACCATGGGCAGCTCCAGAGTTGTAAAGAGTCCATCCTCTCTCGAGGAGTGTGGTTCCAGAGCCCAGGCCGTGCGTAGAGGTGATCCTGACTATCTCTAGTCGGAACCTCTCAACCTCACGCACAATCTCAGGCTCCTTCCCCGCCAGCGAGGTGACATTCCACGTCCCTAGAGCTAGCTTCCGTGTCCAGGGATCGGGTTGTCGAGGCCTCCGCCTTCGACTGCTGCCCGATCCTCTTAGCACCGGCCCCTTACGGTCCCTCCTGCAGGTGGTGAGCCCACTGGAAGGCGGCCCCACGTCGCTCCTTCGGGCTGAGCCCGGCCGGACCCTGTGGGGGAAGGCCCGGCCACCGGGCGCTCGCATACAAGCCCCAACCCCGGGCCTGGCTCCAGGGTGGGGCCCCGGCTGCGCCATACCGGGCGACGTCACGGTCCCTGATTTAGTATCTCTCATAAGGGGTTTTGAACCGCTCTTAGTCTGACCCGTCGCCCAGGACCTGTTTGCCTTGGGAGACCCTACCAGGGGCATATAGCCCCGGACAACATAGCCCCTAGGGTCATTCGGGTACTCAAACCCCTCCACCACGTTAAGGTGGCAGTTCAAGGAGAGGATTTTAGTAATACATTTTACAATATCGTTACAATAACCTGTATTAAATGTGAACACCTCTAAACTTGAACTTTGTTGAATCACCTTTGATTATATTACACCACTCAGTCTTTGGGGCTAAGAGTCTCTCAGCATGGCCTCGGACGTCTCTATATCCTTGGAGCAGCAGGGAAATGGTTTGCTTCCTACCTGGAAGGTTGCTCATACCAGGTAACATGGAGGGGGTCCACATCTGCCCCACGCAGACTCTTCAGACTTCTTGGTGAAGTAATTTCCTCACATGGGTTTTCTTACCACTGCTATGCTGATGACACTCAACTTATCTTCTCCTTTCCTCCCTCAGATACCACAGTTTTCACTCGGATCCCTCCTGCTTGGCAAACGTAAATTTGTGGATGAGTGCTCATTAACTAAAACACAACCCCAGCAAAACCAAACTGCTGGTCATCCCAGGTGATTCATCTCCTGGTCAGGATCTCACAAAAACTCTTCATAACTCTCTGCTCTCCCCTACAGCTATTGCTCACAACCTTGGGGTAACTATGGACAATCAACTGTCCTTTTCCTGAAATGTTGCTAATGTAGCTTATTCTTGCCGGTTCCTTTTCTACAACTTTTGTAATTGGCTGTATCAGACACATTTTGTCACATGGTCTAGGATATCTGTGCAGAGCCAGACCCAGAGCCCAGACATGCGAATAATTATAAGATTGTTGTCGTATGCAAACAATAATCAGTGCTTGTCAGATATTTGCATAATTTAATGTATGTCTCTTAGCTGCTTCCCTGTTAAGTTTTGTTTTATTCTTTTATAAATTTGAAGAGCTGCTCAAATTCTTGTTTTTTATTCTCCTCTCCCGATCAATACCTTTCAACATTAGAGACACCATGCATGCTTTTGTGGAACATGGTTTCAGAAGCTACATAAAACCAATAAGACACGAAAAAAGTTTGAAGGCTTAAATCTGAATAATTTTCTTGATGAGAAGTATGATGATTAATTTTAAATACTGACTTATCCAGTTGTGTTATCTAATTTATAATAGAGAATGATTTCTGGGGCCAAGTGACCTGTCACATGATTTGGTCCTCTCTGCTAAAGGGGACGTTTCTAATGGCTTACCAAGAAACCACAAAATATATAACCTGTTCTGTGGTTTACTTTTAACCAGCAAGGAACTACAGGAAATGACTATAGCAGTGTCAGAACACAGTGTATTATCTACCTCACAAAGATATAGAGTCATAAAGCACATGTATTTTGCAGCCAGAGGTCAGTTTGCAAAACCTGTATAGTCCAAGGAGCATGAGAAGGAAACTCACTCTGCTTTCGAAAAGGAGATTATGGAAAAAAAGTTTAATTAATAATTTAAATAATTTAAAAAAAAAGTACAAAGTGACTTAAAAGAAAATTTGAAATGCTATCTTAATAAGGAGTAGAGAGATAAGGAATGTGAGTTCATTGTGAGTACTAGAAGAAGAATATGACTAAGTCCAAAAGGTTATTTGGTTATTATGCACAAAGAACAAGTCAAACCAGACGGATTACTTTACTAAAAGCGATAGAAAAGCTGTGCTATTTCCTCTCACATTCCTTCTTTACAGGCATTGAAATGTTGAATAGTAGAGGTTATAATGAGGGAACGAGGAAAAGATTTTATTTTATTCTTAAAAATCTGTTGTAATTGTTCTAAAATGTGGTCATTAGGTTTGTTGTCTTCGACTTTCACTTCCTGAGAGCTCCGAAAGAGTTCAAATACATACTCAGCCACCCACCCAACACACACACACACACACACACACACACGCACACACACACACACCCACACACACACACACACACACACACACAGAGCTCAGAGTTGCTAAGTAAGATAATGACAGAGGCAGAAGGCGAGTGAAACAGACAGAAATGAGAGAGAGAGAGAGAGAGAGAGAGAGAGAGAGAGAGAGAGAGAGAGAGAGACAGAGAGAGACAGAGAGAGAGAGAGAGATTCAGAGGTGGAGTTTATATACTTCCTCCATGTAGTGTCTGTCTTCTATTCTGATACATGCAGCAAGGACACATACCAACTGTGCTACAGCGAGATTTTCAGAGAACCATGAGAATTTCAGTTTTACAATTGTGTGAGTGAGGGGAGAACCCCTACTCCCTGTGCTGAAAACACGAACTGCTATGAAGGACGAACATGTTGGCAGGAACCAGAAGGACAGAGGTACAGAGTGACAAGGTCGACTTATCAATAGGATTGCAGGATGATCATTGGGCCTGGTGTATGTCAATGTCCTTTTCTATCTACATTTTTGTACTTTTGTTTGGTTAAACATAATAGTGTTGAGGTTATGCTGCATAAATGGCATGTTTTTCCTTTTTTTTAACTTACTTCTTTAATTTTAATATAATATTTAGTATACTTTCTGACTTGCATTTTTTCTGTCACTCTGTTACTGCCTCTCATAGCTTGTTTGCTGGTCTTCTCAGCCAGCAAGTAAAATATTCTAAACTTAGTGTCCATGCCCGATACTCAAGTTACAGGCTTTTCCTCTCTATTCATGGACACTGACACACACCCCCACTCTAACAAATGGACATATGACTTATGATAGTAATTTTATACTCCAAAAAATAAAGCATAATCATGACATTAAAATGACTAACAACTAACAACTTATAATTTAATTGTGTATTATTAGTTGGTGACAGTAAAACATTATTATACATAATATGTTTCATGCAGTTTTAATCTTATGTAGAATCATCATATGTCATATGCCTGTCATATGATTACAGCTAGCCAGTCTCAACATAAATTTGATTAGGAGCCATCATAATTAGCTTTTTCATAAATAGAGATGCATTGTTCATAGGCAGCATTGTTTATTAAGAAGTTCATTTGAGCAAATGACTGAGGAAAAGATTACAGAGAGTTTCAGATTTGTTAAAAGGCATAAACAGAATATTGAAGATCCATGATTCTTGTGTATATGGATATTGCTAAGGATTCTAAAATAACATTTGTGTTGTGCAGATGCTCTTACATTGGACAATAAATCCTCCAATTTTACTGTGGTGTACTAAAGCCACTAGGTGATGCAAACGAGCTTCTTCTTCTTACCCTTCCTGCTGGAAGTTTAAAAACGAAATTGAGTAAAAATAATATGGATCTTTTGGCATTAGGACTGCTGGGCCAGAATTCCTGGCATGGCCAATGCAAAATTTGCAAAACTGTATACCATATAACCCTGCAGGAAAAACACAGAAACTTAGAAACAAGGAGAAATACAATAAAAAAAATCTGTCATGCCTGCAGGGTTATATGTATACAGACATTGCCTGTCAGTGGTCTTTTGTTGTTCATGTTTGTAGGACATTCAGGGCCAGAATACTTAATTTACAAAAGCCCCCCTCTGGCATAAAAAGCCACTGACCAACCCACACCAGCATACCAGCAGCAACACACTCTTTGTATATTACATTTGCAGACCAGCTACGGAGAGAGAAAGAGAGAGAGAGAGAGAGAGAGAGAGAGAGAGAGAGAGAGAGAGAGAGAGACAATTGCAGAGCTCAATTTACAGAGTAAACTAAATACTTGATGGATATAAGTAGAGTAAGATTAAGCACAGGAAAACAAGAATACACAGAATAGAAGTATTTTTAAAATAAGATTCTAAACGGACTAATACAGTCCAGTGTAAGTGGATTTTTCTTTGAATGGAAGCCATTTATCAGTGAGAGGAGTACGCGAGTTTGTTGTGCACATCATGGCATGCTGCTGCTGTCCAGCTCCGTGTCTGAGAAAGTGCTTCTTGCTTTCAGGTTGGTCCTATAAAATTTTGCTATGAAATGGAACTTACACAGGCAGCTGTCAATTATTTTCCATGAAACATGGGTAATAGATCAACCCAGGAAGGTAATACACAACTCTGCTTAGACTGTATGTGTATTGTATCTCTCAAGATTTTATTGTGATTCTGCTTTGTGATTAATGCTAATATTGCACTGTGAATGCTCTAACATGAAGATTTAATCTTGTTAGTGTCATTAATATAATAATAACATGTTTGCTATTTACTCCTGCATTATCAGTAATCCGAATAATATATTCCATGTTGTACAACCAAGTCATTGAGTTATTTTCAAAACCCAGAATTTAACAGATTTGCAGTGCAGATTGCACTGATTATGATGAGATCTAAATTTGATTGACAAGAGCGTGCATGCATCTTCCCAGTAATGTCTAAAGTGCATCAACCCTTTGATTAATTTTTGTTTGTTTCTAAATGGTCCCTACAGTTTTCACACATTTAATCTGCTTTAACCTCTGACAAAAGCCTCCACTACCCTTTTCATAGATATATCAACTCCTGAGCTAAATACATTATGGGAAGAGCCCCCATATGTTCTAACAAGAGCCAATGAGCTCTTTCCAGGAAATGATGTAATGGCCTCTGGTAAGAAAAACAAGGTTAGGTTTTGTTTAAATATAAACCTGTTTAAATAATGTTTTAAGCTAATTTAAAAATGTACCCAAGTGTGTAAAGACACATTGTTGTTGATTAGTTGGATAATGTTGGAACTATTCCTAAAAACATGAAGTATTTTTCTTTCTTGTACTGTGTTTGGCACAGGAGATGAGGAAGTTGAAACAGAGGCAGAGGTGGAGGGTGAGAGCATTACTGGTGAAAGTTACTGGAAGAGGAAGGAAGCTCTCAGCACTGTCTCCTTGGCTGTAGGAGATCACTTCTCTTCAGGTATTTGCATCAAGATTTCCACTGCTATATAGAACAGAGTGAAAAAGCTTCGATAATGGACAGTAATGGCAGGCCTGATTCAGCAAACTGTCAGAGCTAATGCTCTTTCAGACAACTCTAATATCTGCACTCAGCCTAATCATATCCTGCTAGATGTAGGCTAGCATACTAGAATTTTTCACCCACAAAGACAACTCTGCTGTCAGTGCAAGAAAACATTATACAGTATATAGGAAATGTACAGTTCCATAATTGAATGTTATATTTGTGTTATTTGACATGCTTCACCTGTATTGACCACCTATGTTAATTAACAGTAGTCTTTTGAATTAAAAAAATCTGCTTTATTTACTTTAATTTCATTCAGATGTGATACTGCTGTTCAGTGGGAGAAGGCGCTCCAATTTGGAACCAGACAGCGTGCTTCAGGAAGCACTGCGCACTAGACTAAGGGTTGTAGAGAGCAACAGCCAAGATGTAATTCAGCTTTTTAAAGTAAGCTTTTTAAAGTATTTATGTTAAATATAGTCAAATTAATGTGTTTACCCTTTTCACATTACTTAATCATTCCCAATGATTCTTGGTCCTCTGTTTCCAGGATCTCTCTGCACGCTTGGTTTCAGTGCATGCTGAAAAAGACTACTTTGTTATTACATTTAAGACTGTGGAGGAAATCTGGAAGTTCTCTACATACCTTGCTCTAGGTCAGCCATAACAACTACACAAAGATGCCCCATAATATGCTTAAATGCTACCCACACACAGTGGAATCCTGCACAATTTGCAATATATGTGTGTTTGTGCCTCAGGATATGTGGCAAGATGCTTGGAAAACTTCTTGTGTGACCAGTCTTTGTGGCTGGACCCTCTTTTGCTAAGTGATGTAGAGATTTGTGTGACGGTAGATGAGGAACACCTAGCCACCCTTTATCTGGGTCTCCTACTTCAAGAAGGTAAGTGACTGATCAATACTGCACTATTGTACTACAGGTATATTGAAAGATTTTTCAAAACCAATGAATGCAAATGTATTTATCGCTCAAAACAATCAGAATAAAAGATGGATGAAGGTTTTCTGGCAGAGATGCAATCTCTTTGTCCTGTTGGTAGTCACAACATGTTTCTCTGCTGTATGTAATTGTGAGCAAACATAACTGTTGTGTCTGCTAAAATCCTTGAACTATATTTAAACAATTTATCCATTTCTCATGATAAAAGCACCGTTTAACTTAAAGTAGAATTGTAAGAGAATTAGAAACACAGGGTGTTACACAGGTTTAAAACTAATTAATTTTTTTTGCTGAAGAGTGTGATCATGTATACATGTAAATTATTTACACTAATCATTTATATACTTTATACTAATAGGTGCTTGCTTTATTTCCTCATGCAATTGTTTTAGAAAGATAATAGTATGCTAATAAAAATACTACTCATAATAATAAACAAAAAATGTAACAAATAAGAATAGATGTAAATAATAGTTTGTTTAATTTACCTTAATTTAAGTAGTCAGCATGACTAATAGCTAATATAATGATAAAAAAATGATAGTGAACGTGAAAACATATAGATAGGTTATAGACAAGAGTCTAAAGTATGATGGAATCTGTGGAGTTGTATTGTGCTTGCTTGTAGGTTCATTCTTTGCTAAAGCTCTGGTTAACAGTGAGCAGTATATAGAGGATGAAGACAAACTTATCTACAAGAAGAATGACCTTGTTATTGTGAAGGATATTGGACAGCAGTCCATGTGGGAGGGAACACTGCTGTCTACTGGTCAGCATGGCCTAGTGCCTGTTAAAGCAATGCAGCCTCTGCCCTACCCTTTTTACCAGTGAGTGACATTGACAATCTCATCTTAGACATGGTATAGTTACATTAAATCAGTAATGAATCACAAATGTCTAGAGACAATTATATATTTCAAATTCTGAATTAGGTTTTATTTACTATTTAGTTTACAGTTTTCATATTGGTCCATCAGAATAAACCTATTGTGTTTTAAAGGTGGTTTCTTAGGAAGTACCATGGCAATGCAGGAGGGTTTTCATCCACTAAAGCCCAATGTGACCAACCTATAGGTAAGTGTGTTTTAGATCTACTACTAAAATTGTCATATTTCTTTTTTTTCTGTGAATACACAAAGACTTTTAAATGTGATTTCTTATGTCTCTCTCCAGTAACAGGAACCTGCGTAGCAGTAGTAGACCATTACTCAATGGCTGAAGATGAACTGCACTTCAGTCAAGGAGATCTGATAGAGGTTGAAGGCTTGCTTATTAGATCACTGAATACATTCATTGGGAGACACACCTCGGGTGGACAAATAGGATTTGTTGACATGGCTCATGTGAGACCTGAAAATATCAAATCACTGTAAGACTGTAAAATATAATACATTTAAACATACAATCAACATACACTTTGTTAGGGCAGGGCCAGCTGTACACTTGCACATTCATGCATTTATCTAATCTGCCAATTATCGGGCAGCATCACAATGCATAAGTCAAGCAGATACAGGTCAAGAGCATCAGGAAAATGTTCACATCAAGCAACAGAAAGGGGCAAATAGTGTGATTTTTCTAACTTTAAGCACAGCATGGTTGTTGGTGCCAGATGGCTGATTGATTGGCTGATTAGATAGCTGCATGAATGTACAGTTGTTAACAATAAAGTGGGCAATGGGTGCATGTTATATTATTTCTAATTGTTGCTTCTCCCTAAAATTGTAAAATATTTCACTCATCAAAGCACAAAAAATACAATTATTGTGATATTTTTCAGATTTTTGTTTGTATTGCTGGCTTTTGGAAGGGGGAGTGTAGTTATGCAATGAGGTGATGAAACAGAGAATGGGAGTCATGTGGCTGATAATGCTGCCTTTGTTCTGTCCTTATAGCAGTGGACAATTGGTCTTTCTGACTGAGGAGGAGACAGTGGCCCTCTCCCAGTTTAACCCCTGCATTGAACAGTGCCACACTGGTTTATTGGACAAACTCTTCTTTACTGACATCAGCACTGTTTACAGATTAGGTTGAAAACATAAATACCATTTGTCTGTAATATGATTAATATTGTTTAGGTGGACATGGTTTTCATTTTAATGGAACTTTAATTTTTCCTTGTTTACAGACAGACTTGATGACTCTGATTTCACCTATATCAAAAACCAACCAAAGCAAGGTAATATGTTTTACTTGAATTAGGAAAACATACTACGTGTACATCTGAATATTTTCTATCATTTTAAAATATGAACTATGTTTGCATTATCCCTCAGAACAGAAAAACGCAGAAGATGCCAGGAAGAGCATTATAATGGAACACAGTCATACACCATCCTATCACTCTTCTCCTCGACCTTCCTTTTATGCTTCTCAGAGTTGCCTAGACAGTGAAAATGAGCCATTCTCCTTCAGCCTGGAGGACACTTTTAAAGAAATGGACAAGTATGAGGAAGATCCTCCCTTTATGGATGAAGGCATGTGGGACAATGAAGAAGCTGATATTGTTGATCCCATCTTAACCCTCCTCAACCTGGACCACTTCCAGGACTCTTTTCATGCACTTTATGACCTGTCCTACTCCTTCTTGGACACAGTTTTTGGTGGTCTTCCAGTGGATGAGGTGCTTCAGCATCTAGAGAGCTTACGGGAAGGAGCAAAGAAAGGAAGGATGGTGTGGGCCCATCGGAGAGCCTGCTTCCTGTTGGGCAGGTTGTGTGCCAAAAAACTTAAGTTCTCACAGGCTCGAGTCTACTTTGAAGAGGCACTAAATGTCCCTGTAGCTGGCTTTAATGACATACCTCTATTGATTGCCCTGTATACGAATCTTACGGCTGTGTACCTAAAGCAGAAGATGACAGACAAACTGATTCATACATTAGAGAAAGCGAGTGCCCTTATACTGTGCCTACCAATGCATAACTTCTGCTCTCTTGACGAGTTTGAACTGCTCAAACCCATTCTACGCAAAGCTATTGTTGACAATGATATGCACCTCGAGGCACGGGCTTGCTATCTAATCCTCTGTCTATTTTTGCAAAACAAAAGGATTGAGGAGGCCTTGCCTTTTGTGGAAAGACTTCAGTTCCTCACTCTAACACTCTCAGCAGAAGAAGGACGACCTATAAGGCCAGTTGATCTCAATTGGATACTGTGCAGGCTCTACCACAAAAAGTATCTGCCGTATCTTGCATTAGCCTCTCTCAGTCTAGATTCAGGTCAAGGTCATTCTTTGGATACTGCTTTTCAAAAGATTGAACTTTTCCTAAAAAACTCAGTCAGACTGAATCCTTGTTGGAAGGATGGCTCTGCTTTGCTTCCAGCTCAGATGGTAGTTTACCTTCAGCAGGCACTGTCAATAGCCAACTGTGAAGAACACCTGAAGACCCAGAGAGACCTTTGTCTATGTTTGGCCAGTGTCTACCAGCAGTATGGATCTTTGGAAAAAGCAGTTCTCTGTGCACAACAAGCAGTGAAGGCAGGAAGATGCATTAATGAGGAGGAGGGCTTTGAGGCATCAGTGCTGCTGGCCTGGCTCTTAGTGATTACAGAGGAACCAGACCGAGCCCAATCTACTTTGCAACCTCTCCTTAACTCTCTGAATAATACAGCCAGGTCAGCACAGCATGGAGTGGTCCACAATCTACTTGCACTATGTCTTCGCAAACAGGGGAAGATAACAGAATCAGCAAAGTACTTTCACTGTGCTCTCAAGATTTCACAGGATAATGGGAACAAGCATAATGAAGCTCTGGCTCTGGCTAACCTGGGGTGCCTAGCCTTATCAGTTGGGGCTCCAGGCCTGGCAGAGAGTTTTTTGCTCAGATCTCTGTACCTTTTCCAGTTTCTCTCTGAATGCCCCTCAGACGAAGAGCATGTTCAGACTCTGCTGTGGCTAGGTAGAAGCTACAAAGATAGGGGAGAATGTCAAAAGGTTAGGCTGTGCTATGAAATGGGTCTTCTGGTCGCCATTAGTGCCAAGAACCTGCACAGTGAGTAAAGAAATATTTAGCATTTATAGAAGTTCTAAATTATCATTTTATATTTCTCTTCAAACAACATAAAAATTCATTATGTATTTCATTAAATAAAACATTATTACTTTCATGTTTTTTATTACAGGTCAGATGGTTGTATCAAAGGTGCTCAGTCGCCTTTATGCTGACTTAATGTTATATGGGCAATGTATAATTTACTATGAACACTGTGTGGGGCTCGCCAGGGAACTGAAGGATAAACGTCTGGAAGGAGAGTACCTGGAGATTCTCAGTAATCTCTACTTATCACTTAACACTGAAAAGTAAGACAAAAGGCTATGACTCATATAATGCATTATTTTGCTACTGATGTTTTGCTCGATATACTTACATATATATATATATATATATATATATATATATATATATATATATATATATATATATATATAAATAAATGTATGTATATTGAGCTTAGAAATCATAGAGGGGTCTGAAATGGTCATCGTAGGTGCATGTCCAGTGTGAGAGACATAATCTAAAAAAAAATTCCAGAAATCACTATGTATGATTTTTTAACTATTTATTTGTATGATACAGCTGCAAATAAGTATTTAAACACCTGAGAAAGTCAATGTTAATATTTGGTACAGTAGCCTTTGTTTGCAATTACAGAGGTCAAACGTTTCCTGTAGTTTTTCACCAGGTTTGCAGACACTGCAAGAGGGGGATTTTGGCCCACTCCTCCACACAGATCTTCTCTAGATCAGTCAGGTTTCTGGCCTGTTGCTGAGAAACACAGAGTTTGAGCTCCCTCCAAAGATTCTCTATTGGGTTTAGGTCTGAACACTAGCTAGGCCATGCCAGAACCTTGATATGCTTCTTACAGAGCCACTCCTTGGTTATCCTGGCTGTGTGCTTCGGGTCATTGTCATGTTGAAAGACCCAGCCTCCACCCATCTTCAATGCTCTAACTGAGGGAAGGAGGTTGTTCCCCAAAATCTCGCAATACATGGCCCCGGTCATCCTCTCCTTAATACAGTGCAGTCGCCCTGTCCCATGTGCAGAAAAACACCCCCAAAGCATGATGCTACCACCCCCATGCTTTACAGTAGGGATGGTGTTCTTGGGATGGTACTCATCATTCTTCTTCCTCCAAACACGTTTAGTGGAATTATGACCCAAAAGTTCTATTTTGGTCTAATCTGATCACATGACTTTCTCTCATGACTCCTCTGGATCATCCAAATGGTCATTGGCAAACTTAAGACGTGCCTAGACATGTGCTGGTTTAAGCAGGGGAACCTTCCGTGCCATGCATGATTTCAAACCATGACAGCTTAGTGTATTACCAACAGTAACCTTGGAAATGGTGGTCCCAGCTCTTTTCAGGTCATTGACCAGCTCCTCCCGTGTAGTTCTGGGCTGATTTCTCACCTTCCTTAGGATCATTGAGACCCCACGAGGTAAGATCTTGCATGGAGCCCCAGTCCGAGGGAGATTGACAGTCATGTTTAGCTTCTTCCATTTTTTAATGATTGCTCCAACAGTGGACCTTTTTTCACCAAGCTGCTTGGCAATTGCCCCGTAGCCCTTTCCAGCCTTGTGGAGGTGTACAATTTTGTCTCTAGTGTCTTTGGACAGCTCTTTGGTCTTGGCCATGTTAGTAGTTGGATTCTTACTGATTGTATGGGGTGGACAGGTGTCTTTATGCAGATAACAACCTCAAACAGGTGCATCTAATTTAGGATAATAAATGTAGTGGAGGTGGACATTTTAAAGGCAGACTAATAGGTCTTTGAGGGTAAGAATTCTAGCTGATAGACAGGTGTTCAAATACTTATTTGCAGCTGTATCATACAAATAAATAGTTTAAAAATCATATATTGTGATTTCTGGATTTTTTTTTTTTTTTAGATTATGTCTCTCACAGTGGACATGCACCTACGATGACCATTTCAGACCCCTCCATGATTTCTAAGTGGGAGAACTTGCAAAATAGCAGGGTGTCCAAATACTTATTTTCCTCACTGTGTGTATATATATATATATATATATATATATATATATATATATATATATATATATATATATATATATATATATAAATATATATATACACACACACACACACACACACCAACTAAGCATAACTTTATGGTCACCAATCAGGAGTAACATTATGACCACCTGCCTAATATTGACCTGTTCAGTATTAACAGCTTTAACCTCTTTAGCTATTGAAGCTACAGAAGCTAGTCAACACGGGCCAGCTTTTGTGCATCAATGAGCCTGGGCCACTCATTACCCTGTTGCCACTTCATCACTGTTCCTTCCTTAGACCACTTTTAATGGATACTGACCACTACAGATCAAGAACATCCCACAGCTTCAGCTTTGGAGATGCTCTGACCCATTCATCTAGCCATCAAAATTTGGCTCAGGTCAAACTTCATCAAATCCCTTTGCTTGTAAATTTTTCCTGCTTCTAATACATCAACTTTGCGGGCAAATATTCACTAGCTGCCTAATATACCCCACCCACTAACAGGTGAAATGACAAACGTCTCTAGGTTACGTATGTAACCCTAGTTCCCTGAGGGAACAAGACGCGTCGAAACGCTTTGGGAACGCCTCGCATTGTCCATGCACTGAATCACTTGTGAAATCCGGCCATTAGGCAAGTCGTGACATCATCGGCAGGTAACATCACACAAATCAGGAAGCAACAAAATGGCTGAGCGATGGTAGAGACATTAGCTTCTGAAAGAGGGATCGTAAACAGGGATGCAGAGAGTTTGGCCTGTTGGCGCAGCATCTCGTTCACTTATGGAACTAGGGTTATATACATAACCTAGAGACGTTCCCTTTCAGGAACTCAAACGTCAAAACACTTTGGGAACGAGTGTCCAATCACGCCATACTGACCAGTCCCTGCCTAGTGTGTCTGAGCCCCACCAGCATGCGGGACAGAGGAGCCAGGAGTGGCTCTGATGTCGAGGTCGTAAAACCTGACAAAGGTCAAAGGGGTGGACCAGCCCGCAACGTTGCATATGTCCCTGATCACTCCCTGAGCCTTACGCCGAAAGGAATGGGAAGACCAGAGGACTCATAAGATGGTGTAATGGCATCCACTATCCATCTGCTAAGAGTCTGCTTATTGGCAGGAAAACCTTTCCTATTCAGGCAGACAAACAGCCATGCCGACTTTCTCCACAGACTCGTCTATTTGTCACTATCTCGTCTACAAACTTGATTTGGCCGTTGTGTTGGCGGCTCTATCTGAGGCCCCCTTAGAGCCCTTGGCCAAGGTGGCCCATAAGTACCTGTCGATAAGACCACCTTTCTTTTGACGATATCCTCCCTTAAGAGGGTCAGGGACCTACAGGCTCTGTCTGTGGCTCCGTCTCTCCTGGGGTTTACCCCTGGCATGGCCAGTGCCTTTCTTTACCCTAAACCTGGGTATGTGCCTAGGGTGCCTACGTCTCCCTCATGACCTGTCGTACTGCAGGCATTCTGCCCTCCTCCTTTCCAAGCCCAGACCAGGAAAAGCAAAATCCACTGTGTCCAGTGCGAGCACTGGATACATATCTCCACAGGACGAGTCCGTGGAGAAAGTCGAAGTGGCTGTTTGTCTGCTATGGCCTGAATAGGAAAGGTTTTTCTGCCAATAAGCAGACTCTCAGCAGATGGATAGTGGATGCCATTACCCCATCTTATGAGTCCTCTGGTCTTCCTACTCCTTTCAGAGTCAAGGCTCATTCCACCCGGAGTATGGCGGCCTCTACAGCCTGGTCCGCGGGAGTTTTCCTGCGGGACATATGCAACGCTGGTCCACCCCTTTGACCTTTGTCAGGTTTTATAACCTCGACATTAGAGCCACTCCTGGCCGCATCCATGCACGTTGTAAAGGTGCGGGGTGAGAGAAGCTTCATCCCCGAAATTAAACCTCGGGAACCTCCTGTCAGCAGGAAGGATGGCTATGTGGAAATGGGTGTTCCTTAGATCTATTATGACAAACCAGTGCTTGGACTTGACCTGAGACACGACCTCTTTGAGGGTGAGCATCCTGAACTTGAGCCTCATGAGTGAGCAGTTCAAGGAGCGTAGATCTAGGATCGGCCGCAATCCACCGTCCTTCTTCGGAACAACAAAGTACTGGTTATATTAGCCTGACTCTCTGACTAAGGAAGGAACCAAATCAATGCCCCATTTCCTCAGGAGGGTGTCGTACTTCTTGCTCCAGGACCAGAGCACATCCTGTTGAACCGGGGGGGAGATGACCTGAATTGAATCGAGTAACCCCTCTCTATTATATGCAGGACCCACTGAGATATGTCTGGCAGATTTTCCCAATTTGCCAGAAAATCTTTTAGGGCAACCAGCTTCTCGAGGCTGGCCTCTGACAGTCTCAGAGCAGCTGGAGCGGTGCCCTGCAGCCGTTAAGGCCTCCTGAAACCTTTCTGTTGCTTCTAGAGCTGACATGGACGAACTACGGCCCGCGCTATACCTTGCTGGCCCTGTCGCCGCGTAAGCCCTACCTACTACCCTGGGCATCTCCCCATAGCCACACTCCATGAACCCTACTATATTCATGTAGAGCAAATGCATATGGGGTCTCCTAGGACCTAGACACCTCTTTGTAGGTAGGGAAAGAACTGTAGGTCTCAGGGTGGAGGCTGTGTCGCGGGATGCAGGAAACGCTCATCCAGCTTTCTGGGAATGCGTTGCTTCCGCTTCTCATCGGGCCAAGCTATCTCTAGCTTAGCGACGGCCCTCATCACTACCTCCCGGAGCTCCTCGAACAGCCCAGGCTGTGAGAAGTCTATGGGCTCGCTAGCATCTGAAAATTCTCCCTTCTTGGAGAAAGAAATACGGAGATACTCGTTACACACGCCGGAAGAAGGAACCGCCGAAGATGCCCAGCAGGAGAGGCTGGAGAGGACTCCTCCAACTCCATGCCTTCTGCTAGGTCGGCCTGCGAGCCCCGTGACCTTCGGCGCTGCTTCGCCTCGGCAAAAGCGTAACATAGTGAAAGTGTGTAACATACTTTGTTTTGTATACTACCCCTAATATACTACTAATGTTACTACTTCTCTTTACAGGTGCTTCGAATTAAAACAATCAAGGTGAATGTATCTCACTGATGAAAATGATTTTACTGATTAAAAAAACTTTTTGTAAAAATAATTTTAGGTCTTCACTGAAGTCTCTGGAGTACACAAAGCAAAGTCTAAGAATTTCCATAGACTTAGGAAAGAAACAGGAGGAGTCTGAGACCTGGCTGCAAGTGGGCCGTATCTACTACTTGATTGGGGAGGATGAATTGGCAGACATGTATCTTCAGGTGAGAGAAAGGTAGTAAGATATAAGTTAATAGGTAGTGGTATTTCTATGACACTAGCATGAGTGCTATTTAAATATGAGTTCTTGCAATACATTGTAAAAGGTTTGTATTATAATATCAAACATAATGGAGAATATGTTATAATAACAGTCTGTATAATCCATCTTCTGCAGGCAGCTGTAAAGACAGCTCTAAGGATTAATGATCCATGCTTTGCTATGAACATCTATGAAGAGGCCGGAGATGTCTTCTTCAAAGGACACAGAAATCGACTTGCTGCCATTTCATTTTTTAGAGTATGCACTACAGCATCATCACAGCATGTGTAATAATGTGTTAAATATATTCAAGCATTAGCTAATATTTTAGTATAGAGTCCATAGTTTTTAACTAGATTTTTTTTTTTGGTTGTGAAACGTGTACTTTGTGTGCAGGATGGGGGTCTGCCATTTGCAAGATATCTTAACAATGTGCATTCAGAGTTCAGGCTTTTGTGTAAGCTCTCTGAATTGTTGCTAAAGGAAGGTCAGCACCAGGAAGCCCTGCAGTACGCTACACTTTCAGTGCAAATTAGCACTTCAACTGGTAATAAAGCTAATTTTCCTTTTGTGAGTTGGCTTTTTGCATGAGTATACTACTGTGCAAGTGTCTGGCTCTAAGTTGTCAACAATTCTTCTTCTTCTGCTTCTTCTTCTTCTTCTTCTTCTTCTTCTTCTTATTATTATTATTATAAATATTATTATTATTATTATTATTATTATTATTATTATTATTATTATTATTATATTTTAACATTGACCTCTAATATATGTTACACTTTCTGACTGTCAACTTGATAAAAATGAACTTTTCAGTCAGAATGTGTAACATATATTAGTAGTCAATGTTAAAATATAATAATAATAATAGTTAATGCCCCGTATCTATAAACTGAAGCAAGACTTACCGTAACTAAATTAATTAGCAGGAGGGGCAGTCAGCGAGGAAATGTCCAGTAGCTAATTTAACTAATATACAGTCATCAGAATCTCATAATTATGAGAGAGTTATGAGATATTTAGTCATAATTATGAGATCCTTTCTGTGTTTTTTTTTCTCTTTGTGAATGCAATGCACTTTCGTACAAAGCAGACATGATTGTTAAACAGCTTTTAACATGATTGTAAACTATCATGTTACTCTTGTTTGCTTCTTGAGGTGTTCGCCTGAATGAGAAGGTGTCCTACCATCGCCTGGCCTCAATCTACTTCACTCTGAAGCAGTATGAGTTGGCTGAGAATTACTATTTGAAGGCACTTTCTCTCTCTCCCACTGCACTGGAGCATGAAGAAGAGGCTCGCTACTATGTTAAAGTTTACTGCAGACTAGCTGATCTAACCCTCCACAAGATAAAGGTTGATATTCACTCATGTTGAGATCCCTTTTTTGTTATCAGTTCCACACTTACTACAAATATATATATACTACATATACGTAAACATATACATAAACTACGTATCATAGAATTTGAGCTTAAACACATGATGTATGACTAGCATAAGGAGACTGAAGTAGGAAAAAAACCCTTTGCAGCAACACTTTAGCTCAGCTGCCTCTCATTTCTCTTAATTGTTACTGAGAGGCTTCTTCATCTTGTCCGGAGTCTAGCTGTGGAAAAATATATTGATTGGACCTGATTTAGAAAGGCACACACCTCTCTATAGAGGGCCTCACAGCTGAGAATGCATATCAAAGCAAACATCAAACCATGAGGACAACGAAACTGTCTGCAGATGTCAAAGACAGTATTGTTTCAAGGCACAGATCTGGGGAAGGCTACAAAAAATAGCTGCTGCACTTAAAAATTCCTCAAGAGCACAGTGGCCTCCATAATTCTCAAAAGGCGGAAGCACACGCAGGACTCTTCTAAGAGCTTGTCACCCAGCCAAACTGTGCAATCGTAAAAAAGGTCCTTGGTAGGAAATGCAACCAAGGACCTGATGGTCACTCTGACTGAGCTCCGGAGATCCTGTGTTGAGATTGGACAAAGTTCCAGAATGACAACCATCACTGAAGCCCTCCAACACTGAGCTTTAAGGCAATGTGGCTACATAGAATCCTACACAGAAACCCATGCAAGCCCGCTTTGAGTTTCCAAACAGGCACCTGAAGGACTTCTGGACTGTATGAAACAAGACTCTCTGGTTTTGATACTCTTCAGGCACTGCTCATCACCTGCCCAAAACCATCGCAAAAGTGAAGCATGATTGTGGCAGCATCATGCTGTGGGGGTGTTTTTCTGAAGCAGGGAATTGATCAGGGTTGGTAGAAAGCTGAATGGAGCAAAGTACAGAGATATCCTCAATTAAAACCTGTTCCACAGTCTCAGTCTGGGTTGAAGGTTCACCTTCGTACATGACCACAACCCTACACACACACACAGGCAAAACAACAAAGAAGTGACTTGAGGACAACTCTGTGAATGTCCTAGAGTGACTCAGCCAGAGCGCTGATTTGAAGCCTATTGAACATCTCTGGAGAGACCTGAAAGTGGCTGTCCACCAACAGTCTCCATCCAACCTGAACAGTTTTAGAAAATTTACCATGAAAAAAGGCAAAAATACAGTACAATACAGGTGTGCAAAGTTTGTTGCACCTTAACCAAAAAGATTCGAGGCTGTAATTGTTTGGGGGGGGGAAAAGTACTGAGTAAACCGTCTAAATACTTTTGTACTTGTGATATTCAAGTTTTTTATTTAAAAATAATTCTAGAATTCAGTTTTCACTTTGTCATTATGGGGTACTAAGTGTAGATTAATGAGAAAAATTGAACAATTGTAGTATCAGGGTGCAACATAGCAAAATTGAATACATTTAAGGGGGTCTGGATACTTTCTAAATACACTGTATATACACACACACAGACAGATGTAAATGTAAATGTAATCTTTCATATTTATTTGAAATGGTTTTACTTTACCTTGCATTTTACAAACCACTTTTTTATGCCATAGGATGCTTTTGATGCCATGGGATATTTCCATTTAGCCCTGGCAGCAGCTCTGGAAGATGGAGGGAGCATTCATTCCAGGTACATAATTTACATGAAACTGGCAGAGATCCATGCTAACTACTTACCTGATGTGAAGCTGAGTCAGACTTATATGGACAGCGCACGGAACTTAAAGATGGAACTGGCAGGGCCCACAGACCCCGGTGATGCAAAGGATGACTATATGAACCATGGTGCTGCAGAGTATGCTAACGCTGAACCTATCAGTTGTTCAAATGAAGAGCCGAAGAACTTCAGAAGTAGAAGCAATACTCTTGTAGGATCCTATGTGATGGACAAAAGCCATTCAATAACTTCTATAAAGGAAGCTGGAACAGAGGCTGTTCCAGCTGATTGCATCTGTGGAGAGGATATGGACACCTGTAACCCAGATGGGACAAACAGTGGGCTTGGACAACCTACAAATTCTGAAATAAGGAACACAAATCAAAGACTCCATACCAGTCACACAGATTCTGGCTTATTATGTACAGAATTTTAATCATCCCACTCTCACCCCAAGGTACTTTGTTATTTAAATATCTTTATTCATCTGTATACATCTTGTTAATATACTTTACTTCTCTCCAAATATTGTGGATATGTTCATAATGCTTTTGACTTTTATCAAGGTAACTTGTATTATAATATATGTAAATATTTTATTCATTTTTGTATGTATAATTACTACATTGAAATTAAAATCTTTAAAGAAATATGTTTTTTTTCTACTATAAAACTCACTTGAAGATGACTGATTAAAGTCTAGTCAATCTTTAAATCAAAGTTTTTTGCTTTCTATTATTGTACAACATATGATTAGTGCCACACCAAAATTGATGAAAGTGTACCTTCTTTGTTGAAATGAATAGTAATATCAGGGCCAATTGCAGATTTAGGAGAGTGCTGTGTTGGGCTACTTCTACACCTCCATATTTTCTGCCTCAATTGAAAAAACATAAAAATCTTTTTCTTCCCTATCTTGTACAGTAATTAAATAACATACATTTGGCCTACGATATGTCTCTATATTTTCACAGTACTTGAAAGCTCCCATCTTTAAGGCCATACTACCATATGTATGTATGTATGTATGTATGTATGTATGTATGTATGCTTTAAATTATTGTATTCGAAAATGTGTCATGGCAATATAGCCCAATCAACCACAAAGCAGGCAGGGCAGCAGGTTTAAGACCTGGGTTTCACTTGTGAAGACTCCATTTGTTATTAATAAAGGACAAACCAACATGCCATTCTGAAGCTGAGAAAAAAAGGAAAGAAATTGTCAGTGCCTTCGAATAAGCATTGTGCATAGCCCATAACTATCTGAAATGTTCTAAATAGAAAAAAACTATTGGTGAATGGTCAAACAGTCAAGAAAAACAGTCTACAGGACCATTTTGCCAGTTTACAAAGAAAAGCATCCAGTGTAACTGGGAGGAACCATGAGGAATCATACAGCAAGACAATAATCTATAGCACGCTGCCAACACAACCTGACTTCAACAAGGGGAAAGTGGGGTGATTTTTGTCAAAAGTTAAAAGTTTAGTTAAAAGACATTGTATTAGAGCTGAGTGAACATCAACATCCCAAACTTATCAAATTTAAAGTCAGCATGATTCTAAGCTACTAACTTAAAATCGCTTACTACTACTTAACACATTTTACTGAACATAATAGTTAGTTAGCTGTAGTTGCCACCTTACTTCATTCATTTTAATTGCATTAATAATTAAAAGTAAGACTTTGATATATAAATAACTAATTAACTGATGTTTTCTCACTAGTATTTGGGTAGATTTTGCCTCTACTATTTTTTATCTTTTGCCATTACTTTGCCTCAAAGAATAATTGTCCTGAAAGGTCATGCCATATTCTCTGAAACATTTTCTTTAAAATGAAGTGAGAGTGGAAAACTTTTTTGTAGTCAGATGAACCAAAATTATAAGTTATTTTGGAAAACCATGGAAACTGCGTCCTCCAGACTAAAGAAGAGAGGGACAATCTAGCTTGTTATCAGCAGTCAGTCCTAAAGCTTGCATCCCTGATGGTATGAGGGTGCATTAAG
This sequence comes from Silurus aristotelis, assembly GCF_946808225.1. Taxonomy (NCBI): domain Eukaryota; kingdom Metazoa; phylum Chordata; class Actinopteri; order Siluriformes; family Siluridae; genus Silurus; species Silurus aristotelis. The sequence goes on along the minus strand of NC_139587.1, from coordinate 13,878,919 downwards.
GGGCATAACTCTAGATCTCGATGCATAGCCATTGATATGATACATTAAAGATACTGTCAGGAATCTACCTGCCACGCCCCCTTCAAGGCTGTCATTGCCTCCTCGTCCTCCCAAGCTCTCAGCCCAAATCACACACAGCTGGAGCTTGTTATTCACTCACTCCCAGCTCCAATGTAAACCGCTCACTCACCCACACATTGCATGTTCATGCCTGTCCACGTAGGTTCCTGTGTGTTCGCGTATGCTCGTCCCCGCTACGTATCGTTCGCCTCGGACACTCTCTCTCACTTCGCGTGGACTGCGCCTCTTCCCAGGCGCACCAGGGATTATATTTTCCTTTTCCCCGGACTCTGATCTCTGGATTATCCCTGCGAACGCAGGTATTCGTGTTTCTCCGCACGTCACGCTGTCGGCACCGCATCTCTCTGCTGCTGCCAGCGCCGCGCTTTTCCCAGCACTATATTGTGGATTTCTCTATACGAACTGCCGTTTTTGTTCACAGAAATATACAGCTGCGCTACCTGTGTGTATATTTCCTGCCTTTTGTTTAGTAAAGTTTCGTTTGCTGTTATTCCGGCTTCCGCCTCCGTTTCCCGCATGACAGAAATAACGGACCCCTGAATAGGATTACAAGGACTGAAAAAGGGGGGCACAAAAAAAAAAAAAAAAGAAAAGAAAAAAAAAAAGACGATCAGATTACCACAGTGGTTCGTACCGCCGCGATGAAGCGACCACTAAGCTCCGCCCCCGGGAAAACCCGGAAATCCGCTGCTGTTTCGCGCGGCTCGTGCTCGGCAGCACCACGCCCCCGTGTTGACATCATGGATTTCCCGGCTCGCTTCTCCGCCGACAGAGCTGAATAGGGGGAATTTTTAAGGAGCGTGAATCGGTACATGGAGTTGAATTCGTCCAGCTACCCGTCCAGCTACCCCAGGACCTTCCAGAGATCTCCGCCCTTCTCCAGGCCCTTCAGGACGGCTCCGCTCCACCCCAGGTCCTCCAGGGGATCTCCACTCTGCACCAGGTCCTCCAGGATGGGTCTGCTCCGCCTCAGGACCTCCTGGAGATCTCCGCCCTGCTCCAAGACCTCCAGGAGAGCTCAGCTACGTTCAAGGTCCTCCAGGAGAGCTCAGCTCCGTTCCAGGTCCTCCAGGAGAGCTCAGCTCCGTTCCAGGTCCTCCAGGAGAGCTCAGCTCCGTTCCAGGTCCTCCAGGAGAGCTCAGCTACGTTCAAGGTCCTCCAGGAGAGCTCAGCTCCGTTCCAGGTCCTCCAGGAGAGCTCAGCTCCGTTCCAGGTCCTCCAGGAGAGCTCAGCTCCGTTCCAGGTCCTCCAGGAGAGCTCAGCTCCGTTCCAGGTCCTCCAGGAGAGCTCAGCTCCGTTCCCGGTGTCCACAGAGAGCTCAGCTCCGTTCCCGGTGTCCACAGAGAGCTCAGCTCCGTTCCAGGTGTCCACAGAGAGCTCCTCTCCGTTCCAGATCGGCCCCGAGAGCTCCTCTCCGTTCCTGTGTCCCGAGGAGAGCTCTGTTTGGCCCCAGGACCTCCGTGAGTGCTCAGCTCCACCCCAGGACCTCCCAGAGAGCTTGGCTCCGTTCCAGAGCTTTGAGGAGAGCTCGACTCCGTTCCAGGACCTCCAAGAGAGCTTGGCTCCGTTCCAGGACCTCCAAGAGAGCTTGGCTCCGTTCCAGGACCTCCAAGAGAGCTTGGCTCCATCCCAGGATTTCCAGGAGATCTCTGTCTCTCTCCAGGCCCTCCAGGAAAGCTCCGCCTTGCTCCAGGCCGTCAAGGAGAGCTCCACTTCGCTCCAGGTCTCCACCACAGGCTCCTCTCTGTCCCTGAGCAACCCCGTGAGCTCCTCTCTGTCCCTGAGCGACCCCTTGAGCTCCTCTCTGTCCCTGAGCGACCCCTTGAGCTCCTCTCTGTCCCTGAGCGACCCCTTGAGCTCCTCTCTGTCCCTGAGCGACCCCTTGAGCTCCTCTCTGTCCCTGAGCGACCCCGTGAGCTCCTCTCTGTCCCTGAGCGACCCCGTGAGCTCCTCTCTGTCCCTGAGCATCCCCGAGAGCTCGGTTCCGCTCCAGAGAGTCCCCGAGAGCTCGGTTCCGCTCCAGAGAGTCCCCGAGAGCTCGGTTCCGCTCCAGAGAGTCCCCGAGAGCTCGGTTCCGCTCCAGAGTCCTGAAGGGAACTCGGCTTCGTCCCAGCACCTCCCGGTGAGCTCCTCTCCGCTCCAGGGTCCCCAGGCGAGCTCCTCTCCGCTCCTAGGCTTCCAGGCGGTTCCCTCTCCGCTCCTAGGCTTCCAGGAGAGCTCCTCTTCGCTCCAGGTCCCTGATGAGAGCTCGGCTTCACTCCAGGGCCCTGATGAGAGCTCCTCTTCGCTCCAGGTCCCTGACGAGAGCTCGGCTCCGCTCCCGGTCCCTGATGAGAGCTCCTTTTCGCTCCTGATTCCCGAGGAGAGCACGGTTCTGTCCCAGGACTCCCGGGAAAGTTCAGCTCCGTTCCAGGGTCTCAAGAAGAGCTCGGTTCCACGCCAACGCATCCCTGAGAACACCTCTTCGTCCAATGGGATCCCGGAGCACACAACACACCTCCGAGACTACGAAAGGGACGTCGACCCGTTGCCCCCGGGCTCCACCGAAGGCGACGGCTCGCCCCACAGTCTCCCTGAAGGTGACTCCACCTCTCGGAGCTCCGCTTCACCCAAGGGATCCCCAGAGCTCTCAACTCAGCCCCGGGACTGTGAAAGGGACGTCGAACCGCTGCCCCTGGCCTCATCCGAAGGCGACGGCTCGCCCCACAGTCTCCCAAGAGGTGACGGCTCGCCCCACGAGCACTCAGGAGATGAAGTCACATCACAGAGCTCCTCTCACGGCGACGTCTCGCTCCCGAGCTCCTCTCACAGTGACGTCTCGCTCCAGAGCTCCTTTTACGTCGACATCCTGCCTCCAAGCTCCCTGGACGATGACAGGTCGCTCCTGAGCTCCCTGGAGGGTGACATTGCACCGATGAACCCTGCCGAAGTCATTACTCGGCCTCTGTGCTCAGTCAGGGGCGTCGCTCCTTTGGGGGGGGGGGTGTCAGGAATCCACCTGCCACGCCCCCTTCGGTGGCTGTCATTGCCTTATCGTGCTCCCAATTTTTTTTTGTTTAATAAAGTTTCGTTTGCTGTTACTCCGGCTTCCGCCTCCGTTTCCCGCATGACAGATACATATGGTGCAGCTTGCAATGTGATGCAAAAGATTCACCCCAATACGATGCAGTGTGATCCGATTTCAATTTGATTCAATACAATGCGATTTAATGCAATACGATGTAATGGTACAAATATTGTGTAATGCAATTAAATATGGCACAGATACAGTAGTTTGCTTTTATTTTCGTTGGTTCAGACAGACAGCAAATCATATATTTACTTCTGGCATCTAATGCATGGCCCTTTCACAAACAGGCCTTTGTAGTGCACAAAAAAAGAAAAAAATTTAAATACAATCAGTCCTTCTTTTCCTGTTCTGTCCCCCGGAAGATGCATCTCTACATCTGCCGTGTTAATCTATTGTTCATGTGAATCTCCGGAGACACCTCAGTTTCCCTTGTTTTGTAATGCGTTATATTCACGAAACAGCAGTAGTGCTGAGAGAATGTGCTTGAGAATCAATTTACTTAGAAGAAATCTACATATCGACATATAAAATCTTTGTCACATATTATTGGTCAGTTTCTAAATAGTAAAAGTATAGTACATCTCCTAATAATTATATATAAACAAATCGTTTTACAAATGCTAATATGTAAAAAAACAATGCAAGCTGATTCAAATGCCAACTTGTATCAGATGCACAATTGTAAATTCGATGCATCACATCATTAACTTTTATGATGGTGCACCAATGCGTCTCGGTTAATCTTACCATCCCTAATGTGTATCCCACTAAAGTAGTTTACTGCCAGGAACTGCCACCAGAGAGCAGTATTGATTATACATTTCTGTTAGAGAAGCCAAGACAAGTCCTGTAAATGTAAAAAAAAAAAAAATTACTTTTTAAACTGTTTAACATTTTTCCAACGTGTTTCTTTGAAATTAAGACTGTAACAGTTTCTTTGAAAATCTGTTCCTAAACATTAACTTTCTTAAAGTAAGTTAAGCTAAAGTAGTAAACGGTTCAAGAATAGAGTGAGAATTTATATATTTGTTTGCTTGTTTACTTCTTTATCCACTATAATTATGTGCTATAGTTTCCATGTGAAATAATGCTTTTATATGGTGAATTCTTTTAAGAATGAATGAATAAACTAAAGAGAAAACTAGACTTAATGGTTTAAGTCTGTATTTTAAAGGAAAGAAGAAAAACAGCCAACTTGTTAGAGATGTATTGTTTTTCTGTGCAGTGAGCCATGTACACTGGAAAGTGATGCTGAGCATCCAGTCTTGAAATGCTAATAAATGTAATGACAAACAGCTCCTTGTTTCCCTGGTTTTCCCTTGTCCTCTTTTAAATTTTTAATCTGTCATCTAAATAACAAAATATGTAATCATTAATGAATAATTTAATTTATTGATTTGTTTGTTTATTATTACATCAAATCAGAATTAGACAGGGACATGTCTCAAGGTTTTGAATTTACATTTGGTAGCTGTTTATCTGGATTCTCATTACGCAGAATAAAGAGGTGTAGAGAATTTGAATTAAGCCATCATTAGGTTGAAAAATTAAAACAGACCCATTTGAGAGTTAGCAGAAACATAAGGAGTGAACAAATCAACATTTGGAACATTCTTAAAAGAAGGAATGTAAGGGTGAGTTTAGCAACACCAAGAGGCCTGGAAGATCACAGATGACAACTAAAGTACATAATTGCAGAGTTCGCAGTACAGTATTTATTTACTTGTTAAAAAAAAACCTCCTTCACAACATCTAAGACAAGAAGACCCCAGGAAGAAGGTGCATCACTGTCAAAAGTCTACATTCAATAAACATGAATGTAAAAACAGATAAACAGATAAAACCAATATTATCTTGTACTAAAATTATAATAAGGGTATAGAGAAGAGAAGGAGGCCACATGATACAAATCAAACTACATTTACATCTACAAACATTTACATACCAAGCTGTTCTTTTGGGCCTGCAATAGCCTATTTTTTCCCTCAATCAGTATTAGATCAATCTAATACTGATCTATCTCTGTGCTTGATATTTTCCCATGCCTCAGAGTTGGTAGGTAGCTTACTTTGCTTCCAAAACATGATGTTAAATTATTATGTTTTTTATTATGTTAAAAAACGTCATTATCTTGATTGTTCTTACTAAATTATATATATGTATATGGGTTTCCTCCAAGTTCTTTATTTTCCTCTTTTTGTCCAAAATCATACAGGTAGTGTGTGGCTATCTGTTATTGGTATAGACTTGTATCCCATACTGTCACTGATCTTACCAGATACATAAATGATACAAAAATAATGATTCTGTAATTAATAAAAAAAAAAAAAAAAAATGGTGGTGAACACTACTTTGCTATATGAGTGAGCAACTTGGAAACTAAAAAAAGAAATAATAATTCACCTAAATGCCCATTAAAGTCTGCCCCAATCACCAATCATTCTTTCCTAGGTACACCATCTACCACTACATCTAATTCACTCCAGAATCTTTCCTTCTCCTCCATCTCACAGCCAACTTGTGGAGCATAGGCACTGATGACATTTATCATCATCCCTTCAACTTCCACCTTCACGATCATCACCCTATCAGAAACTTTCTTCACCTCCACTACACTCTTACTGTACTCTTCCTTCAGAATCACCCCTACACCATTTCTCTTTCCATCCACACCATGATAAAGCAGTTTGAATCCACCTCCAATGTTCCTGGCCTTACTCCCTTTCCACTTGGTCTCCTGAACACACAGCATATCTACCTTTCTTCTCTCCATCATATCAGCTACCTTTCTTCCTTTACCCGTCATAGTACCAACATTTAAAGTACCAACCCGAACCTCCACTCTCCCGCACTGCTCCTTTCCCTGCCGTCTCTGTAGACGTCTTCCTCCTCTCCTTCTCCTCCTTCGGCCAACAGTAGCCCAATTTCCACCGGTACCCTGTCGGCTAACGATACCTGTGGCGATCGTTGTTAACCTGGGCCTCGACCGATCTGGCATGAAATTCTCATCTGTGATCCGCATATTTGATTTGGCACATGTTTTACGCTGGATGCCCTTCCTAACGCAACCCTCCCCATTTACCCTGGCTTGGGACCGGCACTAAGAGTGCACTGGCTTGTGCTTCCATAATGGCTGGGTTAAAGATTTATAATGGATAATGTGCCCAATATATATAATGGAGAAATACCTAATTATCCAACAAACCAAAAATGCTCCTTTCACAAATATGAATAATATATTATAAAAAAATAACATTTGATGTGATTGAATGGCCCATCATAATCTACAGCAGGTATGTTTGTATATGTAGACCCTAATTAGTAAGCAAATCGCAGTATGTAATTTACATATAACGATGACTTCTATTCATTCAGTTGTATTCATTCAGTTGTATTTCAATGCCTTGATGACTGGTAGGAGTTTTTAACAATGCAAGATTTTATGTTTCCCTTCGGGAACTCGAGCTGCGTCACAATGCTTTGGGAATGCCTCCGCGTTGCTCTCGCTCTAAATCACGTGTGAAATCTGGCCAACAGAATGTTGTGACATCACCAGCAGGGCGACGTCATGAACCAGAAGCTACAAAATGTGCAATAATTGGAGCGACTCTAGTTTCTGTTTGTTTAAGTAAGCACTTTGTGTGTGAATCTGTGCAAGCAATGGCTCAAAGCAAACAAAACGTCTGCATGTGTGTCACTCCTTTAGAAGCTAGCAAGCCCACGGACACCTCACAGCCTGTGCTGTACGAGGAGCTCCTGGGGGTAGTAACGCGGGCCGTGTCCAAACTAGAAATAGCTTGGCCAGACGAGAAGCGGAAGCAACACACTCCCATTAAGTTGGATGAGCGTTTCCTGCGCCCCGCATCACAGCCTCCACGCTGGGGCCTACCATTTTTCCCTGACCTGCAGGTGACCAGGTCCTGTAAGACACCAAATGTGGCCTGTGCCTTCTCCCTGCGAACCTCGCTGTACATAAATGTAGTAGGGTTTAAGGAGTGCAGCTATGGGACGATGCCCAGGATTGAAGAGACGCTAGCTGGGTATCTTTACCCAGGTGCTACATCGCTTAAGGCCCTGGAATTGCCTACTAAGCTGTTGAGAGCCACATCGCCGTTAGTAGGCAAGACTCCACACGATGAGTTTGGTGCAGGCATACCAGGCCGACCTACTGCTGGAGATGGACGAGATCTACTTCAGGCCTGTTTGGCGACGCGGTCAGTACGATCGTCCACAAGTTTCAGGAAAAACCTAAGGGCCCCAGGTGACGCATTAATCCCCGAACGAAGGAGCCGGCCGACCTGAGGGTGGTCCTCTCCTAGAACAAATGGGCCGTGGTGCAGAGGCCCTGACAATCAGAGCGCCCTACACCTCATTACACGGTGGCCATCCCTCCTTAGCACCACCAGGAGGCTAGGCCACCTCGGCCCGAAAAATCACTGCGGATTCAATTAAATTCATTTTATTTGTATAGCGCTTCTAACAAAAGCAGCTTTACACAGAAAATGTGGTGAGTAAACGTGAATATGTTCTTTATAAGTGAGTTTGTCCTTGATGAGCAAGCCGGTGGCGACTGTGGCAAGGAAAAACTCACTGAGATGGCATAAGGAAGAAACCTTGAGAGGAACCAGACTCAAGAGGGAACCCATCTTCATCTGGGTTGCACCGAATGTCCATTTATAGCAGATATAACGGCTGCAGGGCATTGCTCCAGCCGTGCTGGAAGGGTAAGAGACCAGCTTTGAGCGGCTGGTTCCCCCTAAGAGATTTCCTGGCAGCTCGGACTTGTTCCTGAGATTTGCTTTCCGGGCGAAGCTTACCAATATCGGATACCCCGCACCTTCACAAACTGCCCTGCTAAAGCTTCAGAGCATCCGCATTCTGAACTATATCGATGACTGGTTGATATTAGCTCCATCAGAGCATCAGGTGGTCTGGCATCGAGGTGTCATTCTCGCCTGCATGAAGAAGCTGGGAATAAGACTAAATGCAGGGAAGAGTGTGCTTTCTCCAGTACAGAGAACCACCTTCTTGAGCATAGTGTGGGACTCGACCGTGATGTGGCACAACTGTCTTCCGCCCGGATCAAAGCTATCCTCACAGCAGTCAGGAGAGTACGAGAAGGCCAGTCACTTATTTACTGTAAAGCAGTTTCAGAGGCTGCTGGGTCTCATGGCAACAACGTCCAATGTGATCATACTTGGTCTCCTCCATATGAGACCCCTCTAGTGGTGGCTCAGAGACACACGGTTCTCCCGAAAGTCCAGTTCACTCCGTACTATTAAGGTCTCGTGGTGAGCCCTTCGAGCCTTAGATAAGTGGAAAGAACCTACGTTCCTGTCTCAAGGCCCCTTCCTGGAAACTCCTTGTCGTTGCATAATGCTAACGATGGACACATCCCTCACGGGGTGTTGAGCTGTCATGAGCGGCCACGCTGCCCAAGGTCAGTGAAACGGGTTACATCTCTCATGGCACATTAACTGCCTGTAGATGATGGCTGTGTTTTTGGCTCTAAAACACCTGAGAGATCGGCATCTGTTGGTCCGTACAGACAACACGTCGGTGGTCTCCTACATCAACCGCCAGGGGGGTCTCCGATCTCACCCCCTGTACAGGCTGGCACGGCAGATCCTCCTGTGGTCCCAGGGAAAGCTCCTCTCATTGAGAGCAGTTTATATCCCGTGTCATTTAAATTGGAGAGAAAACGCCCTTTCGAGGCAAGGGCCGAGGCCCTAGGAAAAGGAGGCTCCAACCCTAAGGTGGTGGAGCAGATATAGCAGAGATTTTACAGAGCCCAGGTGGATTTGTTTGCGACTCAGGAGACTTCACACTGTCCCCTCTGGTTCTCTCTCTCTCACCCAGCCCCACTGGGGCTGGACGCTTTGGTGCAGACATGGTCGAGGCTACACCTGTATGCTGCTTTTGGGAGGTCTGGAGAGAGATTGCCAGGAAGGGGCCCGTCTCCTCCTGGTGGCACCTCGTTGGCCAGGTGTGGCCCCTGAGGGGGCACAGTTTCTAGCAGCTGGTCTCTTTACTGAGATAGTGGAGACCATCCTCCATTCCAGAGCTCCCTCCATAAGCTACATGGCAATTGTTCACCACTTAGACCCAGTCAACTGCCCGGTTGGTTCAGTTTTGGAGTTCTTGCAGGAACAGTTTTCCACAGGGTTGACTCTGTCAACCCTGAAGGTTTATGTGGCCGCTATTGTACCCCGCTCATGGGGCAGTCGCTGGGTAAAAACCCTCTCGTGACAAGTTTCCTGTGCGGCACCTGGAGGCTGGGGCCCGGGATGCAACCCAGAGTGCCTGTGTGGGACTTGGCCGTTGTGTTGGCGGCTCTATCTGAGCCCCCCCTTCGAGCCCTAGAACAAGGTGGCCCATAGGTACCTGTCTGTAAAGGCCGCTTTCCTTCTAGCAATATCCTCACTGAAGAGGGTCGGGGACCTACAGGCTCTTTCCATGGCCCAATCTCTCCTGGAGTTTGCCCCTGGCATGGCCAGTGCCTTTCTCTACCCTAAATCTGGGTATGAACCTAAGGTGCCGGTGGCTCCCCCACAACCCGTTGTGCTGCAGGCATTCTGCTATCCTCCTTTTCAAGCCCCCGACCAGCAGAAGCAAAATCGGCTGTGTGCGAGCACTGGACATGTATATCCACATGACGAATCCGTGGAGAAAGTCGGAGCAGCTGTTTGTCTGCTATGGCCCTCATAGGAAAAGTTTTCCTGCCAATAAGCAGACTCTTAGCAGGTGGATAGTGGATGCCATTTCCTCATCTTACGAGTCCTCAGGTCTTCCCACTTTGTTCAGAGTCAAGGCTCACGCTACCCAGAGTATGGCGGCCTCTACGGCCTGGTCCGCTGGAGTACCACTACAGGACATCTGCAAAGCTGCAGGCTGGTCCACCCCACTGACCTTTGTCAGGTTTTATGACCTTTATATCAGAGCCACTCCCGGCTCCTCTGTCCTGCGTTCTGGTTGTGCTCAAAGGCTAGGCAGGGAATGGTCAGTATGGCATGATTGGATACTCGTTCCCAAAGCGTTGTGATGCAGCTCGAGTTCCCGAAGGGGAACGTCTCTAGGTAACATATGTAACCCTAGTTCCCTGAGGGAACGAGACCCTGCGTCAACATGCCACACTCCCTGCATCCCTGTGGCGCTTACCTTCCCTTTTTCAGAAGCTAGCGTCACGCCACTGCTTGCGTATTTTGTAGCTTCCTGGTTCGTGATGTCACCCCGCCAGGTAACATCACAACTTGCTGTTGGCCAAATTTCACACGTGATTCAGAGCATGAGCAACGCGGAGGCGTTCCCCACAGTGTTTCAATGCAGCATCTCATTCCCTCAGGGAACTAGGGTTACATACGTAACCTAGAGACGTTTTCTATCACTGATACAGCAACAAAAATATATGTGACTAATTTAATATTATGTTACTAATCTGAAAACCTCAAACAAAAAATGGCCAAAGTTATTGCACATCATTCATTATTATACCAACAGATGCAGCTAGGGGGCTTTATTGTTTCCTCTTGAATGCTGCATGGCTCCTGAAATCAATGAAAACGATAACTGCTCTGCCTCAAATGTTTGAAAATGATGTAAAAATCACATGGCACATAGCATGTTCCAAAGGCAAAATTAAAAATTACGCTAATATCAAAACTATTTGCACTCCTTTAAGACTCCTTCCTTAAGAAATATTTATTGCAACTATGTATTTTGATTTTTGATTTCTGCAGTGTTCACATTGATTGGCTTTGGTTGTTACTTTTTGTATGTTTGTTTTTCTTGTGAGTGTTAATCAAGAAGCTTGCCTAATTAAGAATTTTTTGGTTACTATGTCGTCTCCTCCAAATTCTTTCCTGTGCTTCTTTTGTGTATAACTTTTAAATGCAATGTTTCTTATTAATAGACTGCATGCACATGTTCAGTGTCATTGAGATAAGCTAGACATCCACAGTAATTCTGACAAAATGATTACTGAAATTGTTGAAAAAAGTGGATGCCTAACCTGTGTAGAGCATACAACATACTGTTTTTCTAACACAAAAAAACAGGAGACATTTGTAACTAACATGGGAAAAGAACACAGTGAGTTGTTCAAAGAGGATTTTAAATATATAATTTTTGGGGGATTTTCAGTCTGAACACAAGGCAGCTCTAATGCCCTGCTGTTTTAACCTTAGGGCGGGGGAACAGTTTTTACTATTTTGGCATTAGATAGTCCCTGTGGGCTTAGGCCTGCTAGCAGACAGTGTGGTGCCTGGTATGTCCCTATCTTTTCCCTAGTGGATGGGTTGCAGCTCTAATTTAATTTTGAAAAATAAAAACATTATTGACATTACCAGAGATAAAGTATTGGCAAGATGTAAAACTAATGTACCATAAATGTAAACATATTTAAATATATGCGTATATTATTTTCTTATTGTGCAGTCGAGTATGCTAGAGCTTTGACATTAGGAGTATTACATTTTATTTTATTCTGTAGTAAAAATAATTTATAGTTAATTTATTATGATGGACAATGCACATCTACTGCTTATAGAGTTAACACAGCAATTTGAAGTATTTTGTTAACTGTAAGAAGTGCCATGATAATTTGGCTGAAGTTTAAATAAGGTCTTAGATATAAGCATTTTTGTGTGTAATTTGCGCACCTTATTCCTTCTCAGCTCATCTATATGCAGCAGTAAGAAGAAATAAGGAGCTCCTTATTTAAACCATTAGGGTGGGAGCTATGAGAGAATTAGAGTAGGAGCTATGGCTGAGCTGTGTTTACTTAATGACTTAGAACTGAACACAGGTAAATGGATTGGTAACACACATGCACACAAACATACACCCTTGCAATTTACTCATTAAATGGGTGTTACTTGATTATTATCATATGACCAAATAAACCACAGAATAAAAACAGCTGAAAAGGGCTTTTAAGTATCTACCTCAAGCTTAAAGGTATTTTGTGTTCCTTGTTTTAAAACTTTTGTTTGCTTTAAGAATTCAGAGCCTGCTGTCTGGCTACAGTCTATAGCTTGGAATTTATAAAAGGCATAAGCCAGACTGTCCTAGGGTTCTATAATTTATATCATTTCTAGCTGCTCTTCTAAAGCATCTAAACTGCTTTTGTAAATAGTCCACTTTACACTATTCTTAATTTTAAATGTTACAATCCATGAATTGACGTGTTAGAGATTATATCATATTCTATTTAATGATAGTCCGATAGACCCAGGTCTTCTACCACAGCTTCATTCATTAATTTATTCATTAATTAATTCTTTCATTTAAATGTTTGTTCATGCACTCTTTTGTTGATCGTTCATTCATTCATTTATATTTAGCTACAACTACATCCTGGGCAGGTCAGCTCCACAAAAACAAGAGATTATTAGACATGTCCTTACCCTGAAGTGGTCAGAATACAAACAGAGACTGTGACAGGTCCTGCTATGACAGAGAGAGCCAGAAGAAAACACACGCATGAAATTATGGTAAAACATCAAATAAATAATTGTATTATATTGGGCATATATTGTAAAAAAAAAAAATAATAAAAAAAAAAAAAAAAAAAAAAAAAGGCATAGGTGCAAAAAAAAAAACACATCCTTGTGAAACTCATATTATTCAGATAATACCTGAGAAAGACTTGTTTATTTTAGTCAAAACAAATGCTGCACTGTCATCAAGTATTCCTTAGAGCTTAGAGCTACATAGTAAGCTATTGACCACTTTAACCAGCACTATTTAAGCATTTGTTTGTTTTAATATTAGTTTTGGAAAACAGATCAAATCTATTACACAACTTGATGCTATGTAAGTAAGTAAATAAATAAGTAAGTAAGTTAGAAAGTATTTAAGTGAGAAAATAAGTAAAATATTATTTAGATATCTCCTTTAAATATATATATATACAATATAAACTATATATACAAATAGTGAGTTATATTTAAACAAATATTTTTAATCATTCTTCTGTTCTTACTGCACCTTAAAAAAAAAATACAATTAAAAACTAATTATTAATAAAATTAAATTTTAAATTAATACCTTTTTTAACAAACTTAAATGGTTGTAAATTAGTATCCAAAATAATATGCATGTTGTTATGGAAATCAACAAATGAATGTGTGCCAAGTGTGTTCACAACTATGGCAGGTTTTCCAAAATACATTTACAGTTACCAATGACACAAATTACTGTTGTTTATTGCTTTTGTAATGTAGAGAATGTTATTATTTTTTAAATACATTAGCTTTATAGCTTTTCTTTACATTTTGCACATTACTGTAATATTGTATACATAAATTATCTTCATATACAATATGCACTCGTTAAACATAAAAAAGCTATAACAATAAGTGTATGTTTCACTAGATTTTGGTGTGTGGTTGTGGAGATATGTGCTTATTCGGCAACAAAGGCGTTATTCAAATCAGGTAAAGATGTAGAGTGAAAAGTGCCTGGGGTGCAGTCAGCATTCCAGTTTATCCCAAAGGTGTTCACTATGGTTGAGGCCAGATCTCTATAGCAGGTCAATCAAGATCTTCAACTCCAAAATATGTAAACCATATATTAATGAGGCATGCATGAGTCATTGCTATGCTAAACAAAGGTTTGGGTCTCCTAATTCAAGTAAAAGTAAAATTTAATGCTACTGCATCCAAAGACATCAATACAATTGTGTGACTCCATCTTTGTGGTAAGAGTTTGGGGAAGTACCACATGTTGCTGGAAAAGTCAGGTGTCCCAGTACTTTTTTATTACACTGCACATTTTTTTTTGTGTTTTGTAATTTGTGTATTATACCAGGTCAACTTTGCTAGTGTGACTCTAGGATTATTTGGATTGTTTACCTCTAGGATGGAAGACCTTCCTTCTATGAAATTTGGAATACCTACTAGTTAGTTTGATGCCATTTTCCCCAGGGTACCAATTTTTCATATTATTCCACTTTAAAATGCCAACATTGGTGTCATCGGTAAAAAAATGTCTTTTTGATAAAGTTTTGTGGTGACCGATTTGACATTAAATTTGAATGTGAATATTAGCTGGAAAAAACTGTTAATTAGATATGGAAGATTATAAACAAAACTGAATACAATAGTGTCCACATGCTTTTGTGTTGTATGCTTAATGTGGTAGGAGGTGGAAGTGAATAGGTGCATTTAAATTAAAATGCAATGATAAATAAATATTTTTTTTCAAGTCAAATCAATTATGTGTCTGTTTTAATTAGTGGTTCCTTTTATATTCTGACTACTCTGGAGTCTATAAATCAGAAACTTCATCACATCTGGCACTGCACCACGCTGTCTGAGATCCTCCAGCACTGCTCAACTGGTACCACCTTCTCTCAGAATGAGGGGTAAGTATACTTAAAGACTCTTCTCTGTTCTGGCCCAGAGGTGGTGAAATGAACTTCCCCAAGATGTCCCTGCGTACCAGTGTATATTTATTCATTGCTAGTGACTCAAAGCACTTTTGTACGTCGCTCTGGATAAGGGCGTCTGATAAATGCCACAAATGTAAATGTAATGTAAATGTAATGCACAAATGCTCTTGTGGGCTGCCAAGCTTTATTTAATGAATAATGAAGTCTCCAATAATTGTCTGCTACAAAAAAGTCAGCAAATTCCAAGATAAATTTTTAACAGGCACTGGACTGTATGTTGAATTATTTTACTTCTGATACAACTTTTTTTTACTACTAGTAAGTTTTATTGTATTCATTGTTTTTTCTTTTTCTTTTTCTTTTTATATATTGTGTAATTTATGTCCCATACAACTTAAGCTGTTTTAGTCAATTACTGAATATATACTTTTTTATTTATCCAGATAACAAATGATTATATTAAGTCAATTCTTGATGTTGTAAATTTTCCTGTTTAACCTGTCCTTTTTGGCAACTAATAATATAAGGCTAAACTAGTGAATAACTTATCAGCAAAAATAGACTATTACACAAAAATTACTTTAATCTAGAGAATTAAATTTTTATATTTTATTTATATTTAAAGAAGGTTTTAGGGGGAACTAAGAAATACCCCTCATTGATTAGGTTCCAAAAGCTTCATTTTGGTTTCAGTGCTGTAACAAGCAGTACATTCTTTGCAATTGATTTGCAAACTGAACAGCTTTTCCATCCACAAAATGACTACATTGAATACAATAAATATAATTTATAACTGACTGCAAATTTCATAACACTTTTATCTAATACAATATTTTAGAACATCAGTAGCTTAATGAAACAGTGATGAACCGTTGTCAAAAGAAATAAACATAAGACAACCATACACAATCCATATGAATGCCACAGATCTGCCAACCAATCTTGAAATTGTGTTGAGCAAGAGTTTAGAGCTATCTCTGTCACTGTTTATAATCGTAAATATCTCTGTATTTTAGCATTTAGGCAGACATTTAAACATTTTCAAGATATTCAGTGTTTTATAACTTTATAACATTACAGAGTTAAGACTAATTCCTAGTGTCAATAGGAAAAAAAAGGAGAATAATTATGATATCAATATCAGTGACTATGTGTCCGTGTAACTAATGAGCACAGCAAGTTCTTGATCTTAAAACGATGTTCTTAAATAATGACAAACATAAGTTTTTATTCTTTACAACAGAAATAAACACATAATAGTAATTTAGGAAACCTTGATCGATAGTTCAGACATTCTGGTAATTAAATTGTGTAATGAAAGCAAAAGAAGAACAACTCATTCAAAGTGACAAGAAATAAGACAGTTAAGAAATTAGCATTTATAAGTTTCCCTTAAATGTGTTAGCTCTGCTAAAGTACAAACACAATCCTACTCACAATCAGCAGTCCCAAAAAAACTACTACTTTGTCCAAGCATGTGATATTTAAACCAATACTAGTCCAGGGGCAATCTTAGAACAAAAGGCAGGGAGTTAGGAGAAAGCCTGCACAAACAACAATATATGAAATGAAACCACCATGTCTTTACCATTCAAAAGATGTTTTGCTTCAGAATGTTTTTCATCTGAAGTATACCGCCAGCTTAACTTTATAAGAAAGTTTTTTCATTTATTATTTATCACACTGTGTATTACATCTCAGTTGTACAGTGCAGTCACAACAGTCATGGAAAATTAAAAATGTTCATGTGCGTATTATGCTCCATATGTATAATACATTCCATTAAAAAATTGATTGCACATCATTTTGGCACTTTTTTAGAAATGCATAATATTCAAATATGAATCATTATCCAAAAAAAAAAAAACAGCCTGAGACCACAAACAAGCCATAATACAGTACACAGTATATTTAAAAAGAACAGAAATTCACAGTTTTAACACCACCTACTGTACTGACTTTGCATTCAGAGATATAGAAATGTGCACAGTGAGTTCAAAAAATAAATTTTTAAATGGCTCAAAATACTCACTTACTCTATCTCTCTCTTTCATACACACACACACACACACACACACACACACACACACACACACACACACACACACACACACACACACACACACACTTTTTATTTTTGTAATGTATTTTTCTTTCTTTCTCTCTCTCTCTCTCTCTCTCTCTCTCTCTCTCTCTCTCGCTCTCTCTCTCTCTCTCTCTTAGATCTTACTATGAGGTTAAAGTTGGCTTAAATTTGAAAACATTCACTTATAGATCAGATCATCTATACAGGAATTGACACTGCTTTTGCATAATTAATTTTTGAAGGTTATAAATTATTAGACAACCTGTTATTTAGGTTTAAATGTCATAGTGGGTGCTGGAGCAACTGTATAGCTATAAACCATTGGGTACAATGGAATGGAAAGATTTATGTTAACATTGTACATGGTCCCTTTTCAAATAAATGTAAATTTAAAAATGACATAATATAAAGAAAAAGTGAACTGTCAAAGTGGTATGTGTTTATTTGAAATAAAAAAGGGACTGTGGAATTGCAATTACCCCAGTGACTAAATAACATCAGAAAAATTTATAAGAAAATCATTTGTAAATGTCCTGCTAAACAAATTATAATTATTGGTATTAGTTATGAATTAGCCTTGTTTTTCACATTTCTTCACATTTCACATTTCAAGTGAGATGCACAGTGAGGTAGACAGTAGTAGAAAAAAAAATCTTACTTTAAAATATCTATCTATCTATCTATCTATCTATCTATCTATCTATCTATCTATCTATCTATCTATCTATCTATCTATCTATCTATCTATCTATCTATCTATCTATCTATCTATCTATCTATCTATCTATCCTCTTTCTCTCCTCCTGGGTCACTGTTCTCTGAGCTACACTTACTCCTTCCTTGGTGCTCACTCTGCCAGCTCTGTCCACTATATTTGTACCCACGGGATGGTCGCAGGTTGGGATAACGAGAACTCTTCATGCACAGGATCTGCCTAAAGGCATATCGGAACTCTGGACTCCTGCAGTAGATTAGTGGGTTAAAGGCTGAGTTTGCATACCCAATCCAGTTTAATATTCTGAATGGTACCTTGATGTTGTCCACTTCCAAGACACTCACCACCACATTAAGGACAAAAAAAGGAAGCCAACACAGTGTAAAAATGCCCATAATAATGCCAAGGGTTTTAAGAGCTTTGTGCTCCTTTAGGCACAACCTAGACTTTCTAAAGGCCCTAGTTTCTCTCCCGACTCCTGTGTCAATGAATTCCTGCTTAGCTTCACTTTGATGAAAACGACCTTCACTCTTGACTATTTTTTTCAGCTGTTTCCGAGCCTCTTGAAAGACACGACTGTAGACAAACACCATGATCACCAAAGGGATGTAGAATGAGATGATTGAAGAGATAATCGCATAGCTTTGGTTGGTGTGAAACTCACAACAAAGGGTGTTGTTCATGCATTGAATGGCTTCTTTAGTGCCAGAAATCCACCACTTCAAATGTATGGGCAAATAGGAGATCAGGCCACCAATGATCCACACAATCAGAACCACAATACAAGCTTTGCATTTGGTCAGCATGGAATGGTATCGGAATGGAGAGGTGATGGCAATGTAGCGATCCAGGGCAATGACACAAAGAGTCTCAATGCTAGCTGTTACACAAAGCACATCAGTGGCTGTCCAGAACTCACACCAGAACCTTCCGAAATGCCACGTATTGAGAATGATGTAGACAGCCCCAAAGGGTACCACCACCAGTCCCATGACCAAGTCAGCACAGGCTAAGGACATGATAAAGCAGTTAGTGACATTCTGGAGCCTCTGGAACCGTGCAATGGCTGTGATCACTAGCATGTTGCCAAGGACAATAGCCAGCACCAGTAGGGACATAGTTAATCCAAGCAGCACTGTTTGTAGCTCTGTATAAATAGTGGAGGTAGTCTTATTGTTCAGGGTTTCAGAATAGTTCAATGAGACAGGGGGCTGTTGGATTCCCATAATCTAAGACAGTAAGTGAGAGGTTAAGAAAGAGAGAGAGAGAGAGAGAAAGAGAGAGAGAGAGAGAGAGAGAGAGAGAGAGAGAGAGAGAGAGAGAGAGCAAGAGAGAGAGAGCGAGAGAGAGAGAGAAAGAAAGAAAAATACATTACAAAAATCTAACAAAAATGTGTATAATTAAGGCTAAACTGTAAGTTGATCATTTACAAACCTTCATGAAAACAATGTCCAAATCTATCTCCTTCCATGAAAAAAAGTTTAGTTTGATAACTCCTTGGATTCCTCCCTTACATGAATTTTTTTCTATGTACGCTCTCTTTCACTCATTCAGATGCTTTTTTAGTCCTGCTCGATCTTTTCCACTCCCTCTCACAACTCTGGTAGGTCCCGCTGGTAGGTTGTGCTCTGTTAAATGTGGCTGCTAGGCTATTAGCAGTGCACCCTTATAATGTTCTGTGATGACATCATAGCTGAATAGAACCAATGAGTTGCCTTTCACTGCATTATGATGCATTATATCTTTTTTTCTGTTTTTAAAATTCATGTTTGCCATCCTGGTTACTGGATATTTAAATGTAATACCTGCCATTTCCAATTACTTTTTATTCATTAACAATAAAATCTATTCTTTAGTTATACTAAATTCGTCAATTTATATACTAGGAATGTTGACCCATTTGTGTCTGTTACAGAATTCTACCTGCTCAACAGTACTGGGTCTTCTTTGTCCAAATTTTTTTTTTTTTTTACGATGCATGAAATGTTTGCAAATTGTGAAAGGTCTGGACTGCAGGAAGGCCTGCATGCTGTTGTAATCAAATCAAATCAAATCAATCAAATCTAATTTTATTTTTTACATACACATACATACAGGATACGACATGCAGTGAAATGCTTTTAATAGATGTATGTAGGTAGTGTAGTATAGTAGTATGTAGGTTAGCACTGTCTTGATGAAATATGCAAGGCCTTCTGTGAAAAAGACTGTATAGACACTACCTTTCAGTATTGATGGTGCTTTTTCAGAAGTACAAGCTGCTTATTTCATATACACTTATGCACCCCCATACCATCAGCGATACAGGCTTTTGAACTAAGCACTGATAATAAGGGGCATGGTCCCTCTCCTCTTTAATCTGGAGGAAGCAGTAGCCATGGTTTCCAAAGAAGAATTAAAAACTTTTATTTATCTGATTACAGAATAGTTTTCCACTTTGGCTCACCTTGGCTGGTTTTGATGAAGTTTCACCTGAGTTCCACCCAACAATCATAAACATCCAACACTGATTTTTCAACCTTGTTCCTCGCACACCGATATTCTCAGATATTTTTTTTACATTTTATTTTCAGGAACATTGTTCTGACATTGTACCACAGTTTGTAGACAGTTTTTTTCTTTTAAATAGTTTCTTATGGCTGCTTAATATATTAAACAGCTTTGTGCAGGTGAGTGTTTTGACCAGCAAGGCTCCTTTTCTTATCAGAGGTGGCCATGTATCAAACCAGTGCCATGCTCAACAACTTTTATCCACTAATCATGTGTTGGAGTTATTGTACGCCTTATTACTGCCCATTGTATGTGAATGGGGATACAGTGGAACCTCGGAGCTCGCGGCCTCAGCGCTCGCGACCTCGAATGCTCGCGACTTTCATTCCGACCTGCGACTCTCATTTAGATCGGCTCGTGAGCAACCGCGAGCTGCTCAAAACGCTAGTTTTAACATTTCTAATCAAGGTTTATCTCATTAAAATTGTCTAATAATTAAGTGTTATGGAGTGAAAGTGTTATTTACTCATTTAAATCGATTTCGTATAGTGTTCTTTGGGATTTTACTGGGTTGGAAGGGGCGTATCAAAAGGTCGCGAAAATTCGGAACTCGCGACCGGCTCCGGTCCCTAACCCTCGCGAGCTCCGAGGTTCCACGGTATTAGAAATGTGTGTTTATTAACTTCTTATCTCTGTTTCAGCCTTAAATACATTTTCACACTTGGTGGGTCTGGCACAACATGGAAGAAAAAAGACTGATATATCTAGAATGGGGACTGGTATCAGCAGTCATACTGGTTAACTTCCAATGTCAGTCTGATGTTTTATTATTACTTACGTCACTTGTGACCATAACATGCTAGTTCATGCTAGTCATTCATCTGCTTCAGTCCTATTAGTTTGGCTTCAGAATACACTAACCCTTAAGGTATGTTTTATGGACTTATATAAAATACTAAAATGGTTCAGAATTATTATTATATATATATATATATATATATATATATATATATATATATATATATATATATATATATATATATATATATATACACACACACAAAATATACAACATATTAAAGGATTGGACATTTATTTTTCATATTTTGTTAAGACTACTTTTACCTAACAAGTTGAAATAATAGTGTGTTAACATGACTGTTCTGTGTTAATATAAAAAAGCAAATCGATTTTAATAGCTGAGGTATATACGCGCACACACACACACACACACACACACACACACACACACACACACACACACACAACGCAAGTGTTCAGACTAGTAGATCAAGGCATGTATGTGTACATAAATGTCCGAGGCCCTCTAGTGTCCCATTGCAGTTAAACAAAATGTGAAATGAAATTAGAATGAAAACCAAACATCTATTTTTATATGAACCTTTTCAAAATTCAGATTAATAAAAATGTTTTTGTTTCTTTATTTCTTTTTTTTTATTCCATCTTTTTCTGTACACCTTTGGATTCACAAAGTGTTCATACATGTATAGACACACGCGCACACACGCGCACACACGCGCACACACACACACACACACATTACCTGTAGAATAGGTGGACTGTATAGTAGGGTTCTAGGGTGTGTGCAGGTATCTCTCCTTGAACGTGTGGGGTTTTGGGGGAAAAAACTACAAATAAATAATTATCTAAAGTAACATTTTAAAATTATTTTTGTCAGAAACAGAACACAAGGCCAGATTATTCTGTCAGTGATGGTTTACTGAAAGGACCCAAATGCAGGATGCAACATGGTAAAAATAATAATAATAATAAATGAAATATAAAAGGAAAAAAAATAACAGAAAAAACAGTATCAAAAAAGTGGATCAAAAACTGAGTCGCAAATAGTGGTCCAAAATCCAAGAGCCAGCAGACACAGCAATGCAATAAGAACCAAAATAGTCCTTTTTCCAAAAGCCAGCAAATGTCACTAGGTTACTAGTTGAGGGAACAAGCGCCGCGTCGAAAATGCTTTGGGAACGCCTCGCGTTGTTCACACTCTGAATCATGTGTAAAATCCAGCCAATAGGCAGTCGTGACGTCATCAACCAGGAAGCTACAAAATGGGAGCGCGAAGGCAGCGACATCAGCTTCTGAAAAAGGAGAATGTAAGCACTGCAGGGATGCAGGGAGTATGGCGCAGCATCTTACTTCTATGACTTAAAGGGCTCGCTTCGAGATCTTGATAGTACGGAACGGATTGCCCTTTCGGGAGAACCCTCTCTTTCTGAGCCACCACTGGAGGGCTCTCAAATGAGGGAGGCTAAGTGGGATCACACTTGACACGTGCTGCCATGAGACTGAGCAGCCTCTGGAACTGCTTCACAGTAAGTGACTGGCCTGCTATTACTCTCTTGACTGCAGTGAGGATGACTTTGATCCGGGCAGGAGACAATTGTTCCCGCAACACAGTCTAGTCCCACACTACGCCCAAGAAGGTGGTTCTCTGTACTGGAGAAAGCACACTCTTTTTTACGTTTACTCTTAACCCCAATTCCTTCATGTGGGTGAGATGCTCCTGATGTTCTGATCGAGCTAATACCAACCAATCATCGATATAATATAGAATGCGGATGCCCTAAAGCCTAAATTCATGCACTTGGTGAAAGTGCGGGGTGAGAGTGCTAGGCCGAACGGGAGGACCTGATATTGGTAAGCTTCGCCCCCGAAAGCAGACCTCAGGACCCTCCTGTGAGGAGGAAGGATGGCTATGTGGAAATAGGCATCCCTTAGATCTATTGTGACAAACCAGTCCTCGGTTTGGGAACAGAACAATAAAGCAAAAGGCTAACAGAGCAAAAGAACTAATCAAAAAATAAATCCAAACCAGTAACAGGACAGAAAAAGGAACCATGGTCAGGAACAGGGTCAGGGTCAGGAACAGGAACCAGAGCAGGTGGGCTGGCAAGAATAATACTGCCAGGAAGAGCTGGTAAGATAATCTGGCTCAGAGTAAGTGTCTTTGGTGTACTTAAAAATTGACTAGTATATGCAAGAATTTGAATACATTTTTACCTACCTAAGTCATGGACAGAAGGATCAGAATATTGATGCACTTTTTCAAATAATAATAATAATAATAATAATAATAATAATAATAATAATAATAATAATGTAGCGCCCCCTGCCCTACTTAGTTGTGTCAAGTCTAAGCTCTTTAGGGTGGGGCGACGGGTTCAAAAACTTGGGGTCTCTCGACTATAGAAATTATAATACTCTGATACCTAAACTCTAAAATACACAGAGAAACAGACATACAAAAAAAAAAAAACAGTTTTGGATTTATTTCTTTTTCTGCTATGTAGAATATATTGAGATATGAATTATAATATATATATATATATATATATATATATATATATATATATATATATATATATATATATATATATATATATATAGTAATTAAGTTGACATATGTATAATATATAGGTATGA
This sequence comes from Silurus aristotelis, assembly GCF_946808225.1. Classification (NCBI taxonomy): domain Eukaryota; kingdom Metazoa; phylum Chordata; class Actinopteri; order Siluriformes; family Siluridae; genus Silurus; species Silurus aristotelis. The sequence continues at coordinate 13,855,626 of NC_139587.1, read as the reverse complement.
ATAACAATAGTCAATAGGAATTATAACAAAATAAATTACTGTCCAATACACTTACTGAATACACAACATAAGCAGTTCAAATATGGTAAAACACAACTACCCAGCAATGAATATGCACTCAAATGAAAATACTTAAACACTCGTTTTGTTAACTATTTCCGTTACAGTGCAACTGCACCTCTAAATCAACACTTATAATCACACAAAAGTATAAATCTCAACACAAAATAGTAGGGGGCCCCACTCGCAGTATATCAGTCCAAGAAAACAAACCAAGATAACACGCGTTTAGCGGTTATTTTACTGTTTTTTCCCCGCATGAGCGTTTCTGCTCCCGAACTCTCTCTCAAACCCCTTCTCTCATTTAATTGACTCATTAGCCACCAATCACATTACACTCTCATATGCATGGGTGGGTATAAAATAATTAACATCCAATTACAGAAAAGATAGTAAAACTAGGTAGTAACCAGCACATGTCTTCCAGGTGCGTTTTAACCAAACTTTAGCGAATACAACCTAACTCTTTTCGCTGCCATGGACGAGTTAAAGGGATACACACTCATTTTTTCAGAACACATAAAAAAATGTTCATCTCTTCAAACACAAGATAGTTTAATGAATAGTGTATTTAAACATTATTATAAAACAAACCTCCTCAGCCACAAATATCTAAATAGGGGCAGTTATTTAAAATAAGCTTTTAAATAATTATGACTGTAGCTTTTATATGCACATATTTTTTGTAAAAGAAACATAACTAATAGGAGGGTTACACTCTCCCCGTTCTAACTTCTTATGCCCTCATGAGGCAAAAAAAAAATTCTTCATCTGAACTATTGTTCTGACAGCAGGGCAGGGGTTCGAAAGGACACACTGGGGACACTGGGCCATGGGATGGCACCATACAGTGTTGCAGACTTTCTTCTTTACCTTAACCGTACCTTCAATATGTACGACCATCCCTCTATGAATAACTGTTAATGGTTTATCTGAGGGTCGGCCTAATTCATTATAGGTCAGTCTAATCAAAGGCTTTATCTCTCTCCGAGATTTGCGGCACACTGAAGGTTCTGTCTCATGTTCTGAGACATTCTCGGGACCATCGTCTCCCCCTTCTAATTCATGACCCTCTTCCACTTCCACAAGTTGATCAGTAAGTATTCCTGGGTCATCTTCTGGCACACAATCTCTTATTACACACTCCTGGCCTTGATCATTGTCCTGACAGACAGTTTCTTGCTCTACTGTAAGCTGAAAAGTAGGCGGCCTACTCAGTATGCTGACTGGATCTGGGCGGTAGTACCAGAGATCATCATCGCTTTCTGAAGTATCCACTTTCTCACATTCAGTAAGAGAAACATCCTTCACAAGCTTATTTTGTCTCTTTTTAACTGTTTGTGCTCTGGTTACAGGTGGTTGCATAATTTTGTTCGATCCATCCGACCTAAACAGTCTCACATTGTCTCCAATGGGTAACAGGTGATCTCTGTGAATAGTCCTATCACCTCCCATTCCACTTTCAGGCCGTAGTCTGTATACAGGCAAGTCTTTGAACTTCTCCGTGACAACATAGGGTAAGGAATTCCATCGGTCTTGGAGCTTGTGCTTTCCAGTGAAGGCAAGGTTCTTGATGAGCACTCTATCTCCTACGGTAAGTATTTGGTGTTTCACTTTTCAGTCATAGAGTCGTTTGTTTCGTTGGTGACTTTTCAGTGCAGTCCCAGATGCTAACTGATAGGCTTTTTGGAGTTCAGACTTCATTTTCTCAACATATTGCTGGTGTTTAATTCCTCTCTCACCTTCTGTAGGTATGCCAAAACACACATCGATGGGCAATCGAGCTTCTCGTCCGAAGAGCAGGTAATAAGGGGAGTAACTGGTCGCCTCGTTCTTTGTACAGTTGTACGCATGTACCAGCAAACTTATATGTTGACTCCACTTACTCTTTTGAGTTGGATCCAGGGTTCCAAGCATGGAGAGGAGGGTTCTGTTAAAGCGTTCGGGTTGTGGGTCACCTTGTGGATGGTAAGGTGTTGTCCGTGATTTGCGGATTCCTAACATTCCTAGTAGCTCTCGTATTAGTCGGCTTTCAAAGTCCCTTCCCTGATCAGAGTGAATACGGGAGGGTAAACCATAGTGAACAAAGAACTTCTCGACAAGGACTTTAGCCACCGTCACGGCTCGCTGGTCTTTGGTTGGGAAGGCTTGAGCATAGCGGGTGAAGTGATCAGTTATTACAAGCACGTTGGAAATGCCCTTGGAGTCAGGTTCTAGGGACAAGAAGTCAATGCACACTAGATCTAACGGACCATTGCTGGTAATATGGTTCAATGGGGCAGACTTTGTAGGGAGGGTCTTCCTAGTAATGCAACGACCACAGTTCTTGATGTATTGCTCTATGTCCATGGTCATACGTGGCCAATAGAAGCAATCTCTTAGTAGCTCAGTGGTCCGCTCCACTCCAAGATGACCTGCTTCATCATGTAAGGAGTGTATGACTACAAGGTGGTACTTTTTGGGCAGAACAAGCTGTAGTTTTTCTTTCCCACACTGGCGTTTACTGAATCTGTACAGTAGGTTGTTCTTAATGACCAATTTTGGAAACTGACGCTGTAGAAATGCAAGGCTTGGGTCTGAACCTTTTACAGATGCAGATGCTCTGCCACGTTCAATGTCTTGTTTTACTACACTTATGATAGGATCTTATTTTTGTGCCTTCTTTAAGTCTGAATTGGTCAACTGCTTTATCTGTCCCATTTCCAGCTGAGCAGGATAGGAGTATGCAAGTGGGATGCTATCTGGTGGAACACCTAGCTGGTCTACAAGCCTGGTGGATTCATCATCCCAAGGAAGACTGGCTAACTGACATATAGCTTTTACACCAGATTGTGGAATCTCAGTCCATAAGCTAGGAGCATCATCACTGACAGGGTAACGGGATAGCACATCAGCATCAGTGTTATGTTTACCTGGCTTATACTGGAGACTGAAATTATAAGTAGCTAAAGCTGCTAGCCAGCGGTGACCAGTTGCATTCAGCTTTGCACTCGACAGCACGTAGGTAAGAGGATTATTGTCTGTCCGCACAACAAACTGGGCACCATACAAATAATCGTGATATTTATCTACGACCGCCCACTTCAATGCCAGGAACTCTAGTTGGTGGATCGGGTAACGCTGTTCTGATGAACTCAGCTTTCTGCTCGCAAAAGCCACGGGCCGAAGACCTTCAGGATGTTCTTGATTTAAGATGGCACCCAGACCACTCAGACTAGCATCCACATGGAGGACATAAGGCAGGGTTGGATCAGCAAAAGCAAGTACTGGTGCATGCGTTAAGAAAATGTATGATTTTCAAAAAAGCATTTTTGCAGTCTTTGTCCCATCGCTCACCAAACATTTCTCTCTCATTGTAGTATTTCTTTCCTTCCAGCTTGCCTCGTCCTTTTGTAGGTGGATAGCCTTTCGTGAGCTCAGTTAATGGTCTTACAATGGCAGAGTAACCCTTAATGAAGCGACGATAGAACCCACAGAACCCCAGAAATGATCGCAAAGATTTTAAGTCGGTAAGTGTTTTCCAGTGAGCTACAGCTGCTACTTTCTCTGGGTCAGGGGCTATACCTGCTGCTGAGACAATGTGCCCCACATACTTCACCTGTGGCTGGCAAAACTGGCATTTGTCTATAGATACTTTATGACCAAATTCCTCTAGTCGGTCAAGAACTTTCATCAGTCGCTCCTCATGCTCCTCGAGTGTGCGGCCAAATACAATGAGGTCATCAAGGTAGACAATCACTTGCAGGAGGTGCATATCACCGACCACTCTCTCCATAAGCCTCTGAAAAGTGGCTGGTGCCCCAGTGATACCTTGCGGCATGCGCTTGAACTGGTAGAACCCCAGTGGGCAGATGAAGGCAGTCTTTTCTTTGTCTTCTTCAGACATGGCTATCTGATAGTAGCCGCTACGTAGATCCAAGACTGAGAACCACTTGCTACCAGACAAACAGTCTAAAGCATCATTGATCCTTGGTGTGGTGTATTGGTCAGGGATAGTGCAGCTGTTCAAGGTTCGATAATCAATGCACATTCTTATAGCTCCACTCTTTTTCCGAACTATCACAATGGGAGAGGCATTAGGACTTCTAGACTCTGATAATACCAGCGGCTAGGAGATCTTTAAGATGGCGTCGTACATCATCAATATCGGCTGGAGCGATACGACGAGATCGTTCTCTGAAAGGTCGGGAATCACTTAGTCTGATCTGGTGATTAACATCTTTTGCTAAACCTACATCCCATTCTTCGAAGGAGAACACGTTACTTCGTTCAGCCAACTTCAACCGTAATCTCTCTTTCCATGCTGCAGGTATTGTCGACCCACCAAAGTTAAACAACTCTGGATCGATAGGCTTTAAGTTTTGGACTTCAGGCACCACAGTAACTGTGTCAGTAGAGAATACATGTGCAATTATAGTGCCAGTAGGAATGGACAGATCTTTGCTTGTTTCATTGTGGACCAAGACTCTAAAATTATTTACATCCACAGCAGAGGAGTGCAATACCACCGGGGGAATGAACAGTCCAGCAGGAAGTGGATCAGCTGATGGAGATTCAATTATGAAGATATCATCTTTTAGTGGCTGTTTGGACTCCACTTTGCACGTAGCATAAAGCTCACCCCGGGACGGGACAGTAAAGTTTCCTGGGCCCACCCATTTTACTTTTCCTTCTGGCTGATCAGGATCAGGAATTTTAAAGCTCTGTGGTGTATGGCATACTGAAGGGGTCTGAATTCGTAGAGTGTGGGCAGTATTTGTCACACTTGTGGGCTTGGTAAGCGCTCTTAGTCTCTGGAAGAAACTGGCATTTGTGCCGATTATTACTGGAAACTGTGGAGGACCTTTGGGGTCTGGGCAGACTAAAGCAAGGATGGATACAGACTCTTCTACACTAGTGGAAGACACTGGAAATGAAACATCTACAACAATATATCCTTTATAGGGATAACTGGACGAGCCAAGACCCCAAATAGACAACCCAGTAAGAGGATGAATGGGCACATCTGGTAAGTTTTGAGAATACCATGAGTCAAACACAAGAGTGATCTGAGAACCACTGTCCAAAAGAGCTTTGCATAACTGTCCACAAATCTTCACTTTCACCGTCGAAGTGGGTCCCACCAAACCCTTTGGTAGACCATTTGGCTCATAGGTGTGTATGTGGCTATTTTTTGAAAAGCAGGTACGATCTCCAGAACGGTTATTGTAGTTTGGATCATTTTTCATTTCTTTAGCCTTCCTTAAAGAGCGAACAAGCTTATTGATCACTTGCGTGAAGTTTTCAGGAGCTTGACATTTCGTAGCAATGTGTCCGTCCTCTCCGCACATATAGCAAAAGTAATCATCCTTGTTCCTGACAGGTTTTTGTCTAAGAGGATCTGTGGAAGGCTGTGGCAAGGATGGTGTATGACTAATTGGATGACTGTGGCCAACACTCATAACAGCTAGCTGTTGTTGTAACTGCTGGACTTGTTTCTTCAAAGCTTGAACTTCTGAATCATTCTTTGTCTCGTGCTTGTCTGTGGTATTTGTATATCTTATCTTTGTCTTGGGCTCGACCATCATGGAAGAAGCAGGTAAAGCGGTTGGACATTCCCCTTTCAGCTGAGCCCTGAGCTCTTGAATTTCTACTTTGAGCTCCCGTATAACTGATGGGCTAATTTTCTCTTCTCCCTGCAGGTGTATGGGCTTTGCGGTGGCATTGATCTTACGCTGAGTGGCTTCACTCTCTTCAGCCTCACGGATTTCATTCAGCAAGTTCAGGAAAGTAGGTGGTCGCTCTTTTCTCTCCCTTCTCTTCTCTACTGTTGTTTTCTGTAAAGCTGCTTTGAGACAATGTCTGTTGTGAAAAGCGCTATACAAATAAACTTGACTTGACTTGACTTGACCTTAGCCGCAACTGCATGTCTGATTCAACAGCTCCTCGGATCAGCTGTTCTACTCTTGCTCTGTCAACATTGGTCGAAGACAAACCTCCTCTTTGAACAACTTTGGTCAGAAATCCATCCTTCTCAATCCATCCTTCTCAAGAAATCAGATAATGATTCTCCAGGAGACTGGCGTAGTAGTCGAAAAGCAAAATACAAGTCTTCTCCAGACTCTGAGGATCCAAACATGCTTTCCAGTGCTTCCAGGTACTGCAGGGCACTGGCATCAGGAATAGAAAGACAAACAGCTTTTATAATTTCAAGGGCTGGTCCCTTTAAACTTTCTACAATTCTCTGACGTTTTTCTTTCTCAGAGCAGTCACATTCTGTTATCATTATTCTGGCCTGCTCGATCCAATGTTCCATGGTTTCCTCTTCTGCAGGGGTGGGAACAGTGCCCGAGAAGGTACGTAAACGACGGTAAGCATTGCTGTCACTTTGTGGTTTCACTGCTTTCTCTAGGATCTCACCCACAGCACGAATAATTGACTCAGGGGAACTGGTATTGGAACCAATAGAAGGAAACAGAGCTTGTAAGTCACTCATAGACTTTCCCTCATCCATAAGAAACTTTGACAGCTTATTGGTGAATTCTACAGGGGCGGCAGGTGGTGAGTCACTTTCAGTGGGAACAACGATCTCCCAGGCCTCCTCACCATCACCAAGCAGCAGTTTTGGTAGGACAGCGTGTGGCATCTATGACTTCTCTACACTCACATAACACTAACAGAGTAGTTGAGGTGGGTCCATGCCTGGTATCTCGAACACACACTCTTCCAAAGGCTTTTACCCCTTGTGCCACTTCCTCAATTCGTGCCACTCTAGTAGTTGCATGACTTGGGTCAATCCCTACCTCACTACACCAACTGGTAAGTTCAGTTTGAAGGAGAGGGTTACTTCTGAAAGCCATGCTCCAAGAGTTTACAAATAAGTGTAGGAAAGGGTTAATTTTCTTTTCCAAAATCAACTTGGTATTGAACAAAGTTTAATGTCTTCTTTTAGGGCACCAGAGGAAAGAAGAGAGTCCCCGTACGGGCCACCAGTTTATGTAGCGCCCCCTGCCCTACTTAGTTGTGTCAAGTCTAAGCTCTTTAGGGTGGGGCGACGGGTTCAAAAACTTGGGGTCTCTCGACTATAGAAATTAGAATACTCTGATACCTAAACTCTAAAATACACAGAGAAACAGTCATACAAAAAAAAAAAACAGTTTTGGATTTATTTATTTTTCTGCTATGTAGAATATATTGAGATATGAATTATAAAATATATAGATATTTATATTTAAGTAATTAAGTTGACATATGTATAATAATATATAGGTATAAATAACAATAGTCAATAGGAATTATAACAAAATAAATTACTGTCCAATACACTTACTGAATACACAACATAAGCAGTTCAAATATGGTAAAACACAACTACCCAGCAATGAATATGCACTCAAATTAAAAAAATACTTAAACACTTGTTTTGTTAACTATTTCCGTTACAGTGCAACTGCACCTCTAAATCAACACTTATAATCACACAAAAGTATAAATCTCAACACAAAATAGTAGGGGGCCCACTCACACAAGCAAACACTCACTCACACAACCCCCCCCATGCAGGCCTGTGTCGTTGCTTGAGTGCGTTGTGGCCTTTGAAACTTTGAAAACTGGCCTCTTCACTCAAATGAGCCAAACAAAAAAACCCATAACGTGTACCTGTGCTCCAGTGATCACTCACAGTCTAAGCGGAGACATCACACACGATCCTCTGCGAATAGTGCTACGTTTCCCGCGATCCAAGGCAAACCGAACAGTCTTGATGAATGCACGTTTTCTCCACCGAGTGGTTTTCCACTCACCCGATCACAACCCGAACTCAACTGATCTCTCGATGTGTCCAACTCGAAGTAGTGCAACACCACGGTAATACGCTGAATGTAGTATATCAGTCCAAGAAAACAAACCAAGATAACACGCGTTTAGCGGTTATTTTACTGTTTTTTCCCCGCACAAGCGTTTCTGCTCCCGAACTCTCTCGAGCGCCTTGTCACCCCTTCTCTCATTTAATTGACTCATTAGCCACCAATCACATTACACTCTCATATGCATGGGTGGGTATAAAATAATTAACATCCAATTACAGAAAAGATAGTAAAACTAGGTAGTAACCAGCACATGTCTTCCAGGTGCGTTTTAACCAAACTTTAGCGAATACAACCTAACTCTTTTCGCTGTCATGGACGAGTTAAAGGGATACACACTCATTTTTTCAAAACACATAAAAAAATTTTCATCTCTTCAAACACAAGATAGTTTAATGAATAGTGTACTTAAACATTATTATAAAACAAACCTTCTCAGCCACAAATATCTGAATAGGGGCAGTTATTTAAAATAAGCTTTTAAATAAGTATGACTGTAGCTTTTATATGCACATATTTTTTGTAAAAGAAACATAACTAATAAGAGGGTTACAATAATAATAATAATAATAATAATAATAATAATAATAATAATAATAATAATAATAATAGTAATAATGAAAAACAAACAAACAAAAAAAACCACTTATTTTTGTCGTTGCATTTGAATAGAATTACATAGTTAGACAACACACTTTACTTTGCCATAATTATTATGTCATCGGTTTTAGCTAGGTTTGTGGTTGTAATATAACTGTTTTGTAATATAACTGAGTCATGCAGTGGGGCTGTGGCCGAGCACCAGTTTGTTGATGGAGTTTGGAGCTGGAGGAAACAAGTGGTGAGAATCACGCATGAGATACCTGATGATGAGTTATGGAATTAGTTACCATGTAAAACAACAGTGTCACATATATGTTAATGTAGAATTTGCTCATGGGACGACTAATTGGGCTACTGCTGGACAAAGGAGGAGAGGGAGAGGGGGAAGAAGTCTACAGAGACAGCAGGGAAAGGAGGAGAGGGAGAGGGGGAAGAAGTCTACAGAGACAGCAGGGAAAGGAGGAGTGTAGGAGAGTGGAGGTTAGGGTGGGTAAATGTTGGTAATATGACTAGTAAAGGGAGAGAGTTAGCTGATATGATGGAGCAGAGAAAAGTAGACATGTGTGTTCAGTAGACCAAGTGGAAAGGAAGTAAGGCCAGGAACATTGGAGGTGGGTTTTAACTGTTCTACCATGGTGTGGATGGAAAAAGAAATGGTGTAGGGGTGATTCTAAAGGAAGAGTACAGTAAGACTGTAGTGGAGGTAAAGAGTTTCTGATTAACATGAAGCTGGAAGTTGAATGGGGTGATGATGAATGTCATCAGTGCTTATGCAAGTGGGTTGTGAGATGAAGGAGAAGGAAAAATTCTGGGGTGAGTTAGATGAAGTGGTGGAGAGTGTACATAGGAAAGAAAGATTAGTGATTGGGGCAGACTTCAATGGCCATGTTGGTGTTCCCTTCATGTTGGAGGTGATCGGTAGGTGTGGCATTAAGAAGAGGAATGTGGAAGGGCAGATGGTGGTAGATTTTACTAAAAGAATCGTGATGTCAGTGGTCAATACTTTAAGAAAAAGAAGGAGCATAGGGTGACATAAAAGAGTGGAGGAAGGTGCTCACAGGTGGAATATATTTTATGCAGGAGTTACAACCTGAAAGAAATTGGAGACTGTAAGGTGTTGACAGGGGATAGTGTAGCTAGAAGAAGAGGAGGAGAGTGAGGACTGAAAAAAGCATTCGATGGTAGAAACTGAAGGAGGAAGACTGTAGTGTGAGATTCAGAAAAGAGGTCAAACAGGGGCTCAGTGGTGGTGCTGGATGATTGGGCAACTACTGCGGAAGTGATAAGGGAGACGAAAGGTACTTAGTGTTACATCTGGAAATAGAAAGGAAGACAAAGAGATGTGGTGGTGGAATGAGGAAGTGCAGCAAAGCATAAGGAGAAGGAGGTTGGTGAAACAGGATTGGGATCAGCAGAGAGATAAGAAAAGTAGGCAGGAGTACAAGAGGACAAAACAGTATGGTTTTATTTGCAGAAAGAAGAGGTGGAGAAGTGAAGAAAAGAGTGCAGGCAGGGTGGAGTGGGTGGAGAAGAGTGGCAGGAGTAATTTGTGATAGAAGGGTATCTGCAAGAGTGAAATGGAAAGTTTATAGGACTGTGATGAGACCTGCTATTTTGTATGGTTTAGAGACAGTGCCATTGACTAAAAGACACGAGGTTAACAATAATTTTATATATATGTTCATATATGACCATAAATCAGATTTTTGTATGGTTAAGATGACTGTGTTTGTGTTTATGGGCTTCAAACACTAAAAACGGAAAGTAATTCACAAAAACGTGATTGCAGCAAAATAAAGACAGTTTTGTTGTTGATTGTAAACACATCGCCTGTCTCTTCTTTATTCCACTCTGAGCCAGCCAGCTCCCCACACTTATTCTGAAATAAGTGTGGGGAGCCAGCCAGCTCCCCACACTTATTTCAGAATTAAAACCATCAACTTCTATATGTTCTCATATTTGTTTCTTTAAAAAGAGTTTTCCAGAAGCAATAAAGCCTGTTCCCTTGCCATGGGTTGTACCTAAATCATTCAAGCTGGTAGTTTTTAAGATCTTAATATTAATAAAAAAAACCTGATCATTTAAATTGTCTATAGGCCAGTATCAAATGTTCATTTTATCTCCAAGATTCTATAAAATGTTGTAGAACAGCAATTGTGATCATACTTGCATAGAAACTTTCAGGATCTGAGGGCTCCTGCTACGTCTATAGCTTTTTTCTTTTCCTTGTGTTTCATATTTTTTCCCACATAATGTCACCAATTTGTCCCTGGCTTATTCTTGGGCATTCTTCTTTTGTGATGGCATATCCAAGCCCTCTTTCTTTTATTCCTTGCCAAATCCTCTCCCATCCCCATCCCTCAGAAAAGGGGGCCAATTGCCCATTAGCCGGCTCTTTCCCCGCCTCCTTCGATTCTTCCAATGTCTGTGTTATCTTCTCCAAAGGTGGGTGATCCTTACATCACAGTTATGGGAGGGATGTTTGGGATGGTCTGTTGGCGCTGCAGGGAACCCAGACATTTCCAATGGATGGAGGTGGCAGGGGGGAGTGGTTCGGATCCCCAACGAGGCACAGGCAGCCCCCAATCGAGTAGAATGTACCACATATGGAAGTATCCATGGGGGTACTGTAAGAATTTACAGACTGCCTCAATCCAGATTCCACCCCACGGTATATGAAAATGAGCTCATTTTCAAAACAGCTTAAATTTTACAAAAGTAGTTATATAGTTTGATGTAGAATTTCATTTGGATCAATCTTAATCATAGTCTTGATTTAATCAGTCTGGGAGAGGCAGCAAGCCATCAAGGACTAACAAAGGATCAAGGATCTGCAACCAAGGATCTCTAACCGAAAGGTGTCTAAGACCATGGTTATCATTTAAACAATACCCTAAACCGACCTGCTGGTGGGGCCAGCACCAGCAAAGATGTAAATACCGGTGACTACTACCTGCTGACCTCCGGCTCGATAGTGGTATCACCCAGCCATGTGTTCCTTTACTCATTTTCTACACATAATTTACATTTAAAGACTAAATCCTATCTACACTTAAAAGGGAATAACAGTATAAAATATCTGGGCAGAGTTTGTTCTGTGTTCTTTCTGACTCTGATGAACCCAAAGTACTTTATGTATTTTGTCACTGCTATGCTGTTATAAACATCTTCATCACAATCATCGTTGTCCTTATCACTTTCTCTTAAATTGGCGAGCCAGCCAGAGAGGGATTTCCGGGAAAAAAAAGATGGAAAAGGTAAGAATCTTCTATGCTTTTCTTTTAGTTCAGGGAACCCCCTCATTTAAAAAAAAACTAGAAAATAAATATTTTATGGACAGAGTAGGATTTAAATTATTTAGGATAAGCAAGAGGCTTGAATCCTTAAGCCTATTCTGTACATTTCTGTGTAAGATTTTAACAGAACTGAATCACACACTGATGTAGTGTGGTGGCAGGGTTGTATTGGAATTGTATTATTTCTAAAGTAACTGAAGCAAAGTGTTTAAGTTTCTAAGGTAACTGAAACTTCTTGTGGGATTATTAAAAAGTTTCTAAAGTAAGTGAAACTGGGTATAATGTAAAGAGCACAACTTTGTAAAGTTTAAAACAGTTTAAAACCCAAAGAAGTATGGTTTTGCCCGATGGACTGTGACACTGTTTTAAACTCATTATTTAAGCCCAAAGTACTATGGTTAAGTACTCTTGTGTAGGATATAATGCAGTAACCAGAAGTAGTGTGGTTTTGTCTGACGTATTTGGCTGTTACATTTAAAAATGTTTGTGTGTAATATTGCGGAGGTTTATTCATTTTGAAATAAGAGTATTGATACGGTGAATAAATAGACTAACGGATATCTGAAAGTAACGACATAGCGTGCAATTGTAACTTAGTATTTTGGAAATGGAAGAGCTGATTATTAAGTACATCGCTAACCACAGCTCACAAGGGATGTTTGACGGAATAGAGAAGGTTGGTGATAAGCCGTATAAATGGGCTGTTTCTAAGTTTGAAAGTTATCCCAAAATTCCTAGGAACAAACAAAGAAAAATCACTTAAGTAAGTTTTTGCCTCCTATAAAGTAACTAGGAGGAGGCTAGATGAGCTAGAGGCTGAAAATAAGCAGCTTCATTCTAGAGTCAGTATCGGAGACGTATTATTAAAAAAAAAGTCAGTGAAACAATATGGAAAGAAGAAAAGGACAGAATGCACAGTATGCTCAAATCATCTGTTGAAACATTGTTTAACGATTTGGAGGAATCTAAGACTGCCTGTCAGTTTCTGATAAAGAATGGTACAACTCAGGTAAATCCCAGTAAAAGGTTGGTAGATGTTGTATTGTATAACCAAGTTCCAGGAACATTAGATTTGCAGAAAGACACTGTTGAGGGTTTGGAGAGAGAGTCTCAGTGACTCAATAGTGAATGCTCTCACTATACAGTTAGATTTCCCATTGCACCAATTCACATCACTACGACTGTGAGAGCTAATAAAGCAGGGGAGGAGCGAGAGTTTAGCCTCAATGAACCCAATGATTAAGAATATTGCTAAATTTCATCCTGTAAAACAGGATCCATTAAGTTTTTTGAAAAACCTGGAATGATATGCCGGCATTTACAAATGTACTGTTTGTGACAAGCATTTTAATAACGGTGTTTGCCTGACACATTGTCTGGAGCCTTAACTCAGAAAGTAAAGGACAGAACTGCAAATAAGTTAGAGAAAAAACAGGCATTGCTTGAAGTGTTAGGGCTGATGTCAGTTAACTGGGATAAAATAGCTGACATTCACATGTGAAAAGGAGAGCACCCAGTGTCATTTTCTGAGAGATTATTTGAGGCCTTTAAAACTTTCAGTGGCAATCCTGATATGACTCAGAATTATGTCAATTTCAAATCTGCCTTGATTAAGATGTGTGATCCCCTCACCCACTTTGCTGTAGCAATGCATGTGATACATTTATCTATATGACATTATTACTAAGATGATACAGTTTTACAGTAGTAATTCCAGTACAAAGACATCTCATCCTGTAAAGCAACTTTGAAATTAAGCATATACTGTTAAAATTACAGTTCCTTTAGTTGTTCTTTTGGAAACATATGTTATAATAACACTTGAGTGCATTTAGGCTAATGTAGCTAAAGTTGCTACTGTTGTGTATTCATTTAGACTATTGCAGGCATTGTGACGTTGTAGATGTTAATGCACTGTAAAACATATATACCAAAGTAGTTTAAAATTGTCTCATAAGACTTGATTTGGGTAGAATTTTTGCATTTAGGCCTATCAGATCTTAAATGTTAATTATAATCCGTAATCTTATGTTGGAGATTTAAACTACAATTTAATATTGATCTAGCTAAAGTTTTGTCCTATTAGACATGTTTTAAAGTGACTGCTGACAAGCTAAGATAAGAGGAAAGGTATAAGCTTGCATGTCTATAGAAACCGCTGATCCAATGGAACAATTATTTAGTCATTAGATTATTCAATGTGTATGTATCAACTATGTTGAACCAATCTCTCAAGGTAGAATTGTATGGGTTATTTCTACCATAAGTAACACCAACAATACCACAGTAAAGAGTAGAGTTAAACTTCTGCATTTTAACATGCAATGCTTCTCCTCACAGCATTTAGAGGTGCTACACCTTAAACTTAAGTGATGCCTTGATAATGGGCTTTCATTCCATTCAATCTTTATTCATTGTTGATGTGTCTAGTGTTTTCAGAGGAAACTCCAGATACTCTGATAACTTTTATGTGTTAAAAAGGGAGGGGGGCAATTCTTTCTGTTTCCCTGAGTTTTTTAAATCATCTAACCAAGATGGCTGAACAAATGGTAAAAATGGCCTTTCCAGTGACAAGAATGATGCAAGAATACACAGAGCAACAACCAGCACTACCTGCTGGTTCGGTGAAGACAAGACCATATCAACAGACAATATCATTTGATCCAGAAGAGCAATTATGTTTTGTAAAAAATATCTCAGAATTAGATTTTTGAGTTACCAAATCTAGACGATGTGCAGATGTCAGTGATGCAAAAGAAAGCTTGTTTGTCACATTCCTAGAGCATGCACAAGTCTGAAAGAATAAATGAAAAAATATCTATTGCCTATTCAGGTTTAATTTTGCATGTAACTTTAAAGATCACTGTATGTATATTCCTCATTCTCGGCCCAATATTATATTGTATGTGTTCCATGTTAAGATGTCAGATTAAAGATTGTTCTATGATCACTATAGAAAGCTCCCACTGTCTATGATGGGTACTGAATCTCACTGTTTGTGAAATCTTTCCATTTTTAATGTCAGATTGCAGATAATTCAATGTTCACTATAGGATGTTTCAATTGGTTGTGATGGTTCTTGAAGGCCTGTTTACAGATGTATTTTCCTCATTATTTGTCAGATTATTATGTTAAATTGATTGTGTTCCATGTTAAAACGTGAAAAGGTGATGATCTGATGATGGGTAAGATTCTCTGTGGGCCGAAGGAGGACAACCTAAGACAGTTTTCACTGTCACTGGCACCTGCCTAAGACAGGAGGTATAATCTATGTAAAGGGAGTGGATGTGATGCTTCAGGGCCAAAAGCATCAAAAAGAGCTCATCTGCAAAATTGCTTAAATTGTACAAAAGTATTTATGTAGTTTGACGTAGAATCTCCGTTGGATCAATCTTAATCAAATTTTTAATTTAATCAGTCTGGGAGAGGCAGCAAATCATCAAAGACAATTTCTAAACAAAAGGTGTCCGAGACCGTTATTATCATTTAAACAATACTCTAACCCAACCTGCTCGGGGGCCGGCACCAGCAAAGGTGTAAATACCGGTGACTACCACCAGCAGACTTCCAGCTCGATAGTGGTATCACCCACTAAATGTGTTCCTTTATTCATTTCCTAGTACATGCATCATATTTAATGATTGCATTATTTGCCATAACGTTCATTACACTTCGCTAAAAATATCCTTTTTACATATACCAATGACATCTATGTTACCTTGAAAATGTGAGCATGTTTAATGTTGCTATGTTACAGTTTTGTTACATTATGTTAAATGTTAGATTTGGTTCGTTGTTGATCCCTGTTACTTGTTAAGAAATGTTGAATATGACCCCAAGAACACCATCCCCACTGAAAATGTTCTGCTTTGGGGCTGTTTCTCTGCTAAGGGTACAGGAAGACTTCACCACATGAACGGGGCCATGCACTGTAGAATCCCATTGAAGATGGGTTGTGGATGGGACTCCAACATGACAATGACCAAAAACATATGGCCAAGGCAACAATCTGATGGCCAATCTGCAGGTCCACAATCTTGTCCCTGATGTCCTTTGACAGCTCTTTGCTCTTGCCAATGGTGGTGGAGAGGTTTGAATGGAAGAGGTTGATTCTGTGACAGGTGTCGTTTAAACACATAAGTTGATATTAGGAGTACTTTCTTAAAGGGACAGAACTCATTTGAGTCTGCATTTGCTCAACATCATTGCACACCTCAACATTGTTTAACTGTAATAAATGGACCTTCAGTGCCACCCAGATGAGGATGGATTTCCTCTTGAGTCTGGTTCCTCCCAAGGTTTTTTCCATCTCGGGAGTTTTTCTTTGCCACAGTTGCCACCGGCTTGCTTATTAGGAACAAACTGACACTTATAAAGAACAATTTTATTCATTATTGCTTACCACATTATCTGTGTAAAGCTGCTTTGGGACAATGTCTATTGTTAAAAGTGCTACACACAAAAAAACTATAATAATTGAATTGAATAAACAAGATTGCTGTGCAATAATTCTTAAGAGACTTAAGGCTCTAAATGCAGCCATTTAACTAGCAAGTTTAATGCATAAACATTGGACAAATAACTCTGGTAAAACAAGAGTGGAGTTATCTGCATCGCGAACATAATAGCTGGTATACATACTCCCACTACTAGAATACTTAATACTTAGCCCTGCTGAGCTCCTAATGGGAAGGACAATTACACTTGTTCCTGTTATCTCATCACAACTCAGTCATAGGTGTGAAGATTTGGAAAGTCTGAAAGAGATAAAGTGGACATACAGACAAAAACAGCAACAAAATTACAATAGAAGACACAAAGCATGACAAACACCAGGAGAGTACATATATGGGTCAAAGATACTTGAGAATGAGGTACTGTTGTCTACATGTGGCAAGCCTGTCTTAACGCATAAAGACACCCAGGGCACAGAGAGGTTTTTATTTTTCACCACTCATCCACTAAATACAACAAAAACATACATACCTACATACATACATGCATACACTACATGGGAAAAAGTATGAGGACACCATTCCAACTTTGCCACTTTGTATTTGTATGTTGTAGCAGTAACATTTTTAAAACCTGTTTTAGCATGACATTGTCTCCCTGCACACAGAAAGTCATATCAGTCACAAAGGAACAAGGAATCCAGGTCTGCTCCATGGTACACTTTAGTGTATCACAAGACTCTTGTCAAAGCTTGGGTCCTTCTCTGTTTTCCCTTCCTTCTCTCTTAGTAAGGTCATATCAATTAATGCCACTTTTTCAGTCTTTTCAGTCTCTAAGTGGGTGCGTTTTCTCTGCTAAATGTGGTAGATTTTACAGTGTTCTTTTCCATGGACCTGACTCCTATCACCTTGTTTGGGTCGGCACTCACCCTGAGTAAGTGGTTTGTCCTAGGAACTTAATTTTCCCTTAGAAAAACTTACATTTGTCATTAAGTGTAAACCTAGCCTCCAAAAGTCATAAGAGTACCTTTTGCAGCCTCTTATAATGTTCAAATTGTTTAGTCTTTCAGATGTTCACATTGTCTATCTGACAAAGGATACTTTTTAGTCCCACAACAATCCTTGGCCTAAATTGTCTGAAGTACTTTAGTGCAGAATCAATACAAAAGCAACATTGGTTTTAGCCCTCAAATGTAGTTATATGAAGGTGGTGACTAACAAAGATTATTTTAAAAGCTAAATCTGTCTGAAGCCTGCATTCGCTTAAAGCTTAGAAAGACTTTGTGTCAGAGAAGTAACTGGAAAGACCCAAATGCAGGACGCAAAAAAGAGTTTAACAGTTTTTAATAAAAGGTAGCAAACAGAGAAAAGTATGAAAACAGTTCAATAAACAGTCCAGGGTAAGAACACAGGCAAACTAATCAATGGAGGGCAGATCAAAAACACAAACCAAAAACAAGTCTAAAGTCCAAACCAAAAACAGGACAGAAACGGCAGGGTGGCAAGAATAATCTCAAGGATTCAGAGAGCTGGTGAGATAATCTATCTCTGAGTAAATGTTCAAGGAGTCCTTAAATAATTGGTGGCGGGAAAAACAGCAAGATGGCCGCCAACCCGGAAGTGTACACCACAAACCTGGAAGTGTGCGCCACGAAAGAGAGCCCAGTAGACCCTGACACTTTGAAATGTGCATGGGCTTTTGCTCTTGGCTTCAATACAATGGTGTACTGACCCTCAATTTTTCCAAAGCCTCTAAAGAGTTTTGGAAATTTCTATTTCACTCTTGATCATGTTTGAGACCAAGATGACATCAAGTCAGGCCACCAGCTATAGAGCAGTGACTGTTGGTCGAGCTAGCGATCTCATGTGTAATCCTTCTACAACATGAATGACCTGTTAGGTAGATTTACTGTTATTACTGATGGTTGCTGTAAATTTCTCTTTTGCATTCCTTCTGCATTACTAGCACTGCTGTTATATCTACATCTATATCTATTTTGGACACTGCATCAAAATTGTCTATTTTTATTTTAGTCATTCATGGACCTTTTGCCACATTAGCTGTCAATTACCTAAATATTGCAATGTCATAATTTGTACTCTCAGGTAATGTGTCAACATTCACCTTATCTACTCTGTTGTACACATTCTTTCATAATGTCCCTGTTTGTGACAATGCTTGCATATTGTCTTTCTTGCAGGGCATTAATGTGAGTACTGTCCCTTAGTGTTATCCCATTTTGTTCCCATTTTAGATCATTTCTTAGGTATTCTTGAGGTGTGGACTGCAGACTTGTTGCTGCTGATTAAGTTTACATTTTCCTCACCTTCTGTTTACTTACTTCTTAAAGGCTTAATTGCAGAAACATTAATATGTCTTAAGCCCCTCACCATGTAAATCATGTAAAATTTTCTGGTTGCCTCTAAAAGCCAGATGTAATCCTAAACAATTTTTAAATGTTTTATCCATTTCAGGCAGTTGATTCATGATTGTGCTGTTAGCTTGTCCTTTTCGCACCTCCCACTGACAGAAAAAAAAAATGAAATGAAACTAAATAATAAACTGTACAGTTTATCTATGTAAAAGCCTTTTAAAGGAAATTCTATGCTTTTAAAACTTGGCCCACTTGATATGTAGTTATTTGGGTTTTATTCTAACTCTGTTCTAGATGATGATCCAAGATCAGATCCAAGAAATATAAATGCTATAGATATATTTTTTTAATCTTTTTAACAAATACGAGGGAATAACAAATATAGGGTTTAAATTTGTCCTCAGTCTATTCAGCTGTGCCAAATTTTTGTTAACATAATTAACATATTTGTGTGCCTGATATCTGTCCATTAAAGTAATCTATTATAGTCTATGGTCTATTAATGTCTTGTGTTGTATATTTTTCTCTGCAATGTTAAGAATGTTAGACAGATACAAATACAGGTTAAGAGAGATTTAATGAATACCAAGGTAGACAAATCCTAAACAGTCATTCAAATTTATGGTCAAAAACAGGCAGAGCTCTTTTAAACATATTAGAGAAATAAAAGCAGTTTAGGCAAAAAAAATAAATAATAAAATCACATCAAGGAATAAGAGTAACAGAGAATGTATTACTTCATTTTGTTCTCCTGAATGAAGTTCCTTTAAGTAGTGTGCATGTACCTCGGCTATTAAAATTTTTTTTTTATATTAACACAGAACATTCATGTTAAAACACTATTATTTCAGGTTGTTAGGTATAAATAATATTAACAAAATATGAAAAATAAATGTCCAATTGTTGATTTCATTTGCAGCAAAAAGATTTTCAAATTTTAAAATTAGCTTTAAAAATATTTTCGATAAAGTTCACAACACTGAAATGGTTCACGGTTATATAAAACAGACTTTGAGTGTTAGTGGAGCAAAACCATGAAGAACAGGACTGAAGCAGATGAATGACTAGCATGTTATGGTCACAAGCAATGGTAAATAATGATAAAACTCAGACTGACATTGGAAGTTAACCAGTCTGACTGTTGATACATAGTACATTATGCTGGGATGAATCTACATGTCAAGGTGAGAACGACAGAGGAACAGAGAGTTTCCACTTACCTCAAACATAACACAAACTCTGCTACCAAACACACATATACGCGTGCGCATTTAATGTGTGTGTGTGTGTGAGTGAGTGTAAGTGTAAGTGTAATTGGAGCCCAGGTAGGCTTTGGTGTATGGTGGGGATTTTAATTCAAGTCTGGTAGTAACGTGAGATTGTCACACAATGCTGCAGTATAAATAATTGTATTAGTTTTATCTTTTGCCCAAACTTTTCAGGCTTTTGAAATCCACATGTGTTTTTTAATTGTCACATGCCAATTCTGTAATTTCTTACCATTGGCCTTTAACATTAAACTTTGCTTTCTAACCTTTTATGTGTCATATGCCGCTCTAATTTTAATTATAGTCCTTGTAACCTTTGATGAGATTTGTACAGTGAGACAGTGACTGAGAAAGTCTGTGGTCAGCTGGAAGTGAGATTAACTGTGAGGAAAAAAATTTTTTGGTCACATACAGTGTCAGAACAACTTCCTTATCTGATGGATAGGAAAAATTATAGAGTGGGTAAATCTCCTGTCAATGCATTGCCCTTTCACTGTAACAATATAGTTTCACTCATTACCTATTCCAAGTTAAACACTACTGATCAAATGCACATTATCAACTTGTGCTTATTAATATTATGAACAGCAGCTACACTAATTTCTCTCCACTGCTTCTCTTTCTCTACCCATCCTGAGGCATCCTGAGGTTGTTCCAGCTCCAGTCAAGTCACACCTCATGAAGATTACGGACCTTCAAAGAAGTAGATGCCAACCCCGCAAACATCCCAAAACATCTAGAGACGTACCAGCACTATTTGGATTTCAGAGGATTTTTTTGAGTTTAAACGTTTTAAATGTTTAAAGGCTCTGGCATGGAGAAGCTGGTGTTGGATCTATAATGATCTCAAATGTTGAGCTATTCTATGAGTTGCTCATTTGCTCCTGGTTCCATAACCTCAAATGAATGTAATAGACTGTAGAAAGGACATTAATCACAATCTTACATTCCGGTCCTCATGTTAGTTCTTACTCTTCGCTGTTTTGTATTGTTTTAAAGATTTATAATCACACTCTTGATATCACCCAAATGAGAATGGGTTCCCCTTTTGAGTCTGGTTCCTTTCAAGGTTTCTTCCTTATAACATCTAAGGGAGTTTTTCCTTGCCACAGTCACCCCAGGCTGCTCATGAGAGATAAATACACATCGCTTACCTTAACTGCTAAATTCTGTGAAGCTGTTTTGAGACAATGTCTGTTGTGAAAAGCGCTATAGAAATAAACTTGACTTGACTTACTGTGATTTGTATCTAAAGCATTTACAATTACAGTTCTGTGAGAAAAGACTGAGAATGTGTCCTGAACACTATTTGGAAGGCCAAGGAGTGGATCTGTAAGAAGCATATCATGGTTCTGGCGTGCCTAGCCAGTCTCCAGACCTAACCCAATAGAGAATCTTTGGAGGGAGCTCAAACTCCGTGTTTCTCAGCGACAGGCCAGAAACCTGACTGATCTAGAGAAGATCTGTGTGGAGGAGTGGGCCAAAATCCCTCCTGCAGTGTGTGCAAACCTGGTGAAAAACTACAGGAAACGCAGGAAATTGCCAAGCAGCTGGGTGCAAAAAGGTCCACTAATGGAGCAATCATTAGAAAATGGAAGAAGCTAAACATGACTGTCAATCTCCCTCGGACTGGGGCTCCATGCAAGATCTCACCTCGTGGGGTCTCAATGATCCTAAGGAAAGTGAGAAATCAGCCCAGAACTACACAGGAGGCGCTGGTCAATGACCTGAAAAGAGCTGGGACCACTGTTTCCAAGGTTACTGTTGGTAATACACTAAGACGTCATGGTTTGAAATCAAGCATGGCACGGAAGGTTCCCCTGCTTAAACCAGCACATGTCCAGGCACGTCTTAAGTTTGCCAATGACCATTTGGATGATCCAGAGAAGTCATGGGAGAAAGTCATGTGGTCAGATGAGACCAAAATAGAACTTTTGGGTCATAATTCCACTAAACGTGTTTGGAGGAAGAAGAATGATGAGTACCATCCCAAGAAAACCATCCCTACTGTGAAGCATGGGGGTGGTAGCATCATGCTTTGGGGGTGTTTTTCTGCACATGGGACAGGGCGACTGCACTGTATTAAGGAGAGGATGACCGGGGCCATGTATTGCGAGATTTTGGGGCACAACCTCCTTCCCTCAGCATTGAAGATGGGTCGAGGCTGGGTCTTCCAACATGACAATGACCCAAAGCACACAGCCAGGATAACCAAGGAGTGGCTCTGTAAGAAGCATATCAAGGTTCTGGCATGGCCTAGCCAGTCTCCAGACCTAAACCCAATAGAGAATCTTTGGAGGTAGCTCAAACTCCGTGTTTCTCAGCAACAGGCCAAAAACCTGACTGATCTGGAGAATATCTGTGTGGAAGAGTGGGCCAAAATCCTTACTGCAGTGTGTGCAAACCTGGTGAAAAACTACAGAAAAACTTTTGACCTCTGTAATTGCAAACAAAGGCTACTGTACCAAATATTAACATTGACTTTCTCAGGTGTTCAAATACTTATTTGCAGCTGTATCATACAAATAAATACATTGTGATTTCTGGATTTTTTTTTTATGTCTCTCACAGTGGACATGCACCTACGATGACAATTTCAGACCCCTCCATGATTTCTAAGTGGGAGAACTTGCAAAATAGCAGGGTGTTCAAATACTTATTTTCCTCACTGTATATGTATATACATGAATTCTAGAAGGGGATGGATGCATATGGCAGATATTGACAGATATTAAGTACAAAATAAAGTACTTTACTAGTGTGATTTTCCTTAAAGTGTCCATGTGCAGCATGGCGTGGTAAAAAATGACACAGTGCTGTGCAAGTTCAAAGTGGAAGTGACAGTCCAGAGTTAAGGTGTTGTATAATAGTGCAAAAAATAAAAAAACGAATAAGTATTTTGATGCAGTCTTTATTTTTTTTTTTTGGAGACAGCAACTACAGAGGATAAGCCATCATGGCCAGCGATTTTTAGAGTAGATAGCAATTTCCCCACTGTCTTGGTGCATTGAATAGTAAGCACACCTACTTCCTTCCACCAAACATCAGAGGGAGCACCTTTTAGGAATGATAATTTTTTTCTGCAGACTCTTGTAGGCATTCACTACATTTTCTCTATGCAGATATTTGTACACATCACAGATTGTCAGATGGGGGTGTTTATGTGCACTGTGACCTAAAAAGAAACAATAGACAGCAACCTTTTAAATATTTCACCAACCCATCATGTACTAGTCACAGACATGTAGACATCAAGGTCATGCCCTTTAGATTTGTTGCAGATGAGGCATTTGCAAACATATAATGATGCAAATATCTTAACCACAAGCAGTGTGTTATAGTTACAAGTATCAAATGCTAGATGTGTCATGTTTACCGAGGAACAGGGAGTCTTTCTTACTACAATTTCCCTAGACCTAGAAGCAGTGCACAACTACAGGCACTGACCTCAGTAGACAGGCAGCAGACACAGAGGATGAAGACCACCAGCTCATCCTTGGAAGCCGGCAATGTAATGCCATCATTCCACTTGGGTCTACTGGCATATATTAAAATGCCACTATAATGTCACCAGCAGGGTCTATGTCTTGGCAAGACTGTATGTAAGAAACTGTGAGGCATATATGAAACTGTGAAAACCCTGCACTATTTTGAATAATTATGACCATAATATAGAAGAAAGTAAAAAAATAAAAAAGTAATTAAGACTGTTAAATGGTGGAACAGTGTTCTCTTTAACACTGGCTGTGATGCAGGCTAGAAGCAGGCTGTGATATTTAATGTAGCTAAATGAAGAACAATATATAGATTGATGAAAGACAAAATATAGAACTCTTATATTAAATGTTATGTGTGATACCTGTTGGTTATAGCCATGTTTAACCTGTTTAGCAAGCCATTAACGTTTCTTTAGTTATTAGGTATACTTAATAATAGGTCAAGGTTTAATTAAATAAATAGGTTTAATTAAACATTTAACTTAAAAAAACATTTAACTAAAAACCCCTTTGCCCTTATACATTTAGAAAATAATTATATGCTACGCATAGTCAAGCTTTTAACTGTTAATACATTAAATACAATAATAATAGTAATATTAAGAAATATTGAAAATATTGAAAAGTAAAAGAATCATGTAATACATTTATAAACATGTACACTTCTAGAGTGCTGAAGGCATGATAAGACAAAACATGAAACGTCAGGTGCCTTAATATCTATTTCTGGTGAAAAATTTTTTTAACTGTTGTCCCACTCCTATGCAGTTTGGGATACAGCGGCTTCCCATACTAAAAGCAAAAGGATGCTTAAGGGTTATAAATTCTACAAATGTGAGGAAAACTAAAAAAAACATAAAAGGGTTAACAAAAAGGACTGCACTTGTACAGCCTGCTTCTCACCTGGGAGCTGCAATATCTCTGCTATTTGCTTCCATGCAGTATCCTTCTTGACACATTCATAGTAACAGCTATGACCTCTTTTGCCAAAAATACACAAGAATTTCTTCCTTATTGAAATCCCAAACAGCTTTATTTCTTTACTCTTTTTTCATCCCTATGGTATTTAAGTTTTAGTGCCATGCTGCATTGCATGTTGTATTTTTATTGGCTAGTCAATAGATGTATTTGGCAGCAGCAGACACAAACTGTGATATGGTCATCCATCGTGACAACATCAACATAAAAAATTATCTAAGATCTTTGATCATCATCAATGATCATCAATATTACCATTGTTTAAAAACAAAAGATAAAAAGCGTACATTAATCTTGTCAGGCCAATTTAGGAACAATTTACGGCATCTGCACTAATTAACTCCACTTTCTTGTACTACACAGGCTTCCCATTAACAGACAGAAGACTCATTTGTTTCCAGTTTTACACACACACACACACACACACACACACACACACACACACACACACACACACACACACACACACAGAGCCAAAATGTAAACTCTCTCAGTAATAATTTTTTTGCAAAGTATACATTTAGCACAGCATGATCATTTGCACAGAATGGTGTAAGCACAAAAATAAACCCTTTTACATTGGGTGAAATATGCCAAAATATGCCTCTTTTCAGCTATCTGACATTTGTATAAACCACAAGATCAGATACTTTCTACCAGCTTCTTCAATGTACAGTATAAACAAGTGTTTCTGCAAAGATCTTTCCTGGATTATATAGCCATTCCTTTGTGCACAAGTTCATAGATTATGCAGTGAAATTTAAGGAAGCCAGGGAATAATTTGTATACCCTGCATTTGGCAATTAACAATTTTGTGAGACCCAATATTTTCGCCAAAAACTCCTTGAATATACTAAATGTCTTCTATGTGTGTTCTTTTAAAAGGAAACATGTAAGACATTTTTATGCCATTTTTTAAATACTATTCTGATAAAAACAACTTCAGTGAATCAATTACATCTGTTAATAAAACAAAATAATGTAATTTATCAGTTGCTGCACCTCTAACATTATCTTTCAGTGAATGTGCTTTTGAACAATTGAACCGTTTTAATGGCTGACATTAGCTCTGTTTTATTTTTGAATTCAAAACTGCTGGCTTTTTGAGCATTTCCTCATTTTGAAATGACTTCTTGTGTCAAATGAATGACTCATATTGAATGATGTTTTATGTAGGGCTCAATTTTGTATGGTATTACTGTTGGGCTAATTATTATTATTATTTTTTTTCATTTTTATTTTTGTTCTACTTTTTTATTTCTGATTTCACCTTTTTATCTGGGATTTCACTTGTGTAGTTTCTGTTTATATTTTGGAAATACCTCTAGATATTCCCCTTTTGTAGTGCTATGACTACTTAGCAAATTAAGCTGACACACTTGGAGTTTGACACTGTAAAAAAATAAAATACAAAGAAAGCTTCCTAATTATATGTGAAAGTGTTGAATTTTTGTTTTAAGGTGTTTGGTCATCCTCTTCATCATCTTTTATTTTACGTTTTATAAGTTAAAGGGGAAAAAAACAATAATTTAGCTACAGGAATCCGTTATATCGATGGATGAAAACTAGCTTTTGGGGCATGTTCACAGCAATGCTGGGCCGTGGAGTGGGTATAGAAACAAGTAAGAAATGTAAGAGCAACATGACAGTCAGCACATTTTATGGACAATTACCCTGGCCTGCTTACCAACAGAAGAAGTTAGAAAGAATGTTTCAAATGTAAATTATTTAAATGTAATTTTAAAAAAGGCACAAATTACCTCTACTTCAATCAATACATTAAATGTATTTTTTTTCATGGTGTGTACACTACTGGGTTTTTTATTTGTCTTTTCCAATTTTTCATTAGAAGTATAAAATAAAGTATAGACTAATACAGACTAACCACCATAATTGGGCATTGCGTATTTTCCATATTACATATTTTTCTAGATATATATTTTTGTATATATATTCTTTTCCGATTTATTATTTACTACTGTATCATTTGAGTGTTTGTCATATATCAGTAATGTGTCTTCCTTCCACCTACTTATCTGTGTAATGTGAAGGGTCAGTTTGCATTGCTTGTCACCACTTTACAAAGATATATGTAAAACATAAGGCAATAAAATATATTTTTCAATATTATTCAAAAAGATTGTTATTAAAATGGCTCCCAGATCATTCTCGCTTCAAATCCAAGTGGTCTGTGATTACTGTAACACTCGAGTGTGTTCACTGAGAGTGGTTAAGAAATCAAACAAATAAGATGTTATTTTACTCATTCTGTTACCAAAAATGTACTTGTGAAATTATTTCGGGAAAATATACAGCAATATATCAAATTTAGCTCTAGATTTAATTTGGGAGACCCAAAAAATTTACTATCTGTCATCACATTTTTTTCCCACAAATAGGCTCTCCTGTTTAATGTAAACAAATGCAAGTGTGAGATCAGGGGGGTGGCCCCATGAGCTTGGGAAGGCATGCATTGTGTAGTTGTAGTGGAAGTGAGAACAATGATATTGTCTAAAGCAATCCTTCTGTTTGAACAACCTTGGAGTCACATTAGTTCCCTGCTTGGCCTGGACTTTTCCTGGGTGGGGAAATTCTAAATTTCTGACATTTATGATTCACTTAAAAATCTTCTGTAGTTCTATAGGTAACACAGAAAGAAAGTTGATGCATAGATGACTGGCTCTTATCTTTTAAACTATAGAGAAGAGGTAAGTATAGGCATGCTTATTTAATATATCTAGCATTAATGCAATACTGTACAAACATAATTCTGCTCTTCAGTAAAAGATTCTTAATGTCTAAACTACTTGTTATATCTTTTGTAACATGATTGTGCTAGTTATATAAATGTGTTGTGTCATTTATGTGTTACTCATTAAGAAACACATTAACATACAATATGTTTTATGAAACAGTCTTAGCAAGTTTTATATATAAATGTATTTTATTATATATATATATATATATATATATATATATATATATATATATATATATATATATATATATATATATATATAATAAAAAACTTTTAACATTGTAATATGTAATAACATTTTATTTATTTTCTTATTATGTTGAAGGATTGCAGTTTAATTTTAACTGTTCCACAAAATGTGATTGGAGTAGCTTTCGGAGTCTCTATGTTTAATGACTCATATTTTATTTAAACAGATGATTTTTCTTGTGATTGGAGTCTTGGTTGTTTTTCCACATGCTGTAGAAGGGTCCATTAAAGTGGCAGAAAGTTATTGGACCCTTAAAGCAAATGGTTTGTATTCACTGACATGATATTTATCACCTATATTATCAGTGTTGTAATCGGTTAAGCAAATGTTTAAATATGTATTAATTGATATTCAGAATGAATTAATCTTTTTAGCTCTTAAATTTTCCTAAATGTTCTTCTTACCCCTTTATTCTACACCAGAACTGGTGGTGGATGAAGATATGGATAGATATGGCAGTAAGGTGCTGGTTCCGCTAGTGTGTGGTGAGTCTTTTGAGGGACAGGAGATCATATGGAAGCGAGACAGCAGAGATAAGCTCCCACACAAGGAAAATAAAATTTTTGTGATATTGGAGGAGAGACAGGGAGGCACATACACCTGTTACAGCAAAGAGGAAAAATACCTGAACCACACTCTTGTATTGGTGCAATGGAGATACAGGAAGATAATTAAAGGCACACCTGAGGAAGGTATAGTACATATATCAAAGAATTATCTGAATGATTGCACTGGAACAGGGTAACTACTGAACTGTTTTGATTAAGTGGGACGACACTGCATGTAGGGGTGCCTTTTAAATGAATCAGAAATGTGATCAGTAAAATCATTAAAGGCAAATTTTAAAATGGGCAATTTCCCAAATAAAATTATATTCAATGTACTTTTTTTTAATTCTATTTTTGGCAAGGTTATATCCACTGTTCAACAAACAACTACAGTGGCTTTTTCCAGTGTTTCTGGACCTGGGATGAAAGAAGAGCTGGAAAAGTTGAATTTATTAAAATAACACGGCAAGTTCTTTGTGCCACTAAAGTCATTCACTCTCAGTGTAATTTGAATGTATTTGTAGTTGCAATTAGCATTTACCACAGCTGTTTCATTTTAATTTTATAGCAACAGAATGGGTCAGACAAGCTGAGAATACAGAATTCAGTTCACTGTGATTGACATACATTTATTTCCACTACAGCTCTCACACTGCAGGAAACATTAGCTGCAGTCTGAACTCCAATGCAGGCAGCATCACATGCCAAGATCATGCATACTGTCCCTATGCTGAGGAGATTGAGCGCATCAATTTGACTATTTATTTCAGAAGCAACTTTGTCATCGAGACTTATTATCTGCAGTTTCGAATCTCAGATATAGGTAACGGTTTAACATTTGCTTTGCAAATGAATGTTTAGTATGTCAGTTGCCCTTTATAACACATAGTTCCAAACACCACCAACACTAAATGTTGGTGTCATTATACAAATACATATAGTATGCAATTTATGTACAGTATGTATGTAGTAAAATAAAATAACTTTGCTAGTGCATGGTTATTAAAGAAGTAACAAACTTTCACACACCATCTGCAAATGGTTATTTGTAAGAGAGCAATTTGGTCATAGTCATGTGTGTCTTTGTCTGTAGTGAGGCCAGACATGGTACATATCAATAAGAAGAACAATATTCTGGAGCTTAAGTACCCAGAGAGCTGGAGCACACCATTCTCCTACTTTCCCCTTACATTTCAGGTGAAAGAGATTCGTTGCCAAAAGAAAAGGGGTTGTGACTGCTCTATTCGCAGATCATCAAAGGTATTGCCTTAAATCAGTTACCATAACACAAAAGAAATTATATTCATCTATTTTCTGTGTATTTATATGTAGCCATTTTACCTTAGTCCATTGTGTCAATTTTTATTTATTATTTAATTTTTTAATGTCATGTTTTGTCATGTGTTTGTGCTCAGGTTGACCTTACACAAGCGCAGCAGTGGCCATTTAAAAAAGGGGTAACAGTGTGTGTAAGAGCACAGGATGAATTAAGCAACTCATCTTGGGGAGAATGGAACCAGTACAAGTGAGTTGTTTCTTCATGATTTAAGTTTTTTTGTAAATTGATTTCTTTTGTTTTAAATAGATTATTTTTTTTTTCGTTTTTGTTAATGGAACTTTCGTCTTTTTTAGATGCAAAAAAGAGGAATGCAAGAGAACAAATAAGAAAAAAGATGGCCTGAAGTAAAAAGTAAAAAGTAAAAAAAAGTTAAATGGATGGTGTGTCTGTTTATATTAAGAATGTTCATGTACAATGACATTATATTAAACATTCAATGTATCCAATATATTTCTTCAGTATATACAATACAGTATATAGTTTAGCATACATTTAATAATAAATTGTATTATTAATAACAGTAATAACATGGTCATATGATTCTCTTATTTTCTATAGCCACATGAAAAAATCACAAGTAAACAAGTTCACAAATTCAAAGTAAAAATTATTATATTGTATTTACTTAAAATATTTTCCATTATGTGAAGTGATACTTTCATACATTCACTCATTTCCATTTCATGCTGCTCAAAACTGTGGTAAAGTCTGTGCTAGATTGAGTGTAAACTCTTCAGAACAGACTGCAGGCTACAAATGAAACCACACCTAAACCCACCCAAACATCTCATTTAGTGTTACATTCAAAGTTACCAGATTACTGATCAAACAAACTTTAAACTTGCAACTCAAAAAATGCATACTGTACAATATGTACCAATATATACCATGACTCATACTGTATCAGTTTTTAATATGGTCTGCTTTCCTGATTATGTAATCTTTGGCTTTTCTTCCTATTTCCTACTTGTCATGTTACCAACAAATATTAACTAGATTAATTAAGTTTAAGCAAATATGATTCATAGGTTTTTTTGCCAACTTCAATAAAGTATTATATGCAACTGCAGCTGTCTTTCTGGCAGACAATATACTACACATGTAGGTTGAAGGCAATGGGATTGCTTGTTTGGCAACAAATGTTAGCAGTTCAAGGCAACCATTAATTATTCATGAAAAGTGAATCGTAAATATTTACAATTCATCTAGGACCTGAACTACAAAAAAATATGTACAATACTTTAATGTTACCTTTTGTGTAAAACTTCAGACACAGTGTAAAGTTTACACTGTATTAGAGGGCCCCCTATTGGGAAAAAGATTATTTGGGGGCCTGTGAGTATATTGTTAAAGGGCTGCTGTTTAAATTACAGTTAACCAATATGTATTTACTTGGGGCTGATTATATATATATATATATATATATATATATATATATATATATATATATATATATATATATATATATATATATATATATATATACACACCCCTAAACCATCTCGATTGGGTTCAGGTCCGGTGACTGTGGAGGCCAGGTCATCTGGCGCAGCACCCCATCACTCTCCTTCTTGGTCAAATAGCCCTTGATGCCTTCAGTGTGACTCTACAATTTTCATAGTCATGAAAATAAAGAAAACTCTTTGAATGAGAAGGTGTGTCCAAACTTTTGGTCTGTACTGTATATATAATAATATATGCACTCCTGTACTAAATCATTGTTGTGTGTCTGCATAACAAATCAAATAGAGACTTTATGGGAAAATGTAATAGTACAGATATAAATTTACCTACTCTGTTTACTCAGGAATTATTTCTTTTTTTTTAAATATACCTCTTTCTGCTGTTTGCTGGGAATTCATGTTTGGTTTACATCTACAAGTGTTCAAATTCATGATACATGCAAATATGAATTAGAATTCTCATTGTTGTGTAGTTCCAGAATTATTAATCTTCTAGTGAACAGCAAGAGTAGCTTCTTGAAATCTGTTTAAAAAGAAGAATCTGTAATAAAATAGCCCACAAGCAGGTTAATAAAAAATAAAAAATTGCCTAACCACCGAGCCTCCCCAAGCTAGTTACTACCTACTGGCATGTTCCTGTCCTTCAATCCTACTGTTTGTGATGGAAAAAGCTGACCTCAGACAAGTGCTGAAAATAGCCCTGGACATCCGGATCCCAACCTCAATACTGGAAAAACTAACCTGTAGTTACAATCTAAATGAACAAGTGGCCTAGTAAAAACAAACATCAAAGGAGTGCAAGCAAGCAGTGCTATACATCTGCAGAATTCAATGTAATCCAATTAGAAGGATTTCTACTTATGCTAGAGACAATGAAGGAAATTAAAACCTTTAAGAGATTGCTAAAACTGCAGCAAGAGAATAATTTTTTTTTAAAAGGGGTGAGTGAAAATTAAGACATCGACTTTCCAAATACACATACAAAAAGGAAGGATAATAAGATTTAGAACCAAAGATGAACACTAAGGTGGTATAAAAGAAAAGAAAGTGCCATGAGGTGACAACAGAAAAAAAAAGCTCTCGGTACAGAATCTGGAATTGTAGAGAGCCAATAGAAAAAGCAGAGAAGAGTGAAGAAGCACACAAATAAGCCAGAAGACATAAATTATCTAGATGAAGTGGAGAGGTACAAACTGTACAAATGGACTAAAGAAAAGGAGGCAATAATGGAAAAGTAGGGTATAATAAAAGTGACTACTACAGTGAAAGCAGTCAAGTATTTTTTTTTTACTAAACCCTATTGAAGATTCCATTCCATATAGAACTCCATAGTCCTCAAAACAGGAGCACTTTATGCATGCTGCTTGAAACACAGGCCAACCTCACCATCAACAAGCAATAAGTATCATCAATCCAGTGTTTTGGTAAGCCAGGTTCCTCACATTTTAGTGTGGACTAGCTTAACCCCTTAGCCTTCAGCGTCGCACCTGCACAAAACCACAACATCTCATGCAGGTTCAGATCCCTCGGAGGACCTAGATTTAAATCCCTTTGTTGCTGGCTCTGCTACTGCCAAAAGGGGTAATGGACAACAAGGGATATTAATCAGGTGTTGAGCGAGTAAAAAGGTAGGAACATGAATAGCAGAGATGCTCAACCCAACAGGTATATATGTTAAAAGGTAAAATGGCAATTAATCAATCCGGATATTAGTACCCCACAACGGATTCTTTAGAAATTGTTGAAGACACGAATACCATGGAAAGGCAATACTACATGACTACAAATCAGATTTGAAAAACCTTAACATGCAGCTGGCACAACAGTATCAGCTCATCCGTAAGCCACTTAAGATATAGGGAAATTAATTTAATAATTTAATAGGGCAGGAACTTTGAGAACACCAGGAAATTGAAAAGAATGTGGTGCACTGACGTTATTTTAAAATAAAAAACTATGTGAGGAGTTGATTAAGATGTACAGTGGTCCCCCGGAACTCACGGGGGTTACGTTCTAAGACCCAAAAATCCACGAATTTTGGATGCACTCCCGCAGCCCCACTGGTACCTTAGTGAATTCATCTGGACATTGTCACCCTTATAAACAAAATAGTGTACAGTATTTGACCAAATACATAGTTTAAAATGTTATTCCTTACGTTCCTGAACATTCGGCCCCACTGAGGATTCCAGTGAATTTAAAAAAATAATCCGCATCTTGCTGTTAGCTAGGTTCCAAATGAGAACCCCTAAATTTTTGAGCCATGAGCTCCAAATCGTGGAATATTGGGGGTTGACTGTACCGAGGAAAAAGCCATGAACAAAAAGAGTGTGTATTTCACTTTAATTAAGTTTAATAAATTTTTTATTGTAATAGTGTTTTTAATAATGGACATTGTCCTAAAGCAGCTTAGAGATAAATAGTTTATACAATTTTAATCTATATGTTAATGCTTATAAGTTTAGTGCCTATAAGTTTATTTTCTAAAAGTTTATCCCTAATGGGTAAGTCAACAGTGACAATGATAAGGAAAAAGTCTCTGAGATGGTATAAAAGAAGAAACCTTTTGCAACCAGACTAATCAGACTCAGAAGAGAACCCATCCTCATCTGGGTGATACTGAATGTCCATTCACTATATTTCCATTATTGTTGAGGTTATCTCTTCACATGACAACATGACAACTGTTTACTGATAGATACTTGAAAAAAAACTGTTTTAGGAAACTGTAATCCTAAGACATTTTAGCAGACTACTTATAATAATTACAGTATAAATCCACCCTCATAGTTCTTGAGTTGCTTAATACAGACATAAGGGATCTCTAGAATATGGGATGGCCTGCAACACCACCATCAGCAAACCTGAGTGAATGCATGAGTGGGGTAGGACAGCATCCAATCATCCTAGTTTACCAAAATACTCCATATCCATTATCCTTTCAGACCTGACCAATCAAATATGGTTTCAACCCAGATTAAACACTGACACTGAGTCCTGGACAATAATTGTAAGGCTGTTCCAGAACGGTGTGGCTTTGTAAGAGAAGGCTCTGCCCCCTGCTGTAGTCTTCATTATTTGAGTTACCAACAAATAGGCTGCAGCTTTTGACCAATGTAGACATGGTGGATAATAAAAGAACAAAAGTTTCAGTGCCTTATATTTCAGCAGTAGCATTTTATAATCAGTGTGTGCTTTAAATGGGAGCTAATTTAGATTGAATAAGACAGGGTTGATGTGATTATACATTTTCTGGTTCTGGTAAGGACTGTTGCTGTTGCATTCTGGACTAACTAAAGCTTACTTATGCACTTACTAGAACATCCAGACAGTAAGACATTGCAATAGCCCAATCTCAAAATCATGAACTAGTTTTTCTGCATCTTGTAACAACATCATATTTCTTATTTTAGCAATATTTCTAAGATGAAAGAAACCTGTCCTGGTAATGTTATTCATATGAACTTAAAAATAAAGACTAGAGACAATAATCACATCAAGGGCTTTTACTGCTGCACAAGATGAGACAGAAAGACCATTCAGAGATACTTTACTGCTAGCTGCATGTGCTCTTATCTTATTTCATCTGATATTTTATTGTTATCTAAAGGGTTATTTATAAACATTTTCTGGATGTATATTAATCTGGTAGTCTGGTGTTTGCATAATATTTATAATTTTAGCATTAAAAAAGTCTTTTAAGAACAGTAAGGTATCTTTCTATAAAGATTTCTCTGCCGTAAGCGCAGGAAATTTGCTTCATTTAAACATCGCTTGCAGGAGATCGGAGCCTGTAATGCAATGTTATACCATCTTAGCTGCGAGTAACGAATGGGAATCCCACCAAGGTTCTTGGCATACCTGCTGTGGTCTCAGAATGTATTACTCAAAAGGAACAAGTACGACTTGCTGCAATTGACAGTTCTCCTGTGAATGAATCTTGAATAAAGTTGTTGTCTAAACTAAGCCTTGCAGTGCATTGATAAGCGGTGAAGTGAGGGATTGAACATGTTTTTTTTTCCTCCTTCCTTTCAAATTGCGTCCAGTATTTATTTCCCATACGTTTTGCTGAGCGGGACGGAAAATGTGGGTACACTTGTTTACTTCTTGAGTTAGTTGCTTTTGAAAGTGTTCTGTCTCTTTGGGACTTGAATTCCCTCTACCATAAGGAAAAGTTTTATTTTTATTATGGTTATTATCAGTGTTGGGCAATAATGCATTACTGTAATGCAGTTACTTTTGACAGTAACTAATACTGTAATGCATTACTTTTTAAATAAAGTAACATCGTTACCATTACCGTATGGTGCGTTGTCCGTTACTTTTATAAAATGTATTGATTTTCGCTGAAGTGTGGCCTACAGACTAACCTGTTTACAGCAGAGACGCAATGTAGGATTGGTGGATGAGAACCACTGTAAAAAACGAAGAAGATGCACTGTGGGCGTGTTTCCATTTATTCAGGTATGTGCGGCAGTAATGGCGAGTCAAGACGTTTCTTTTTCAAAGTGGAAAAATGCTCATTATTTCACTTTAGTTGAGCATAAAGACAAAACCTTTTTAGTCAAATGTAAGCTGTGTCTTTCTGGTTCGAAGGTCGTATCTACTGCGATAAAGAGCAACTCCAATCTGTCGAAGCTCCTCCAAAAACTCCATGCCTCGATGAGGCTAGAAGCTAGAAGCTAACCCGGTGTTCTGTTCTACATTGTTGATAGTTTTCATACTTTAGCTGTGAAAGGAACATTTTTAAAGGCTCAACACAACAGCTTTTATGATGCAGAAGCCACTTTAGTTTTTGATTCTGAATATATTATTCAGCTTGTTTTGTTATTTATTTCCATAACAAAATCAATAACAATTTGTGCTGGTCTGACTTTTTTAAAATTGTGTTTAAAAATTACTTTGTGCACAACACCGGTTATTATTTTCTTAAGATTTTGTTATATTTGGTTCTTGAGTCCCACTGTGTGTTCTACTACACACAAATACATTAAAATGTATTTGCAATTTAAGAGTATCTACATGGAAAGTAAGGGGTTTGTTGGTAAATTTAAAATCTGGAAGGTCTAAGAAAGGCTAAGAAAAGAGCGGGGTTGATTTAGCCTTGTTGCATGAGACCCATATGAATGACTGGGAGTACTCTAATCTTAGACATAAGTGGATTCGTCACATTTGTTTTTCTTCCATTACCACGAGTAGTATGGGGGTACCTATCCTTGTAAATAGAAATGTACATTTTAGGTTTGTGCATATTATTGTTCGGGGGTTTTTGAATAGAGAGGCGATAACCTTTTAAATATATATATTTTCCGCCAAAATTTGCTCCTGAGCTTCTTACTAAGGCTTTTTCCGATTTGTTAGATATTGCATCTGGCACAGTGATTATAGGGGGGATTTTAATTGTTTGCTTCATTGGACTCCCTTCTAAGCAATACAAAATGTTATCTGCTCTGTGTGAAGAGTTAGGCTATGCTAATGTTTCCTTGTAAGTCATATTCTAGGATTGAAAATCTTTTTTATTTCCTATTGCAATTCTGCAATATGTCTCCAGATGTACTATAAGCAACATTGTTGTTTCCTACTACTAAGATCTGGAGACTCAACACATTATTGCTTAAAGCTAACAAGATTCTTTAATTTCTTAATTCTGACTTCAAGGTATTTTTTTGTCCATTAATTCAGATTCGATCGACGATTTATCCTTGTTATGGGAGACTTGTAAAGCCTACATCAGAGGAATAGCAATATCTTATTCTATTCCAAATAAAACGGAAATAAGTATTTATCATACTTAGTAAAGAATAAATTTAGTCCACAATTCATTTCCTCTATTATGGATTCTTTGGGAGAACAAGGATTCGATTCTGGGGTTATAAATTCTACATTTAAGCAGTTCTATTGTGATTTATATCATTCTAAATATTCTCCTGAAAAAGATACTGCTAAGATTTTTTGACAGATTAGCAATCCCTACTATATCTGACGAACAAGGAAAGGTCTTAAATGACCCATTTTAAAAGACAAAAGCAGTGACAAAATACATGAAGCACTTTGGGTTCATCGAAGTCAGAAAAAACCCAGAGCAAACTCTGCCCAGATATTTTATATTGTTCTTCCTTTTGAAGTGTAGGCCGGAGTTATCCTTTAAAAGTAAATTAGATGTAGGACATGCATGAGGGAACAACTGGCTGGGTGATCGAGATGGAGGTCACTGTTGTTTACACCTTTGCTGGTGCCCGGCCCCCCAGCTGTCAGGGATTCACCCTGCCACGCCCCCCTCTGTAGCTGTCAGGGATTCACCCTGCCACGCCCCCGTCTGTAGCTGTCAGAGATCCACCCTGCCACGCCCCCCTCGATAGCAGTCACGCTGCTTCCCAAGATTACCGACAGCTGTGGCTCATGAAAGATCAGACTATATAAACTCACGTTCTTGAGTCACAGGCTGTCGGTCGTTGTATTGTCATGCAGGTAAATCGCGTGGCTGCTCAAACGCCGGGATTCACCGCTGGCTATTTCTCCGAACTCCATTTCCTTATTGAAGTACTCATTGCCGAAAGCTTTACTTGCATTGGGATTAAGCGTTTGACATTCGCGCTCATAGTGGATACTTCGTTACGAGCGGATGTCTGGGTTTGCTTTTGTTTTCATTGGTGTATGAGTGTTTTGTTTTTTGCACCTCAATAAAGAACATGATTGGACTTTATCTGCTTCCGCGTCTGCAGCCTGACACCAGCAGGTCAGGATAGGGTATTGTTTAAATGATAATCATGGTCTCAGACACCTTTTGGTTAGAGATGGTCCTTGATGGCTTGCTGTCTCTCCCAGACTGATTCGATTGAGACCATGAATAGGATTGATACAACTGAAATTCTATGTCAAACTACATAACTACTTTTGTGAAATTTAAGCCGTTTTGTGGATGAGCTTAATTTGATATAACGTGGGGTGGAATCTGGGTTGAGGCAGTCTATAATTCTTACAATAGGTTACAAGCCGGTAATTCTCCTGGTCCAAATGGCCTAGGTAGCGAAGTTTAAAAACAATTTGAACACAGGCTAATAGATCCCTTATTAGCTATGTATGACCATTCTCTTATGATAAATAAATTGCCTCAGTCACTTAGAGAGGCCAATAATCCCTTGTGTTAAAAAAGGATAATTGTGGGTCTTACAGACTGATTTCTTTGCTTTTAGACAGCACTGCATCACATACAGGAATGCCACTGTAATGAAAATCACAACAAGGGATCAGGAATACTTCCAGAAAACATTGTCAGTGAACACAATCCACTGTGCCATTCGCTATTGCCGGCTAAAACTCTATAGGTCAAAAAAGAAGCCATATCTAAACATGATCCAGAACCGCAGGCGTTTTCTCTGGGCCAAGGCTCATTTAAAATGGACTGTGGCAAAGTAGAAAACAGTTCTGTGGTTAGACGAATCAAAATTTAACGTGCTTTTGGGAAAACTGGGAAGCCATGTCTTCCGGACTAAAGAGGATAAGGACAACCCAAGTTGTTATCAGCGCTCAGTTCAGAAGCCTGCATCTTTGATCATATGGCATGTGGCATGGGCAGCATACACATCTGGAACAGCACCATCAATGCTGAAAGTTATATCCAAGTTCTATAAACACATATGCTCCCATCCAGACATCGTCTCTTTCAGGGCAGACCTTGCATTTTCCAACATGACAATGCCAGAGCACATACTGCATCAATTACAACATCATGGCTGCGTAGAAGAAGGATCCAGGTACTGATATGGCCAGCCTGCAGTCCAGATCTTTCACCCATAGAAAACATTTGGCGGATCATAAAGAGGAAGATGCGACAAAGAAGACCTAAGACATTTGAGCAACTAGAAGCCTGTATTAGACAAGTATGGGACAACATTCCTATTCCTAAACTTGAGCAACTTGTCTCCTCAGTCCCCAGACGTTTGCAGACTGTTTTAAAAAGAAGAGGGGATGCCACACATTGGTAAACATGGCCTTGTCCTATTTTTTTTTTTTTGGAATCAGGGTTGTATAATTAATAAGGACGAAACGGTTCAATAAAGGTAGAAGTTCTAGTAACAATATTAGATGGCTTCGTAATGTCCTTTAGCTTTCTCATAATTGCAATATTGACACCCTGCTCTAAAAAGATAGCACAAGAATTTTAAGAAAATGATTCCCATAGAATTCTTAACTTGTGTTACTCATATGTCTACTGAAGCTTTGTGTCATGTCTGGTCTCCATACCTGGATGTCTCTCTAAGCAATATCTTGAATCTGTAACACTGTTCTTTTTTCTCATTATCTCATTAGCTTTGTTTGTTGGTTGTTTTGTCTATGTTTGATATAAGAGGTTGAAATGTTCACAAGAAAGATAATTCCTTTAAAAAAAAAAGTGATGTGTAAAGGTTTGGAAAGACTTTCTGTATAAAATGTATCATAATTTATGCTGCTTAACTGATTTGGTTCTTAAGTTCATATCACTGATCCAATGACCTTGTCACTGTTTAAGCCCATGTCTGCATTTCTTTCTGGAGCTGTTGTGTGAAACTTATTACTCACTCAGTTTATAATAATTCAGACAGTGTTTCAGTTGTCTCTCACACTGTGTGTGAGAGAGATGATACAATGGTGTCAAATCCTTTACTGTATACAGTATGCATAATTTCATTTCATTTAATAAACTGTTCAAATGTATTTATTTTCTCTTTTTGTATATGCAATAATTGTTATGATTATTGATAATGATTGTTGTTACATGTACTGTAGCTATTAGGGTTGCACAAGCCAGTGCACTCTTAGTGCTGGTCCCAAGCGCGGATAAATAAGGCCGGTTACTTTAGGAAGGGCATCCAGCATAAACATGTGCCAAATCATATATGTGGATCACGAATCAGAATTTCATAACGGATCGGTCGAGGCCCGGGTTACCAACGACCGCCACAGGTATTGTTAGCCAACTGGGTACTGGTGGAAATTGGGCTACTGTTGGCCGAGGAAGGAGAAGAGGAAGACATCTACAGAGACAGCAGGAAAAGAGGGAGGGCAGTGGAGTGGTGCAGTTGCAGGGAGCAAAGGTGATAATGGGGGATGTACCTGGGGTCGACAGTGCAAAGTAATGGAGAGTGTGTTTGAGAAGTGAAGAAAAGTGTGCAGGCAGAGTGGAGTGAGTGGAAAAGAGTGGTAGGAGTGATATTTGATAGAAGGGTATCTGCAAGAGAAAAAGGGAACTTTTATATGATTTTAGTGACACCTGCTATGTTGTATGCTTTAGAGACAGTGGAATAGACAAAAAGACAGGAGGTGGAGCTGGAGGTAGCAGAGCTGAAGATGCTGAGATTTTAATTGGGAGTGATGAGGATAGACAGGATTAGAAATTAGTGTATTAAAGGGACAGTGCATGTAGGATGTTTTGGAGACAAAGAGAGGGAGGCGCAATCGACATGGTTTGGACATGTGCAGAGGAGTGACACGGGGGATATCGGTAGGAGAATGCTGAGGATGGAGCTGCCAGGAAGGAGTAAAAGGGGAGGAGGCCAAGGAGGAGGTTTTTGTATATGGTGAGGGAATGCAGATGGTTTGTTTTGAAAGAAACAGATGTAAAGTAGAGGGTAGTGAGGAGACAGATGATCTGCTGTGGTGATCCCTAACAGGAGCAGCCGAAAGGAGAACAACAAGAATTTTACTTGTACTTAAATGCAATTACATAAATGAAATTTTACTTAATAAGAATATTTATTACTCTTTCCATCTCTGGTGCCAATCAAATAAATTTTATTTGTCACTCTGGTCAGGGAGTTGGAGTCATCAGATAGAATTTAGCCATTTATTGCACAAGAATAACACTACACACACCGTCATGTGTGCAAGGTAGTTTTTAGGAATGAAATAAAGAAACAACCTCTTAACAGACACCAAACAGGAAGCAATAGTCTTAACTCTCAATAAGTAGCTGAGACAACACACTGCATAGTGCAGTGAATTATTAAAAAATAGATGCTTAATACAAATCACAAATAAACTATCACAGTAGTTACCGAACACCATTGCACAAATGTTACATGCCGATGGAAAAAAACTGGTAGCATGTTTAGCCTGAGCAGCGATGCTGATGAGCAGCTATGCTAGCGGCTAACCCGGCTATATAACAGGTGCATCAACCACAGTTAAAATACAGATTATATATTTTTAACATCCTGTAGCCAAATGAATATCACATAGTAGTCTCCTTTAACAATCTTTACGATTATAGAGGAACAGTGGAGCACACACAGCTTTACAAACTTTATCCTGCTTTTTAACACGGCATCACCTGTATCGCCGCTGCCTATGCTCAGTTCACCCGTGTCTGGGAAGCCGCACTCGACATGCTGTGTATGCGTGACTTGCGGCGAAAAGAAGAGAATTCACAACAGCCGCCCCCACATTTGAACAACAAATGGGTAACATGGAAAATTCTCTACACATCATTGGGGTCACACTCTAAAGATGGTAACTGAATCAGGCGAGCAACTGGTCTGAGGTAGACTTTGCCGTCAATGACAACTTCCGCAGTCCGCACACATCCTTCACTACCGGGCAATGTCTTCTGAACCTTTCCTATGGGCCACTGAGCTCTTGGGAGTTCGGAAGCAGTCCACTCCTGTTGAGTAAAATGGTGGACAGAGCAGTCAGAGGCGTTCTGGTGGCAAATCAGCCATTTTTAGGACCTTCGGTTGGGCTCTCTATCGCTGGCAGGCCAGACAGGTAAGTTGATGATGCTTGATCGCCTGATGTCCCTTGAGAATCCAATACTGTATTTGTATCTCAGCAAAGAGTTTCTCGGCGCCTAAATTTAATAGCCGCTCATCAAAGTCTTTAATAAGGAGCTTTGTGGTTGTTTGTTTAGGGTCCAGCACTTCTTCTTCTTCTTCTTTCGGCTGCTCCCATTAGGGGTCGCCACAGCGGATCATCCGTCTCCATACCACCCTGACCTCTATATCTGCCTCTTTTACACCAACTACCTGCATGTCTTCCCTCACCACATACATGAACCTCCTCCTTGGCCTTCCTCTTTTCCTCCTACCTGGTGGCTCCATCTTCAGCATTTTTCTACCAATATAATTCATGTCCCTTCTCTGCACATGTCCAAACCATCTCAATCTCGCCTCCCTTACCTTGTCACCAAAACATCCTACAGGTGCTGTCCCTCTAATAAACTCATTTCTAATCTTGTCCATCCTCGTCACTCCCAACGAAAACCTCAACATCTTCAGCTCTGCTACCTCCAGCTCCACCTCCTGTCTTTTACTCAATGCCACTGTCTCTAATCCATACAACATCGCAGGTCTCACCACAGTCCTATAAACTTTCCCTTTCATTCTTGCAGATACTCTTCTATCACAAATCACTCCTGTCACTCTTCTCCACCCACTCCACCCTGCCTGCACTCTTTTCTTTACTTCCCTAACACACTCTCCATTACTTTGCACTGTTGACCCCAGGTACCTGAACTCCTCCACCTTCTCCACCTCTTCTCCCTGCAACTGCATCACTCCACTGCCCTCCCTCTCATTCACACACATGTACTCTGTCTTACTCCTACTGACTTTCATTCCCCTTCTCTCCAGCGCATATCTCCACCTCTCCAGGCTCTTCTCAACCTGCTCTCTACTCTCACCACAAATCACAATATCATCTGCAAACATCATAGTCCAGGGAGACTCCTGTCTGACCTCGTCCGTCAACCTGTCCATCACCACTGCAAACAGGAAAGGGCTCAGGGCCGATCCTTGATGCAGTCCAACCTTCACCCTGAACCAGTCTGTCGTACCTACTGCACACTTTACTGCCGTCACACTGTCCTCATACATGTCCTGCACCACCCTCACATACTTCTCTGACACACCTGACTTCCTCATACAATACCACAACTCCTCTCTCCACCGCAGAACTCTGGTCAGGGAGTTGGAGTCATCAGATAGAATTTAGCCATTTATTGCACAAGAATAACACTACACACAGTGTCATGTGTGTGAGGTAGTTTCTCGGAATTTCTCCACCCTGTCGTACGCGTTCTCTAAATCCACAAATACACAATGCAGCTCCTTCTGTCCTTCTCTATACTTCTCCATCAACATCCTCAAAAGCAAATAAGGCATCTGTGGTGCTCTTCCTCGGCATGAAACCATACTGTTGCTCACAGATGGTCACCTCTCCTCTCAGCCTGGCTTCCACTACTCTTTCCCATAACTTCATGGTGTGACTGATCAACTTAATTCCCCTGTAGTTACTGCAGGTCTGCACATCTCCCTTATGTTTAGGGTCCAGCACAATTGGGTGAATTTGTTCCGGTTCTAAGTTGGCCAGCCTCCATAGTCTCCCCACAACCCTGATCAGCGAGTCCCACTCAGGAGCAAGTTTTACCAGACAACTGTGCCTGGGAACAGGTTTCTGGGCTTCCAAAGCTGCTGCTGCTGCTTCTGGAAAGCTCTGAGCTTGGCATATTCTCAGCAGAAAAACTTCAGCTTTCCTGCTAGTCAAAGGTACATCACTGGATGTGGTCAGCCCCTGACAGGTCTGTTGAGTTGCCTTCAGCAATTACCACCAGGTTCTGAATTGGGTTGCATCTGGACGACTAGAGTTAGCATCAACTGCCATTATGTAACTTTGTGTAACATTACTGCAATTAGTAACAAGATGAGCCTTTCAGTTTAGACACCACTTTAGAATGGGTGACTTCTGGTCTCTTAGGCCAGTGTACTGGGTCCTGCTTCAGAAATGTGGGGCCTCAGCTCGAGTGGGTTCTGACAGTCCTTGGAG
Organism: Silurus aristotelis; assembly: GCF_946808225.1. Lineage (NCBI taxonomy): Eukaryota > Metazoa > Chordata > Actinopteri > Siluriformes > Siluridae > Silurus > Silurus aristotelis. Next base: position 13,812,095 of record NC_139587.1, on the reverse strand, counting down.
AGTTTTACCCCTTGTTATGTCATCTGCAGGGTTATCCTGTGTATTAACATATCTCCATGACCTGTGGTCTGTTAGTTCCTGTATCTCGGAGACTCGTGTCCCCACAAACACCTTGCACCGGGAGGAGTCTGATTGAATCCACTCCAAGACAGTCACAGAGTCTGGATATTTGGCTTCCGAATTGTATGCATGATGCTGCAGGGCAAAGATCGCACAGCATGGACTGCTCGTTGTGCCAAATGGCAGAACATGTCCGGAGTGTTTTTACTTTGCAGGTCTCTCCAAATGAAACAGAGAAAGGGTCTATCTGTAGGCAGTAGACGGACCTGATGAAACATGCCTTTGATGTCTAAACTCACTGCAACCGGATGTTGTCTGAACCTTATAAATACTCCTAACATTTATGGTCCAAGGGTGGGACCAGGCAGGAGTTGATCATTTAGGGACAGGCCATGATGCTTGAAGGAACAGTTGAAGACCAATCAGAACTTATTGTTATGACACACCAGGTGATGAGGCAAGTACCATGCCAGCTGTGCTGCTTCCCTCTGGTCAAGTTTAAATACACACCCTGCCTTAATGTGTTTAGTTATTTCTTCTGAGTAGATTGAGGCCTTCTCAGGATCCTTACCGAGTCTCCTTTCTATACTTCTCAGATTTGCAAGCACGTAGTGCATAGACCCTTCAGGTTTCGGTGCACCCGGTTTCAATAGAAGAGGGGTGGCATAACGTTGTATTTCATCTACCATGACTCGCTAAATTTGGGACTCCAGCAGCTGCATTGCCTCCTTGTCTTGCCTAGACCGGACAGCCAATTTCTCATTGTGAAATGGCAGCACATCCAGCTGCCATAATCTTTCCACATTCCTGTAGAGAAGATCATCTGGGTGTGTAGTAGAGTTGAAGAAACACTGCTGCACTGGTGCATGGTCTGTGATATCCATTTCCGCCCCCTGGAGAGCCCAGTCAAGAGCTGTACGAATGGCTATTGGTCCCCCTTTGGTGCCTTGGCAAACAGGTGCTTTGGCAGTGATGAGATGAACTTGGTCTGAACCTATGAGCGCTAATGGACGGACCTTGTGAAACGGCTGTAGAGGGACCCCCCTTAAATGTGCATATTTCTTCTGAAGTGTCTGTACTGGGTATGATTGTTCCACTAGATCTTGACCAGAGGCTGTGAATGCTCCCAACACCTTATATCATTGCTGATGTTCCAGCAAAACTTGTGGTACTTATATTTCTCATCCAGCTCTGCATAAGGTTCAATAAGGTTCTCAAGTGTTAGTTAGAGGTTAGCAAACTTCTTCTCACTGTCGTTAACAAAGTTTGGAATCTTTGGCTGGGGTACAGCATGCAAAGGGGGTGAAGCATCGAATATCCTGGGTGCTTAAGGGTCTGGCTGAAAGGCTGAATGCAAGGGGTGGCTAGGACTGGAGCTGTAACATGCCCTTAAAGAGAGTGCAGCTGGTGAATGTATGTAAGGCACGATGAGGGGCGGAAAGGCTGGTATTGGAGCATGCAGCAGTTGCTGCACTTGGCACTAAAATCCTGCTCCAGCAACATCCTGCTGCCCGGTACGCATTAGCGGTACAGTCCCTCTTCCTGTAGCATGCTGCTGTTCAGGCCAAAGATAATGCAGACTATCTGACGAAACCGGTGTATATCTGGGGAATGTGATGGCTGGCTGTATAGGTACAAAGTCAGGATTTGAGTCCTCCACCATAGGCTTTCTGGCCCCTACTGGGGTGGCACACACATTTTGGTTGGCATGCAGATCACTGCCTGGTGATTGTGGGGTAGAAGAATGCCTTGATGATTAAGGCGAGCGTAGTAGCATTTCTGGAGGTGATCAGGTAGGTGACATGGCAAGATTTACACCTTGATCCTCCTCACCTTCTTCCCTCAGAAACGATGTTATATGCTCCATCAGCTCATTCTGCCTTCGTAGTTTTCGTAGTGCTTAAGCTTTCTCTGCAGCGCAGCAATGTCAGCGACCTCGTCCCTTTCCTTATCAGACATAGACTTAGTAATAGACATAGTAATTCCCTCAGAGAACTCATCAACATAAAGTCCATAGGGCTTGTAGTTGGATGGCCATCCTGTCTGGTAGATGTTTGCATTTCACTAGTCATGCTCACTGCTGCTGCAGCTCCTCGCTGATCCTCAGACACATCTACTGCAGGCTGAGAGGAACTGCGTCGGTGGCTACAGTCAATCATATAATCCTCAAGATGCTTGGGTGTGCAGCGCTGCCTGGAGTTTAGTGCTTCAGCATGAGAGACTGAGGCTGCTTGCTCCTCTGATGACATCACTGCGGTATTCAATTAATCCTGCTCGAAGGACCACTTGTTGCTGATTGCCCGCTGTTACTGGTACTAATTGTGTTATTGACCACCGCAGAACTCTGGTCAGGGAGTTGGAGTCATCAGATAGAATTTAGCCATTTATTGCACAAGAATAACACTACACACAGTGTCATGTGTGTGAGGTAGTTTCTCGGAATTAAATAAAGAAACACGTCTCTAGGTTATGACCGTAACCCTAGTTCCCCGAGGGAACGAGACGCTGCGTCTCCGTGCCACACTCCCTGCATCCCTGCGGCGCTTACCTTCTCTGGCAGGAGCTAGCGTCTGGTCCATCTAGCAGCCATTTGTAGCTTCCTGTTTACGCGACGTCGCCCGCTGATGACGTCACGTCCCAAACGCCTATTGGTCAGATTACACACGTGGTTCAGAGCGCGGTCACGCAGGGGCGTTCCCATAGCGTTTCGACGCAGCTCGAGTTCCTGAAGGGGAACTGCTTAACACAAAACCATAACATGACGTCTAGAACGAACATTAGCCAACTTGTACAACAGACACCAAACAGAAAGCATTAGTCTTAACTCTCAATAAGTAGCTGAGACAAAATACTGCATAGTGCACTGAATTATTAAGAAATCGATGCTTAATACAAATCACAAAAAAATTATCACAGTAGTTACCAAACACCATTGCACAAATGCCACATGCCGATGGAAAAAAACTGGAAGCATGTTTAGCCCGAGCAGCGATGCTAATGAGCAGCTACGCTAGCGGCTAACCTGGCTATATAACAGGTGCATCAACCACAGTTAAAATACTAATTATATATATTTAACATCCTGTAGCCAAATGATTATCACATAGTAGTCTCCTTTAACAATCTTTACGATTATAGAGGAACAGTGGAGCACCTACAGCTTTACAAACTTTATCCTGCGCTCTAACACGGCATCACCTATAATGCATCAAGAGTGCCACTGCGTCCTGACTGCGCAATTTGTGCACTGCTGCCTATGCTCAGTTTACCTTTGTCTGGAAAGCCACTCGAGATGCTGCGCATGTGCGACTCCCGCTGAACAGAAGAGAATTCACAACAAAAAGACTATAGAAAATATGATTATATCTGTATATACATGAATGAGTATGGCAGATATTAGAAGTACAAATGCTGTTCAATTCCAGTTAAAGTGTTAGTCCAGATTTAATGTGTCATAATAGTGCAAAAAAAAGTTGACTGACGATGGATAGAGAGATCCAGTACTAGATCCTGATATTTTCCAGCACCCTATCCCTTATTTAATTTTGCAACAGTACTGAATACAAATCTAGTATTATGCTGATCTTTCATGAAGGTTGAGAAATATGTTATATATAAGTACATATGTAAGTATATATAAGTACAAAGAGCTTTTCAATAACACAATCAAAGTTTGAGGCCATTTAGGTTCTAATTTCCGGATGGCCTATTTTAAAGTATATGTATGCTCCTCATTTTTTTTCTCTGTAAATATATATATATATTTTTTTAAGTTGTGCTACATTATGCAAAGTGTAGTTAAATGTTGTATGTAGACATTCAGTAGTCCAGTCAAGCTTTGTGGGTTCAGACAGTGATCCATTTTTTTTTACATATTTGTTGATGTTAATTTTAATGTTTAACAGGGAAATGTGGGGAAGTACATATACTAAGACTGAGGCAGATTTTAAATGAGATTAAAGCAATGGTCTGAAATAAGGTCAGACTCTTGACTCCTTTTTTTTATATTTAATTCAAACATTAGCATTAAATCAAGGGTGTGTCCACCACTATGTGTCCTGAATCTGGAAAAGGACTAAAAAGAATCATAGGTCTTCCTGAAAATCAAAATAAATAATAAATTATTTGTTAAAAGAAGTATGTAGGTTTGAAAAAATCCACAAATTCTAAAAATCTGAATAAGGCCCTGGGGTCTAAATAAAAGTTAATGGATTTTACTGACTAGATATCTTTTTGAAATCTACATACATATATTTAAATATATTTGTGTGTGCTGCTAAGATTACTATTATAAATAACTGACACCACCTCCTCTGCCAGCTAGACAGGGTTGGTATACAGTAAATAACTATGCCCAGGATGATTAGCATCATTTAATGCAAAATAATTGTTTGGTTTAATCCATGTCTTTGTTAAACACTATTATAAATGGAATTATTAATAATCAGGAGTTTAATGTAGTGCTTTTGACATAAGAGATCTAAAATTTACCAGTTCAATGTTGCTGACTGTTGCATTCAGTCTTATCAGTAAAATGATAACCAGGCCAGCCTTGCCCTCAAAATTGCTACAGATATGTATAAGGACCACATTGTTTTTGGAACACTGCATGAGACCATAACATGCTGTAAGCTACATCTCCATGCCCCATTGGGATGAGGCCAGAGCATACCACAGCATCACACGTTGTCAATACCCACTCTTTCTCCTGCAGAGGCATGCCAAAAAAAGTCTACAATCTCCTGCATCAGTGACTATAGTTACATCCCACTCAAACCGATTGCGATCAAGACCCAGCCACCACCCTCACTGGACCCAATGCAGTTTACGTATTGTACAAACTGTTCCACAGATGACACCATCACCAAGTTTCGAACCTGGGTCGATAGAGCGAGTAACAGACACTCTAGCAGTCTGCCACAGGGAGGTGTTGGAACATCTCAAGAAGAGTGACCCAAAAATATAACAGGCAGAGTGGGTTTACCAAAACAAGATAATAAACACAAGACAAATACAAATAAGTAATTACAACTTGACAAAGAAATTCAAGAAGACCAGAGGCTTGGGAAAATGGAATAGCCAGGAGACTAGGGAAGAGGACTCAAAGACAGAAGTACCCAGAATCTATAGAAGACAGAGTAAGCCAGGAGACTAGAGAAAATGCGAGAAAAGCAGCAGACAAAGATATCAAACAAAATAGAAAGACACTCAAACAGAACAAACCCACACATCCAGATTAATGCAAATATCAAGACGAATCAACCACAACCAAAATAATGACAAATATAATAAACTAACAAAGACTAAGGCAAAAAGGGGCAACTTTAGTAGACAACACTAACAAAGAGCAGGTGGGAAACATTAAACAGTTAGGGGCTAGGGAGTAGGTGATAAGGGCCCAGTAGTGGCATCTGGTGGCCAAAGTAAAAACTAACCCAAAAAATGTCCAGACCCTGACACATCTCTTTAAAAGACATTTACACCACACTTTGCACTCGCAAGCCAACCGTATTGGGGACGACTCCACACATTTCTAACACACACTCTTCACCCTCCTACCATTAGGAAAGAGGTACCAAAGCATTCAGGCCAGACTCACAACCAGACTGTGTAACAGTTTTCTCCCTCAAGCCATCAGGCTTCTAAACCCACAGAACTGAACACCACACACAGTCACTTAACTGTGTCTTAAGCCAAGAACCACTTAGAAGGAACTTCAAAGAGACTTGGAGGCTACAAGTATAGTTGGTATGGACAAAACAATCGGCTCCACTGCCACGACTTCCAAGCCCGCTCACCCTAGAAGGCTTCATTTTTAAAGAAAAACCATGATAAAGTTCTAAATGTTGTGTAGCAAACACAAGCAAGTTTAATTAAGCTTAAACATGCCCGTCTCAATGCTGCCTCCAAGTCTTCCTGGAGCTCTTTCCAAGTGGCTCTTGGCTCTTGGGCTACTCTTCTGACTAATCTTCTGGGCTACCTATCAAAAATCTTTCAAGGAGCTCCTGTAAATGGCCAGTTGATGGTGGATTGATGCTTCTTCAAATTGGATATAATAAGGTTTTTGCTATGTAAACACTATCAGAAGCCCTGAGCTACATTTACAACCTAAATTCTCCTATTTGTTCCATGAAATTGTATTAATTCATTCCCAACAGTTTATTCTCTTCATTTCGTAGCGTTTCTCTTGGCTGCACTGCTTCCTTTTCTTTAACCAATCAGATTTTATATTTGCCTCACAGGGCCAGCTAGCTGGCTCAGAGTAGCATCAGCATTTTTCCATCCTCTGATTGGTTGGTCATAGGTAAACTGTTACAGCCATGTTTGACTGGCAATACACATGTGTTAATACATCTAAGTTAGACATTTTAAACCTATGCAGGAAGAGAAATTGATTTGGTCGCAGACATACTTAAAAATACATTTTCAAGAAAAGCTAGACATCATGAGGAGAGGTCGGCCAACCATGAGCTTGTATCAGCCCAGGAAAGTGTTTGCTCTCCACTTCCAGACCAGTGAATACAAGCTGTACCACTGGCTTACAGCCTCTGAGGAGCGGTGCAAATTATGAGTATGCATCTCTGGTGAGTAGGTTGTATTTTATTTACTTTTTAATGTTTTTGTCATGTTATTAGACAAATATTAATTCTGAACTGCTCCAGATCCAAGATGGCGCCGGTGAGGTCAGCTGCCGTCACGACTGCTCCGGCTACGTTTTCTCTTTTTTTGTTTATTTTATACTTTTATTTAATTACAATTCCATCTACACAAGATGGACATCATAAGATATGATAAAGACACTCTTATATTTATTGGTGTACAATGCACTCACCTTTCGCCGTTTTTAAACCCAGACCCATGCTGGCCGAGCGAGATCCTGAGGAAGAACAAAGTACGCAACCCGTACCGGCGGACGCAAGGGAAACGAGCCGGCGTCAGAAACAGGCTGAGGGCACGTGCACCCCGCGCTCCCTTAACTAGTATCCTGTTAGCCAACATCCAGTCACTGAAAAACAAGCTTGACAACCTCAGGGCAAGGGTCAAGTTCCAGAGGGATATTCGGGACTGCAACCTTTTCTGCCTTACCGAGACATGGCTGAACCCAGCCGTACCGGACCACGCCATCCAGCTGGATGAGTTTTTCTCGGTTTACCGCATGGACAGAACACTGGAGTCGGGGAAGTTAAGAGGAGGTGGAGTGTGATGGTGAACAACCACTGGTGTGACAGCACGAGCATCGTTCCTCTTTCACGCTCCTGCACACCAAATCTGGAACTACTGACCATCAAATGTCGGCCCTTCTATCTACCTCGGGATTTTAGCTCGGTCATAGTCAGTGCCGTTTATATTCCTCAAGTGGACACAGACACTGCAGTATGGGATTTACATGAGACACTAGCTCTTCACCAAACACAGCATTGGGACGCTGCGCTCATTGTGGTAGGAGTTTCAACAGTGCCAACCTCAAGCGCGCACTACCAAACTTTCATCAGCACATCACCTGCCCCACCAGGGGGGAAAGGACACTGGACCACTGTTACACAACATTCAAGAACAGCTACAAGGCACAGTCACGTCCACCGTTTGGGAAATCAAACCATGCCGCCATCTTCCTCATGCCTGTTTACAAACAAAGGCTGAAACAGTAAGCTCCGGTTCAGAGGAAGGTTGTGCTCTGGACTGACCAATCAGTGGCCGCTCTGCAGGACGCTTTGGATGACGCAGACTGGGACATGTTCAGGCGCAGCTTTGATGACGTCGACATGTTTATCGGAAGCGGTTATTAGATTCTTTGGGAAACTAGCCGATGATACGTTGCAAAATAAACACTATCAGAACGTTTCCCAACCAGAAGCTGTGGGTGGATAAAACCATCCGAGACGCTCTGAGATCCCGTTTCGCTGCCTACAACACGGGGCTCGCTATCGGGGACATGGATGAGTACAAGGCTGCATCTTACAGTGTTCGCAGAGCGGTGAAGGATGCAAAGCGGTGCTATGGGAGGAAACTAGAATCACAGTTCCAACATGGTGGCTCTAGGAGCCTGTGGCAGGGACTAAGAACAATCACGGACTATACAACACCATCTTTTAGAATGGTGAATGCGGACGCTTCTCTGGCAGACGAGCTAAACACCTTTTACGCTCGTTTCGAGGCTAGCGGCACAACCAGTGTGCACGCCGAGAGAGCCGGAGAGGTAAACACGTTCACCATCTCGGAGCATGACATGAGGAGGGCATTCAAGAGAGTGAATATCAGGAAGGCAGAAGGACCAGATGGCATTCGGCCTGCGCTGACCAGCTAGCACTGGTGTTCACTGATATATTCAACCTCTCACTGGAATAGTCTGTTGTCCCCTCATGTTTCAAACAGTCCACCATTGTTTCTGTCCCGATGAAACCCCAGCCCGCCTGCCTTTACGACTATCGCCCTGTAGCCTTGACCTCATTAGTGATGAAGTGCTTTGAGAGAGTGGTCAGAGACTTCATCACCTGGACCAAAGAAATGGGAATTATACAAAGATGCTGTTTGTGGACTACATTTCAGCATTTAACACCGTAATTCCCCCCACACTCACCTCTAAGTTGGAGGTCCTGGGACTCCTGCAGCTGTGCCATGGATCTCTAACTTCCTGACAGACAGACCACAAGCCGTACGGGTGGGAAAACACACCTCATCCACCCTCACCCTTCGCACTGGAGCTCCCCAGGGTTGTGTTCTGAGCCCCCTGCTGTACTCACTCTACACATATGACTGTGTGGCCACTTCCAACTCCACCACTACCATCAAATTTGCTGACGACACCGGTGTGGTGTGCCTGATCTCCAACAACAACAACGAGACGGCCTACCTACAGGAGGTTAAAAACCTGGAGAGATGGTGCCAGGAGAACAACCTTCTCCTGAACGTCAGCAAGACTAAGGAGTTGATTGTGGACTTCAGCACGAAGCAGGAGCGGTCATACCAACCACTAAACATCAGCGGGATCCCAGTGGAGAGAGTGGACAGTTTCCGGTACCTAGGTGTTCACATCACACAGGACCTGTCTTGGTCCTGTCACACCAACACCCTGGTGATGAAGGCCCTTTAAACTCTGGGCTCGCACAGCACAGTGCACTTTATATTTTATACCACACAATACCGCACACGGACAATTTACACCACACTATTCCGCACACGGACATTTTATGGACACTTCACACCACATCATACCGCACACGGACACTTTATGGACACTTTACACCACACCATACCGCACACGGACACTTTATGGACACTTTACACCACACCATACTGCACACGGACACTTTATGGACACTTTACACCACATTATTTGATTTGATTTGAGATGATGTAGGTGCACAGTTGCCATGGAAGAGTAGAGGTTAGGAGTTGTCTTAACTGGGTTTCTTGCTTTAGTAAAATGGTATTCACCCTCCATATGCGAAATGCCTCTCTCTCTATTATGTCACGCGTTGTTATATTGCATTTTTGTATAGTATCGATGGCTTCTTTAATTGCGACATGATAGTGGTGGTGGTATCAAAAGGTGGATTAAGTCCCTGAGAACTGCCATGCAACTTCATGAGGCTAGACCCCGAGAACTGCCATGCAAAAAAACAATAAACTTTTTAAACTGAGGAGAGGATCTCTTTAATCTGAGGAGAGAAAGACATTTGTTCAGCTGCCCTCTTACCCATCCTTGAGCTCCCCCCTCGTTTCCTCCTGGGGATATAGTCAGGTCATGGAAAGGTGACTTAGAAGTTTCCGGAATTCAAACTACTATACTTGCATACTGTAATAATTACATTTAAGGAATGTATAAATGTTACCTTTACATGTTTGATATCATTGTAAAGGTCTCAGCACGATTGAAATTATGATCTCGGTCCCATATCAGTAGAACAGACCAAAAATAAAGATCTTAAGATGGGGAAAATTCTGTCCTACTGATGCAAGGGTTTTCCCGGAGAAGATCTTCATCAGGTGTTGGTTTTTTCCCTAGGTGGTATTTGGTTTTAGGTCACCCCTTGTCCCAAATAAGGGTTTGCAAAGCTTTTATTACTTTGCATTTACAAGTGTTTATGATGGTTTGGGTATTGGTATTGGCAAAACACTCAGGAAAGCATTTTGTAGTTTGAACTTCCAACACACTCTCTATTGTCTCTATTGAAAGGTACAGTGACTTTTTAACAATTATTTTGTAAACTGCATTGATAAAATATTTGGTTTTATGCTGATAATGTTGTGTAACTTTCTTTTATTATTTGTTTTAGATTTGACATTTGTTTATTGATTATTGCCTGTAAAATTCTTGATAAAATTTCCTGAAATCATTTATGTCTAGTATGTAGTCTGGTGTTCCTGCAAATCTATGACCAAGATAGTACAAACAGAAGGCTCAAGAATGGATGAAGCATAGAACAGAGCATCTGGACCTTCTGATTTCTGACTATCACTGACTTAGAAAGTTATAACAGACTAAATTGACTATTCTTTATGCATGAGCAAGCATTGAGTGGTCTACTTAGTGAATATTAGTTTACAGTTATATCCTCTGACTATCCTCTGATCCTCGGACTGGCCAATTTTCCTCCGTGAGCAGGTATGGTTAGCCAAGTACAAGGCTCTAAGCGGCTCCTGGTCCATAATGAATAATTAATCGAAAGGACGGAATGATTAGAATAATCTTAATCTAAAAGAAAATGGAAGAAGAAATACAAACAATAGAGTGATCAGCTTGAAACTGGAGTCTGATTAGAGGTAAAAAATTTGATTCATGTAACAAATTACAATTCATTTTAGTATTCTGGACAGCACAAGAAAGGCTAGCTCCCAGCATACTTCACCCTTGCCAGTGAATTCCATGGTTGGGGCCATTGGGTGGGTTACTTTACAGCCAAATGACACACAATACATTATGGCAAAACATTTCCCATTTAGTTTCATCTATTTAAATGACATTGTGCTAGAAGTCTTGTGGTTTATTAAGATGCAACTTTGCAAACCTAAGCTATGATGCCATGTTTTTTTTTTTTTTTTTTAAGAGGCTTTGACAACTCTTCCAAACAAATCATACATGTTCAGTATTCTTTAAATTTTAATAAGGTTTTAATGAGTTAACTGAGGCCTGTCTAAGATGTAGCTCTTATTATCTTATTTTGCAATTTCTGCAGCACTGCAGTCTGACTGAATGATTATTTTTTATTGTTTGTAAGATTTGCAAGATTGATGTTCAGCAACAATTGGTTCTATAAGATTTTTGCTGATGTCTAATTCTGTTGCTGATGTTTACACTTGCTGATAATAAATTAATCAATGGGCATTTACTTAGCAGTCTTTTATCAATTTTGAGAAACATACATTTTCTATTGTTTCTATGCAACAATCTAGGTAAAAGGCAAAAACACACATAGATTGGACAGTGAATGACTGGAGGAAAGTTCTGTGGATGGATGATAAATTGACTTTTGTTATCTAACAGAATGTTAGAACTTATGTAAGAGGGAGAACAAGAGAGAAGATGTTACCAGACTGCCTCACCCTCAGAGTCAAACATGAAGCTTAATGGTTTTAGGGTGGGGAAATTTGTAGACTTCCGGTTGAAAGGCATACTGAACCAACATAGCTACCATTCCATACTACTGCACCATGCAGTGATATCTGCATGTTTTTTTCTTTTTGAGTTCTTATAACCCAGAATTTACACATTGCTGCAGAGACTATCCCCACAAAGACAGCTTAAAGTAAACCATAAGATTCATGTGCTTGGTACCCCATTCAAACCATTAAGGTTTTGTAAATTTTGATGCATTTCATAAAACATTATTATAACAATTTTTAACTGCTTATTGAAACATTTTCAATGGGGATTTTTATTTTTGGTTTAAATTACGTTTTGAAATGATTCTTTAAAAAAACAATACTTGAATTAAAAGGAAAAAAGGCAATATATGTTGCAGTAGAAAATAAAGAGATTGGAAGTAATAAAGTACAAACACTTTATAACTGTACTTAAGTAGAATGTTCTTACTATTATTTATTTTTCGGGCAACATTTTTCTGTCACTCATTACATTTTTATACAAATTTCTGTACTTTCTACATTTTCAAATCAGGCTCGTTACTATAGTTTTAATCTATTTTGTGATATTTTTTCTTCTCATTGCGTGCCATTTTCAGCCAATCAACCTATTTCTTGTGAAGATACAAAATTTGTAAAAAAGGAAAAAAAAAAGAAGTATTGGCTAACGTGGATGTAAAAGAGGTAGTCAGCGGTGTAAACATGACTGAAACAGAGACATTGCTGATCACATGATAATTTTTTCTCTGCTTGTAAAATTTTAATTTAATAACAAAATTAGATTTTGTTTTTGTATTAATATATTAATATGATAGGGGGGGAGTGGTGGCTCCAGCGGTTAAGGCGCTGGGTTGCCGATCGGAAGGTCTGGGGTTCAAGCCCCTCTATGCTCCGGGGGTCCCTTACGAGGAAAATATCAAGGTCCGTGACGTCGGAGTGACGTGGGGCCTCCTTCCCGTGGGCTCACAACCTGCAGGAGGGACCGTAAGGGACGGTGCTGTGAGGATTGGGCAGCAGTCGAAGGCGGGGGCCTGCTTAGACTGCTGCCCCCGCGACCCGAATTACGGAAAAGCGGGAGAAAATGAATGAATGATATTAATATGATGTGAGGTCCAGTTGCCAACATGACACTAAAACAGGTAGTACTAATGGATACTTTTTACTTAAGTACATGTCAGAGCCCAAACTTCTTTACTTTAACTTAAGTAAAAAAGTAGTCTTTATAGACTTTAACTTTTACTAGAGTTTTTTTTTTTAAAGATGAGTTTCTGTACTTCTACTTGAGTAAAGAATGTGTACATTTGCCATCTTTGTGAATGAGTTTTTGTTCATAATGGAGAAGATTGTGTATTAGTGCATGTTGTTCAACAATTCAGCTCTGTTTCCATTTCATTTATTGTGCAGTGGATGTACAGCTCGCGCTCTCTCTCTCTCTCTCTCTCTCTCTCTCTCTCTTTCTCTCTCTCACACACACACACACACACACACACACCCGCCCTTTTGAGTTAGTGCGCATGCTCAGTACGCCTCTAGTTCCTCTACTTCTCTCTATAATGGCTGCGGGATGGAACGAATAGAATCGAGGTCTTCGTGGCTCTACTCGCTATGGGTGTCGCTTTTCTGAGTCCGCTATGCGCTATACTACCCTTAAAGCATGGCTGACATTCGACCGGATAAATGTCGCGAATCGTAGCCTAGGGGAGTTGCAGTAGTCATTGATTCTGTAAGTGGACTTTTTTTTGGCTTCTGAAAAAACGGTTGATTCAGCAGGGACTAGCAATGCTCCCATGTTTAGCTTTGTTAGACGACTAGGTTACTAGAGTTCATTTGAGCATCTATATATACCGTTATAATTGCAGTATAGTCTGAACGTAATCAGACCACTATATTGCAATTTTGCTTGTGCTTAATATGGTTTTGTATTTACAGAGTGTTATTCTATTGTCAGTATTACTTACGTGTAGATCCTCATTCTTTAAGCTAAGTCTAAGCTTTAAACGCCAACACAGGAGGCGCACTGGTTTGTCTTTCCTTCCTTTTAACACTAAATGTGTTCAGCATATTCATATATTATATATTGTTACAGCACATAATATATATAGCTGTAATGTGTGTATATATAACATATATAGCTGTAATGCACACTATGTTCATAAGAAATACTGCAACAGGCGTATGCTGCTTCAGATGCCCATATATTTAGACAGTTGCACCTCATGAATTTTTAATGAGCTCGAGGTTACTGGAGTTCATTGGCATTTTGTAGCTATGAAGCCCAAGGCAGCAGGTACTGTAAAGAGCAATAATACTCTGCTAAATCCTCAGAGTTAAAGCTCTACAGTGTGGCATTAACACTAGCCATGTTGATTTAACATTTTCAGTGCTCTTATCAACCTGGATGGACACAACTGATGACGGAAGGTTCTAACACTTTCGGTGTTAAGACTTATTGCACTTTTGCAGCATTCTACAGCGTGATGGTGCATTGTGTTAACTACAATTTTATAATGTTAACCAGCTATACAAACCTTGAAAAACCTGGAAGGGCAGTGGTTGAGAGGCTGTAGTAGAGATGGAGAGGCTGAGATTTTAAATCCCAGCAAATGCACACTGCTGGAGCCTTGATCAAGGCCATTTATTCTTGCTTTCTAGTGGTGTAGTACTCTGGCCCTGACAGCAGGCTCTTTTTGAATGACAGTATATTATCATTAGGGCTGTAACAAACAATTATGTTGATAATTGATGAACCGTACAATTATATTTTCCAGATTAATTGTATAAGAAAAACTATACATTTTTACATGAGATGTTTTGCTTATTATAGCTACATAAAAACCTTTATTGTGACCCCTTATAAAGCTTATATTGGCTGCTTGTTGAGGAGTGCATTGGGGAATGTCTCCTTGATTTCTCCAAATTTACTCATGCTCGGTTGTTACTTTCTGTAAAAAAACAAACAAACAAAAAACAGCATTTGAGTATGCAAGGTGAAGCAATTTGTGTAAATCAACATTTGTATTGTTTTTAAAGATAATTGCAGATGGCAAGTTGATGACAATGCTTAAAAAAACAATATAAAATATCATACGACATTGTTTTGACAATTTGTTTCATACAAATTGCACAGACAATTTTGTTCATTTGTGAATATATATATATATATATATATATGAGAGAGAGAGAGCTAGATTATATAATCAATTACATTTTGTTTAATAATTAAATGATCTCTAAGTAAGCAGTAAATAATGTTTGAAAACATAAGTTAACTGTTGTAGTACATAAGCTGTAAAAGGGAATGGAATGGAGAAATGCAGCAAGCTAACAGGCTTGATAAAAAAAAAAAAAAAGGAAAAATATGCATCGGTGTACAAATGCTGAATCATTTGCTGAAAACCCCAATAGTGAATAAAAAAGTAATCGTTAACTGCTGATGTTATTTTCCGCGTTCATATTTATTTCGTTTTAATTAGATCCATCACTATGTTGAGAGCAAGGTGATTGTGCAACCTGATGCCATCGAGTCAAGGCAGAACAGATCCGGTGCGACTGTCCTGAAATTAGCAAACAAACACTTTTCATAATAGCACTTTATTAAACTATTCATTTTCACATGATGAGGATATACAGTTTTTGCTTACTGTGCTGATGTTTTGCCTTCATCCATTACACCAGTGTGTGTTCTTTTCATGTGCTTATGCATCACTGTGGTACTTCCATCCCACACAAGTACCGCTTTTGCATAACTTGCAGGTTACAGTCTTCTTTGTTGCGTTTAATATAAAATGCTCCCATGCCTTGAATAACTTGGGATGCAAACTTTTCTTTCTGCTGCCATTTCTCACACGGCTGTTATCTTGCTGTCACACTTACCCGTAACTTGAGCAGCCCAACTAATCGATAACGGCATCCGTTGACGACAAATTTCATTATTGATTTGTTATTGCAGCCCTAATCATTATTATAGTGTAAACAATTCTTTTATTCTTTACTTATCCTTACCCCAATTCTTAACCCACCCTAATTTTTTTTAATTCCAGATTTATTATATAGGATATACTATATAATAATATCTACTAATAATCTTTATATCTGTAAGATGTATATGTAATGTAAAAAAAAAAAGAATATTTCCTGTACTGATTTACCTGTTTTGTAAGAAGTGCTGTGCCACACATACAGTAGTTGTTGTGACTTATGCAGACATAAGGCAGAGGGCTTGGACACATGACTGTGTGTGAATGCAGAAGCAGTGGCAACGGAGTCACTAAATTAAATGTCAGAGCTGTCCACTGGGTTTCAGATTGTAATATGTTAAGTAATTTGTTTTGCCCCATTTCATATAAAAAACACTAAGTTTACATTATCAATGATTTGTTAATGTAAAAGATCCAGATATCAGACCTTTTAGGATGTTTGAAGGTTGCATGCTAGATGGTAAGGAAAAACATTTTCTTATATAGGAGGTGGTATCAAAATGTTTTGAGACTTGCTCTGTTTACAAGAAAGTCCTTTATTTATCCACATTTACACACTAATACCTTAGAAATAGTCCCACTGCACAGCAATACAGCATTCCTAGCTTTTCTGCCAATTCTGAAATGGGTCTTCTTTTGAAAGCATGTTAAGCACCTTCTGCGATTCGTGCTGGATCTCCTCAGTGGTGTCATAAAGGCAACTTTTGAGCTGGATATTCATCTTTGGGAAGAGGGTGAAGTCCTCTGGAGCCAAATTTGGCGAATAAGGTGGGTGTGGATGTGAGTTTTCGGCAGGAAACTCCTGATGTGGCACAGTGCTTATAGAGGTCCGTGCTTCCTGTGACTGTGCATGCAACTTTTTTGATACCCCCTTTCGTGTGTGTGTGTGTGTGTGTGTGTGTGTGTGTGTGTGTGTGTGTGTGTGTGTGTGTGTGTGTGTGTGTGTGTGTATATATATATATATATATATATATATATATATATATATATATATATATATATATCTCGAACATGAAATTTGTTAACAAATGCCATTATCGAATAGTTGGGCTGCTCAAGTTACGGGTTAGCATGACGGTAAGATAGCACAGCTGCTTGCGAAATGGAGGAGAGTACATAATAATATTTGGCAAAAGTACGGCAACAGTTAACTTCTCAGTTTTCAAACGTGATTTACTGAGGCTTTACTGCGTTCAAATGCATGTTTTCAATGTTTGTATATTTAACTTAGACATATATAATTTATTTATTAATTGAAATAAAAATTATTATATATTCTAGATCAGCGGTCCCCAAACTTTCTTGCACTACGGACCGGTTTAATGTCAGACCGTATTTTCACGGACAGGCATTTAAGGTGTGGCGGATAAATACAACAAAATAAAATTATACGACCAGCATAAAAACTGGTATTTTCTAAATATAATAATAAACTTGAATCCACTGTGGTGTGTGTTTTTATTATTTATTTTTTCCCCTATTTTGCTAGCTTGGGGGTTTGAATTTAGCAGTAATGTATTGTGTTAGCGTCCGGAGCAGCCCCTTTAAGAAGGAAGAAGGTAGTGGATGGAGGTAAAACATGTGACCGAGTATCATGACATGCATCAAGAGTGAGTCATAGACAGATGTGGCGGAGAGAAGCTGGTAATTTTCCAAAATAAAACAATCAGAATGAGATAATAAATAAAACAGAAATAATGTAAGTTATGTATTCTTTCTGTGCGGCCTGGTACCAATTGATCCAGAGACCGGTCTGCGGCCAGGGGGTTGGGGACCACTGTTCTAGATGCTTATATCTTCACAACTGAACAAAATGAATTTTTTCAACGAAAATTGTCAAAACAATGTTGTATTATATTTTATATTGATTTTTAAGCATGTTTGTCAACTGCATTTATCATTTAAAAACAATATAAATGTTGATTTACACAAATTGGCTTGCCTTGCATACTCAATTTATTTTAAATATGTTATATAAAATGTAATCTGCCAATTAAATGCACTAGATGAGTTTAGTTTTCACAAATATCCTTGTATGCAATTTTAGAAATAAAATGTAAAATGTTCTAAAAGGGAAACAAATTACTTGTTCAATTTAAGAGACCGGTCTTATTTTATCTTGTGTATTAAGTATTGCTCTTTAATAGTAATTTTTTAAAAAGTACTTCTTACGAGATTAATCGATGGAATAATCAGTAGAATACTCGATTACTAAAATAATCGATTTCTACAGCCCTTATGTTTTTCGTGTACTTTAATTGTTGAGCTATACAAGTGCAGTATTTTCGGTGACGGATACTGGAAAATATCAAATTCTGAAATATTATTAAAAAAATTTTTTTTTATTTATTACTAGCTTAAATAAAAAAAGAGGTTTCTCTTTCCACCCTGACTGTGAATCAAGCAAACCTTATATTTGAGGACTTCTGCCTTACATTCATATATTATAAAAGTTATTGTATGTGCTAGTTCTAAACACCAGTTGATAAATATTCATTATATCCTGATTCTTTTATGGGAACAACTTTTTCCAACACAGCTTAATCACTGTTCTCAGTTATTCATGGTTTCAGATGGTGATTATGATCACTCGTTGTTTTTCACATAGCAGCAGCACATTGGTGCATTGTTGTTTAAAGTAATTTGATTCTCTTCCTGGAACACGATTTCACTGATGGGTTGTGAACACAATTTTTTCCCAGCCTTTCTCTGTCCAGTGGCTGAAGGACATGACTATAATCATGACTGTAAATCTAGATTTTTCTTTAGCTAAGCGTCATCAGCATTATCACCACATGAAATAACGCTATGTATTAACAACAGTTTGTGACCCTGGAACAGAGGATAAAAATATTCATGTGCTTTTAATGACTTATTATTGAATGACTTCTATAATCACAGAATTGTATAGTTAAAATAACAGTTGACATGGTATGGATTATTAAATAGAAAAGGGTCCGGGTGACGTCTGTTTTTACAGGTGCGTTGCTCAGTCTTGTTTTATTCCTTTTCCTTGAATTGTGTTTAAAAACGATTTTTTTTTCTTCTGAAACTACTTTGAGTTTATTCACTAAATATGTTGTTCTCCCTGCTGTGAAGAGTGTACCTAAGAATGATGATGAAAAAATGGTGGTATAGCACTATAATCTCCTGGTGCCTGTTAAATCTTTTAATGCTGGACCACCTGATGGCTTCATAAAACTTGAAACAAACTTTTATAATCCATGTGTAATCTGAAATCATATTTGATGGAAATGGCAGAGAAAGCGGTACAGCTGGTTTTGATGTTTGTAAACTGGGTAATTCTGTAAACTGCAACATTTTGTCAGATTGGTAAATCTGAGCATTAAGATGCATAGTCTCTGCGAATAATTGTATTTTTTTTAATTTTTTTTTTTATTACCTATTAGGGTGGAGAGACTTGTTTGAAGTATTAGCAACTTCATTTCTTTAGTTACCTTTTTCTATGTTTTTTGAAATATTAGTGCGACAGAAGTCATAAAGTGATGTGATCAGTATCAGACGGTATTTTGTTTATTGTAAAGCTTGAACCACAAGTACTGACTCCAACATTTGGTCACCAGTCATCTTTGTTTTGTGGGTCAGACTGTAAAAGGTTGCTAATTCTTATTAATAAAACTCTATGTTGATGTGAAAGTTTGACACCGTAGGAATGGCAAAGTACATCAAATATAACCAAGACAAAAAACTAAGGCAGCAAGGGTTAATATAAAATGCACAAATTCAAAAATAAATTCAGAATACCACCATGGGGGTGTTAATTAGTTATAGCATTTTTATTTTTTATTTTTTTATTTTTTTGTGCTTATGTATGGTATGTCAGTATTAAGAATTTAAAATGTGTTTAATTCTTGTCCAGGTTTTGGTGTGTCGCTTCTTGCGAATTTTGTTATAACTGTGAACCCTTCTTGCCTAGTTAGACCTGAGTGATGTATGTATCTGGTGGGTCTAACTTCATTTAATACTTATTAGGTTTAAGCAATGTTTCTTTGAAATGTTGTAGATTAAAAATCCTGATCATCAATATACTGCCCGTCCAAAACAAAATGTAAACACTAATATTCCATTGGGCTTCCAATTAGCTTTGATTATGCCATTCGCCATAGAATCATTTCGATAAGCTTGTCACAACATTTATTCTTGTCCAGAGTTGCAGTCATTTTTTTACCAAGATCTTGTATCGATGATGGGAGAGTCGGACCTCCAGGACATCATAAAGATTCCTTAATGCGGTTAAGGTTGGGACCTTGTGGTGGCCAAACCATGTGTGAAAATTATGCTCCCTGAACCACTCTTTCACAATTTGAGCCTGATGAATCCTGGCATTGTCATCTTGGAGTATGCCTGTGTCATCATGGAAGAAAAAATCCATTGACGGAAAAACCTGGTCATTCAGTATATTCAGGTAGTCAGCTGACCTCATTCTTTGGGCACATAATGTTGCCGAACTTCGACCTGACCAACTGCATCGGCCCCAGATCACTGCCCCCACAGGCTTGTATGGTAGGCATGATGGGTGCATCAGTTTATCCGCCTCTTTTCTTATCCTGATGCACCCATTACTCTGGAACAGGGTCAATCTGGAATGCTCTTACTTTGACTATTAAACATAGCCGTGAATTCTACTGTTGTTTTTTCACGATTTGATTTCACCAAACATTTCAGTGACCGCCGCTCAAGATC
Organism: Silurus aristotelis; assembly: GCF_946808225.1. NCBI lineage: Eukaryota > Metazoa > Chordata > Actinopteri > Siluriformes > Siluridae > Silurus > Silurus aristotelis. Next base: position 13,791,771 of record NC_139587.1, on the reverse strand, counting down.
ACTTAAGATTATTTTCCGAACACATTTCTTCCTCTTCCTCAGTGATGGTCACTATTTTTCCAGTTTTTAATAATGCGTTGGACAATTATGTAGTTTCTGCAATCTCCTTAGATGTTTTCTTTGCTTGATGCATGACAATAATTTGACCCTTCTTAAACAGATTAACATATTTTTCATGCCCACAGGACCATCTACAGACATGGTTGTTTAAGAAATGAGAAGCTATTTACTGCATCAGTTAGGGTTAAATAACTTGTTGCCAGCTGAAACATAATCATCCATGCAGTAATTATCCTCACCTATTTGCTCAGTTAAATTCAGGTGGTGACTTTTATTTTTGGATGAGTAGTGTAGTCTCATTACAAAAAAAGAAATATTAAAACACTTGCAGAGATAAGAGAAAATTTTATATTCAGGAGTCCTATCTTAGGATCACATGTGCTAGCTGTGCATTTTGTTTGATCTAAGTTTATTTTAATTCTGTAACTAAAACCAAGCTTTTTGAGCACCTTTTTGCTTGGTGAATAGACACAGTTTCCAAATGATTGAGCAGATTGAGTCTGCTAGACACAACTCGACTCGCATCGACTCTGGACCATTGCACATCAAGTATGCCTTGTCTGGGACTGTGAGACTATATTAAGAAGAAAACGAAGCAGCAGCATCCTATTTGGGATGGATACTCTCCCACCCTGATAGGCCAGGAATGTTATCAGTTAAGCCCACACAGCACTAGCTAGTCACCCAGCAGTTTAATAGCCATAACCTTCTGCAAACTACATTGCCATGCTGCACTGGACATCACTTTCATTAATTTTTACCCAGTCATGTTCAATAATATTTTGACAGTGGCACAAGTTTCAAAATATTGCCTTTGTGTACCACCCAAATAGATTTGGAAACAATCAATAAAATGGATCAATCAAGCTCTCATTGAAGTGTAGGCTTTCAGATTCAATTCAACAAAAAATTACAATGAACCATTTTGAAGAAGCCGTTTAGGAATGACAGGTTTTATATATATATTTTTTTTATATACACAGGTTATAAAGTGTATTGTACATGCATAGTAAAAAATCTACATACATAAAAAGACTGATTTTACTTTTGATACTTTTATAAAGAGTTATAAAGGCTGTGTACAAGGAACTGTAAATCGTCACTTTGATCTTTTTCCATTCCTAGGAATATAATTGCCCACCAACTGATAGGTTTATCATGGTGGAATGTAATTGTGGAAATGAAAAGAAATTTTTAGTTCGTTCACAACATGCCGCACAATACAATAATAATGCTAAAATGAGGTTTCATGGTTTTATAGAGATATAATTCTCATGTTTCTGCATCAGTTTTACTGTATTTTACAGTTATTTTTGTGCCATGCTCACAATTATTTGTTTTCTTTGTTTTAAAGAAGAGGTGCACGTAGTTGGACAGCATAACGGGTGTACTGTTTTCATTCTATATTTAAAATGTAGTTTTACTGTGAGTAGACAGAAATAGACTTTGACTGTTTGAAATGTCTTCCTCTTTTCTGTATGATTTATAAATACGTTTTTAAACTTGTTACAATTGTCAGGAGAAAAAAAGACGAAGTGAGAAAGACACCCACCCCGGTCTACTTCTAGGTTTAAGCAGTATATTTTTGGGACATTTCTTCTCTGCACTGTGTAGTGTTTTCATCTTAGTTTTGCAACATTTAAGTAAAGCTTTCCAAATTTTAGCTCTGTATACTTAAGAATTCATCATTCCATTTCTATCAACAGTCACATCAGTAGTAAACACCAGTGATCCAATTCAATTGGCAACAGCCCTACATGCCCATGCTACAACACTGTCTTTGGTACAAGTTATAGTGGTTTCCTTCTGTTAAAAGAATCTTGATAAGAAATAGGTTGGGCTACTTTACGTGTTACCACTGGTTTGCATCTTCAAGTCAAGTCAAGAAGCTTTTTGTCATTAACAATATATAGGTAATGCAGTACACAGTAAAATAAGACAACATTTCTCCAGAAAACTGGTGTTACATAAAACAACACAGAGAGACATCAGACAACATAGAGCTCTCCACATAAAGTGCATCGTGTGCAACCAAGTGCACATAGACAACACAAGACAGTGTGGGACAGATACCCAAAACACAAAATAGCGCCGACCAGTAAACCTACTTTATAATGTTCTACAGTACAATGTGCAAAATAGAATTATAAACAAGAGTGTACTTGTTAACATAAACACAATGACACAAAACACAAAAACAGCAGTCAAGTAAACAGTAAAATAAACGGTGAACAGATTAAATATAAATAAAGTATTGGTGGTGGAATAGAGTGAGATGAGTAATGAGTGTTTGTTGAGTTCAGGTTGTGCAATTCAGTAACACACTAAGTTAAGGAGGCTGTTGGCTTGAGGTAAAAAACAAAACAAAATGGTTACACACTCTGAATGTGTGTGTATGCTTCGTAACCTCTTTCCTGGTGGCAGAAGGGTGAAGAATGTGTGTGTGAGGGGTGTGTGGAGTTGTTCACAATGCAGTTGGCTTTTCAGATGCAGCATGAGGTGTAAATGTCCGTGATAGAGGGGAGAGAGAAGGTTCTTGCAAGCCGAGACGGTTCAGTTCCCAGACCAGGCTATCGATCATCCCTTTGCAGAACATGATTAGGGGTAGATAGAGGGAAGGGAAATGGGTTTTCCTCAGCCAACTCAGGAAGTAGAGGTGCTGCTGGGCTTTCTTGGTTATGGAGCTGTTGTTGAATGACCAGATGAAGTTCTCCACCAGATGTACACCAAGAAATTTGGTGATCTTGACGATCTCCATGGAGGATCCATCAATGATCAGTGGAGAATGGCCGTTCTGTGCTCTCCTGAAGTCAACAACCATCTCTTTGGTTTTGTCAACGTTCAGAGACTGGTTGTTGGCTGTACACCAGGCTGTTAACTCCTCTCAGTATTCTTGCTGATTAAATTGAGTCATCAGCGAACTTGATGATGTGGTTTGAGCTGTGCATCGCTACACAGTCGTAGGTAAGCAGAGTAAACAGCAGTGGGCAAAGCACACAGCTCTGAGGGGCCCCAGTGCTCAGTGTGGTGGTGCTGGAGATGCTGTTCCCGAATACGGACTGAATAAGTTCTTCCACTCATTAAGTCCAGGATCCAGTTGCAGACGGAAATGTTCAGGCCTAATATGCTCAGCTTCTCAATCAGGTGCTGAGGGATGATTGTGTTGAATGCTGAACTGAAGTCTATGAACAGCATTGATCCGTATGTGTCGTTATTGTCCAACTGGGTAAAGGGGCCAGATGGAGGGTCATGTAGATGACATTGTCTGTATAATAGTTTGGACAATTTCTTTGGCACGGGGACAATGGTCATCGTCTTGAGGCATGTAGGAACAATGGTGCTGCTCAGGGAGCTGTTGAAAAAGTCCGTGAAGACAGCTAGCTGTTTTGCTCATTCCCAGAGCTCTCTCCCAGGAATGTTGTCTGGTCCAGTAGACTTCCTTAGGTTGACTCTGCATAAAGTTTTCCTCATTCATCCGTGGATAGACGGCGCAACTGATTGTTGGGAGGAGGAGTGGTCTTCCTCGCCTCCACGTTGTTCTGCACTTCAAACCGGCCGTAGAAGTTGTTCAGTGCATCTGGGAGGGAGGTGTTATGGTCACATGTCTTCTGAACATTGTTGCCTTCCCTCTGCAAAACCATGAGCTGGGCAGAGTTTTGTTTCTCTTTCTTTACTATTCTGTGCTTTTTTGGAGTGTACCTTGTTAAAAACCTCACTATTCTGGACTTTTTTTTGTGCTTTGTGGGAAACCTTGCTCTAAGCATCTGCCTTGAAGAACTCATGGGTTAACAGATTAAGCTGAAATCTTATCGCTCACTGTTTTCACTTCTTGCCTTTACAAGATATAGCTTCCATGCTACAGTACAGTACAGCAGCTATCTCCTGCGCATGCTTTTGGGAAACGTTGCACGTCCCTACAGACTTTACATGTGAGGATTGTCTTTGCAACCACAATTCCAAAAAAAGTTTAGAAAATGTAGATAAAAACGGAACACGACGAGTTTCAAATCTTATAAAGCAGCGGTCCCCAACCTTTTTTGCCCCACGGACCGGTTTAATGTCAATAATAATAATATTATTATTGACATTTTATTTATTTATTTATTTATTTATTTATTTATTTATTTATTTATTTATTTATTATTGACATATTGACAATATTATTGTAATATTTTCTCGGACCGGCCTTTAAGGTGTGGTGGATGAATACAACAAAATGAAATGATATGATCTGCATAAAAATTGGTATTTTCTAAATATAATAATAAACATGAATCCACTGTGTTATTTTTTGTTTATTTTGCTAGCTTGGGGGTTTTAATTTAGCGGTAATGTATTATGTGTTAGCGGCCGGAGCAGCCCCTTTAAGAAGGTAGTGGATGTAGGTAAGACATGTGACCGAGGCAAGTATCATGACATGCATGAAGAGTGAGTCATAGACAGATGTGGCGGAGACAAGCCGGTAATTTTCCAAAATAAAACATCGTTTAGAATCAGATAATAAATAAAACTGAAATAATGTAAGTTATGTATTTTTTTCTGTGCGGCCCAGTACCAATTGACCCACGGACCAGTGGGTTGGGGACCACTGGCATAAACGTACTTATTTCACAATAGAACCTAGAAGACACATCAGATGTTTAAACCTCTGAAATGTACAATTTTAAGGAATTTATAAGATCATTTAATGTGTTTTTATCAACAGTCTGTATACATCTGGAATCTGAGGAGAAGAGTTGCTGAAGTTTTGGTAAAGGAAACTGCTTAAAATTCTTGAGTGATCTTTGTTGTATCTCTTTTTATGATGCAACAAATGTTTTCAGTTAGTAAAAGGTCTGGTTTTAAAAATGAATTGTACATTTTGAACGGTCAGATCACATTTTTCCAGTATGCTTTATTCATTATTTTGTTTTTATTGTGTATTTTAAATGAGCTTTTACCCCAGAGAAGATGGTGGAGCTTCTGGATCATGTTCACATATGGCTGCTTCTTTACAAGATGGAGCTTAAACCTGCATTTGTTAATGACATGGTGAAGTGTGTTTATAGACAAATTCTTGAAGTGTTTCTAAAGCCATTCAGTGATTTCTATTTCAGAATCATACCACTGCATTTTTAATGCAGGGCCACCTGAGGGCCCAACGATCATGGGCATCCAATACTGATTTTTGCCCTTGTCCCTTGAACAAATGAAATTTCTCCAGATTCTGAATCTGTTCTTTATGTATTGTAGATCATGAGATATTCAAAGTTTTTGCAATTGTATGTTGTGGAACATTAATCTGACATTGTTCTACAATTTAAAGACACGGTTGTTTGCATATTGGTGAACTTTGAATATCTTTACTTCTGAGAGACTCTGACTCCTGAGGATGCCCCTTTTAAACCCAATCATTTTACTGACCTGCTGCCAATGAACCTAATTAGTTGCGCCCTATTCCCGTTTCCTTTTAGTAACACTTGATTTTTCGCAATGCTTTTGATGGGGTATGTTAATGGAATGATTGCAGCCATGAAATTTACTTTTTGCTTTTAAAATTACTTTTTTTTTTCTTTCTTAAAAAGGTACATTTCCTTGTTTTAAATATATATATTTTTTCCCTTTCAATTTTATTGTGAATAAAACAATGTTTCTAGATTTACATACATTTGAGAAATTCTTTCCTAGCTTTTTGGGAGTTGAAGATTGACATTTTAAAACCTATATGTCTGTAAATAATGGTAAGCAATTCTAGACCCAATGCAGCCCACTCTAAAACTGCCACTGCAGGCTTCACAGTGAGAATAAGGTTCTTGTGTTGCAGTGTTTTGTTTTTTGCTGAACGTAGTGCTCTTTATTTAGAACAGAACTTTCTAGTTTGGATTCAATGGTCCACAAAACATTCTGGTTTATGCACATGGTTCTTGAACACACTTTATTTGGGCAGAAGTGTGCTTTTTGGAGATTGGTGCATTCAGTTCTTGTTTAGCATTTGCCTGTTTGCCCCTAGCCCTACAGCAGATCGAGAGAACACAAAAACGTCACGTGGCTAATAAAATGGCACCAATTCTATTATAACAAAATACACCAAATCTACAATGCTATATATGAAAGACAAAACCTTGTTGAAGTTCCCTTTGAATCCAGCTCACATAGATCATCACCATATGAGGAAACTCCAGACCTGAGGATCCACTGCTACTGTCATTATGATTCTGTTACTTGTTTATTAAGTGTTATGAAACTTCTGGACAATCTAACCCTACTCCCTTTTTTTCCCAACTCTATGTATAAGGCTATTCATTGGTAACGTGAGGGTGTATGCTGTGTGTTTAGTGCGAAAGCCAGGTGTGCAATGGCAGTAAAGGAGCGCGTAGAGGCTGTGCTGAATGTGGGCCTGCGGGTTCCCAGCATCATGCTGCTGGAGGTGCTTTATCGCTGGGATGTGAGCTCCTTCTTCCAGAAGATCCAGAGAAGCAGTATGAGTAACAACCCCCTCTTCCAGTACAAGTACCTAGCCCTCTACCTGCATTATGTAGGTGAGTCCAATTTCATGAATTTTTGATACCTTGTTTGAAATCATAATATGTATTGCATTGACAATGCATAAAATCCAATGAAATGTTCTAAATATATTTACTTTGTACAGAAGTAAAGAGAGAGTAAGAGATTGTTTAGAGCTTGACACCATTTATTTTAAATTCCATCGTGATCTTGTGATTACTCCTATTCTTGTTACTTGAGTTATGCCTCCAGTTTCCTTTCTCTTTTCAGTGGCTATACAGTAAGTGAACATCACTGTCCAAAGTCTATCAAGAGATTAAAAAAAAATGGATAGTTTTTTTTTTTAACAAATACAAAACTACAGTGGGCAAGATGAACAGACTGGGAGTCAGTGTTGCCATTGTTTCTAATAGATGTGGCTGATCTTGCTCAGGGTATGTGGATAATAGAGGTGAAACAATTGCAGAGGGTACTGAACAGTAAATGAGGGGGAAAAAAGGATGGCAGGGTTCCAACTTTATATAAAGCGGCTAATGCTGCAAATCAGGTCATGGCATTATTTTTAGTGTGATGTGATGTGGCTGTCTACACTGTCTATCTTCCTGTCTCCCCGTTTCTTTCGATGTCTGTCTTTCCTGCTGCCAGTGTACCAATATTTTTTTTTTATTTGTATTTTTTTTTTGCAGTATATGATGCATTTAGCTCACCCAGTCTGAAATGTATGAATGTCAACTTGAGTATAGCTTTGAGATGACATTATCTTCCACCCTCAAACACTCAAGATGTATATATTAGTCCCAGTGAAAAATTAAAAGCACCTTATTGGCAAAATAATTTCTTATTAAAATCAAATCTTATGCGTATTTCAAATATTCTTTCAGTTGGAATTAATAATATACTGACAGAGTACATCATTTTATAGAATTGCAGTAGCAAATTCCATTTATACAGTAACACATGCAGGAGCTCAAATTATAGGCTTCAGTCACCTTATTTAAAATTACTCAATATTTTGTGGGATACAGATATTTTGCAGAATTAGCTGGATTTTTATGAATAGCATATTTCTTGTGCGAATACTCCTGCAGATGATTTACAGAAAAATGTATTTGCATCCAGCTTGATAAATGATGCCGTTCTGTGAAAGGGAATAAAACGGTGTACGAGGCACTCGAAAGAATTTTCCAATTAACTGTGTAAAAGGATGTTTTTTCCTGCCTTTCTAATTTGCCCATGGTTGTATTGTTTTGTTTTTATTTACTTCATTCACACTCAATTTATTTCTCACACTTAATTCACAACCTTGCAATTAGCAGGGGGGTTTTTTTCTTTCAAAAAATGGACAAAGTGTGCCAAGTGTACAGTTATCTTTTTGTTTGTTTTTCTATATGCTTGTAGGTCAGCACGTTTCTGGTAGCGTACATATGAAACCTTAGTTTTCAGTATGCCATCTAAACGCGAAATACATTTTTATATCCTCAGTAATTTGACCTCGGAGTTAAAGTAAACCAAGCCCATTCAGTCAACATATGAACACCCGTCTCTAATATTGTGTGTTATGTGCCTTTCAGGTATAAAAACAAAGCAAAAGCATATGAATTGCACCCTAAGCTTGTAAGTCTCCTTTTTCAAAGCCTCCAGAGACAAAGGAGCCAGAATCATTAAAATCGGACCAATAGAAATGCAATGCAGCGAATGCATTTGAGGCCATTACGATCAGTGATTCTTTGGTTAAAACTAAGAATACATTGATCTTTTTTAGACCAATTAGCAGTGCTACTTTTTGGAAGGGCTCTTATAATACATTAAGGCGTACATTTGTTTTGATGGTAGTAGAAAGAATTCACAGGCAAAGAGACGGACCTTTTATAGAGACCGAATATCTTTAGTCAGCGAGTCTACTGCTGCTCTCTGCTTCTACTGTTTTGTTTATGAGGTTGCCCATATTTCATGTTCTCATTTAGTACAGTAAATTATCTTAATGCTTAGTTACTTTGCTATGCAGGAAGTTGAATGATCCTGAATAATATATTGATAAAGTATGATTTTTGTTTGTGAAAAGTATGAAAAATCTTTCATTTTTTTGAGATTGTAATCTTGTCATCTAACAAGTTTTTACTCACAGCTTGTCATATCTATATTGTCTTAATACATTGTTGTTTGAATAGAGTTTCCTTTTTTCTGTTGGTCTGGTTTCTGTTCTCATGCTTCCTTCTCATTTTACAGCACAAGCAGTGTATTCTTATGAGCATATCTGCATCTATGTCTGAGTGTGCAGGATTGTGAATATCAAAAAAGTGGGGTTAGGCAAGAGGGTGAGCGGTTTAGACAAATCTCTAGTGTTACATAACATGACAAGTCAGGCATGGTGGTGGAATAATAAAAATCGAATCTCAATTCAATTCAATTCAATTAAATTCATTTTTATTTGTATAGCGCTTTTAACAATAAACATTGTCTCAAAGCAGCTTTACACAGATAATGTGGTGATTAAACGTAAATATGTTCTTTGTAAGTATGTTTGTCCCTGATGAGCAACTGCGGCAAGGAAAAACTCCCCGAGATGGCATAAGGAAGAAACCTTGAGAGGAACCAGACTCAAGAGGGAACCCATCCTCATCTGGGTTGCATCAAATGTCCATTTAAAGCATTTATACAATGCTGCGGGGTACAGTGATGACGATCAGAAGCAAACTGCACTCCCGAGTCAGTGCAGCAGACCGCCGACACCAACTACAGTCCAATCCATCCTCAAAGCACCCGTTCTACTCCGGAATTACATGGAACCACCCAAGGCGTTGATGAGAGACCGTCCCAAGCTGCACAGAAGTGTGAAGATCCACGGAGGGGAGAGGGGCAGGAACAGTGGTCACTGGAGCCTCAGGAGCATGTTTAACTCGACACAGAGACAGAGACAGAGAGAGAGAGAGAGAGAGAGAGAGAGAGAGAGAGAGAGAGAGAGACGGGAAGAGAAGGATATGGATTATTAAGTGTCCCTATTGGTGTATGAGAGTTAAAGTCACTGTGCAGTTTGGACTCCGGCAAGACTCGCTATGGCAGCAAAACTAAAAGGGAGAACCAGAAGGTAACACAGACATGAGGGATCTCTGGGATAAGAGACGACCCACCACACCACCGTCAACAAACCCGAGTGAACGTGTGAATGTGAGGGGACGACAGCATACAAATATACCAGTTCACCAAACACTCTATATCCATGCTCCCTCCAGATCTGCTCCTTTACCTAAGAAAAATCTACTGATAAAAGGCTTGACTAAATAAATAAGTTTTCAACCTCGACTTGAACACTGAGACTGTGTCTGAGTCCCGAACACTGGTTGGAAGGCTGTTCCATAACTGTGGAGCTTTATAAGAAAAAGATCTGCCCCCTGCTGTAGTTTTCATTATTTGAGGAACCAACAGATAGCCAACACCTTTTGATCTAAGTAGGCATGGAGGATCATATTGGTACAGAAGTTCACTCAGATACTGCGGTGCGAGACCGTTAAGTGCTTTATACGTCAGTAGTAATATTTTATAATCAATGCGAGATTTGATTGGGAGCCAGTGTAGACTGATTAATACAGGGGTGATGTGGTCATATTTCCTAGATCTAGTGAGGACTCTTGCTGCTGCATTCTGAAGTAACTGAAGCTTATTTATGCACTTACTCGCACAACCAGACAGTAAAGCATTACAGTAGTCTAATCTAGAAGTAACAAAAGCATGAACTAGTTTTTCTGCATCCTGTAAAGACATCATATTTCTAATTTTAGCAATATTTCTAAGGTGAAAGAAGGCGATCCTGGTAATATTATTCACGTGGGACTCAAAGGAAAGACTCGAGTCAATAATCACACCAAGGTCTTTGACAGCCGAATCTCTTGCTTTACAACCCTCACATACATGTACTTATTCCTGCTCACATGAATGAACAAATGGTAACAAGCGGTTTCCTTCTCATAAATGCTGACATACACTTGGGTACATGCCCTGCATAAGCAAACACCCGTTTATCTTATTTTATGATCTGGAACTGAAATAGACAATTGGAACTAATATAAATATCAACATACCGTATTTTCCAGACTATAAGCAGCTACTTTTTTTCCCACTCTTTGAACAACGCGGCTTAAACAATGAAGCGGCAAATTTTTTTAATTTTTCCTGGGTTTTTCCCGGTTTCACAAGCTTCAAGCCAAAAAACTGAGCCCCATAACATTAGACCAATGAAATTGCCGAACGGTTTAAGGTAAACCAATGAAATTCTTTATATCAAATCAGATGTGCTCCCACTGAATCGGACCATAAATATGGATGCGGTACCCCTGACGTTTGACCTGACGCTCACTCGGACTGTGAACAGGAAATGCGAATCATTCGTCACGCACTTCACCTGTGTTCTGAGCTGCACGGCATCAGGATAAAAGCTTCACCGATTGTGATTTTTAAACACACAATGCCAAAAGAAAAACTCGATAGAAATTGTTGTGAAAGGAAGGAGGAAGACAGTGAACAATGACTTTCTTGGTAGGCTACTGTTTAGATACAAGCCAAGTAACCGACACTGTCTTTCTTTAAAGCCTGTGTAAAGTTCATTAGTTTCAATGTAGACACCTGCGGCTTATAGACAGGTGCGGTGTATTTATGTTCAAAATATAAATCTTTGTAAAATTCAGTGGGTGCGGCTTATATTTGGGTGCGCTTAATAGTCCGGAAATTATGGTAAATTACTCAAATTAACATGAATCTACACATGATGCTGAACTACAACTGAAAAAGAGTTTGTAGAGCTTTTTAAAACCAATTCTAAAAAGGTTGGGAAGCAGTATAAAATGTAAGTAAAAGCAGAATGCAGTGATTTGCAAAAACTTGTAAGCCATGTTTTATTCACAATACAAAAGCTGAAGGAGGAGAAGGAGAGGAGGAAGACGTCTACAGAGACGGCAGGAAAAGGAGCAGTGTAGGAGAGTAGAGGTTCGGGTTGGTACTTTAAATGTTGGTACTATGACTGGTAAAGGGAAAGAGGTAGCTGATATGATGGAGAGGAGAAAGGTAGATATGCTGTGTGTTCAGGAGACCAAGTGGAAAGGGAGTAAGGCCAGGAACATTGGAGGTGGGTTTAAACTGTTTTATCATGGTGTGGATGGAAAGAGAAATGGTGTAGGGGTGATTCTGAAGGAAGAGTACAGTAAGAGTGTAGTGGAGGTGAAGAGAGTTTCTGATAGGGTGATGATCGTGAAGGTGGAGGTTGAAGGGATGATGATAAATGTCATCAGTGCCTATGCTCCACAAGTTGGCTGTGAGATGGAGGAGAAGGAAAGATTCTGGAGTGAATTAGATGAAGTGGTAGATGGTGTACCTAGGAAAGAACGATTGGTGATTGGGGCAGACTTTAATGGGCATGTAGGTGAAGGGAACAGAGGTGATGAGGAGGTGATGGGTAGGTATGGTTTTAAGGAGAGGAATGTGGAAGGGCAGATGGTGGTAGATTTTGCTAAAAGGATGGAAATGGCAGTGGTGAACACGTATTTTAAGAAGAAGGAGGATCATAGGGTGACGTATAAGAGTGAAGGAAGGTGCACACAGGTGGATTATGTTCTGTGTAGGAGATGCAACCTGAAGGAGATTGGAGACTGTAAGGTGTTGGCAGGGGACAGTGTAGCTAGACAGCATCGGATGGTGGTCTGTAGGATGGTTTTGGAGGCGAAGAAGAAGAGGAGGAGAGTGAGGATTGAAAAAAGAATAAGATGGTGGAAACTGAAGGAGGAAGAGTGTAGTGTGAGGTTCAGGGAAGAGGTCAGACAGGGGCTTGGTGGTGGTGAAGAGGTGCCGGATGATTGGGCAACTACTGCAGGAGTGATAAGGGAGGCAGCTAGAAAAGTACTTGGTGTGACATCTGGAAATAGAAAGCAAGACAAGGAGACGTGGTGGTGGAATGAGGAAGTGCAGGAGAGCATTAGGGGAAAGAGGTTGGCAAAACAGAAGTGGGATCGACAGAGTGATGAGAAAAGTAGGCAGAAGTACAAGGAGATGAGGCAGCAGGTAAAAAGGGATGTGGCGAAAGCCAAGGAAAAGGCATTTGAGGAGCTGTATAAGAGGTTGGACACTAAGGAAGGAGAAAAGGATTTATACCGATTGGCCAGGCAGAGGGACCGAGCTGGGAAGGATGTACTGCAAGTTAGAGCAATAAAGGATGGAGAGGGAAATGTGTTGACTAGTGAGGAGAGTGTGTTGAGAAGATGGAGGGAGTATTTTGAGCAGCTGATGAATGAGGAAAATCAGAGAAAGAGAAGGTTGGAGGATGTGGAGTTGGTGAAGCAGGATGTAGATAGGATTAGTAAGGAGGAAGTGAGAGCAGCGATTAAGAGGATGAAGAATGGAAAGTCGGTTGGACCAGATGACATACCGGTAGAAGCGTGGAGATGTTTAGGAGAGATGGCAGTGGAGTTTTTAACCAGATTGTTTAACAGGATTCTGGAAGGGGAGAGGATGCCTGAGGAATGGAGAAGGAGTGTGCTGGTACCGATCTTTAAGCATAAGGGAGATGTGCAGACCTGCAGTAACTACAGGGGAATTAAGTTGATCAGTCACACCATAAAGTTATGGGAAAGAGTAGTTGAAGCCAGGCTGAGAGAAGAGGTGACCATCTGTGAGCAACAGTATGGTTTCATGCCGAGGAAGAGCACCACAGATGCCTTATTTGCTTTGAGGATGTTGATGGAGAAGTATAGAGAAGGACAGAAGGAGCTGCATTGTGTATTTGTGGATTTAGAGAAATCGTATGACAGGGTGCCGAGAGAGGAGTTGTGGTATTGTATGAGGAAGTCAGGTGTGTCAGAGAAGTATGTGAGGGTGGTGCAGGACATGTATGAGGACAGTGTGACGGCAGTGAAGTGTGCAGTAGGTACGACAGACTGGTTCAGGGTCAAGTCAAGTTTATTTGTATAGCGCTTTTCACAACAGACATTGTCTCAAAGCAGCTTTACAGAAAACAACAGTGAAGGTGAATGGTGTGCGTTTGTCCCTGATGAGCAAGCCGTGGCAACAGTGGCAAGGAAAAACTCCCTTAGATGATATGAGGAAGAAACCTTGAGAGGAACCAGACTCAAAGGGGAACCCATCCTCATATGGGTGACATCAAGAGTTTGGTCATAAATCTTTCAACAATGCAGAACAATTTGTGATCATCATAGATCCAGCATCAGCTTCTCCATGCCAGGGCCTTTAAACACTCGGCATCTACTTCTCCATGATCATCCATAGGTCCATAATCTTCACGAGGTGGGACGTGACTGGAGCTGGCCAAACCTCAGGATGCCTCGGGATGGGGAGAGAAAGAGAAGCAGTGGAGAGGAATTAGCGTAGCTGCTGTTCATGATATTAACAGCACAAGTTGATAATGTGCATGTAATCATATATTCTGGAGCACAAGGTTGTGATGTGATGTGTGTGATGTGTGTTATGTGTAGGCTTTGCTAAAAAGATATGTTTTTAATCTACACTTAAACTGGGAGAGTGTATCTGAACCCCGAACACTGTCAGGAAGACTATTCCAGAGTTTAGGAGCTAAATGTGAAAATGCTCTACCACCTTTAGTGGACTTTGCTATTCTAGGAACTACTAGAAGCCCAGAGTTTTGAGATCTCAGGGAGCGTGACGGATTGTAGCGTGTTAAAAGACTGGATAGATACATGGGAGCCAAACCATTTAGTGCTTTATAAGTGAGTAGCAGTAGTTTGTAGTCTATTCGAAACTTAACAGGAAGCCAATGTAGGGACGATAAGATTGGGGTTATATGATCGTATTTTCTTGACCTAGTAAGAACTCTTGCTGCGGCATTCTGAACTAACTGAAGCTTGTTTATTAATGATGCAGGACATCCACCTAGTAATGCATTACAGTAGTCTATTCTAGAGGTCATAAACGCATGGACGAGCTTCTCTGCATCAGATATAGATAACATATTTCTTAGCTTAGAAATATTTCTAAGGTGAAAGAAGGCTGTTTTTGTAACTTGATTGATGTGATTATTAAAAGATAAGTTGCTGTCTAAAATAACTCCCAGGTCTTTTACCGTTGAACTAGTAGTTACAGAACAACCGTCTAAATGCAGGCTGAGATGCTGGAGCTTCTGTGTACTATTTTTTGGGCCGATGAGCAAAATCTCCGTTTTATCAGAATTTAATAGCAGAAAGTTATGGGTCATCCAATCTCTTATTTCTTCAACACACTCAGTTATGCGAGCTAATTGAGCTGTATCGCATGGTTTGGATGAAATATATAGCTGGGTATCATCAGCATAACAATGGAAGCTAATTCCATGCCTTCTAATAATATTTCCTAATGGAAGCATGTATATTGTGAAAAGCAGGGGTCCTAGAACTGACCCTTGTGGCACGCCATAATTTACTAGCATTATCCTGGATAGCTCTCCATTTAAATCTACGAAATGGTAACGATTGGACAGGTAGGATTTAAACCAGCTTAATGCCTGTCCCTGAATACCGATGTAATTCTGTAAGCGATCGAGGAGAAGATCATGATCTATAGTGTCGAACGCAGCACTAAGATCTTGTAAAACTAATAGGGAGATGTAGCCTTGGTCTGAAGCTAAAAACAGGTCATTAGTGATTTTAACTAGAGCAGTTTCTGTGCTATGATGGGGCCTAAAACCTGACTGAAACTCTTCAAAGATATTGTTCTCCTGCAAGTGGTTACATAACTGGGCAGCGACAATCTTTTCTAAAATCTTAGACATAAATGGGAGATTTGAAATTGGTCTGTAATTCGATAGCGTGCTTGGATCCAGATTAGGTTTTTTAATGAGGGGCTTAATAACTGCTAATTCGAGGGATTTAGGGACATGACCTAACGATAGTGAGGAGTTAATAATATTGAGAAGAGGCTCACCAGCTGTATATAACACTTCCTTCAGTAGTTTAGTGGGAATTGGATCTAACTGACATGTTGTTGATTTAGCTTTCATAATAGCATCATACAGCTCTTCCTGTCCTATACATGTAAAACAGTGTAGTTGTGGGGTTGTAAGTACGATTGTGTCAGGAGATGCTGTCAGAGGTTGAACTGCCACAATTGTTTTTCTAATGTTATCTATTTTTTCAGTGAAGAAATTCATAAAGTCTTCACTACTAAACTGTGATGGAACACATTTTTCAGATCCCTGATTTGTTGTTAATTTAGCGACTGTACTGAAAAGGAACCTGGGATTGTTTTTGTTATTTTCTATGAGTTTGCTCAGGTGTTTAGCTCCAGCAGCTTTTAGCGCCTGTCTGTAGCTAAGCATACTGTCTTTACCTCCAATACCTCCAATTTAGTTTTCCTCCATTTTCTCTCCAGATTACGTGTTGTTCTCTTTAGGGCATGCGTATGACTATTATACCAAGGTGCAGGTGCTTGTTCTCGAACCTTTTTTAACCGGATGGGGGCAACAGTGTCTAAAGTGCTAGTGAGGATAAGGTCTATGTTGTTCGCCATCTCATCAAGATGATCAGCAGTTATGGGTTTAATGTGAAACTGAGATAAATCAGGCAGGTTATTTATGAATCTGTCCTTAGTGGTTGGAATAATAGTCCTACCAAGTCGATACCGTGGTGAAACACGGTTAATCTGCTCTACCGGTAGTGTGTACAGTATGAGATAATGGTCTGTGATGTCATCACTCTGGGGTAAAATATCTATATCAGTGACGTCTGCTCCGTAGGATATTATTAAGTCTAGTGTGTGGTTAAAACGGTGGGTTGGTCTGGTGACGTTTTGTTTAACTCCAAAAGAGTTTAGTAAATCGACAAATGATAATCCTAGGGCATCGTTTGCATCATCTACATGAATATTAAAATCTCCTACAAGCAGCACTTTATCAAAGCTGATCAAGAGGTCTGAGAGAAAACAAGCAAACTCATGAAGAAAATCAGCGTAGGGCCCTGGGGGTCTGTACACGGTGACCAGAGCGAGTTTTCTATGCATGTCTGAAAGTGCAACTTTAAGAACGAGCACTTCAAATGATTTAAAGCTGAATCCTAATCTCTGACTAACATTAAGAGAAGCACTATAAATGGTTCCTACACCCCCCCCCACGACCAGTCTAACGGGGCTCATGCTTATAAACATATCCTGACGGTGTGGACTCGTTTAGACCCATATAATCACCTGGTTTAATCCAGGTCTCAGTGAGACAGAGTGCTGAGAGATTATTATCTGTGATCATCTCATTTACAATCAGTGCTTTGGGTGCAAGTGATCTAATGTTTAAAAGACCGAACTTTAGAACTTTGTTGTGTTTGTTTATCTGGCATTTTTCAGTTTTAACTGCAATAAGATTATTTCTGGATCTTGTGTATGTAATTCTTGGTTTTACTACCCGAGGAATAGATACGGTTTCTATAAACTGGGCTGTGTGTGAACTTGTAACTATTTGGTCTGTAGTATGCGTGTTCTTATAGTTGAAGATTTCTTGATGTCTTACCAGTCAGATGGTGTGAAGTATCCTAGAGATGTTATCTGATAGCACTGCTGCTCCAACTCTGCTGGGGTGCAGGCCATCAGGGCGGAAGAACCTAGGACGCTCCCAGAAACAGTTCCAGTTATTAACAAAGAGAAGTTTATGTTCTCGACACCATGACTGTAACCATTCATTTAGAGCTAAAAGTCTACTAAACTTCTCAGCCCCTCGCTGGTAAGTGGGAAGAGGTCCTGACACAATGATCCTCGTTGTGGGTGATGTGCTGCGTACCGTCTCCACCAGGATCCTGAAGTCCCTCTTTAAGATCTCCGTTTGCCGCAGCCTGGTGTCGTTTGCTCCGGCATGGAGAACAACCGCTCCGAAGTTCTCGTTCAGGATTGCGGGTACCTGAAGGGTACCTGATCGCGGGTGAAGGTTGGACTGCATCAAGGATCGGCCCTGAGCCCTTTCCTGTTTGCAGTGGTGATGGACAGGTTGACGGACGAGGTCAGACAGGAGTTTCCCTGGACTATGATGTTTGCAGATGATATTGTGATTTGTGGTGAGAGTAGAGAGCAGGTTGAGAAGAGCCTGGAGAGGTGGAGATATGCGCTTGAGAGAAGGGGAATGAAAGTCAGTAAGAGTAAGACAGAGTACATGTGTGTGAATGAGAGGAAGGGCAGTGGAGTGATGCGGTTGCAGGGAGAAGAGGTGGAGAAGGTGGAGGAGTTCAGGTACCTGGGGTCAACAGTGCAAAGTAATGGAGAGTGTGTTAGAGAAGTAAAGAAAAGAGTGCAGGCAGGGTGGAGTGGGTGGAGAAGAGTGACAGGAGTGATTTGTGATAGTAGGGTATCTGCAAGAATGAAAGGGAAAGTTTATAGGACTGTGGTGAGACCTGCGATGTTGTATGGATTAGAGACAGTGGCATTGAGTAAAAGACAGGAGGTGGAGCTGGAGGTAGCAGAGCTGAAGATGTTAAGGTTTTCGTTGGGAGTGACGAGGATGGACAAGATTAGAAATGAGTTTATTAGAGGGACAGCACATGTAGGATGTTTTGGTGACAAGGTGAGGGAGGCGAGATTGAGATGGTTTGGACATGTGCAGAGAAGGAACATGAATTATATTGGTAGAAAAATGCTGAAGATGGAGCCACCAGGTAGGAGGAAAAGAGGAAGGCCAAGGAGGAGGTTCATGGATGTGGTGAGGGAAGACATGCAGGTAATTGGTGTGAAAGAGGCAGATGTAGAGGACAGGGTGGTATGGAGACGGATGATCCGCTGTGGCGACCTCTAATGGGAGCAGCCGAAAGAAGAAGAAGAAGACAAAACATAAATTTTTCTATAAATGTATATAGGAAAAAATAAGGTAACTTTAAATAGCCATAACATGTCTTAAAATACGTTTTGATGCAGCAACAAAAGGCTAGAAAAGTAGGTGTTACTAAAAAGAAACATTTGGAGGAACATTTTGCACCTAATCAGGTTTATTGGTGCACAGGTCAGTAAATGGATTGTGTACAAAAAGAGACGCAGAGTCTCTCTGAAGTAAGAATGGGCAGAGTTTCACCAATCTGCAAAAAACTGCATTTTCAAATTGTGGATCAATTTTTGAATAATGTTCAACATAAAATTGTGATGAGTTTAAATATCTAATCTACAGTTCATCATGATCATACGATTTTTAAGAATCTGGAGAAATCTTTGTGCTCAAGGGACATGGGAGAAATTAATATTGGATGCTTGTGATCTTTGGGCCTTCAGGCAGCATGATCATTTGAAACAGGCTTGATTCTCTAATGGAAACACATGATCCAGAAATGTCCTGATACAAATCAGAAAACTGTTCTGTGATCAGACCTGGGGATTTTGGGAACCATGGATGCAATGACAGTGGATTAAGGAGGAGGGGGAACATCCGGCTCATCAGCACATCAGTTAGCCTACATCTCTGATGGCATGGGAGAATGGGCGGCTTGCACATCTGTAAAGGCACTATCCATGCTGAATGCTGTACGGAATCTTAAAGAAATTAGTACACCCCTCACATTTTAGCAACCATTTTAGCAACCATTTTATAGCATATTATAGCTTTACTCATTCATTCATTCATTTTCTCCCGCTTATCCGTAATCCGGGTCGCGGGGGCAGCAGTCTAAGCTGGCCCCCGCCTTCGACTGCTGCCCAATCCTCACAGCACCGTCCCTTACGGTCCCTCCTGCACGTGGTGCGCCCACGGGAAGGCGGCCCCACGTCACGGACCTTGATATTTCCCTCGTAAGGGACCCCCAGAGCATAGAGGGTTAAGAGTGGCAGCCTGGCGATACCGGGGCTTGAACCTTAGACCTTCCGATTAGGGGGAGTGGTGGCAACCCAGCGCCTTAACCGCTGGAGCCACCACTCCCCCTAAGCTTTACTGTTCTCTAAAAATAACTCAACATACAGCCATTATTGTCAAAATAGCTGGCAACAAAGGTGAGTACACACTAAGTAAAAATTGCAAATCTGTGTCTAAAGTGTAAATATTTAGTGTGAGCACTATCGTTATCTAGCAATGCCTTTATCTTTTCACTCCTCCATGATGATGTCACCAAGCTGCTGGATGTTAGACACATGGAGCTTCTCCACCTTCTGCTTAAAGATGCCCCACAGGTCCTCAATAGGGTTCAGGTCTGGAGACCTGCTTAGCCACTGCTTCACCTTCAGCAAGGCAGTTGTCTTCCAGCCGGTGTGTTTAGGGTCGTTTTAATGTTGAAAAACTGCCCTTTAGTCCCAGGTTCTAAAGGAAGGGCATCATGATCTGCTCCAATATTTCACAGTACATGTTGGAATCCATGTTTCCCTCAGTGAAACGCAGCTCCCCAATACCACCTCACCAGGTGTCGCCACATATGCTGGACACCATCTGAGCCAAACAAGTTTATCTTCAATCTCATCAAACCACAGGACATTGTACCAGGAATTCATGCTTTTGGACAGGTTGTCTTCAACAGACTGTTTGCAGGCTTTCTTGAGAGTCAGATTCAGAAGGAGGCTTCCTTCTGGGAAGATGGCCATGCAAAGCACTGACAAACGGACCTTCTGCTTCTGCACCTCTAAAGCAATGCTGGCAGCACTCGTTTTTTGTAGCAACTTCTGCAACTGATGCACTGCACGAGGACTCGACTTCTTTGATCGACCCTTGCGAGGCCTGTTCCGAGTGGAACTTGTCTTGGTAAATATTTGTATGACCCTGGCCCTATGACTCTGTAACGCAGTTTCAGAGTGTTACTAATCTTTTAGCCTCGGCCGTCTTAGTACAGCTGTTATCACTTAGGGTGTACTCACTTTTGCTGCCAGCTATTTTGACAATAATGACTGTATGGTGAGTTATTCTCAGGTGACAGTAAATCTATACTGCTATACAAGCTGCACATTGACTACTCTAAAATATATCCAAGTTTCAAGTTCCTTTAAGATTTACTAAAATGGTTGCTGAAATGTCAGAAATGTAGGGAAGCCTTGCATATTTTAGCAAGACAATGCTAACTGAATACATCTATTAAAACAACGTGGCTTCATAGTAAATGCCTCTGGGTGCTGAACTGACCTGCCTGCAGTCCAGACCTTTTAGCAGTTGAAAACATTTGGTGCATCATGAAACAATAAACACAACAAAGAAGCCCCAGGACTGTTAAGCAGCTAAAATCCGGTATCAGACACAAATGTGACAACTTTCCTCTTCCAAAACTCCTTAGTTCTTAGATGTATACAGACTATACAAATGGGATGATATACACTCTTAAACATGGCCTTTCCCATCTTTTTCCTGCAAATTCCAAATTACCTTATATTTATCTTAAAATGGTACCTTTCTTCAGTGTAAACTTTTGATATGTTTTCTATATTATTTTGTAAATAAGATATGGTTTTATGAGATTTGCAAATTTCATTTTGTTTTAATTTACATTTCATACATCATCCCACATTTTTGGGAATTGTTATATTGGTTGTAACATAACAGATCCATGCATCTGTTGTTGAAGGAAGCATATTCTATAGAACTGCCTGATTATTATTGGTTTACTTTTGTGTCTTTCAGAGAGAGATTAAGCCTGACTAGTGATTTAACGTCTGCATGTGCTGACATGCTTGTTCAATGCAAATGTCAAAATGTGTTTAGTATTTGATAATACCTATAAAAACAGATTATGGATACATTTTTAATTGTTTAGGATTCAAGATTGTCATATTCCTTTCAGGACATTATTATTTGTAGGCTTTTTGGTATGTGTAACAAAAAGTGGTGAAATAAATCCCCCAAATATTACAATTGATTGATCTCCTCTGCCCCTAGTTGTAGGCTCCATGCAGCAAACACCAATCTGCATATTAGCTAATTTATACAACACCTAATATACATACTGTACAGTCATAAAACATTTTTTAGCTTTTATTTATCATGGCTTAAATAACAATTGTGTAGTCGTCACCAACTTATAACCTCAGGTGACAACTCAAAGTACACAATTACATTTACATTACATACAGATTGCAATATGAATTGTTAATTTTTATTTCCCCTAAATTGTAAACCAAAACGTAAATCCAGATGGAGGAAAAAAAAAGTAAACCATTTGAACTGTAATAATTACTATGAGAGAGCTACTAGCAAATCACTCATGACGTGAGTTCTGGAGCATGCGTATGTCTATCATGCCAAGAGGTAGTACTTGGGGACACTGGCAAATAATTCAAAATTCACCATTCTGCAGTGAAAAAAAAAGCCTTCCAGACAATATTAATGGTAATGATTTATGATTTTATGATTTACAATTATTAAAACAAACAAAAAAAACATTCACTTTATACCACAAAATTATTGTGTAAATCCCTTTTGCCCAGAAGCATAAGCTAGGTTCAAGTGGGTCATGCAACAGTACGCCAGCTGATTGACCTCTGAATAGATAAAAACCAAAAAAAAATAATAATAAATCAAGGTATTAAAGTCCAGACCTCAACCTCGTTGGCAGGATCTCCAGAGAGATTTAGATAAACGAACGCTTTAAAAACATCATTAAAGTTAAGTAATGTTTAAAGAGTGAAAATCTTTTTTTTTATCTCCAGAATAATTTAGATTTCCTGTTCATGTTTATTTTTGTAACATTTTTAAACTACTGTACCTATAAGATATTCTAAATGTTTGTACTTTCTGGGACATATATCTACAATGTTTATTTTTTGTATTTTTTTGTTTGCTTTTTGTCCCCATAGATCTTGGTGAAGACCATACTGTTGTTATTATGCCATGATGAATGAAAGTTGAGTTAATGGAGGGTGTAGTTTTTCTCCTAAGAATAGACCTGTGTGTGTGTGTGTGTGTGTGTGTGTGTGTGTGTGTGTGTGTGTGTGTGTGTGTGTGTGTGTGTGTGTGTGTGTGTGTGTGTGTACTTGTTTACTAGTTATACCAGACAGATTAGTGAATATTGGTTGCTAATTTACCATGTCCAAATTTTAACATCTGGAGACTCATTTGTATGTGTGTAACAAATGACCTCTGTAATGTCCTTCTTTGCTTCCGCAGTCATTTTGAATAGGTTGCTTTCCCTTGCTAGAGTTACGTGTCCAACAGACAAAAGCTCATTTATGAGCTTGTATATAGGGATTGTATGATTAAAAATTTTCTAACATAGCTCTCTCTCAGGCTATATTCTGAGTTTGGTTCTGCTGACCCTGCCTCGTCAGCGTTTGGTTCAGCTATACCTGTATGTTGTCACTGCTCTTCTGCTTTTCGCTGGACACCAGATTTCAAGGTAAGGTCCCAGGACATACATGTATCATTACTAAATATACTGTGTATATACCCCTTTCTGACCAATTTCACCAATTAATAAGAGCTCCTGTTCATCTTTGCTATGGCATCATTAAACTGAGCTGCAGTGACGGTTTAGACTATTTCTTTATTCAGGAGCTCCATAGTCTCTTAGTCAAATAGTGTGCCACAAGGTTCTGACCATGGAAACATGGATTTGCAAAATGCAAACTTTGGCCACACTTGGCATATAAAAAAAGGACTTGTTGCTGCCATGGAATGTACTGCATAGTTTATTAGGGTGCCAGAAATATATAAACCCAGAACTAAACAGTCAGTTTCATTATACAAGGTGCCTTGCATACGTATTTACTTCCTTGAACTTTTCCTGTTACAGCCTGAACTGATTGATTTGAACTGAGATTGTGTAATGAGTCTTCATAAAAAGTGTATTCCAAAGATCAGGTTTGAGCTTGATTCAAAATTAACTGGAACTTTTACAGTTTTTTCTTGCCAAACCACAACTAATAATTATAAAGCTGGGCAGATTGAAAGTGCCCTCCATGGTGTATTCCTGCCTTTATATCTTTTTTTTCCAAATGAGCTCCACATCCATAGCAGATGCAAATTGAAAAAAGTGGTTGTTGAATATAAATGAATGAACGATAAAGGAGTTTTTTTTATTTTAATTTTTTTATTTAATTTAAACGAAAGACCGATTTATAGAGAATTTATGTTAAAAGTTGATTAGGACAGAATATCTGATGTACGAATGTCGGACACAGCTTTTTAAATTTTTTTAGTTATTTTTTATTTAATTAATTATATTTTTTTAACACATTTTCTTGTAACATGTTTCCTTTAGCATTTAAGATAACCTAAGTGTGACAAAGCCATAACAGGCAAATTGTAGCTTAGCCTTCTGCCTCTATTAAATTCATTGCCACTCCATACAGAGCTTAATGTAGCTTGCTGTGAGAGTGTCTTACAAGTCTGTCACAGTTTTGCTGTTGGTCAGAGAATCTGAATAAAAAGCTGAAGTAGCTGAACTTACATAAGAGGTAATTGTGCAGTCTGAGAAATAAAGTCAGCAAAAATGTCCTCATATAAGTCATATGTTATAAAAGAAGTGATGCCTAATGGTGTGTTTGATGGCGTAGGCAAAGGTTTTTGGTTCCTGGACGACACGTGTTCAGTGCTGTATGTTTTTGGTTTTAGGGACTAAATGTGTCCTATGCATTATGTTTTTGGTTTCAGGGATTATGTACGTGGGGAGCTGGAGTCTGGGTATGAGGGCCCACTCTACTTAGAGCCTCTGTCTATGAACCGCTTCACTACGGCTCTGATCTGTAAGAAGCTTTTCAACATGTTTCTTTTCACTGAGGTTCACATTAATTGTCATCTTGCTCACATATCTAGTGTCCCAGTGTTTTATTTCATCTGGATGATCTCATTGTTTCAATACAAATTAGGGGGTTTTTTTGTGTGTTTTTTTCTGTACCACGAATTTTAGCTGAAAAAGGTAGCCAAGCTCATTTTCTGTTCCTTCTTAAGCAAATGGCTTTCTCCAAAAACTTCCCTCTTTCATCTTTTTATTTGTATTCCCAGATTTCAACATTTTCACTCACTCTGACTTTTGTCTTACTCCTCGTTGTTCTATCAGGCACTTTAGTAGTAATCTTAATGTTTTCAATTTCTAATGAACTCGAATGCAGTGCAAATAAATGTATTTAGAACAGCTTTTTGATGATGAACAACAATATGATAACGTTAGGTTCAAATTAATCATTTTATCCTTCCTTTGCTTTATTTTGAATGGTTCTTTTGTGCAGGCCAACTGGTGGTGTGTACTCTGTGCTCCTGCGTCATGCAGACCAAACGGATCTGGCTCTTTTCAGCTCACTTACTCCCCCTGGTGGCCAGATTGTGTCTCGTGCCTTTGGAGACCATTGTGTTTGTAAATCGTTTCGCAATGATTTTTACCGGACTGGAGGTCATCTACTTCCTAGCCTCTAACCTGCTAGTGCCGTTCAACCTTGCCAAGACGGCATACAGGGAGTTGGCACAGGTCAGGGAGCACACGTACTGGGACAATCAATCACTGCACAATAAATACCTCATGCTAAATAAAAATCATTATTTTAAATATATTGGAGAACATATTGCACATTTATATGAAATTGCACATACTGCACATGGTATAATATTGACTGAGAGCCCCAATATTTCTGTGTGGTTTCAGGTGGTGGAGGTGTATGGGCTCCTGGCCCTTGGCATGTCTTTGTGGAATCAGCTTGTTCTGCCCGTACTGTTCATGTGCTTCTGGCTAGTTCTGTTTGCTTTACAAATGTACACGTATTTTAGCACTCGAGACCAGCCTACTTCAAGAGAAAGGCTGCTTTTCCTTTTTCTTACCAGGTAAAAAGTGGTTACCCTTTATTTTTTATTTAAAAAAGTAAAAAAAAAAAAGTTAATCAAATTTGTGATTATTTTATTGTGATAAGTGGAGGTATTTTAAAGGATAAATGGCTTCAGTCTTCCAAATGGTCTTAATTCATTAATAAACTTTTGATCATATTTTGATGCATGACTTCAAACCTTTTGGTCAGATACGTTTCTTTCTTTTTGTTTTACAGTATTGCAGAATGCTGTAGTACTCCCTACTCTCTGCTTGGACTGGTGTTCACTGTGTCGTTTGTAGCTCTGGGTGTGCTCACTCTCTGCAAGTTCTACCTGCAGGGCTACAGGGCCTTTATGAACGATAACACAATGCACAGGTTTCTTGCTGTTTTTTGGTCTTTGCCCTATTTTTCCCATTCATTTATTTATATATATATAATATATATATATATATATATAAAATATGCAGTTGTGTATAAAAAAGAATTAGGAAACTCTTTAAAAGTGTACGTGTTCTTTTTTAACTTGTTTAGACATATGAATATTTAATAAGTATAACAATACTGAGAGATTCAAGAAATATAAATTAACAATTAAACCCTAAGAAAAAAAACTTTTAAAAATCTTCTGTAAAATGTGCTTTAAAAAAATCACTGGTCCTGGTGAGGAATAAAATTAGGACATCCCCACA